>NC_073263.2:113721407-114321907 GCF_029289425.2 Pan paniscus
AACCTTTTCTCCATCATTTAGCAGCTTAGAAATTCATGTCATTCCCCATCTAGGCCTCAATTTCTCTACCTGTAAAATGGGGTGTTTGACCCGAATTCCCTTTACCTGTGAAATCCTAGGACCTCATCATGTCACTTTCACGCAGCAGAGGCAGCGACCACTGGAGAGGGACACTAAGGACTGCTCCTGGATCTTGTTTAACCACAAGGAGCTGGGTTTCGAAGACTCCACGAGGGACTTTAGGACCCTACGTTACTTATCGACATAAAAAGAGGAGAAGATAAAGCCTCACAATTCTTCCTCCCACTTCCTCAGGTGGCCAATGCTGCTTTTATTGTGGAATGGGTTTGCCACAAAGCCTCAGGCGGATAGATAAGACTCGGGTCTCTGAAAAATGACAGCTTGACATCAAACCAACAAAATCAATTTCCAAATTGATTAAAACCATTCTCAAATAAAACTCCGCTGACTTTCTCGAATCCCATTGTGAAAGGTCATCTGGGAAGTAAGTACCATATTTGTTTTAAGTTAGCAGGAGCCTGCAGCGCACTTGAGGCCCTACAGTTTCGGGGCCAGGCTGGGTTGACTGGGCCCACACACGCCTCCGCCCTCACCACAGCCGCCAGCTCCAGGGTGCCCACCAGAGCCAGGGCGGGAAGCCACCTCCAGGCTGGCCCTTCGTCTTGGCTCTTTGAAAACCTTTGGGTGAGGTGTGTCTCTCGGATCAAATACACAATCAACAATTGGCTGCTGTCATTAAGGGAGAGGGTTACTGCTGAGGGAGACATATCCTGGGGGCATTTTGTGTGATTATGGGGTGATTTATGATTCATAGAGATCAAGCGATAAACGTACTGAAATGCCAAGAAAGAAAATTGGAGAGAAAAATTGCTACAAATGTTATTCTTATTTTTTTAAGGAGATTTATTTTATTTGCAAGATTTGTAATTGATGCAAAGCCTGTAAATGCAGGTGCCCCACTGTCAAATCCTCTCCCTTCCAGACCCTTCGTAAAGGCGTGACCTGCTTCAAGAAACGCGATATTTGAAAAAATGAAATCTACACATCGAGACACATTAAGAGTGACTGTTCGCGTGACAAAAGGGTTTGCCACTTTACAAAAGATTCATCCCAGTGTTTCTTAAAGAACCATACAACTGTGATGTATTTTAAATGTCTTTCAATTAAAAGAATTGACTCATGCTCAATTTTGCTTCAACATTATTTCAACTTTATTTCACCTTAAATATCATACAATAAAAACTTATTGTACTGATTTTTATCCCAGGGGAATGTGTCTCCCCCTAGGTTTGATGGAGGAGTCTGGCTCTGAAGGTTGCACAGCAGAAAACCAGCTCTCATTCTATTCTGCCATTAACTGGTAGCAGTGAGCACGGTCCCTTGGGCCTCAGTTTCCCCATCTGTAAAACAGGGACAAGCTACTTGCCCACTAAGCCTATGTTTCAAAATGGTCATGGGTTTAAAAACACAGAAAACAAAGGCGCCCAGTGCTTACCAACATGAGGTGTTAATATTCTGTCCCCTGGCCACATCTTAAACGGCCCACCTACCCAGGATGGCTGCCGGACCAGTCCCGGGCAGCGTTATTAAGCGCCTCCGGCTACCTTCAGGCTGTTTTCCTTCATGTCCATTTCCGACTTCAAGGCCTTCATGCCGGGTCCCGTTTCATCCTCCCTCTGAAACGAGGTTAACAGGAAAGGATCCAGTGCCTGTCCGTTCACCTCATGCCACCCAATGTCCATTGATGCCAGGACACCAGGTACTGAGCTCTTCCCACAGCCTGCCCAGGCTTCCACTGGCAATCGGGTCCCACTGTGCAGATGAACAAACAAATCCCCCATCTCAGGGACTGCCCACAGTCACACAGCTGGGAACACACAAGGGGCCTTTAAAGTCAGTCTCCTCTGCTGACTCCCGGGCTCTGCCCGCAAGTGAAAGGCCTTCTCCACCGTCACCACACCGAGGGGGAAACAGAGGCCATCCCGGGGCAGTTGGCCACCCCACAGCCTGTGTGCACATTGGAAGCTGGGCCTGTCATTTGTTTGGGCCCACGGGAGGGACACGGGGCAAGGGAGATGATCTCCCTGCTGGAGACCTGTGGCATCATTCAGGCCCTTCTCTGCCCTCTCAGCCAAGGCAGGGTGGCACCAAGTTCTTCACCTCTGAGGGGTGAACTGGCACAGACACCTCTGCAAGCCAGAGCCCTTCCTCCCAGGTCTGCAGTGGCCAGCACCCCTCTCATTTGGTGGTTGGGTCACAAATGTTCTTCCTGAGAATCTCTGCCACCAATGAAGTGTCCCAGACAGCCGCCGTGAAAGAGACCCAGGGCAGGCTTCTGGCGAGGGGCTGCCCCAAAGGGACCATGAGTCCCTGAGGGTCTTGGTGGATGAGCTCAGCTGCAGATGCCAGGCCAGGGGAGCGTGAGCCAGTGCTCAGGAGCTCTGGATGCTTCTAAGGAGGGGTGTCTATGCAGAGATGCGTTTCTTTGCGTCGGCATGAAGGGGAAGGGGCAAGCGGAGACCACCGTGGTGTGCCATGCTCCAGTGTCCAGAGGACCGTCACATTGCTCAAATCCGCAGCCAGGTGGCACCTCCGCAAGCTGGGCGTGTGACGCAGTGGCGTCTTAGTGACAGTTGGCTTGGCTTCTGGAGGGGACACTGAAGGGTGAAGTGGGGGCTTGTCCGGATTGCTGTCCCTCACCCACCCAGCACGTCCATCTCCATTCCCCCATCCCACCTGGCACAGGGAAAGCTGAGCTGCTGGAAACACACTGTCCTCAAAGCTCCCTGGCCTCAGCAGCATTAGCCTGGGTCTCGGGCGGTCCTCGAGACTCTGAACTGCGAAGGGACACAGAGGCAGGGCTTCCACTCACAGGCTGGCTGTCCACCGGCCGCCACTCACACGGGATGCGCGGACCACAGGGGTGCCTTTGATCTTCACTCCGCAGCTCCCACATCTGAGCCCTGGGCACTC
Source organism: Pan paniscus (assembly GCF_029289425.2). NCBI lineage: Eukaryota > Metazoa > Chordata > Mammalia > Primates > Hominidae > Pan > Pan paniscus. Next base: position 113,724,402 of record NC_073263.2, read on the forward strand.
ACCCCTAAAAATCCTCCTCTCTAAGCAACCAGCGAGGATTCCATGGATGACAAAGGGGTGGGGCGGTGTGGAGAAGGTGCCACCTCCCACAGCCTCCACTGCAGGCAGGAGCTTTGCTGCAGCACAAAGGACCCGAGGGGCCTGCCCTGCTGGAGCCGGGCCCACCTGGCCCCAAGGACCCCGTGGCAGAGCCGGGTGTGGGGGTCGCCATTCATCCTAGAGCTTCCGTCCCAAATATCTCTGCTCAACTTTTTCCTTAGCTTCCCTGCTGACCAAGCATCCTTAACACATGCCTGTGTATCCACACCAAAAAGCCCACTGTGTGCCTAGTGTCGCTTCGCGAAGGCTGTGGGGCCTTCCAGAAGAAATGGAAGTAGCTATGCAGGCTGAGCAGGAGTGGGCTCCCATGGAAGGGATCGCAGAGAGGCCTCTGGGAACGGAATGGGTGAAGATCCGCGCACTTGAGAGAAATCACTGCCAGCAGGAAGAGCAAGTGGGTCCCTCCTGCTGGCCTCCTTGTCCAGTCCTTTCTGCCAAGAAGACAGGAAGCACAATGCTTGTCCTCTGTCGTTTTATCAGCAGTGTCCCCAACGTGAAGACGTAGCAGGCAGAAAACAGGGGCATTGTGCAGTGAAGTCCTGAGGCTCAGGGGAGCGGCGACGTCCTGGGGAAGCGCCTGCCAGGGCTGTGCAGCTGCTCTGAAAACTCAGCAAATTCGGAGTCAGTGATGGACAAACGCCCCCGTGAGCAACAGAGCTGTCAGGCCCTGAGCACACTTTCCTTAGGGGACCATGCCCCCAGACAGCACCCGCGGAGCTGCTGAACACACCACACCAAGGATTGGGATTCCGCACAGCCCCGTGGGGCATGCCAAGGGCAAGTCCAAATCTACGTGTGAGTGAGGGGACCTCCACCCTGCCCTGGGTTAAACTAACAGCTAAAACACACACAAACACAGACACATGTACATAAGCACACACACACATATGCACATGCATACATGCACACAAGCACATGTACATATATGCACACAAACACACATGTGCACCCATACATACATGCATGTGCATGCACAACACACAAGCACACACATACACATGTGCACACACATATATGCACAAGCACAAACACGCATGCATGCACACAATCGCATGTGCCCCCACAAGGCAACATACATGTGCATGCACAACACACACACACATAAGTGCACACCTGCATATGCACAGCACACACATGGGCATGCACTAGTGCACACATACACATGCATGCACAAATGGGCACACATGTGTGCACACACAAACACACATGCACACACTATGCCCTGTGGCTTCCTTTCTTTTACAAATGTTGCTGCACTGGGAGACCACCTTCTTCAACTTCCTTTAAAACACCACCCAGAAATACTGAGAAAATCCCCCTCACAGAAGGTGATGGCCCTATTGATTAAAATAAAATTCGATGGAATTATTTTGGAGACATAATGTCCTTCATCAGTTAAAACGTGTGTTAAACTCATTTGATGGTTTCAGAACAGACATTAGGAGTCGCTGGGGAAGCCCTGTTACAAATGAAATCTCTCAAAAGCCACATGTGGCTCCTTCCCTGTGTACTGCTCTTCCTCCTGTCGACACGGCACACGCACACACACAACTAACACACGCACACACGTGCACGCTGTCAGATGTTGCAGTGCGCACTCCATTTCCACATTCGTGCTTTGTAAGGTCTTCCTTTCTGCTTGGCTGTGGCGAGGCTCAGATGTGCAGCTGGCCTCCAAGCTGTGGGTGAGCTGTCCAAAGCCCCGTGCCCTCCAGGAGCTGGAGCTGCCGTTTTGCATCATTTTTTTCTGTTTCCACCGGTTCTTCCTCTCTCCTTCTCCAACCACACAATGTGTAAATACCCCCGGACCGTGCATTGCCTGTTTATTATGCTGCCTCTGAAACACAGATCCCATTATGTGGGGAGAAATGAAAGGAGAACCTGCACGGATCTATTTTTAGCAGGTGGCTGGAATACTATAAATTTGAGGGTGTTTTGCCTCCCTCCCGCTCCTTAGCCCCTTCAATCTTGTCAGCTGTAAAATGGGTCTCTGTTTAACCCCTCACGGATCCTCATGGAGATGAAAGGTGCGCTCATGAATTACTGGTGCTGACAGCCCAGCAAGGCCTCGCCGCAGGGGGTCCCCTTTGTTCCGTCCACTCTGACCTCCCGCGCCCTGTCTGTCTGTGGGAACGGGACCAGAAGAATGTGGGGAGGAGTCAGGAGCACAGAAGCGGCAGGCCCGCTCCTGGCCAGGGAGAGCTGCCATTCTTCTGCTGCAAATATTCTGACCTCATCTGGGGCACACCTCCACCCTGATGCGATCCATCGGTGACCTCCTTTGTGCTTTGCAAACCGAGACAATAGGTTCTGCTCCCGAATCGTCCACACAAGGGCAGGAAGGGTGCTTTTCCTGAGCTCAGAAGTGTGTTTCATTTTCTTGTGTGTGTGGGAAGAAAGTGGCTATGCGCTGAACCCTGCTCTGCGGAGGGGAAATCAGAGCTGGAAGTCCGGCGGGAAGCAAGTCTTCACAATGCACAAAGATCGTTTCAGGTTAAAGCCAAATCATAGTTGAGAAGTGACCTGTTGTTTCAAAGGAATGAGGCACCAAGCCTTCCAGCGGGAGTCGAGATTCGTTCAGCAGTCGCATCTGATTTGCAATAAAGAAAGTTCAAGGAAGTATTAAGAGCCATGAATGAACTATCTGTCCAACCTGAGAAAGTGCACCCCCAGAGGGAAGGGGGTCTCTCTCATCCTCTAAGCACCTTGAGGCCGCCCTCACCATCCCCCCGAGGAAGTGCCGGAACACACAAGCTCATCAGGTTTCCTAGAATAATGAAAAGCGTTTCCGAAAATAACCTGAGGAAAACAACATTTGGTAACACTGAAGTTTGGAAAAGAGAAACTGCAACACAGTGTGAATTTATTTTGTGAAGTTTCTACTTCATAAGAACACATGTTTTAAGTTCAAATAACTAATTCGTGTGTTTGCGTTCATTTATTTGGAATACTAATTTTAAAAAATCCTTGTCAAGGCAGAACAGTACCAATGACAATCCCCAAATTAATAAATAAATAGGAGCTTCAGATGATTTAATACAGAGCTTTCAGACAACAAAAGGTCACTCTCTGTTGTGAGAGCAAAATGTCCTTTTCTCCCCTTAAAATAAAAAGGTGTTTTAAAAAATTAACTGTAAGTCACTTTACTTTAAAAATAAGAATGCAGCCATGGCCCTGGGTTCCTCAGGAGAATAATCATGTCCCCCGTGTCTGTGGGACAGATAATGGGTGATCGACATGCACTCTGCACCAGGAGTGGCTGGAAGATCCGCCGAGCTTCCTTACGGAAAGTGGCTGCTGCGGGCAAGTTCTGTTTCCGCCGAGCACTCTTTGTGTTGCCAATAAACAGCATAATTCTAGTCTGCTTACAGGTACAATTTAGAGAGGAATTGAGTGACGAAAGGCGAGGTGATTTCTTCCAGATGCCTGCTGGCGGAGCAGGACGCACCTGACAGATTGCCGGTTCACACTTTTATTTTGTATGAGAAAAAAGCAGATTTTAATAAAATTTCTGTGTGTAAATAGTTTTAAAACTAAAACCACTATTCCCACCCATAGTCTCCGTTCTTGTTCCAAACGCTCTTCTGCTACAATGGCAGTTTTGAAGGCTTTGTTCTATTACTTATAATTTGTCACAAAAAGCACAAGGCGGTGAGCTTAGTTTTGCGTAGGAGAAAGGCAATTATCTCGCATATTTTCCGGAAAACCTCTAAAATAATCTTTAAAATTTTATGCCTTGTTTTATGAAACTTAAAACACAGAGTACAGGAGTGTATTATTCTCTAACAAAACTCATTTTTGGAAGGTTTTGCAAATATATCATCATGAACAGTTTTCTTTTTAAAAAAAGATTCAGGAATTGTATTCATCCACATTAAATTTTCTTGTACTTCTTCAAACTCAGGAGAAGTTGCAAACATTATTTTTTTATCAATGCTACTTCTATTGCAGGAGGTAATTTCTTAGGCTTACTGTTAAAGAGACTAGAAATACTGAATGAAACCGAAAAATGCACCCTTAACATTTTGCTACTGAAGCTTCTTGTTGGTTTTTTTACTGGTTATCTTTCTCAACAGAATCTCAGAATTTCAGTGTTCAGAGCTGCTATCTATACACGGGAAAACAAGTTTTAAAATTCAGGGACAGAGAAAAATAGAAAAATAAAGATAAACAATAGAATTAGACAAACTAGATGTTTCTTTCCTTGATGATGCATGTTTTCTTCCTTTTTTATTTTTTATTTTTTTTATTATACTTTAAGTTCTAGGGTACGAGGCCAGGGAGAAGGAGAAGCCGCCCTGAGGAAGGTGTGGAATGTCACGTGGAGCCCGGCTCTCTGCCTTTGAAGCAGGATTTTCATGCACTCGCCAGCATGGCTGGCTTTTCAGACTGGCCAGATTTAACTCGGGACGGTTGTATAGAGGATCAGGTTTGAGCCTGCCTTCCAAAGAAAGCAGAAGTCTCCAGAAATAAAGCCTCCCAGATCCAGCTTACAGACTGATGGCTGTGAAGGAAGAATTTGAAGGGCAATTAAGTGTGCTGTGAAACATAGCAAGAAAGGCATTAATTCCTCACTCTCTTGCTCGTTAATCTACTTTTGTGCTGACTTTTCACCAGTACAGTTGGGGTGCCCTTGTCCACAGCGGCGTTTCTAGAGGGCTTCTAGGCATCATCCCCACAGATTTTCTAAGCGTCATATTTAGGTAGATGATATCATTTCAGAGCCTTTGATATCTTTGGGGATTTTTTTATTCAAATGAACTGAAGTGTTAGTTTTAAGGGCTTTTTCCATGCTGAAAATGCCTCTGTTTTTGGGTACCCACCCAACTTCCCCAGAAAGTCATCCAAATAAAGTGAGACCCCATGGAAAGTAGGGAGGAAATGAGAGGGGGTGCGGGGTAGCGGTCAGGGAAGAGGAGGCTACGCACAGCACGGAAGAGGAAGGCGGCAGCCACATGGACCTGGGCCCGCGGCTGGGCCCTGAAGCCTGCAGACCGTCGTCTCTTCCCCTTTCACTTTCTGGGTTTCATTTCACGTCCAGCAGATGGTGTGAAATTCCGGGTCATCGTAAATGGACAAAGAATATTTTTAAATACTCCAAGGAAAGCCATGGTTATGTTATTTTTTTCAGTGTTATTGGTCACCCTTTCTGGGAAGAATTCTCACTATAAACGTGTAAGTCTCACCGACACCGACAGCCCTGCGTGCCAATTCAGAGGTTCTTGTCTGGCGCCCTCACCCAAAGAAATGTTACACTCTGCAGCTTAATTCCCATCCCAGCTTCGCCGAACACCTCCCGGTGGCGTCTCCATCTGTAACTTCCTTTCCCAGGCTGGACTGCGTCCCTCTAAAATTCACAGTTGAAGTCCGAGCCCAGGCAGCTCAGAATGAGGCTTCACAGTTCTTCCCTGGCACTCGAGGGAGACTGGTTCAAGGAACCCCTCAGGTGTAAACCCATGGATGCCCAAGTCCCTTGTATAGAATGGCATGGTTTTCCATATAACCTGTGCGCCTCCTCCTGTGTGCTTTAAATCAGCTCTGGATTACTTACAGTACCTAATACAGTGTACGTGATGTGTAAATAGTTGTTGCGTTGTGTTAATTTTTTATCTGTATTATTTTTATTGTTGTTAGTATGTTCGATCTGCAGCTGGTTGCATCCATAAATGCAGAACCTGGGGATAAGGCGGGAAGTGTATTTGGGCATAGGATTGCTGCAGAGGTGATTCATGGAGATGCGGTCATAGTGGAGTAGGATGGGCCCTAATTCAATATAACTGGTGAATTCATACAAAGAGGAAATTGGACACAGAGGAGAAAACCATGTGATGTGGGAGGCAGAGGTTGCAGGGGTGCAGCTACGAGCCAGGGACCACCAAGGACAGCAGGCAGCTCCAGGAGCTGGGAGAGGCTGGGGTGGACCCTTGGAGGCCCCACAGGAGCTGGGAGCTGGGGGAGGCTGGGGCAGACCCTCGGAGGAGCCGGGAGCTGGGAGAGACTGGGACAGACCCTCGGAGGCCCCACAGGAGCCGGGAGCTGGGAGAGGCTGGGACAGACCCTCGGAGGAGCCGGGAGCTGGGAGAGGCTGGGACAGACCCTCGGAGGCCCCACAGGAGCGGGTCGTGCCCACACCCTGGTCTTGCACTTGGGGGGCCTCCGGAGCTTGGAGAGAATCAAACGCTGCTGTGGAAGTCACTCAGTTTGTTACAGCACCTCCTACGTCTCCTTAACTTATTTAAATTTAGGTTCCGCTTCCTCTGCTCTAAAATGTGGTGGTTACTCACTATGGTTCCCCCTAATATATAACATGGTGTAGGAGATCCATCCAGTTTTGATGTCATAAGTATTTACCTTTGGGTAAATTTCAGGGTCCAGAGTGCATATGGGTCGCGGGGGCGCAGGGCAGGCAGACCCTAAAGTGGGGCTTTTAATGACTGCAAATTAGGGGCAGATTACGCAGAAATGTCTAGAAGAAGAATGGTAACTTGGGAGTGGTCCTGGTGTTGCCGTGGCGATGGTAAACTGACATGGGATGGGTGGGCACGTCCTGTGGAGAGGTGCTCTTGCCTCTTCCCTATTTCAGCCAGACCTCAGTCCAGTCCAGAGTCCGGGTCCCCGCCTCTGGGGTCGAGTCCGGCCTCTTGCCTCTCCAAGGCCTGGCGTTGCCACCTTCCACGGGCTCCCGGGGGCATCCCCTGTCTCGTCTGTGCATGAGAATGGATGGCCCTGAGTGAGGGAGCCCATGGCAGCTTCTCCTTTCTTGTTTTAACTGAGCCAGTTGCTGAATGATGTACCCGGGAGGCCCTGGTCTGAGAACACAGGGACGCACTAAGCTGACTCCAAAGAACAGCACGGGGAGAAGCAGTATTGGTGGGAAGACCCCAGAGCCGGGGCCCCTGCAGCATCTGGAAGATGACTAAGAGGGAGCGTCGGAGATGAAGGAGACCTAGTGGGGTTCCTGTGGAAGGCAGGCAGGGTGCAGGTGGGGTGCAGGCAGGGGGCAGGCAGGGTGCAGGCAGGGGGCAGGCGGGGTGTGGGTGGGGTGCAGGTGAGGTGCAGGCAGGGGACAGGTGAGGTGCAGGCGGGGTGCAGGCAGGGGCAGTTGGGATACAGTCAGGGGGCAGGCAGGGGACAGGAGGAGTGCAGGCAGTGGGCAGGCAGTGGGCAGGCAGGGTGCAGGTGGGGTGCAGGCAGGGGGCAGGCGGGGTGCAGGCAGGGGGCAGGTGGGGTGCAGGCATGGGGCAGGTGGGGTGCAGGTGGGGTGCAGGCAGGGGGCAGGTGGGGTGCAGGCATGGGGCAGGCGGGGTGCAGGCGGGGAGCAGTTGGGGTGCAGTCAGGGGGCAGGCGGAGTGCTGATATCACTGGGAATGGTGGAGGCAGAGGAGGCCCAGGAGACATCTCAGACATCGAGGGTGGAGTCCTTGCTAAACTGACTTTGCAGGGATTTTTGGTAAAACTGGATTTTACAAGGAAGCGCACGGATGGCCTAGGAGAAGGTCTGGGAGCCTGGCCACTGCTTACTCACGCAGAGACAGTCAGGGCCACACCTCGATTAGTTCTCCGGCTGGGCTTGACATTGTGCTAAGTTCCTAGCAGTGCCACGGCTGCTGATTAGTTACTTGATAAGGAAGAAAGTGATGCTACTAGCTCGGTTCCTGTTGCTTACAGTGGGTGATCTGGGCAGGTTCTTGGGCGCCTGAGGTGGGCAGTGGCGGGCGTGAGCCTGTGGGGTTGAGTGCAGGGACCCCCAGTGTACACAGAGGCACCACGCAGACAGCACGGCTGGGCATGGGTGTGAGGCGGAGACATTTACGCCGTGTGAGTCTAGAGTCAGAAACGCTGGTTGAAATAAAAGCCTTGCATCCCAGACCAGCACTCGGACAGGATGACCCTCAACAAGTGTCTTTAATGTTTATTACAGAAAAAGCAGGCATGACCAAAAGTAGAGAGAAAAGTACAAAAAAATTCACGCATACTCATCACCCAGCGTCATAATTACCATCTTATAGCCGCCTCCTTCGACTCCTACCTAATTCTGCTCCAAAGCCTCCTGTGTTATTTTAAATAAAACCTCACACAGTATTGTTTCATCCATCAACTTTATGGTACGCATCTCTAAAAGTAAAACACTCATTCACACACACACACACACAGAACCTCGGAGATGTAGTACCTACACTACCACCAACAATATGATCACTTAAAGACACTGTTTAAGATTCTGTTGCAATTCTTTTTGTCCTTAGAATATATCCCAGTAGGGATGCCACAGTTAAATTACTGACTGTTAAAGTCACTGGAAAAGGCCTTCTCTCTGTGTGTGGTGGTGACTAACTCAATACGTACACATGTTCATCTGTTTCACTTTGCTTTTGATTTTTAGGACTTTTAAAACTTAATCATGTTTGATAATTATGCACAATCTTTACATAGTTCCAAGGTCAAATAACGGATTTAGTTTTTGATTTGAGGAGGCGCGGCTGGGCTCGCAGGCTGTGTCCCTGCTGGCCTGAGAATGAGTGGGGCCTCCGGAAACCTCGCCCGTTCCCAGCCCTGTCTACACAGCAGGGTGTTCTGAGAGAAGTCCAGCTTCTGCTTTCGACCTCTCTACCCTATTTCCACCACCCCCTGTAAGTAATCACCTTGAAATTCTACGTTATGGTTTAATTCTTTCACTGGGTTTTTAGTATAAAACAAATATATCTGCATCGGTCTGCATAGCTGCCTCCCCTCTCGTGTAAATGGCAGCAGATTGGGCATCCTCCACTGTGTCCAATGTGTGAATAAATACAGCATCTTCACACGTCCCCTCCTGATGGATATGAGGGTGGTTTACAGGTGTGGGTTCTTTGTTTTGGCTTTTTGTTCTGCTTTTAGTGTTTTGCTGTTACAGATAGTGTGACAAATAAGCCATGCCTATGGCACTTTTATTTTTGCCAGTCTATCTTCGAAACAGATTCTTAGAAACAGGGCATGGGATTTTCCAAGAACCTGCCTCATTCACTCCATGGTGGTTGTGCCATTTTGCCATAAGCAATGTGTGAGCAAACAGAATATGTTTCATGTGTTTAAATTTGTATCTGATAGATGAAAAATGAGATCTTGGTATGGTTTCATCAAATATTTGTTAAATAAATGTTCATTAAACGTTTCCAAAGAATGGAACAGGGTCTCCAGGCTGCTGAGCAATGGTCTAGTCTAGAGGCCAGAAGTCAAATTGAACTTGCACAAAAAAGGGAAGTTTAATATATACGATGGCTATTTGAATCAATGAATGAGTGAATGCTTCAGTGACTGAATGGGTGTTGCAACAAAAATCAGTAAGGGCCACGGTGTGTTGGCTGCAGATCCAATGAGCCGGCATTCACTCTCAGAGTCTGGGAGGGCCCGGGGAATGCCATCAGCACTGTGGCCCGGGCAGACCACCTGTGCACACCACTGCGCTCCAGCCCTCTTCTTCTTTAAGCTCTATTTTATTTTTAATTGACACATAATCATTGTACTTATTTATGGGGTACAGTGTGATGCTTCAATCTATGCAAATGTTGTGTAATGATCAATCAGGATAATTAGCTTATGCATCATCTCAAACATTTATTATATCTTTGTGGCGTGAATATCCAAAATCCTCTCTTCTAGTTATTTTGAAACGTACAACACAATATTATTAACTATAGTCACCCTACCATGCAACAGATGAATGAACAAAAAACATGTGGTCTGTATACCCAGTGGAATACTATTCAGCCATAAAAAAGGATGAAATCCTATTTTTTTTGCAACATAGATATAACTGGTGGACATTGAGTTAAGTGACACAATCCCCCTTTTTAATCATGATTTTCAGTTGCATTTCTATAATGGTTAACGGACAGCTAATTCGTGCCAGTCACTGGGGATCTACCTGCTCTAACTTTTGAATTAATAGGAAGTTTTCTGAAAATCATTCTTTTTATATTGAGCTGATTAGAGGAGTCTTGGTTTAAAAAACTTAAGGGAATGGTGTGAGGCTTTGACTATATTTGCCCCCCTATTTGCTTTAGGGAAAGGAACCTGGATTAGGTGGGTCCTTGGGAAATTTTCATACCTGAGATTCCAATTTGACAGGTACCGGTGATTAGGCAGCAGTTTCCTTGTTAGAAGCAACTTTGAAGGACGGACACTGGATCCTGAAACGTTTTCCCCTGTGGCTGCACGACTCACCTCCCACAGCACCTGCAGCCGTGTCCATCTGGCACCTGCTCCATTCCAGGGTGGGAGCAGGGCAGCAAGAGGTCAAGTCTGAGAATCACTTTACCCAGCCACGCATCTTTAGCCAGGGGAGAAATGCAGAGAAAACAGCCGGTCAGGTCCATGACCATTCACAGGTGAATGTCTGTAGCTTTGAGTGCTCCCTGGCACGGAGGCACCCTCAACACCAGCCAGCGACCTCTTCCACAGCACCACACTCATGTGGATTCAGGGGAAACAGAAGGTGCTGTTATTTTGCTGCTTGAGAAAGGCTGACGTTTTCCTTCCAATCATTAGCCCTTCCTGGACGGCACAAGGGAAAGGTGCCCACGCATCCCTCAGCAGCAGTGTGCGATGTGTGTAAATACAATAGCATTAACTGGAATTTGATCTCAAATGAATGACGCCATCAAGGTTGACATAAGGCGCTCCTGCCTCATGTCAGTCACTGCCCCCTGCAGGTGTGGGGCACCTGCCAACAATGACCTCAGTCCTGCCGGGCCCTGCGGCTGCCACCACCCACTGTGTCTGAAGGGAATGTCCTAGATGGAGCCTCCCTCATGGCACATCATCCATTGCCTCGCCCCACATGTGCCACAGACTGCAGTCGGCCCGAAAGACCACAAAGCAGGACGAAAGACCGCTGCTCCTGCCTTCCTTGCCTGGCCACAGCCAGGGGCTTCAGGGCCACTGCGATGGCGGGGCTGGGTTCCATCAGGCTCTCCTCGCAGGCCCTGCCATTGCTTTCTCCGTGCCTCCTTTCCCCGTGCAGACGAGGGCGAGGTGGGGTCCAGGCTCATGCCCCGCGTGCGCCCACACTGTCACATTCTGGATGCAACCTCCGCACTTCCACGGGGTATTTCTGAGCTCCCATAAAAAGATGGGCACAGGTGTGCCTTCCTTAGCTCCACAGGGAGATGGGCCCATGGGCTCACGGACTCAGTGGCAGAGCTGGGACTTAGCCCTGGTGGGCTGACTCAGGCACCTGTGGTCTGAGCTCCTTCCCCAAATACACACCTGATCCAAACACGTAGACATATAACCCCAGTCCTCACCTTCACCAGCACTCCGTTGAAACCCCTCTGTGCAGAAGATTCTCCAATGTCCACAGCGTTTAACTTAATTGCATTGTTCCTGAGTCAGCTGCACAAATAAAGTAAAAGATAAAATCAAGTTCTGCAGAGCTGAGGCCTGTAGGAGGCCATCAGAGAGCCCAGAAACAGGACCAAGGGCACTGTGCACAGAGCTCAAAGGAACTGTTCCACTCAATTACCAATGGGGGTTTCAGATACCTGAGATACACACTTACCTCTCCATTACATACAGCTGTCTTTTGGCCTGCCCAGTGTTCCAGCAGATCCTGAAGGAGAGGAAGGAGGGGAAAGGCGAAGGCTGGAGGGGAGGAGGGGGATGGTGAGGGCTGGAGGGGAGGAGGGAGATGGTGAGGGCTGGAGGGGAGGAGGGGGATGGTGAGGGCTGGAGGGGAGGAGGGGGATGGTGAGGGCTGGAGGAGGGAGAGAGATGGTGAGAGCTGGAGAGGAGGAGGGAGATGGTGAGGGTTGGAGGGGAGGAGGGAGATGGTGAGGGCTGGAAGGGAGGAGGGAGATGGGGAGACCTGGAGGGGAGGAGGGAGATGGTGAGAACTGGGGGCGGGGAGAGAGATGGTGAGGGCTGGAGGGGAGGAGGGACATCGGAAGAGATGAAGAGAGGAGGAAGATGGGGAGGCCTGGAGGGGAGGAGGGAGATGGGGAGGGCTGGAGGAGAGGTGGGTTATGGTGAGGGCTTGAGAGGCGAAGGGAGATGGTCAGGGCTGGAGAGCAGGGAGATGGAGAGGGCTGAAGGGGGGAGGGAGGGAGATGGTCAGGGCTGGAGAGGAGGGAAGTGGGGAGGACTGGAGGAGGGAGGGAGATGGGGAGGGCTGGAGGGGAGAAGGGAGATGGGGAGGGCTGGAAGGGAGGAGGGAGGGAGATGGTCAGGGTTGGAGAGGAGGGAAATGGAGAGGGCTGAAGGGGGGCAGGGAGGGAGATGGTGAGGGCTGGAGTGGGGAGGGAGATGGGGAGGGCTGAGCAGGAAGCACTGAGCTGTGCTCCTCTTCTGCCTTCTCTGTACCTTGCTGGGTGTCTGACTCTGGAGTCTCAAGGCACCCTAGCTCTTCTCTGGTGGGGCTGATTTTTCCATCCCCGTTTTGTGAATAGGGAAACACCAGTGACCAGTGTCAGGTGGGCCTTGTTCCTTTCAGGAGCGGGAGAAAAAGAGCTCCTTACGCATGTGTCATTTCTCCTATTGCAATGTTCGAAGGAAAAAAGGCATGTTCTCATCTCCACCGCCACCAGAACCCATTAACAGGTCCGTTCTGGTGGATTTCTGGAGTCTGGCTTCCAATGCCATTGTTTTTCACTCTTATTTCAAGTACATGCAGTTTTTGAGAGGCGGGGCTGATGAAGTCAACATTCAAATCTGTACAAATCTCCCAGTTTCCAGGTTATCTGCAGAGAAAAACCGAGTGGCACGCCAGCGGGATCCTTGGAATGGCAGCGGATCCCCTGCATGGGTACATCCACTGCTTGCTGTCAGGAGCCGAGGTCCGGGTGCTCCAGGGCCTGCAGGCCCTTCGGAGCAGGAATCTGACTCCCTCCTGGGGTCTCAAGGACGCCTTGGCCGGGCGATGGGCCTCCCCCACACATTGTGTCCAGGAGATTCTGTTCAGAGCGTGTGCTTCGAAGCTCACGCTGAGGCTAAGGTGATGAATCCGCTTATTTCTAGGGCCCTGCTGGGGGAGAACGAGGCCCCTTCCCGGGTGTCAGGGAATGCAAGCCTTCACAGCTGACACCACAGTGCCTTCGAGATGGAATCAGCGTCCCAGTGTGGGTGCCCAGGGGATTGTGGGCCGGGGGATGAGGGAGTGGAGGACCCCAGGACCTGGAGGAACCGTTCTCAGCTGGGTCCCGAAGGCTCTGCAAAGTTGGTCAGGTGGAGGACAGGATTCCGGGTGGGAGAGGATGGTACAAGCCGAGGCAACAGGCTGAGAAAACACATGGCGTGAAAGGAGCAGGAGACATTTCTGGAAAGAGAAAATGCAAGCAGGGAAGTTCCTGCTGAACCCACGGCCTCGCTGGCCGCACTGAGAGCGTCTGGTCCACAGTGGCAGGAGAGACAAACGAGTGTAGGAGAAAAATCTGGGGTTTTTTTTTATTGTGTTATTATTTTTTTACATTAAAATTACTGGGAGAGAAAAGTAATGGATATCCTTTAAAATATTGGGAAAAATACAGAAAAGTACATAGAGAAAGTTACTCATGCTTATGTCACTTTTGAGCTCCCTCAAGTCCCCAGGCATTAGAGGGGGAAGAGGAGGGGCGAGGCCACAGAGCAGGGAGAGCATTGAAAATACCCACAATGAGGGAGCACGACCAACCATTGACCAATGGGGCCTTGTCAGAGCTTCGCCTCCTGAAGCTAATTGTTCATCCAAGTGATTCTGTCAAAATTATATGCTGTTAGCAAATAAAAATGATTCATAAACATGTATGAGCACCCCAAATCTTGCACTTTCTACTAAGAAACAAGTCCGGCCAATTCTCTCTCTACTTCTGACATGGTGAGAGGTGTCAGAAAGTGACGGGGTGAGTTTGACATTAGAAGTGGAGGGCAAACAGGAGAACTGACAAACTGGAGGTGCCCCTTCTTTCTCTGGTCATTGGCCCGTGCACGGAGCTTAGCCCTAAGAAAAGACTGATCCCCAGTGATTTTCCTTTCGTGTCTTCACTAACAACACAGAGACTATTCATGAGATTAGACTGCTGTCAGAGCAAACTGGCATGTTCAGTATCTGCGAATTCTCAGAGAATAGATACTAAGTGTAATGCATCATTTTCATTTCTCTGGAAAATAAAGATATTAGCAAAGCACGACCTGGTGCATGCAGCTGCAGTTTCTCCACTCCAGCAAGTGTGAGTGAGTGTGCTGCTCCCGACCTGCTCCAAGAGGGAAAGCTGAGCTGGAGACCCCAGCAGGTCATAGAGGGTTTCCTATCAGGGTGTCTTGCACAAGTGTGTTTGCAGGTGTGCACACATGTGTACACACGTGCTGATATGTGTGCAAGTGTGTGTTTGTATGTGTGCACATGTGGGTGCATGTGTGTGTTGGTATGCATGCACTTGTTTGTGTCTGAATGTGTGCATGTGTGTGCATGTGTGTTGCTATGCATGCACGTGTGTTTGTGTGTGTTTGCATGTGTGCACGTGTGGGTGCATGTGTGTTGGTATGCATGTGTTTGTGTCTGCACATGTGCAAGTGTGTGTGCATGTGTGTGTTGCTATGCATGCACGTGCATGTTAGTGTGTGTTTGCACATATGCATGGTTATCCGGGGCTCCCTGACAATATGAGGAAAATTGAAGAATTTTTCTGGAAAATACTAATTACCACGGTAACCACCGTGGTCCGCACACTGTCTGTGGAAAGCTGAGATGCCAGGACTTTTTTGTGATTGTCATAAATCTTGTCAGTCAGCACTTCATCTGATTAGGGTGACATTCACACAGCCTCCACGATGTGGTTAAAAATTGCTAGTTCCAGTCACTTAGTTGACTATTTCTCAATAGTCAACGCCACAAGTCAACTTCACGTCTCCACGTTTGACCAAAACATGTAGAATTTGAACTTTGAGAATAAAAAATGAAATCATATGCAAAATATATATTTCAGGGGTGGGATAGAGCCATTTTAGGCATTGAAAACTGCCTGAATCTATAGAACAGCATATAAAACAACTTACTAAATATAACATAAATAACAAAGAACAATAACCTATCATTTTGTAAAATCGCAGATCTTATTCACCAGTTTCCTTCTCTTAGCAGCAAAACAACACAAAGTTCAGAGGCCCTCCTCTGCCAGTGGTGTGGACAAACCCTCAACCCATTCAGGGCAACCCCATAGCAGCACTGTCTTCTCCCACCAAAAGTGGATTCCTTTTCACCCTGCTGGGTCCCTGTTTCTCTGTTTAAAATTTACAGAACCCTCTGTTAATTGAACTAGTTGCCAAAGAGAAGCAAAGTGCTCGTTCTGGAGCAAACGCCTCATGGGACGTGGATGCTGCCAGCCAGGCCCTGGCACCTCCATCATCTTCACAGACAGCAGAGCAGGAGAAAGTCCTTTCCCAAGAAGCACCAAGTTCACTTCATGTTCCCAAGGACGACTGCTCAGAGAGTGGCCACGTGGATCCAGAATAAGAAAATGTGGAAAGTCTTTTGTATGACTTGAAAGAGAAACTGTCATCCAAACTGGAAAAGTTAAAAATAAGAAGGATAAAGGATGATAGAAAGAAAAAAGAGGGAGGAGAGGAAGGAAGGGAGGGAGGGAGGGAGGGAGAGAGGGAAAGAGAAGAAAGAAAGAAAGAAAGAAAGAAAGAAAGGAAGGAAGAAAGAAAGAAAGAAAGAAAGAAAGAGAAAGAAAGAAAAAGAAAGAAAGAGAAAGAATTAGCTGCAATTTCTCTGCATCCTACTAAAGTGTGATTCAAGTAGGATCCAGACCCGACAGCCAATTACTTCTTTCATCTCTGAATATCTCTAAAGCAATAAAAGGCACTGTGTTTGAGTAGCTAGTCAAATCCAGTCCCCAGGTCAGCGCTGTTCTAATTAAAGTGACCTCACCTGAGACAGGAACAGTGTCCGTCTTAAACAAAGCACAGCTGAAAGCAATCCCCAGGACAACTAAAAACATCATGAATTTGGTCTCTAGGCAAGGAAAAGAAAACTTGCTTAGAAGCAAGTCTTTCCCATCTCCTTTCGCCTCTCTTGTGTTTAGTGAGATTTTTGTTGAAAGTCACAAGAAATCCTATTGTCTTCCTCTTTCCTCTCTCTTCCCGCTACAGTTCCAGGAGGCAAGTTTCACCTGACTCAGAATCCATCCCTTTTATAATGGCATTAAAAGATGACTTCAGGGTGTATCATTCCTTGATGGATTTTTTTTGTTTTTGTTTTTGTTACGATGAAATATTGCTGAGTTTCCCCTAAATTTGACCGGGATTTGCAACTGGGAAACATATAACTACCAGCTATCGTTATTAGCATTCGTAATTATCACCAGTAATTGTTACCACAGTTTTCTAACAATTACCACTTTGAGCAATAGAATCTGAGGACAGTGCCATTCATTTAGCAAAGCAGTGTGGAGTTTCCATTTAACCAGACTGTCCAAGCATGAGCAGAAATGAAAACCAGAAATGCTAAATCTATATTTAAATGCAGACAAAAATCCTGTGACAAAGTCGTTCTTTCCCAGCTCAAATCAAAATTTTAAACAGTTTACCTCCTTTATGTCTTCCCAAGAGTTTTATGCAACAAACTTTCAGTGTCATGACTAATAGCGGCTCTTGCCAAGGCTGACTCTTAAAGCCTCTCCTCCGCCTTGTGATCTGCAGCGCACGTCTTATTATGGGGTGCATTATGCAGACGCCAGCCCTGTGATGGGACAGGCAACCCCGCTGTGAGAATGCCTATCAGAGCTTCTTTTAAGGCCCTTTCTCAATTGTCAGCAAAGTATTTTTTAAGGTTAAAAGGTGTAAAATTATTCTGAAATGCTTTTCTGACCTGTCGCCTATCACTGCAAAGAGCTATAGTTCATTTTTTTTTCTAAAATTGTATTTTTTGAAATGCAGTAATATCATAAGAATAAGCTTCATATGAGGAAAATAGTCTCCTGAAATGTTCGTGGTATTTTTTTTTGCATGCCTTCTTCTCCAGTGACTGCAATACTAATCATTGTTTTATGCTTAGAATTATAATTTTGATGCAATTTTTCTTATACCAAGCCTCCATTTCTGTGGTGAAATTAACATAAATGACCATTACTTTTTGCATCTCTTTCTTTTTAAAAAACAATTCCTGTTACAGTGGTTGCTTCATATTCCATAATGTCAAAGTCAAATTCACCACTGTCATGAGATGTAATCTCATTATTCAGAGGCGTACAGGCCGACGAGCTGTCATTCTCAACGCCGCACCTGCACGTTGATTGAAACCACCCTGGAAGTCAGCGGGAAAGCCAGCAGACGGTTTGGCCTCCCTGCCCTCATCTGTTTCGCAGCTCCCGAGACTTGCTTGACCAGAGAAGTTGCAAGCATGGCAGATACGTAGGGTCAGCAATCCCATCATTGTAGATGCCTGGCCTGTGAGGCCCCCAGCTCCTGTTTTCTATAGGGTGGAATTCTGTTATTTTGCACTGTTTATGCTCCAATAAAATGTCTGGTAGGTTTTGGAATCTATTTTTGGGTCCCAGGTATAAGGAAAATCAGTGGAGAAGCTCGCCCCAGGGAGGACAGCAGGCCTGCCTCACTCAGCTTGCAGCAGGCATGAAGACGGCACCAGGGCCAATGTGAGGGGAGCTAACGTGGAAGAGAACTTGCTGTATTTCCGTCTGCCCCCTTCATGCACATCAAACAACCTGCGTCAGAATTGGGCTTCCTTTTGTTGCTTTTTGCTTTTGCACAGCTCCTGCAAAACGAATCTTCCTTCCTTGTGCAGCGTTCAGGGACTAGGTAGAAGATGCTCTCTGAACTTGTGACGTGTGTCTTGCTAGAGCACGCCGTCTGATGACGCTCCGTGGATGTTCCTGTCTTCGTTCAGGGACTAGGTAGAAGACGCTCTCTGAACTTGTGACATGTGCCTCGCTAGAGCACGCCGTCTGATGATGCTCCGTGGATGTTCCTGTCTTCGTTCAGGGACTAGGTAGAAGATGCTCTCTGAACTTGTGACGTGTGCCTCGCTAGAGCATGCCATCTGATGACGTTCCGTGGATGTTCCTTGTGCAGCGTTCAGGGACTAGGTAGAAGATGCTCTCTGAACTTGTGACGTGTGTCTTGCTAGAGCACGCCGTCTGATGGCATTCCGTGGATGTTCCTTGTGCAGTGTTCAGGGACTAGGTAGAAGATGCTCTCTGAACTTGTGACGTGTGCCTTGCTAGAGCATGCCATCTGATGACGCTCCGTGGATGTTCCCGTCTTCGTTCAGGGACTAGGTAGAAGATGCTCTCTGAACTTGTGACGTGTGTCTTGCTAGAGCACGCCGTCTGATGACGCTCCGTGGATGTTCCCGTCTTCGTTCAGGGACTAGGTAGAAGATGCTCTCTGAACTTGTGACATGTGCCTCGCTAGAGCACGCCGTCTGATGACGCTCCGTGGATGTTCCTGTCTTCGTTCAGGGACTAGGTAGAAGATGCTCTCTGAACTTGTGACATGTGCCTCGCTAGAGCACGCCATCTGATGACATTCCGTGGATGTTCCTTGTGCAGCGTTCAGGGACTAGGTAGAAGATGCTCTCTGAACTTGTGACATGTGTCTCGCTAGAGCACGCCATCTGATGACGTTCCGTGGATGTTCCTTGTGCAGCGTTCAGGGACTAGGTAGAAGATGCTCTCTGAACTTGTGACGTGTGCCTTGCTAGAGCATGCCATCTGATGACGCTCCGTGGATGTTCCCGTCTTCGTTCAGGGACTAGGTAGAAGATGCTCTCTGAACTTGTGACGTGTGTCTTGCTAGAGCACGCCGTCTGATGACGCTCCGTGGATGTTCCTTGTGCAGCGTTCAGGGACTAGGTAGAAGACGCTCTCTGAACTTGTGACGTGTGCCTCGCTAGAAAACGCCATCTGATGACGCTCTGTGGATGTTCCTGTCTTGGTTCAGGGACTAGGTAGAAGACGCTCTCTGAACTTGTGACGTGTGCCTCGCTAGAAAACGCCGTCTGATGACGCTCCGTGGATGTTCCTGTCTTTCTCATTGATCGAGCGGTTCCCTTTAGCTGCATTTGCAGTCATGAGGGATCATGACCTTATGCTTGTTCACTAGTTAGCAGAAGAAAAACCACCTGGCATTTTACAGAAAAGCAACAGGTAAATTTACCTTTAGAGCCAATGCTCTTTGAAATCCAAGGCATTTTATGAGCCCTAAATTCTCTGACAAGAGACAGAGGAACAGGGTGCAGCACACTTTACCCCACAACCTGTGTTCTTTCCTCTCTCCTTTGTTCTCCGTCTTCTAAAATGAGCACGGGAGAGGAAAATAACCCTTTCCCTACATTCCGTTCTCCAACTTCTGTGTCATTCTTCTTACTGAGAGGTGACAGCAGGCTGGCAGTCCTCAGAGCCCTCGCTTGCTCTCGGCACCTCCCCTGCCTGGGCTCCCACTTTGTGGCATTTGAGGAGCCCTTCTGCCCCCCACTGCACTGTGGGAGCCCCTTTCTGGGCTGGCCAAGGCCGGAGCCAACTCCCTCAGCTTGCAGGGAGGTGTGGAGGGAGAGGCACAAGGGGGAACCGGGGCTGCGTGCAGCGCTTGCAGGCCAGCTGGAGTTCCAGGTGGGCGTGGACTTGGCGGGCCCCGCACTCGGAGCAGCCAGCCAGCCCTGCTGGCCCCGGGCAATGAGGGACTTAGCACCCGGGCCAGTGGCTGCGGAGGGTGTACTGGGTCCCCCAACAGTGCCAGCCCACCGGCACTGCGCTCGATTTCTCACCGAGCCTTAGCTGCCTTCCCGCGGGGCAGGGCTCGGGACCTGCAGCCCGCCATGCCTGAGCCTCCCACCCCCTCCATGGGCTCCTGTGCAGCCCGAGCCTCCCCGACGAGCACCACCCCCTGCTCCACGGCGCCCAGTCCCATCGACCACCCAAGGGCTGAGGAATGCGAGCGCACGGCGCAGGACTGGCAGGCAGCTCCACCTGCAGCCCCGGTGCGGGACCCACTAGGTGAAGCCAGCTGGGCTCCTGAGTCTGTTGGGGACGTGGAGAGTCTTTATATCTAGCTCAGGGATTGTAAACACACCAATCAGCACCCTGTGTTTAGCTCAGGGTTTGTGAGTGCACCAATCAACACTCTGTATCTAGCTGCTCTGGTGAGGACGTGGAGAACCTTTATGTCTAGCTCAGGGATTGTAAATACACCAATCGGCACTCTGTATCTAGCTGCTCTGGTGGGGCCTTGGAGAACCAGTGTGTCCAAACTCTGTATCTAACTAATCTGACAGGGACGTGGAGAGTCTTTATATCTAGCTCAGGGATTGTAAACACACCAATCAGCACCTTGTGTTTAGCTCAAGGTTTGTGAATACACCAATCGACACTCTGTATCTAGTTGCTCTGGTGGGGCCTTGGAGAACCTGTGTGTCCAAACTCTGTATCTAACTAATCTGACAGGGACGTGGAGAACCTTTGTATCTAGCTCAGGGATTGTAAACGCACCAATCAGCGCCCTGACAAAACAGACCACTGGGCTCTACCAATCAGCAGGATGTGGGTGGGGCCAGATAAGAGAATAAAAGCAGGCTGCCCGAGCCAGCATTGGCAACCCGCTCGGGTCCCCTTCCACGCTGTGGAAGCTTTGTTCTTTCGCTCTTTGCAATAAATCTTGCTACTGCTCACTCTTTGGGTCCACACTGCTCTTATGAGCTGTAACAGTCACCGCGAAGACCTGCAGCTTCACTCCTGAAGCCAGCGAGACCACGAGCCCACCGGGAGGAACGAACAACTCCAGACGCGCTGCCTTAAGAGCTGTAACACTCACCGCGAAGGTCTGCAGCTTCACTCCTGAGCCAGCGAGACCACAAACCCACCAGAAGAAAGAAACTCTGAACACATCTGAACATCAGAAGGAACAGACTCCAGACGCGCCACCTTAAGAGCTGTAACACTCACCGCGAGGGTCCGCGGCTTCATCCTTGAAGTCAGTGAGACCAAGAACCCACCAATTCTGGGCACATCACCAGTATGGAACTGCATTTGTGAACCAAATAAAAGACTCCACATCAGAGGAAGTCGTGGGAAACACTGCCAGGATCAGGGCTGAGACAAGAGGAAACTCTGGGGAATGGGGCACAGTAGCCACGCTGCCCAGAGGACGTGGTGGGCGTGGTGTCCACAAAGCTGGGGCGGATTTGCAGGAAGCTAAGGAAGCTTGAGCCCACGTGTCCATCGGGCCGAGGCCGTGTGCACACAGCCCCATGGGATTCCACAAGGCACAAAAGTGTGGCAGCCACAATGGATAGGGTCTGTTTCTTCCCCCCCAGTCCCCCACCCCCATGTCATTTCCCCGTGCCAGGTGAGGACCACAGGGCTGCTGGCACATCTGGGGCCCAGCCATGGTGACATGGCTTTGAAGATTCACACCACTTAGATTGGTAGGATATTCTGTGAGGGCCAAGATAAATTCCGAGATGCATTGATGGCAGATTGGTGATGAGAGTCAGCAACTGAGGGAATAATTGGGATTCTTCACAGAATGGGAACATTTTAAATTTCCTGAAACCTTACAGCTCTTTACAGGAAAGAAACTCGACAGAGGTTCTCCCCAAATTTGCTAACAATCTTTAAAAAATTTAGGAGATGTTCCAAGAGCTGGTTGTAAAACTAAAAGAAAGTTTTCTAAAGGATCAATCATTAAACACAAATTCTGATCCACCAGAAGGAGTAGGCTAATTTGTATTTTTCTCCCTGTAGGAAATATCAGGGTCTGCAGCCAAACAGTGGGGAAAGGGTGTTAGAGCGGGCCAGACACTTCATGCCATCCCCCTGATTTCATGGTGTCTGAGGTATTTATCAATGTTTCAAAATTTATAAATTGCTATGATGTCTTTTCTTGCCCTAAACAAATGGCATTTTCGTACCCACTTGGGTCTCACTTTGCTTTCTTTTTCCTAAAGAGAACTCTCGAGTCATGGAAACTTCAGCTCTCAGTCTGGCTCTGCCCACCTCATGCTAATCAGTTTTACACCCAAAGATCACTTTTTTTTTTTTTTTTTTGGGATGGAGTCTCGCTCCGTCACCCAGGCTAGAGTACAGTGGTGTGATCTCTGCTCACTGCAACCTCTGCCTTCCAGGTTCAAGCATTTCTCATGTCTCAGCCTCCCGAGTAGCTGCAATTACAGGCTCCCACCACTACACTGGGCTAATTTTTATACTTTTAGTAGAGATGGGGTTTCACTATGCTGGCCAGGCTGGTCTCGAACTCCTGACCTCAGGTTATCCACCCACCTTGGCCTACCAAAGTGCTGGGAATACAGGCGTGAGCCACCATGCTGGGCCTCCAAAGAGCACTTCTAATATGACTTAAAACCCTCACTCTTCCTTCCATGGGTAAAAATAAAGGCGATTTTGTTCTTCTCTGTGTTAACTTGGAGTCTCTGTTTAATGGGTGCCCGACACCACCAACGCTCTGGCCATTGTTCTGAAGGAAAATAAATAAAACTTCTCTATGACTTGTTAAAAACAAAGATCAAATTTTGCCAATGTAAAAAAATGTTACTCAGTGTTTTTTTTAAACATTTAGCGTGCTATGTAATTCTGTTTTTTTCACTTTTCTAATTCAAACACTTTGTGTCTGTTGACAGGTCACTGCTCATTAGCACCCAACTTGCCACTTTCATGGAACATTGCTGGAGGGTTGTGTATATGTGTGTGTGTGTGTGTGTGCATCTTTATGCATGTACATATATGTGTGCATATGCGTATATGTGTGTGTATGTGTGTGTGCTTCTGGGAGACCGAGTCTGTGTGCCAAGGCTAGCATCTTCTTAAGATTCCACTGCTATGTGTCTTATGGGTGTGTTTTTCTGTGTATGTATGTATGTTTATATGTGTTTATATGCATGTGTATATGCATGTATGTGTAGTGTGTGTTCTGTATGTGTCTGTATGTGTGTTGCGTATACATGTGTTTGTGTGTGTGTGTGTGTATGGTTTTGTCTTATACTCATAACGCACATTTATTTATTTATTTATTTTTATTTTTTATTTTCTACTATACAGGGTCTCACTCTGTCACCCAGGCTGGAGTGCAGTGGCAAGATCACAGCTCACTATAGCCTCAACTTACCAAGGTCAAGTGATTCTCCCATCTCCGCCTTTCAAGCAGTTGGGACTAAAGGCACTCGCCACCACACTTGGCTTTTTTTTTTTTTTTTTTGCATTTGTGTAGTAGTACTGGGGTTTCGCCATGTTGCCCGGCTGGTATTGAACTCCTGGACTCAAGAGATCTGCCTGCCTCTGCCTCCCAAAGCGCTGGGATTACAGGCATGTACCACCACACCCTGCCCATGCCCATTCATTTATAAGCCTTGGCTGCGACATGTTCTCTTAACACAAAGTTGCTGCTTCCAATTCTGATGTATAACGAAGGAGTCATAAAAAGACACTCGACTCAGCACACAAGGACAAGCCCTCGCAGTCACCAGACCACACGACCTGGAAGACTTCACTTCCCTCCAGGGTCCTCATTTACAGTGTGGTGACCTCATTGCCCACCTCCCAGGATAGTTCATCATTAATAAATGAGCCGTCGCTAGAATGCCAAGTGCTCCCCACCTGCAGGGGCGCTCCTGTCACCAAGGCCTGAGCTCTGGAGCATTTGTACATTTCATGTGTGGCTGCGTATGGCAGAAGAATGTGAGAATTAGCACGCAATCTTCCAAACCAGACCTAAATACGTTTGCGTGTGGTGTCACACAGTTATGTCTTTTAAGGTCTCAATTTCCTTCTTTGAGAAATGACGAAAATCACAGAGTCTGCCCCTCACGGTTGTTGTGAGGATTTAACATGATCTTGGACACAAAGTGCTCAGCACAGCACCTGGCACACGGCGACTGCTCAAAGGTGCTGACTGGTGTCCTCTGGTCATAAGTCACATGAGCATTTGGAAACACTGTGTTCCATTCATTGATCTACCACCCTGGAAAAAGATTTAAAAATCAATCAACAAACTGTTCCCGAAAACTTACCATGGGCTTGGCCCTGTACTGGAAGCCAATAAGACGCACGAGGCAAGGCCCTTGGGCAGTGGCTCAGGCTGTGCAGCACCCAGGCGAACTCCAGCCGATGTGGCCCCAGGGACTCATGGGGTTAGATTGCAAATGGCAGATCCAAAATCATTTTGTATGTTTTTGGAGGAAACATTTGTCCCTGAGATCATCACTAAAGTGGAATTTCATCAACGGTAATTGCTGGGTACGTCCTTGATAGACCAGCAATGCTCATGCGTGGGTAGCCATTGTCCTGTGTATACAGCATGTGCAGGACTCTTACTTGCTCCCTCCTACTCAGTCTTCATTGAGAGGGAAGAAAGCGCCCTTAGAGAAGGCCAGATTTGCAGCCAGATGCGTGTGAGGCATGGCTGGAGACCCAGGCATGGCCGTGTTGGGATGGCCTGGAGGGAAGTGCCCAGGAGAATGACAAGAGTCACTTCATCACTGTCACAGCCAGGAAGTCTCCCTGACCCCACGGCATGCAGCATCCCACCATCATGGTGATACATCTCTGCTGGTTACATATGTACCTCCCCCACAGTCTTTGATCCTGAATGCACAGCTCTCCCCCAATCACTAGCCAAGAGGACTCTGCCTGCCTGGTGCTTGAACAATGTAAGCAATTTTCCAGACACACTGCCCTCTGAAATAATTGAATGTCACATGAAAAGGCCAGGATGTGTTGATGAG
Organism: Pan paniscus; assembly: GCF_029289425.2. NCBI lineage: Eukaryota > Metazoa > Chordata > Mammalia > Primates > Hominidae > Pan > Pan paniscus. The sequence continues at coordinate 113,749,201 of NC_073263.2, forward strand.
GGCCCAAGTCAACCCCACCATGGCCAGCAGAATAACGCATGGTTATCTTGGTGACATCTACCCTGACGTGTCAGTCATCTGCACCCATAAGCCAGCACTGGGCGGCTGAAATGCAGACCATGGATGATCCTGTCTGGCCGTTCCCACTACAAACAAGGGACACACGCCCTTTGCGTAGTATCATCAGAGTCCTTTGCTAAAGCCGTAATTGCCTTAAATAGGAACTGGCAGAAGTGAGGACACATGAAATATGATTTGAGAAGGTGCCTGGGTTGGGGCCTTACTTGGGGAGAAGAAGTTGAGTTCTAGATGCTTTAGCGACTTCTGAGTCTGTGTCAGTGTCAGTGCATTGTCCTTCTCCACTCATGGAAGCTCACAGGCCCTAAACTAAGCTCAGGTGCTGCTGTCTATCCAAACCCTCCTCACTCCTCTCCTCCTCCTGCCCCTTTGGTCTGACCCAGATGCGCTCACAGCATCTTGCCTCACCCTATCCCTATGGATCCTAGGACTGTGAGTGAAACGCCAGTGGCATCTGAAAGCATTTAACATAGAAGCTAGAGCTGCACAGCCGGCCTCGATTCACACAGCACAGGCTGCTCCGTGGGGTCACACAGGGCCCTCGTGATAAGAATACAACCAACAACGGCATGGTCACCACACTGTATCAGGAGGGAATGACTCAACCGTGACTTCCGAGGGTTTGCGGAGGGAGCTGAAACCATTTCCCAGAAAGGGGGTCGATCGTGATCCCAATGACACAATCCCGAACTCCATAATCCCGAATGTTGACATCCCGGAAGATCAAAATCTCAACAAGGTACTTCTGGAAAAAATCATTTTAAATTATTTAAGACAATACTTCTTACATTTTAAAAGGGGATTTATAAAACATGACAGAACACTTGATGCAATGAAACGGCCCCTAAGAACATGCATATTTTTGCGAGCACAAATGCTCAGGTATCTAAGGACTGTTGCCTGAGTACAACAGCTATGAGCAGACGAACCGGATTCATGAAAAAATAGGTGTAAAAGGGAAATGTGTAAACGATGTCACTGTCATTGGTCACTACGTGCACCCAGCTTTATCCTCCAGTCACCTGAAATACTGTGGCCAAGAGCCTCAGCCTTTGACAAGACCCTTAAAAAACGAGATGGGTCATCTCCACACATGCGGTCACCCAAGGAGCTGAGATCTCGAGAAACTTTATCCTTCACAAACACAGATGCACAAAAAGGACATCTCTTCATTTACGGAGGAAGTTTCAGTGTTTCTGTGTACACACACACACACAGACATACACACACAGACACACAATGCTTACACACAAACTCAAGGTTATGATCACGCACTTTCGTGGAGTCAAATTTGCAAAAGATGCATACAACAAAACTTTCTAAAAGTCTCCACACAATTTACACCTCCGGTATTGAAGTGATGTGAAGGTGAAATACACAGCATGGCAAATTGTAAGAAATAATGCTGACAATTTAAAATGGTGGGAGAAACTAAAAAGAAAATTCAACCTACGGAAAATCGTATCACAGGGATGGACTATTGGCGACTGCGCACAGGTCGGAGTCCGTAAGAGCTGGCCGGCTTTCACGATCATTAACTACGTTTTGAATTCTGCGTGGTGATGAATTGCTGCTTTTTTTTCTTTCAGGACATGGTTCTCCTCGGAGGATACGTTCCCATTCATTCCCATGTGGCTCTGCTCTTCTGGAATTCTTCTGTGATTCAACACACAGCTGCATGAGCCCTCTTCAACCTTCACATCTTCTGTGCCATGCGTCCACATTGTTTTAGGTATCAGGAAATCCATTTGGATGCTTTCATACGCAGACCGTGGACTTGGTGGGAACCGCGCTGGCGACAGAACGGCAAAACCGTTGTGTAGGTGTCTTCTTTTTTTTTGTTTTCTTTTTTTCTTTTGAGACGGAGTCTCGCTCTGTCGCCCAAGTTGGAGTGCAGTGGCACAATCTCGGCTCACTGCAAGCTCCGCCTCCCGGGTTCATGCCATTCTCCTGCCTCAGTCTCCCGAGTAGCTGGGACTACAGGTGCCCGCTACCACACCCGGCTAATTTTTTTGTATTTTTAGTAGAGACGGGGTTTCACTGTGTTAGCCAGGGTGGTCTGGATCTCCTGACCTCATGATCCGCCTGCCTCGGCCTCCCAAAGTGCTGGGATTACAGGCATGAGCCACGGCACCCGGCCTGTGTAGGTGTCTTCTTATCCTACAGTGCACATAATTATTTTTGAACCAGTCAGTAACTTCGCCAGCTTCTTCAGGCAAGTGTGGCTTTAATTTATTAACATCTCCTGGCATGTCATCAGCCGGAAGGAATGTCACTGCAGGCACGTGACGAATTTTTAAACCAAGGATTCTGTCAGTGCTGTATGGCAGGGCCCATCACTCATCTGAATTTCCGCCAAATGCATCTCCTTAAACCATGCTTAATTTCCAGTGAAGACCGTAACAAGGTCATCGTCCCACCTGACATGATGCAACTGTCCTGAGACTGTGGTTTCAGGATTTTAAATGTCAGGATTTTAGACTGTGGGGATTTAGATTTTAAGGATTTTGATTTTTTGGGATTACAGCATTTGGGATTGTTCTTTCAGGATGATGATCCAGGCCCCACAGGAGGTGCCACCAGGCCTGGGCTTCTGCCTCGGAGGGAGCTGGTTTTATGCTCACTCTAAGCAGAAAGTGTCTTCTCCCTCAAAATGAGGTAAAAAAAAAAAAAATTTGCCATTGATACGGACCTTAGAGGAATGCTGTCCCCAGCAGCCATGCAGACTTGGCACCCCCGAGACAGGGGCAAAGACCGCAGCATCCTGCAGCTGCCTCAAAGCAGTGAAGTCCTGAAACTTTGAGTGTCAACCTCTGCACCGTGCAAAGGCGACCAGGAAGGACTCCAGAGAGGGCCAGGCTCAGCTGGACACCAGGGCGACGGTCACTACCGGTGTTTTGTGGGGAGAGCCAGTGCTGCCGTCTGCCGCCTCAGGCTGCCCTTGCACCTCCCTGCTCAGACCCGTCACGTGTGAGCTTCCTCACAGAGGCGGCCCCATTGCTGAGGAAGAACCATGAGCATCCCCACCCTGGAACAGTTGCAGAATCCTCCTAAAATCAAGGCCAGAACTTCACAGCCAAAACGCCTTACTTGAAATTTTTAGCTTAATGAAAGGAAACATAGTTGTATGGTAAGTGGTTTGTTTTATTGTATTTTAACGAAACATGTAATAAACATAACTATGTTTTCATTGTTAGACCAAAAGCATCAATCATATATACATATCTTTCTGTGTGAATTTTTCTCTGACAAGATTAGACAGCAGCCACCTAGAATGCCCTTGACATGTGACTTTGGCCTCCGGCTGGAAAGGAGCGTTGCTCCTGCAGAAGTTCAAGGGCTCCGTGAGCTTTCCCGAGGGCTCCTCCTACTCCTGAGTTCACGTCATTTCCTTTCGCAACTCCTGGGTCTACCTGCGTGACCAATTTTTGCTAATCAGTTCACCTCTGACCAGATCACCTCTGGCCAATAACTCTACAAGCCTCATCAACCCCAAAATTCTCTGCCTGCTTCACAATTTCCACCTTCCTTCTACCAACGTGCTTTGTATTCGCTTGTGTCTAAGCAACCCTGACCAAAGGCCGTGTGGTTGTGACAGTGACAGCCGAGAGCTACTGCTGTCCGGGGGGAAGGGCATTTGAGTGGACCACACTTTTGTAAGTGGTCAGTCCATGAGTAATCATTTTATGTGTGACAGTATTTACTTCCCTTCACAATCTTCAAGTAACAAGGACTAGGGTAATTGACGTTACACAATGAGAAATGCGTGCAACCTAGATTGACAGGATCTGCTCATTTAGAACCTAGATTCAGTTGCTGGGAGAGGAAACAGCCAGACATGAGACACTCCCTCCAGAATTACAGAACATGAAAGGCAGGTCTAGCTGCAGAAGAACATGCTCCAAAGGGCAGAGGGCATGAGTTCTGTTTTCCACATGTCATCAGATGAAATTGGGAATGCTGGGTCACACAGATTACAGAGGACAATTTTCTTTGTGTGGGTTTTTGTTATTGTTGTTTAAATGCAGAGGTTCTCGGAGACCTTTTACACATTAATACAGAGCGTTTAAGGAGACATAGTCTGAACGTTCCCCATTAATTTGACCACAAAATCTTTTGTTGGTGGTATCTCATGATGTTCCCCAGAAACTTGGAAATGCTGAACTAGATACAAACACACAAACCACTTGGAGAGCACGTAAACATTTGACTGCTGTGTCTGAGGCCAGAAGATAGTATCTGCAGCTTCATTTTAGAAGGACAGAGGGTGGATGAAGACGGCCAGCCATTAAAATGCTGGGTGTCAGCCGGGACAACGTGGGGATTACTGCACCATGTGAATACCTCACTGCGTGTGAAACATTAGCCAAATAAAATAGTGGCTTAAAGCTGGGACAGGAGCTACTGTGAAGAGCAGAATTGTGTCCCCAGAGTTCCTGCTGTCTGGAGGAATGGAAGTTTTAAAGTTTTAAAGATAAAATATATTAGGTGTGAATATGAGATCTAGGATGCAAAACCCAACCACATACATCCTGACTGGGGAGTCTTCGCACCAACGCTTGTAAAAACGCCTTTAGGTTTCAATCGTCAGTCTACTTAAGATAAGCCAACAGGATGACTTACCCATGATCCATAGAATCCTAGGCTGTATTGTCCGAAACGCCCTGCTGGGAGGAGGTGAAGGACCCACGCCACTCTCAAGGAGTCAGACTTCACCAGCAATGTCGCCTTCCATCGTGGGTGGCACCTGGAGAGGAATGCAGACAACTCCAAGCAAGTTCAGAGAAAGACGATCAAGACACCGAGAAGACATGGCATTGCCTCGGGTGAAGGGCAGCAGAAGAGACTGGGTTCCATGAGAAGAGAATATCATTGTCCTCAGATGCTGGGACACCTCTTGTGGGAAGATGAGCCAGTGCTGTTCCTCAAAGCCCACGAGAGGAGAGGTGCCGTGCCGGCGGGTGAGAGTCGCAGAGATGGCATTCCTGCTCAGCCAGAGGAGGCAGACGCCGGAGGAAGAGGGAAACCTCAGGACAGGCTGTGTTCACCTTTAGCAGATCCAGATCACGCATCTAAAAAGACTGTTATCCGAAAAGTGTGTGTGCCCTGCATGTAAGTCATGACGTAATAATAAGATGAGCAGTTGAGAATCTGCACCCTAATCTGGGTGCTGGGCATTTCCAATACGGAGCACTCTGTGGTTGTCCTTTCCCAGATGTGCCTATGCTGCTGTCACTGCTGCCAGCAATAACCACTGTTCCAAGCTTTTAAAATCATTTTTAATCTCAAGAGCAATCACTGGCTTTACAATAACTAACATACAGGTACATATATATACAGGTATATACAGGATTTAGACCACACACTTATCCCTGGATAACAAATCCTACTCTACATATGCCTCTGCGAGTCACTTTCTTTTACTCAGAAACATTTCCGAGATCGTGATGGTGCACAAAGCTCTCCTGCGTTTGCCGAATGCAGTTCCGCTGCAGAACATGTTGCCACCTCCACCTCCCACCCTTCAGGGGAATTCACAGCTTTCCAGTGGCTCACACATACGTACAGTTTTGTGAACATCCTTGTAAATGTTTCTTGGTGCGTATGTATGAGAACTTCTCAAGGGCATACATTTAGAAATTGCTACGTTGTCAGGGGTACACGTACTTAATTCTAAAATCTTCTCCAAAGTGGCTCTGCCAATTTGCGCACCCAGAAGCAGGGCGTGAGACCACCCACCCGCTCCATGCCCTTGCCAGCATGGGATATTGTCAGCCTCTGTGGGTTTTGCCTGTGTGAAATGGTATCTCATGCTTGCCTTAATTTGCTTTTCAAAGATCTCAGTCAATTTAAGGGTCCTTTCATTGTTTTTATGCCATTTGGATTTGCTTCTTTGTGAATTGGCCGTCTGTATATTTTGCTCATTTTATAACCATTTGGTCTCTTTCTTATTGATTTGTAAGGCTTCTTTACACCTTTTAGATAGATAATCTTTTGCTGGTTGGTTGTGTTGCAAATATCTTTTCCCAATTTCTGGCTTGTCCTTTTACCCTCTTTTGGTAACTTTTGACAAAAAAAGAATTTGTTAAATTAAATGTAGTTGATTTTATTAATCTTTTCTTTTATGGTTAGTACTTTCAGTGTTTTGTTTAGGAAACCTTAGATTGTAGAGTTTGGCCTTTGACACCTGAACCTTCCATCCCTCTGGAATAAACTCTTGTTTATGGTGTGAGGTTTTTACTTTCTTCTGTTTTTTCACATGGAGAGAAATTCTATTTCTCGAGGTATTGACCTTCTGTTGAACAGGGCCTCTTTCTCTCGTGATCCTCCTGAGGTCCACAGGTCTCTTTCTGGGTTCGCACCCTTTTGTCTTTTTCTCCCTGTGCATAAGTGTCCCACCGTCTTAACTACTCTAACTTCGTACTGAGTTGGGGGTTGTTGCACTGCATTTGTTCAGTGGGGCTGCTAAGCTGGGGCTGCATTTCCCAGAACCCCCACCCCATACAAGGTTGCGGTGAACTAGGAAGGCAGAGCAGTGGCCGACACCCCGCAGGCCCACTGGCCAGGTGTGGTGCCGGACAGACCCTCAGGTGTCGGCTCTGCCCAGCGTCCTCTTCCTCACGGTCGGCCCTGCTGACAGCAGCCCCAGGCTGGCAACCGGACGCTGCGCTGGGACCTCTGGGAGCAATCTCGAGGTACCCTCACCTCCCATGAGCCCCCCAGCAATGCTCGGTGTGCAGCTCTGCAGCTGGTGGCTCCAGCTTCCAGCCCCTCCCAGCTCTGACCTCCATACCTGCTCCGGTGCTGCCGCGGTGCTGACTGGTGACTTTCCTCTGAATCTACAGCTTCTGCTCTGAACCCAAATGCCTCCGTTTCTCCCACAAGTGCACGGTCTTACTGACTGAATAAATTCCTCATCTCACAATATTCACGGAGGTTCTGATTGCACCATGACTAATACCTAAGTCTTGATGTGTGGCTGGGCTGTTCCAAGCCCTCACCATTATGTTTCTTGTTTAGAAACATCTAGGTTCTTCCTGCTCCTGGTCAGTCTCCTCAAATGTCTGTGTTGAGGTATTCGTTAGAAATGCATTACATCTACAGAGCCAAGTGACGTCACCGACACCATTGTGATACTGAGTCTTCAAACCGTGGATGTTTATTTAGGTTTTCTTAATGTCACTGAACAGAGTTCTGCAGTTTTCTGCCATAGCCGCGCATTGCTTGTCGGTTTATTCCCGAGAACTGTGCTATTTAATCCAGGCTAAGTCACACCGTAGTAACTGCTGTGTCAGAGCTCAGTTCTTAAAATGATAAAAGTTTATCTCTTGCTTTAACTGTGGGCTCCACTCAGTTTGTGACCCACAGTGACAGAGAAGACACCATCTCAATTGCTAGTCGCAATTTTATCCAGAAGGAAAGGAGCCTTCAGACTTCTGCCTGGAGGTGACACATGCACTTCCACTCACATTTCCTGGGCTGACGCCCGTCCCAGGGCTACCCCTGCTCTGCCAGCGTGTGTGGAGAGGGGAGGTGTTTCGGCTGGCAGCACTAAGCCCTAGCGATCCACACTTCTGGCCAGCAAGCACTGGGTCCCCTCCCTTCCTCTGTGCAGCCCAGCCCCATATCCCAGGGTGGTGTCCTGTCTCTGCGTCCACGGCTGAGTCCAGGATCTTTGAGCAATGCCCGGTAGCTTCTTCATCAGGCCCAGATCAAGCCCCTCAGAGCCTGGGGATCTGTGACCCAGCAAGTGTAGGGTGTGTGCCCCTAACATCCAGTAGGCCATATAGGCAACCATGATGAATGGCCCCACTCGGAGCAAGGAGGACAGGCCGGGCCACAGTCACTGGTCTACAATAACCAGGCAGATGTGGTGTGGACCCGCTCGGGGCTGTCTCTTGATGAGGTCCCGGTCCTGCTCCTGGGGGTGGCTTGCTGCTCGTTGCCCTTCAAGGCACTGGGCCCCTCCTCCTGGGTGGTTCTTCTTTGGCATGGTTTGGACATTTGTCCCCTCTCAATCTCATGTTGAAATGTAATCACCAGTGTTGGAGGTGAGGCCTGGCCGGAGGCAATGGGGTGGATCCCTGATGAACAGCTTGGCACCATTCCCTTGGTGATGACTGAGTTCACGTGAGATCTGGCTGTTTAAAGTGTGTGGCACCTCCCTCTTCCCTCTCTTGCTCCCACTCCTGCCATATGAAGCACCTGCTCCTACTTTGCTTTCTGCCATGATTGGTAGCTCCCTGAGGCCTTCCCAGAAACCAAATAGATGCAGGCATCATGCGTGCACAGCCTGCCCAACAGTGAGCCAATTAAATCTCTTTTCTTTATCAATTACTCAGTCTCAGGTCCTCCTTCATAGCCATGCAAGAGTGGCCTAACAAACACATCCTCTTTCCATTCGCCTCCATGGCCACATTCACTGTGGGCATCAGATGCATTCCCTCCCAGACCCCTTCTTGTTTACAGATGGTGGATGCCAAGGGTCACTTTCATTCCCTAAAATCTTAGTCTCTCCCAGCCACAGTGTGTGGTTCTTTGGCAGTAAAGTCTTCAAGAGCTTAGTGAGCTGCTTCTCTGTTTGGTTCCACACAGCACAAGCATCAAGAGCTGCATGCTCAGCGACTTTGTAGGTCTTCCTAGTAGACTTGCCACGTTCCCTGGCTTCCTTACTCCTGTGGCCCTCAGCAGATAGGACTGACCTGTCTGTTGGTATCATGGGCTCTGCTGGGAGGCTGAAACCCTTGCCCTCTTCCGGGAGCCACTTAGTCCTTGCTAAAGGAGTCTCTAACCAAGGCAGACTTTGGGGTTCCCTCATGTGCTAGTCTATTAAGAGATGTTAACAATGAGTCTAGGGACCAAGCACTTGACCAGCCTTGCCTGAAAGGCTGAGATCCAAACAGTCGTGGCAGTTCAAAGCATTTCCAAGTTTACTTTTTACATTATCAAGGGAGAAGCAACTGTCTGTTCCAATCCTACAAGTCCCTGAATTTGAGGGCTCTCTGCCCCTCTGAGTCCTGCCTGCCACTGACAAGCTTATCCCTTTCTTGTAATACTTTGTTGTACAGACAATACCAACTGCTGTGGCTAGAACTGTGTCCCCAAAAAGATATGTCCAAGCCCTAATTCCCAGTATCCGCGAATGGGATTTTTTTTGGAAATAGTACCTTTGCAGATGTAATCAAGTCCAAATGAGCCACATGGGATTAGGGTGGGCCTAAACCCAGTCACTGGAGTTCTTATTAGAAGAGACACAGAGACTCTCTGGGAGAAGATGCCACATGAAGATACAGGCACGGACTCACAGGGAGAAGGCCTTGTAAAGAAGGAGGCAGAGACCGGAGTGGGGCTGCCACAAGCCGAGAGAGGCCAGGTCCCTCTGGGAGCCTCCAGGAGCTAGGAAGAAACACAGAAGGGCTCCCCCAGGTCCTTCTGTGGCAGGGCGGGCTGCTGGCCACACCTTGATTTTGGACTCCTGGCCTCCTGAACCATGAGAGAATACATGTCTGTTCTCGGAGCCAGCCAGTGTATGGTACTTTTGCTACAACAGTGCTAGGAGACCAGTGCACCAACCAATACCTGGTAGCAACACATGTAACACACACGTGACCTGACTCTCTGGCTCCTCCAGAAGGACCTTCACCAAATGCTTTCTTCAGCACGATGTAGATGGCATCTTCTCAGCCTTCAGTAACAGTTGCCCGTCTTCAACTCACTACTAAGACAATGCCAGGTATTTGAGGATTATTTTTTACCCTAGCATCTTTCTTCTATTTCTAGACTAGTGAGGATGAGGGTAGATTTCACCGCAGTAACAAACAATGCCAAGTCTCAGTGACCTCAAGCAACAAATGCCCACTATGCATCTTTGCTTGTGAATACACAGGCTGCCTGGTGACGCTGCTCCAGCCAGGACCCGGGCTGATGAGGCAGCCCCACATCAAACCTGCTGCCACTGCAGCAGGAGGCTGAGAACTGCTCACTGCTTCTTAATACGCACCCTTCTGATCATGGGGCCACACTAAATTCAGTGGGAAAGGCCCATGTGATCCCCTGTGTGCTTGGCAAAAGAACTGGAAATATTTAGTGAATATCAACAATCACCACACAAATTAATGATTTTGTTGTTGCTGCTGCTATTGCAAATGGTTTCTTTGAAAGTGGTATTTTCTACCTGTATTTTGCTGGTGAGTAAAAATGCAGTTGACTTTTGTACTGTGATCTTGATTTTGATTATGCAACCTTGCTTAGCGCTTGTGAAATATAAATATTTGTGCATTCTGCTAGGTTTTTTATGTAGACAATCACATTGTCTGCAGATTCCGACAGTATGTTTAAAAATTCTTTTCCTTATTAGCCCGTAAAACTTTTCTTTCTTCTCTTGACTGAATACACCAGGTAGGACTTTAAGCAGCACATTGAGTGGAGTTGGTGACAGCTGGCATCCTTATTTTATCTCTGATTTTAAAGGTAACATTTCATAATTGTTTACTAAGAATGACAATTATTGAAGGCTTGCAGTACAGACCCTCAATTCAGGTGAGGAAAATTCTTCCTATTTTTAATTTAGTGAAAGGGTTAGCATTATATGATGTCGACAATTATCAAAGACTTTTCCTTCTCTGTTGCAATAACTGTACTTTTTTTTAAAGTTTGTAAGTATTACAAATTATGCTTATATATTATCTAAAGCAATAGCTTGCTTGGATCCCTGAGTTAAACACAGCTTGGTCAAGATGGATGATCACTTTACACACTGCTGGCTTAGGTTTGCTAATGTGCCAGGCCCAGGGACGGAGCTTGCTGAGGCACCGGTTACACTTTCTTGAATAAAACTGATGCAGCCTCATGCTCATGGCTCCTATGGGCTAAGACATTGTTAATTACAAGACACAGCATCCATTTCATAACCGATTTTCAGGGAGAAACCCTTGCTGCATTACATATACATAATGCTTAATAAGACACATTCTAAGCATGGATGATGTAACCGCTGAGGAAAAGCAGATGCACACAGATTATTCAATTAATGTAGTTTGGGGAGTCACTTCCTAATGTATTGAGCTTTAGTGTCTTCATTTGTCAAAGGAGGGGTTGGATACTCTCTAAGGCACCCTCTGGATTTAAAATTCTATGATACCTTCTCCTCAATAATCCTAGACCGGAAGAACGACCCCACAGCCTCCTGGACCAGAGCCTTGAACTGTTCAATTTAAAACAGTAGCCGAATAAGCTCCCACGACAAGAGAAATGACAAAGTCAACAAGAGACTGTTCACAAATGTATGAGTTCATTCTCGCATTGCTATAAGGAAATACCTGAGACCGGGTAACTGCTAAGAAAAGAGGTTTAATTGGCTCATGGTTCTGCAGACTTTACAGGAAGCATGGCAGTGTCAGCTTCTGGGGAGGTCTCAGGAAGCTTCCAATTATGGCAGAAGGTGAAGCAGGAGGAGTGTCTCTCGTGGCCAGAGCAGGAGCAAGAGTGAGAAAAGGGAGGTACCACACAGTTTAAACAAACAGATCTCATGAGAGCTCGCTATCGTGATGACACTACCAAGGGGGATGGTGTTAAACCAGGGAAACCACCCCCATGACCCCATCCCCTCCCACTGAGGCAGGAAAATAGGGTTTGGAGGCAGGGAACTTAAGGTCAATTCAGACTTCAGCTATGACAGGAGATATCCTCTCCACAGAGCCTACACTGTAAATGACTTTGTAATGAGAGGTGACTACGTGCTAGCAGCCCTCCGTCCGCTCTCGGCACCTCCTCGGCCTCGGTGTCCACTATGGCCGCACTTGAGGAACCCTTCAGCCTGTGGCTGCACTGTGGGAGCCCCTCTCTGGGCTGGCTGAGGCCGGAGCTGGCTCCCTCTGCTTGCCGGGAGGTGTGGAGGGAGAGGCGTGGGTGGGAACCTGGGCTGCGCTGCAGCATGAGTTCCTGGTGGGTGCGTGGGCGCGGGCTCAGCAGCCCTGCACGCTGAGCATGGGCCAGTGCCGCTGGCCCAGGGCAGTGACAGGCTTAGCACCTGGGCCAGCAGCTGCAGAGGGTGCACTGGGTCACCCCCCAGCACTGCCAGCCTGCCTGCATGGTGCTCAAATTCTCACCGAGCATCAGCCGCCTCCCTGCGGGGCAGGGCTCAGGACCTGCAGCCCACCATGCCCAACAACACTCCCCTAGCGCCCCCCCAGTGGCCCCACCAGCACTCCCCCATCCCCCGTGGGCTCCCATGCAGCCTGATCCTCCCCAATAGGCACCACCCCCTGCTCTGTGGTGCTGGTGGCGCAGGGTTCCATCGACCACCCAAGGGCTGAGAAGTGCAGGGGCACAGGCAAAGCCAGCTGGGCTCCTGAGGGGGGTGGGGACTTGCTGAACTTTTATGTCTAGCTAGAGGCTTGTATATGCACCAATCAGCACTCTGTGTCTAGCTCAGGGTTCATGGATGCACCAATAAGCACTCTGTATCTAGCTAATCTGGTGGGGACTTGGAGAACTTTTATGTCTAGCTAGAGGATTGTAAATGCACCAAACAGCACTCTGTGTCTACCTCAGGGATTGTAAACGCACCCATCAGCACTCTGTGTCTAGCTAAAGGTTTGTAAACGCACCAATCAGTGCTCTATGTTTAGCTAATCTAGTGGGGACTTGGAGAACTTTTATGTCTAGCTAGAGGATTGTAAATGCACCAATCACCACTCTGTGTCTAGCTCAGGGATTGTAAACACACCAATCAGCACCCTGTCAAAACAGACCAATCAGCTCTCTGTAAAATGGACCAATCAGCTCTCTGTAAAATGGACCAATCAGCAGGATGTGGGTGGGGCCAGATAAGGGAATAAAAGCAGGCTGACCAAGCCAGCAACGGCAAAGCGCTACGTCCCTTTCTGAAGTGTGGTGGGTTTGTTGTTTTGCTCTTTGAAATTAATCTTGCTGCTGATCATTCTTTGGGTCTGCACTACCTTAACAAGTTGTAATACTCACCCAGAAGGTCTGCAGCATCACTTCTGAGGCCAGCGAGACCACGAACCCACCAGGAGGGATGAACAACTCCAGACGCGCCACCTTAAGAGCTGTGACGCTCATCGTGAAGGTCTGCAGCTTCGCTGCTGAAGCCAGCAAGACCACGAACCAACCAGAAGAATGAAACTACGAACACGTCCAAACATCAGAAGGAACAAGCTCTGGACACATCATCTTTAAGAACTATAACGCTCACCACGAGTGTTCACGGCTTCATTCTTGAAGTCAGTGAGACCAAGAACCCACCACGTGCGGACACACCCCCAGTCCCCACCTCCAACACTGAGAATTGTAATTGAACATAAGCTTCAGGTGAGGACACAGACCAAAACCATGGCAACAATGTTGCTGAAGAGCCAGGGAGAATGGGTTCTGAGGTCTGCTTCCTAAGGAACAGGACCTTTCATCCTGAAGGCTCAGCACCCAATGGACGGCAGACGAAGGGGTCTGTGTGGGAACTGGCTAGCTGTGGGCGCTCCACGGGGTGGCTATGATGGGTGAAGCCCCCCAGCCTGCTTGTCTTCAGAAGGGCAGGAGGCCTAGCAGTTTTGTTCCCCATGTTCTGATTCATAAAACTACTTGTACATGTTTACATTTTTTTCTTTAATGGTGAAGTTACACCTCAGTGTGTTCATTATATTATTTCTGCATAAATAACTAATAATGACCTTTATTGACAATAATTCTGTTTTGGACTAGAGGATTAATAATTTTCTGATGTTTAATGTACGAAAAATTTTATATGATAGTTTTAATTAATCACCTCTGACTTTAAAAATATTGTGCTTAGGATTGAAATTTGAGCACGGTAACTTGCCTCCTCTGTGTAAACAATTCCAAAACAGAGTCACTGTGGCACAAACTTTTTTTTTTTTTTTTGCTATTTGAAAAACACTCATATGCAGGTCCTCAAATCTAAAAAAGAAAAAAAAAGTTTGAGTGTAAAAATGCATTGTGCCAGTTTTAGAATCTAATTGTTTTAATCTGTTTTTAAATGAACCTGATCTTTCACATTTAATTTTCCCTATTGACAGCAAGATTCAATGCCCTGATTTTTAGAGGCTTATGAAATGGGGATAAAAAGCTTTCTAAATATCAAGGAGTACTTACCAAAACCAGAATGTAATAAAAAGCTTTCTAAATATCAAGGAGTACTTACCAAAACCGGAATGTAAATGAAGTCGATGTACTGATTCAGAGCTGCCTTTAATTTTATCTGACGTGTACTTGGGTTCTCTTTTTAAAAAATGGATCAAATATTTGGGACATGATTTGGGCTGTGCTTGGAACTGAAAGGCTCAGAAACGGCGAGGGCGTGCTCGGCCGTGCACACGCCATCAACACGCAAGCCGCTGCTGAGAGACCCGGTGCTGTCCTTCATCCTGGAGAGCCTTTCCTAACCGGAGACTTCCAAATTGAAAATCGCAACGCTCTGTTGAAGACAAGACAGAGCCCGTTCTTAGGCATTACAAAAATTATCCAACCTACTTTTAACATCAAACTCAGAGAACCAGCCCAGAAACGAAGTAGGCAGCCGAGAAGCGGGCACACACCGTCCCTGCCTCTGCAGGTGCACTCGGGGCGCGAGGGAACAGCACCTCCCTCCAGAGCAGCCCCAGGCTCCCAGGCCTCACCCACACACAAGATTCCTTGCGTGCTCCTTGATTACCACCCCCGGCTCCAGCACACTCTTAACTTTCAGAAAATGGCTTTGTGACAATCCAGGCGCATCTGATCTCACAGAAAAGAACCACTCGACAGCGCGATGCTTGCGGTATTTACTCAGCATCGCTCTGCCCCACCGCACGTCGCCAGATAACACCAGACAAGATTAGAGATGAGTCACAGAAAACCCTGGAGGATAAATTAATTACACTTTCTGTGTAATTCCTTTTGGCAAAAGAGAGCTCTAAATGCTGTGACCGTTTCTAACATATAATAGTATCTCTAGCTGTGATGTTCCAATTAGCAAAAGTAGTGAGGAAGAATTGTTCAAAAGTAGTGAGGAAGAATTGTTCTACAGCATCCAGACAGAATTTCTGTTTTCTTTCTCTTTTGACACACTTCAAATCTCATTTGAAAGAGCCCACTCCCCATGTTCCAAACAAAAATCACTTACTAATTATTATAGTGATCTCTTATTCAAGTGACTTTTAAAGATGGGTCCAAAGGAAAAACCTTTAGCATCAAAAAGTGGTAATACAGAATTTCAGTGTTCTCAAGGACACGACTGAGTTTCTGTCCACAATGTTTCTATGACTAGGAGAGAGAGGAAAGGAGGGAGGAAGGAAAGAAACAAGGAAAGAGGAAGGGAAAGAGGGAAGGAAGGAAGTACAGAAGGAAAGAAGAAAAAGGGAGAGGGAGGAAAGGAAGAAAAACAGAGGGATGGAGGGAAGAAGGAGGGAGGGAGAAGGAAACTTTTCTAATTAGAT
Organism: Pan paniscus; assembly: GCF_029289425.2. NCBI lineage: Eukaryota > Metazoa > Chordata > Mammalia > Primates > Hominidae > Pan > Pan paniscus. The sequence continues at coordinate 113,764,731 of NC_073263.2, forward strand.
ATTACAAAGCAGATTAGCACCAACTTAAATTATCTTGTCCAATAAAACTGATGTTTTATGGAACAAAAATATTTTTATTATATTTGCAAAAGACAATTATGAGTACATAAATATCCTATAACTGTAAAAACTAATTAGCAGTTTCTTGTTAACTGGGCATTTAAAGTATTTAAAATTGCTGAGTTTAGTTGTGGTAATTAAATAATATTACATAGTTTTTAATTTCAGATTTGAGGTAAGCATCTACTGTTACATTAGATTTTTTGGTTTTGGATTGTTTTTTATTTTTGTTTTTACTGAACCCTCTAGAACAATGCTTCTCTAGTGATCTCTGGGGAAGTGCCAGTTTGTTTTCTAACTTCAATCCATTGACGACCCTACATTGTAAGATGAAATAAAAATAAATTACTAGAAAAATTAAAAACAGAAAATACAAGCTCTAATCAAAATAGATGTAATATGACAAATCTCTGAAAAGCTGTCTAAGCTTTTTCTCAATTTCTGCACTTGCTGTGGAGTGACCAACAATTCGGGTCCCAACCTATCTGAAAGCCACATGTCGAGCCGTGTAGCCTAGAGTTGAGAGTCCTGGAGTGTGTGGGGGGTGCCCAGGGTGTTCCCTGGCTCAGGAGAAGCGCAGACGGGCCTACCTCTGCTCTGTCACAGGCTGAGCATCAGCTTGAGGTACTCACAGTTGTCGATATCAGATTGGACTCCCTTCCTCCCAATGCTGACAGTTTTGCAAAGCTGGCCTTTCAGCAATTGCTGTGATAAGAAGCAAGTACTGTACAAAAGTCAGGGTTGCACAGGAAGGGAATGTGGCAGTGCCAGGTTTGATCCCAGGTCCCAAGAGGCCGGTCAGTGCCCAGGAGACACACACCTATTAAGTGACTGTGGTCATTTGAAAGTAAAATCAAAGTATGGCTTAGTCTTTCAGTTTCATGTATGCTTATTGTTTGGACCTAACTACTTAATAAACAGACTGTTCAGTACCTCTTTTTGCCTGGAGCAGTATGAAAAAAATTATTGCGTTGTTAACATCACCCCAAAAGATTAGAAATGTGTCTTCTTTGTCTTTGAATCCTGAGGGCCTGGCTTATATTAAGTGCTCATTGTGAAGTCAACCAGTGAATTAATGAAGGAGGGGTCAAGCCATCCATCGATTCCCCCTCCATCTTTTAAATTTAGAGACATTGAAGTAACGTGGCACTTCCTTGCAATCCACCGGTTGACATTTCTGTTGAAATCGTGAAGATGTCATAAACGGTTCTCAGATAATATTCCTTCATCTTCTACCTGTTGTCTGTTTCTGAGTCTTAAACTTCCAGATGAGACCTTCTTCTCTTCTGGGACTCCTCCCAACAACGTTTTCAAGTACCATTTTGCGCAGAAAGGCAACCGGGCTCTGGGTGGAGGGCTGGAGTGAAAAGCGTGATACCCTGTTGCTGGACTCCTACTTCTGTGGAGAAGGGGCAGGGCAGGCACCCACTGGGAACAGAAGTTGTGCACTCAGAGCAAGGTGAGAACCATGAATGTTTAAAATAACGGAATTAAAACAGAAATGTTTAAATCTCATTTGGATTTCTTCTTTCTCTAAATCATTCATTACTCCTGGATGTTTTAACTAATGTTTTCCTCATGTGACATTTGGACCCACTAGACTTTTAAAGTCACAAATTGTCCCTAATAACAGCACAAATTATGTAGGCTGTTAACTATCACGGCATTTTTTAGCACTTTATCTTTTGCATGCTACAGTGCAATCATTTTCATTAACCATTCCTCATATCCAAGCAAGGTGGCAGCTTAGCATAATAATAAAGCAATTTCCTGCTCCGTGATGTTGACATGGAAGGCCGAGGAAGTGACACTCTGTGGCTGAAGTCACAGAGCAGGAGAGTGCTCAGTCAGAGAAGAACTCGACCCCATGGGTGCCAGTGACCACCCAGTGCACGCAGCTCTCCCACCGAAGTCTCCTGCTGGCCACCGGGCGTGGGCTGGGCTTGCAGGACCGGGGTCCGCCACCTTTCCTCATTCTGCGGAAGAAGCACAACTAGATGGGGCTGAAGATTTATTTCTCTTCCAGCCACCAAGATGCGTTTCTGCTGGCCTTCTTAAAGACTATTAATTGCTTCTCTGGAAATTAACGTAAGACCACTCAAGAGCGAAATTGAGTAAGAGAAGTTTTTTATTTTCAAAAAAGAAGGAAAAGAACAAATGGAATAAGTTGGTAATTCAAAAGAGAAGAAGAAATCGATTAAAAATCGGTCATTATGGCCGTGTCCACAGAGACATCCACTGAGCCTGGTGCCGTTCCCTGCTGTCCACGGCGGCATCCGCTGAGCCTGGTGCCATTCCCCACAGTCACATAGACGATGCAGGTGACTCCTCCACAAGCCCAGGAGTGGGGCACATCCTGACAGCAGCACCGCTGCCAGATAGGGGCCAAGCTGGGATTCACAACTCAATCCCCCACAACGGGAGCAGTGCCCACCAGACAGCCAGGCCTGGCCTCCAGTCCCCCAAGGTCCTTAGACATAGCCCTCAAAATGCCGTCTTCCACCGGCTTTACTAAGTCACTGCAACCTGTGGCATCACAGAGTTACCGCAGACAGAGGCAGGAGCCGTGCGGTGATTGCCAAGGCCACTGATCAGAACCATTCCTGCCTCTTTCCCTCCATGCTTCAGGAAGCACAGGACGCTCACTGTGGCTGCAGAGTGGACATCTAAGCACTAAGGAGGCGCTGGACCTGGGGTCTGCCACATGTTCTCCCTTTTAGTGGCGTGTAAAGGAGGTGGCATCCTTGATAGGCTCAACCCCTGACCCCCGCCCTCGTCAGGAGGAATCTTTTCACTAAAATCTCTTTGCAAACCATTTGAGGGAGTCCAGACTTCTGCCAGGCCACTGACTGATCCATGAGTATGATAGTGACTTACATCAGCCACGACGACGACGACGACTGATCCGTGAGTATGATGGTGACTTACATCAGCCACAACGACGACGCCAACTGATCCGTGAGTATGATGGCGACTTAACATCAGCCACGACGATGACGCCGACAGATCCGTGAGTATGATGGTGACTTACATCAGCCACGACGACCACCGGGACCCAGAGCCTTTGGGAAAGGGTCACCACAGAGCAGACAGGCCCCAAACCCTGGGCAGGGCTGGAGACCGCTGCACACACCCATGCAGGCACTGGGCACTGGCATTTCCCAGGAAGACTGTTCTGCCTGGAGAAGCAGAAGGTGGGGACAGAGCCTGCATCGCCCATTTGGGGAACAAAGGCCTATGTTTGCACCGGCTCCAGGCAGCCTCCCTGTGCCCACAGCCCTCGTGTGCCCTGGACCTGTGAGCTCTGGATCACACAGCCGGGCCTCGTGCTGGACACGGGATGAGGATTATGAGCACTTAGTTCACAGTTTGGAAGGGAAGCAAGACTCAATTTTTACGTTTCTTCCTCCTCCAACTGCCACCTCTTATTTCTTCAGTTTCATGGAACAGGAATTCTACAAGGCAGTGGAAAGAGGAAGGGAAAAGAGGTGAAACTCATCAGCTAAGTCTGCACTGTATTCATAGTAGGTCCAAACGGAAATTAGTTGGGAATCGTGCTCAGAATGAACATTTGGGGATTCCCTTTATCCATAGTCCCGTGTTTCTGATGACCGCAGGTGGCATGTTGGCTGTGCCTGCTGGAGAACAGGGCTATGGACCTGGGCTCATGGACACAGCCCCGGCCTGCGTCCAACTGGACCTGAGGACACAACACCCTGGCCAGCCTATGGCCCCCACCCCCACCCCCCGCTGGGCTCTGGCAGGTGGCTCTCACTTCTCTGTTCCTTAACGCCTCCTCTCAAGTCCCCTCAGTGCACCCCCGGGCCACGTTCAGCTTCCTCCCACACCCTCGCCCCACTCTGGAATCCCCAACGTCCTCTCGTCTGGGCCCACCCACTTTTCCGGGGCCAGCTCAGACCCAGCATTGCCTGGCAACCCTCATCCCATTCCAGTCAGCCCCCTGGAGGTGCTCTCATCTCTTCTTTGCAGCTTCCTTCATGGGAGTGATTATGATTTCCCTTTGATGATTTTAAGTTTATGCAGAACAAGGCTTAGAGCTCCTCTTTCTCTTTATCCCCTGTGGGGCCAACTCAGCATTGGGCCCACAATCGATCACATTGAAAGACATCAAAACATCTAAACATCAACGTGTGGCCAACTGTAAAGATAATACCTTATTTTTATTTTCTTTGGTTTTATATTTTTGTACTTGTTCAAGACTTGATTTTAAAAAAAACATGTCTTTGAATTTTCTTTTTTTTACATTTTGCAATTCATTGCGTGAGAGTTAACATCAAGGCTGATGAGTGGTATTTTCCAATGCGTTTTTATAAGAATGCTCACAGGTGCTTAGAGGGCATTATTCAATTGCAGGTATTTAAATTATATAGCACTACTTATAATCTTATGTAATTCACATGCGTTTCTGGAGCTCCATGAGCCCATTCTCAGGTCTTAGTGGTTCTGTGGACTCCAGGCGTGGCCACTGCTGTCGTGGGTGGCTCACGTGGCTGCGTTGGATGTTGTTGAGCATGACGATGTCACTGTAAAGCTGACGGCGGGAGGCCACAGGACCAGACGCGCCTGGAGTGTGTGTGTCCAGGCCCATGCGGGCTCCCTCTTTGCTCCTGTCATTGGGACCCCACACATTTTATGCCCCAGCCCTCCTTTGACCGCAGACCCCAAGGTCTTTGTGTATGGAGCATCGTCTAATACTGAACAACCCCGTGAGGGGAAAACTATCACCACTCCACAGACGGGAAAATGAGAGATTCCATCGAGCATCAGCCAGGTTCTCCAGAGAAGCAGAGAAGCAGGCCAGTAGGAGATTCGTTGTTTCGTTTGTTCAAAGAGATTGGCTCCCGCGATTGTGTTGGGCTGGCAGTTTCCACGCAGCAGGAGGCTGGAAACTCAGGCAAGAGCTGGTGCTCCCATCATGGGGCAGAATTCCTTCCTCACTGGGGACCCCACTTTGCTCTTAAAGCCTTTAGCTGACAGACAAGGCCCATCCACACCAGAGAGGGTCCCCTGCTCACCTAAAGTGAGATGACTGCCGTGTCGGCCATGTCTACATGGCATTTGTGCAGCTGCAGCCAGCGTCTGGTGAGATCACTGGGCCCTGCAGCCAGGCCACGCTGCCCACCGGGAAAGCTGTACCCGAGCACGCCCAGCACCAGGGGCACAGGGCCAGGTGGACAGGCCTGTCTCACCCCTGGGGCACACACTCCTGCCCGGGGTGGGGAGGGGGCCTGTGGAGGCAAACTCGCCAGTCCTGCACCCTGTCCCAGGACGGGGAGGAAGCTGCTCCACAGGCAGAGGGCTGTGGCCCCGCATATCAGCAGCCCCTCATGTGAGGACCCCAGCACAACAGCGATGCCAGGTGGAGAGGACATGGGGCAAACACACGGCAGCCTGAGCAGGAGCACGGAGGCCTCAGGAGTACGGAAGCCCCAGGGACACAGAGCGGGTGGCAGCCTCAGAGTCCCGCTGCTCCGGTTCAGTGAAGTCCTGCTGGGAAGGATGTTGTCCTGAAGACCGAGGACCCTGGACGGGGTGTGTTTAACGCCCTCCCTCAGTGCACGAAACAGAGGCTGGGGAGAGAGAGGAGTGTGGAGGCAGAGCCCAGGGATAACTGGAGCATGAAGGTGAAAGAAGGTAAAGTTTTCCTTAAGCCTTAAAAAATGGAGCTGTCAGAGTTAAGAAGGCAAACACGAAGGGGCCTGGGGCAGGGTCTGTTGTTCACTAGGTGCCATGCACCTTTGACTAGAACCTGGGAATACTTTACAACACGTTTCTAGATCCCAAATACAGCACCAGGTACATGGCATTCAGCAAATGCTGCTTACATGAGTCAGTGGACGCTATTTTTTTTCTTTGAGATGGAATCTCACTCTGTTGCCCAGGCTGGAGTGCAGTGGCACGATCTCAGTTCACTGCAACCTCTGCCTCCCAGGTTCAAGTGATTCTCCTGCCTCAGCCTCTCAAGTAGCTGGGATTACAGGCATGTGCCACCATACCCTGCTAATTTTTGTATGTTTAGTAGAGATGAGGTTTCACTGTCTTGGCCAGGCTGGTCTCAAACTCCTGACCTCAGGTGATCTGCCTGCCTCAGCCTCCCAAAGTGCTGGGATTGCAGGCGTGAGCCACGGCACCCGGCCTGTGGACGCTGTTAAAAAGCATGTGTCTGGGGGAATTGGGAACTGCAGATGAAATGGTGAGATGGGCAGTGCTGACAGCAGCTACAGATTCCCCTTGTTCGGGGCTTCACGGTTCCAGGTGCGGTTGGTAGGAAACTGGAGAATCATCCAGACTGAAGCGGGTGGGGCCAGAACCCGAGGCTGGGCCCTTCTTCCGAACCTCAGAAAGAGCAGCTTCTCACCTGGGCCCCTGTGCAGTCTGCCCCGTGGGCATTGCCGGCTGTGCTGGGGTGACCATGGCTCCTCAGGGTACCTGCCCGGGGCCTCCCCCTACAGCTTGGAGACCACAGCCACCTGTCACATCTGCAACAGCCAGTGTGGGCGGCAGGAGACCCCCACATCTCCTCTCCAACCCCACTGACACCCAGGCCGGGGATGCCCGAGGCCCCCGTGGGACCCGCCCATGCTGTGGCTTTGAGCCACACAGTCTGGGCCCTGCGCAGCCATTAGAATGAAAGTCTATGAGCCATCAACAAATCCAACATATTTTAAATGTCGGAAGACAAATACAAGATGGAATGCTGGTTGCTGCTGTATTTGCAGAATGCAAATCCCAAAAGAAGCCTACAAAGCTACAAGCGGGATCCACGGGAGAGGCACTGGAAGAGGCTAGCCCTGCTCCTGGAGATAAGACCAGAAAACCCGCAGACAGTGTGTTCCTGCCTTGGCAGGTGCACCCTTCCCGGCGAGATCCTTCTGCTGTGTCCCCACGGCTCTGGTCCCGGCGGTGGCCACACGGGATCCTCTTTTTCTCTTTCACGGGGCTTCCCCTGGAGAAGCCTGGTTCAGCAGAGAAAGCCAGCAGGAGCGGCCTGGGATGGGGCAGGAGAGGGCAGGGAGGACAGAGCCTTCCCAGGCTGAGGACGCATTTCCCACCCCGCTGCATCCTCTAGGTGCCGTGGCAGGCTCAAAGCACCGGCTTTCTGTCCCTGAGGGTTGTGGGTTTTTCCCTTCTGGCTCTGAGCCGGCTCCTGAGCCTGGGCCAGCAGGGACTGTGGCCCAGGTGGGATTGGCCCCCTCTGCATGGCTCGCTCGCCGCAGGCCTTGGCGTGGGGAGGAGGTGGACGCTGAGGCGCGACGCTCCTTGGCATCACTTGCAAATTGTACTCACCTGTAGCTCCCAAACCACCTCTCCGGGTGCTGTTGGTATTTCCCTCTTTTGTTCTCCTTTGTATTTAGAATGCAAATTAGGAAGTTAGTTCCTTCTGACCCAGGCAAGGGTTGGGGGGGTGGGCAGAGCGGGGCTGTGGTGCTGGGGGTGGCAGCAGCCCTGACAGGGAGGAGGTGCGTAGAGCCACACGGGAGCGGGAGGAACACTTGGGCTGTAGGTGACAGCAGCCCTACCCGATGGCTGAGGCATGTTGCCATCCAGGGACATGCTGGCACTGCTGCGTGGGTCCAGTGGCCAAGCCACGAGTGGACGCCCCTCAGTCTCCTCTGATTCATCGAGCCTCCCCTCGTTGTGTCTAGATGAGCCTGCAGCACAGGCTTGTGTGTCTGGCTGCCCAGGACACCAGGAGAAGAGAGAGTTTCCCCCTGGACGCTGCAAAGACCTCCAGTGGCCCCTGAGGTCCCATGACCGTAGCCAGGCCAATCAGAGCTGCCCAGGAAGGCCCTGCCTGGCCCTGTCCCTCCGACCTGGCTGCATCGGCCTCTCCAGAACTCACTGAGGAAGACTGGAGGACGGAGGCCCCCAGGGACAGTCAGGACTGCCAGATCAGCACGTGGCCCCACAAGCCACCAGAACGGAGCCTGGACACAGAGCCAGCAGGCTGGGCAGCCACCCAGTCCCCAGGGCACTGAGCCGGGCCTGCATCTGGACACCTGGAGGGTGTGAGCTGGGCCTTAATAAGGGAGGCTGCCCCCTCTGCCTTCATAGAGGGCTGGTTGTTCCAGGTTTCTTAATTACTTGGCTACAAATCTCCCCTCTAGAGAAAAAGGCTAGAATGGGCACTAGGGCTTCAGTGCAACCACAAATATTGATTTTTCGAGGGCCAATGCAAATACAAGGCAAGAGCAAGCCCTTCGCCGGGGCGGTCACTAGCCTGCCCTCTCCGGCCAGGGACAGGGGCTCCGCCAGGAGCAGCACGGTGTGCCATGCGGAGCACTCTCGAGCGCGCCCATCATGCTTCTGTCTTTCCACAAACCCGGGGGTTGCCAGCTTGTTGTAGGAGAGGAGGAGTGCTTTTTCATTTCTTTCTCGCTTCCCCTCCTTTTTTTTTTCTTTTTGTGAAAAATGGAATTTTAAAACAGCCAGCAACTAAGGCAAACTCCCAGGATAACAGTCTTAACAATTTACATAATGCAAGCGTTGAAGAAGAGGACGTAAAGCAGGCCTTTTAAATCGCGTGACACAGTTTAAAACAGTGAACCCTGGCTGGCATTAAACCGCAGTCCTCTGAAGCACAATTAGAAAGCACTTAAGGCTGCTCAGCCAATCGGGGGCCTTGATTGGCTGGGCGTCCCTAACCCTGTAATCTTCCATCCCGGGGGCCAGCGCGCCGCCGATAACTGCCGGTTGGACTGTTCCACTGGGCTGACTGTCAGGGGCAGCTAATGCTCGTTTTAGGAAATATTACTTTTTGTTGCTTTGGTCCGTGTTCCCAAAATGTCAATCCTCCATAATGGGACCCTTTGTTCCTGCCTAATCGCGCTGATTACCGCAGAGGCTGCTGGTGGAGAAGGATGCTGGCGGAACCAGGGGTCTGAACACCAGGCCCAGCCGCAGCAGCTCCCAGACTCATGGCAGTTTTGTGGGGACACGTCTGCCAGCCCCTGTGTGGATCATACTTTTGCGGTGTTTGTTTCTTTATTGCAAAATGGGGATGGTGGCACACATCTGTCAGGCCAGCCAGGGTAAATGAATAATGACTTATATTTGGAAATCTGTGAACAACGCACACTCAAGCCAAACGTCTGTTGATGTATTCATTTAGCCATTCAGTTGGCACTTACTGAGCACCTATTTAGTGACAGCTCCGCGTCAACACTTGGCTTTCGGGTCTGGCTTCAGCACCTCCAGAGCTCATTGTTCTGTGTGGGAGACACAAGTGTACACCACACACACACACACACGTACACCACACATGTGTACACCACTCACGTGTACCGTGTAACATCACACTATGCTGCAATGCGGGCTCTACTGAAGTGATGTGAAAACGTGCTGGGGAGCCCGGGTATGGCTCCCGCACAAGAGGCCCCGTGAGTGTCACCGGCCTCGCCGGTTCTGCATCCTACCTTGTGTGACCTCAGAGCGCTGCACTCACCCCGCTGAAACTCAGTTACTTGACCTGTGAGCTGGTGGTACAAGAATGCCTGCCTCAGAGAGTTGTGGGGGTTAACTGAGCTCATGCATGCAAAGTGCCTGGCCCACAGCAGTGCCTGACCCAGCCACAAAGGCTGTCCTTACGTCATCCTCGTGCCCTCTATTGGCGGTGTCGTATCAGCAACACCCAGGGGACGCATGCATCGCCCACCTCCATCCGAGGGTCTGCTGCTCCCAAACATGAGCCAGCACAAAATAGTGATGTCAGAGGCACTGGTCGTGCCCTTAGCATGTCTGCACCAGAGCGCGTGCTCACACAAGGATGGCCACTGATCGGTGAACGTGTGTCTGCTCGTAGGAAGGTTTGCTTGAATGATACTTGTGAGTGAAGGGAGCAACAGATGAAAGGTCGTGTCCTGTCATGGTCCTGCAGGAAGGCAGAACCACTTCAAGTCCTTAACGCAGAGAGCATCTCAGGTAGGTGCAGGAGGCTGGGGAGTCGGTGGGCAGCTCAGTCAGGACTGGATTTGGGGCAGCGGGACCAGCGTGGGATCTGGACAGCAGAGGAGATGCAGCCCAGCTCAAAACGCTGCCCGGCGTGCAGAGGAACCTGGCTTCTCGTTCCTCCCTCCCCAGTCTCCCTCCAGGCAGAAGGCAGAAGGTCAGGCACCTGGAAACCAGCCCCTAAGGGTCAGCTCCTCTGCACGCCCAAGCAACACAGAGCAGAGCAAGGCATGGACCCAGGGGCATGGGGCTCTGGACAGGCACGGCTCACAGAACTTTTTAAGCTGGAAATTTACCCTGGAGATGACTTATTTCAACTTCCTCTCATTAAACCTGAGGACATTGAGCCTGAGATTCTTACGTGAGGTCCCTGTAGTCAGAGACTTTTTAATAGTTATGAACACTCGTACGCGTGCATGCAGCCCACACCCACAAACACAGGCACACACATAGCTGGACACTCATACACACAGGCACGTGCTTGTCAGCTCAGTGCATACGCAAGAGCACACCTACACACGTACACATATACACACACACAGATGCAGGGCCTGCACATACGTGCACGCACACATGCATGTGCACTTGTGTGCTCGGCCCTCAGTTGCATTCTGCTCCTAACAGAAGGGGCACCCGAGGCTTCCCCAGTCCCTCAGGAGTCCCACTTTCTGCTTTCTTGTCCCAGCCGAGCCACTTCCCACCAGCGCTGGGCAGGCTTAGCCAGGTGCTTGACCTGCTTCCCCCATCTACATGATGCGGATGATCAGTGCTCACACGGGAGGTCCCCAGCCATGTGCCTGGCACACACTGGGCCACAAAAATAGAACATATCATTACCCCCGACCCTCACCCTGACTCCTTCACCAGCCCACACACAGCCCACCAAGGCCACGCTGGGGGACAGGGCTGCAGCCTCCATTTCCTGGCCCCCTCGGCCAGCCGCCTAGTGCAACCTTCTCCACCTGGCAACATGTGGGGGCCCGTGATGCTGTCTCCTGTGCCCATGCGATGGCTCCAGAGCTTCAGCCCACATAGCTCTCGGTTTTGGTGACACATGCCAGCCTGCACGGGGAGTGAAATGTACGTCCCATCTTACGCATTTAGGTAATCATATGCCGAGGCCTGGCGAAAAGCACTTTCTTCAAAAGTTAGACTACAGACAGACTGGGCTGTGTGGACTGTGCCTTTTCCCTGTGGAACGGGGATCTCGCCTCCCACTTACGTAGGAAAGGTGCTGCATGACCCCGTCTGCACCAGCTCCAGGATCCTCCATGGCACACCCTGGGGTGTGGGATTCTGATTTCAGTGCTAAGCTGTGAGTACTAAACGTGCTGTCCCCTGACAGCTTCATAATGTGAATGCTGCTGCCCTGTGCATCTTACGAGAGGCCCACACTGCCTGCCTGAGGTCGGAAGCATCTTCTCCATGCGCCCTGACACATGGTCTCAGGTGCCAAGTTTCTGCATGCTAATGTCTATATATTGCAAAAATACAGTATAAACCCAAATTACAGACCTCTGCACACAAAACCACAGCAAGCACAGCTTTGTGTCAGGTCTAATAGGCACCCAGTGAACACTTTCCAGAAAAGCTTCCATTCTTCATTACTGCTCCCAAGGAGCTACCACAACGTTGGAGAAAAAAAGCAATCAGTGCGTCGGGATCTGCAAACCCGCATACACTGAGAGCATTTGGAATTTCACACTCTAGCATCGTCGGTGCACTCAGCAAGCTGGAGGCGGGGCGTGTGCGAGCGGTGGAGCACGTGCGGGTGCGAGCCTCACCATGGCTCCTGCCACCATGGAACATCAAGTGAGCGTCTGCTTTCTCTCTGCAAGCCAACGCAGAGAAGTGAGTTAGCTACTCTCACCCACAGAGTGGACAGAGACTAGACCGGGCATTAAGGAGCCCAGGATTTCGGGTCTGACTTTGCTGTTAACTCAAGTGGAGCCTGCCAAGCTGGGCATTGGCCCGGGCTCTCATTCCAGTGACAGGCACTGCAACGAACCCAGGCCTGCCCGGGCTCTCATTCCAGGGACAGGCACTGCAACGGACCCAGGCTCTCCACACTTTGCAGAGCAGACCCAGCCAGTGAGTTGCAAGCAGAATTTAAGGAAAAACTCATTTTAAAAATATTGAAAATAATTTTAAAATGCAATAGAAAGGATTAGAATAAAGTTGAAACTGTTGATGTGCATCACATATGAAGTTTTGATTTAGAAAACTTTCGTTTGGGCTGTGGGTGCGTGGTCCTGGATGCTGCTGAAACATGCTTTTCTTATTGTGAGTTACAGTTTAAAAGGTGAAAATACTATAAGACAAGGTGTGAAGTGCCCGTTCATGTTTCTCACAGAAAACGGCATTTAGAAAGTCGATTACCCCATTGGTTCACAGTTGCTTTACCATATACAGTCAGATCTGCAGGCCAGCCGTGTTCGGTACTGACCGCCAGAACTCTTGTCGACAACACGTCCCCGGTCCCCACTGGCCCCCTCATTGCCCAATTCGAGGCCGGCCTCCCGTCGTGAGTCCTGCAGCCCCTTGTTGCTGACCCCAGGTTGTGACTGCCCAGCACGGTGCTCCCACCCAGACATTGAGAACAGCGAGATCGGTGCCTGATGGCCTCGCTCCTGGCAGGCAGGGCCCCTCCCAGGGCCCCTGTGCTCCTGGCGTGAAGTTCCTGACATGTTTCTTGCTCCTCAGACACTGGAGGTCCCTAGCCCCTCTTAGAGTCATCTATAAGCATGTATGGCAGTGAAGGCAGGACTTCTCGTGGTGGGCGTGCTCCAGCCGTTGCCCCCCTTGGCAGAAGCACAGCTGTGGGGCAGAACCCTGATGTCCCTTTCCTGCGGAGACTGACAGGCGTCTGCAGCCTGGTATGTGCTCCACTTCTTTCCCAAGTGCAAGTTGCCCCCGTAAACCATGTTGTAGCTGCGCCTCAGGTGTTCCTGGTGGGTGAACGGAATCCTCGCGCCTGTGGTTGCAGCATCGGCAGAGCCAACCCCAGTCCCTGGTCTCAGTAAGGCAGAGTCTAAAGGAAAAGAAACGGCTAGCTGCTGGGATTGTCCTTTCTTACAGCTCTGGAACCAACAGCGTCTCAAGATCTTTCTTCAGGTCCACTGCCCTTTCCTGAACAGGACAGGACAGGTCTTTCAGGCACACACAGCCCATGTCGGGGTTTTGAATGTGATTGGGTCCCTTGGAGTTCTTCTCTAACTGGACAGTCTCTTTCTAAACATGCCAAGGTAAAGAAAGTATCGGGAAGACTCAAGCTAAACTCACTCGGTAGATACCAAAACCGACCACAGGCCACATGAGACACCCTGGACTCAGATCATATATAACTGGCCCCATGAGGGAGAGTGAAGGCGTCCTGAGAACTGGCCTGGCTGAAGCAGGCAGGACGGCCGGGCGCACAGTCTGACCCTGCAACCCTGGCACCGTGGAGCCCTGGTCGGGTCAGGCTGCACGCCTGCACGCCTATGCCATGAAAACGCAGACCCAGCACACGCTCAGCTCCAGCCAGGCGATCTCCCACTGCAGCCAAGCACAGCAAAGGATGCCAGAGAGTGACGCTTATCCTGGTAATTTCTGTTTATTTGCTTTTTCGTTTTTGAAAATAGGTGACGGGAGAGAAATACACACACAATGAATGAAATTTTGTGAGAAGTCCCGGAGGGCATTTCCACAGCACCCCGGTCCTGTGGGTAAGAAGCTGCTGCAGTTCTGAGCGTCCTAAAGGCCCCTCCAGCCTGAGGGATGCACGCACACCCATCCCATCTCCACTCCACAGAGGGAGATCAGCCCAGGGCAGGGCACCGGCTCAGGCACTGGGGCGTGGAGAATTCATCAGGCCACTTCCTCCCGGGGTCTCCCGTGGCTGTGCTCAGAGTGTAGGGTCTGATGATAAAGACTGAAAAAGAGAAAAACGGCTAAAACTTGGCAGAGAGTTGTAAGGGGGAAGGATAAAGTACTGGCTTGACTACTTAAGATCAGGTGCGCTGAGAACACCGCGTTCAAGCTGAGAGCCTTCCAGCCAGGGCCAGCCCCGGAGGGGAGGTGCTGAATGCTAAAGGAACCCGCGGCCGGTGGTGTGGCTGCAGCTTGCAGGCTGAAGGGCGGGTGGGAGCGCCACGGCAGCTCGCACCAAGAGTGGGGTCTCAGCCCAAGAGAGACAGGAAGCACGGAATGGTTTTCAGCTGGGGAGTCAGATGATAAGATTCACATATTTAAGAGATGGTTCTGGCCGGGTGCAGTGGCTCACGCCTGTAATCCCAACACTTTGAGTGGCCAAAGCAGGCGAATTGCCTGAAGTCAGGAGTACAAGACCAGCCTGGCCAACAGGATGAAACCCCGTCTCTACTAAAAATAAAAAAAATAAAAATAAAAATTAGCCGGGTGTGGTGGTGGCCGCATGTAATCCCAGCTACTCGGGAGGCTGAGGCAGGAGAATCACTTGAACCTGGGAGGCGGAGATTACAGTCAGCTGAGATCGTGCCATCGTACTCCAGCCTGGGCAACAAGAACAAAACTCCATCTCAAAAAAAAAAAAACCAGAGACAGTTCTGATGTGGCAGACAAGTGGCACGTGCACAAGGGTGGAGGCAGGTCAGCCCTAGGCCAACTCCAAGTGAGTGTCAAAGGCTCGGGCTGTGGGACTGGTGGGGAGATGGGGAGCGTTGGGCTTGCTTGGGGTGCAGCTTGAATCTAGAGTTGATTGAATGTGTTGGTGGGTGAAACATGGTGGAGAAAGAAAGAAAGAACGCTGCCATAGGTGACTTCTAGATTTGGGACGTGAACAGTTAGAATGACGATGGAGCCATTTGCAGAGGCGAGGACGGCTGGGGCAGACGATTGTTTCAGGGACAGATGGACAGATGGGAAGTAAAGGGTCCTGTTTTGGACAAATTAAGTGAGATGCCTACTGGCCATCAAGCACAGAGAACACGGGTGACAGCTCTGTGAGCCCAGAGTTCTGGAAGAGGCCCAGCTCCGAGAGCTGTGGTGGTGACCGCAGGGCGTGTGGCCTTGAACCAATGGTCTGTGATATTTAGGAATGGGCACCTCTCGTCCAGCATGGTGTAGACTGTGGTCAGAGGTGTAGACCACAGCCTCCTCTTATTCTGGCTACAGGCTCAGGACCAACCCACGTATGTGCTTCCACATGTTAGTAGATCAAAGAACGGAGTGCCACGCACAGGCACAGGTATTCCATCATGAAGGAAAATGGCAGCTGTCCCCACCGCTCAGAGACGGGGGAGGATGGATCAGCTCTGTCTGATCACCCTTGAGTCTCCGTCACCCAACCCTGGAAGAGTCACCCCAGCACAAGCCCCGTGCCCACAGAGGACTCAGGTGCCCACAGGTGAGGCCAAAATGCCGAGGGTCCCTGGAATTAGCGGGCTGGACTACCACAAATGACCTGTTCCCATCCACGGGACCCACATACTCACCCATCCCCACCCACCGCCCAGGGCCAGTCCACAGCCCACCTGCTCCAGGAAGGAAGGGCCCCCTGGAACACCGGCTTTCATCTCCAGGTTCCCTGCGAGGGAAATTGGGAGCTTCCTGGAGCAGAACATCTGTGATGCGCGATCCCAGTGCTTCCTCTGCTTCCCGGAAACACGGTGTTTCCGGAGCTCAAGTGACATTCCAGCTCCTCCAGCCTACAACCCTCTGCTCAAAAGCAAAGGAGAAAGGTGCCTCTGCCATAAGATTGAAATTGTTTTGGGAAACTCTCTCCAGTCCGTGCCTGGAAACAAACCAATGGATGGTCATCTCAACAGCACAGGGCGCCCTCTGTGGAAAAATTATAGGGTTCAGGCTGTTTAGCCAGTAGCAAAATTGTGTTGAAAATCAAAAATTGCTTTATAATGTACTTAATAGAGTTTTCTGAGAGAATGCGTGGGCCTCTGTACTTTGAGATCTTCTGAAAGACCTGGTGGAAGCTTTGTCCCATAAATGAGCCATTTTCTTTCTCATAAACGTGTCGATACAGGGGGAGATGCTTTTGCTTAGTCCAAAGAACAAATACAGTAGTTTCCCTGATCATCTCATGCTAAATATATTATTTTACCCTAATCATAAGGAATAAAACAGAAGGAGTTAGCTGACTGATTAAGGGAATTCAAATTACTTTTGAAATCTGGGAGTGTTCAGGAGAAAGAGTTGGGGCTCGTAGAAGTGAGAGATTAGAGAAATTCTGAAAGAATTATCTCTCTCTTTCTATAAATAAAAATTAAGTTTATTTTCAAAAAATTCAACACAGAGGTTGGTGTTACTTGGTGTGGGGTGATTTAATCAAAGGGTGCATGTTCAGGGTGCTGGTAACTGGAGACTTTTGCAATCCCCGCCTTGGCAGCCCATGTTGGGGGGACTCTCAGGAATTAGGGTGCCCCACAGCCATGTGCCCGCAATCTGAGCTACCTGTCAGGAAGCAAGAGGTACTTAATAGAGGAGGATATGCCCCGCACCCACACCAGGCCCTGGGGACAGCCGCCCTAGTTGCTACAGATGACCCACAAGTTCCTAAAGGGCTGATTTTGTAGCCTCACGTAAGCTCTGGGTAGACCCGGCTGATTTTCCCAAGCCTCTCAGCCAATCGGCTGCCTCATCAAGTGTACAATGTAGATTTGGATGAATTTTCTGACATTTTCCCTGCGAGTTACATGAACAATACAGGCATTCCCATTCATGATGTATGTAAATGGCCCATCCTCATCTCCCAAATGTCACTGTGGTGGCCAAATCAAAACTGGTTCTTTCTCACCAGGTCCCACCACGTGTGTGTTGCCTGGTGGATTTTTGGGGAGAGGACTCAGGAAGGAGAAACCTAGACAGACACATTGACACAGCTCCCGGGCCTGGGGTGGGTGAGAAACCAAACCCCACCACACCCAGCACCCGAAGCCCAAATCCACCCACACTTTAAGGCAGGTGTGGGGAGAAGGCCTGCCTGCAGCCCCTCTTGCCCCTAGCCTCGCTGTGGGGACCCCAAGCTGGGCTCCGGAAAGAAATTTGGTTTTCAGACAAAGTGGCTCCCAGAGAGTCGGGTGGGATGACAATGATAAGAGCCACATCCTGAGATTTCCTGGTTAAGTTGCTAATTTCCCAGGATAAAGGGGAAAAAAAAAGCATAAAGCTGAAATAAAAAGAAGAAAATTTTATAAATTAATAATTATCTACAAAAGAAAGATATTTGGTCTGGTATTTGATTTTCAACTGCAACACTAAATGAAACATAGTAATAATGCCAACTTTACAGAATTTTAAGGTCAAATTATTATGAATTATATGAATATTTAATTATTGTTCAACTGTAAGGGCAAATAAAATGAGTATTTGGAAGTGCAAGGACTCAGAAAAAATAAACTTTTCTGGAAGAATTACTCAAGGAGACACTCCATACAACTGAAAAATGAGTTAGAATAAAGAACTTAACATAAAATATAGAAAAAGTGATATTAAATAAACAGTAAAACTTATAATCAAGTCTAAATAGCTTAATGATACAGTTGTAAAGCTTAATGCAGTGGTTAAGCCCATTGTTTTGAAAACTGTTCTTTTATTGTTTTTTCTTTTGAGACCGAGTCTCGCTCTATTGCCCAGGCTGGAGTGCAGTGGCACAATCTCAGCTCACTGCAACCTCTGCCTCTTGGATTCAAGTGATTCTCCTGCCTCAGCCTCCCGAGTAGCTGGGATTATAGGTGTGTACCATCACGCCCAGCTAATTTTTGTATTTTTAGTAGAGAGGGGCTTTAACCATATTGGCCAAGCTGGTCTTGTACTCCTGATCTCAGGTGATCTGCCTGCCTTGGTCTCCCAAAGTGCTGGGATTACAGGCGTGAGCCACTGTACCTGGCCCTGAAAACTGTTATTTAATATAATTTGTGTGATATTTTCAGTTGGTTCAGGCTAAATTCAGTCCCTGCTACTCCGTCTTAACTAGAAGTAGAGTTCAACTATGTCTTCTTATAAATTAAATTCTCTAAATGTTGCTGGTAGGCAGAAATGCAATTAAAAAAAATATTGGTACATATTACTCAATATTTAAGCATGCCTTATGTATCCTAAATGTTTTAAAGTATTTGTGGGTGTACTCTTTATATAATCTAGTCATCTAAATAATGACAGCTTTGTATGTTTTCTTTTTAATACTCATACCTTTCACATTTACTTGTCTTTTGTGCTAATTTAATGTTGAACAGATGTAGTGGTAGTTAGCATTCTGGACTTGGATATGTCTTACTATTGACAGTGACATTTGTTGTGTTTTTTTTGGTAACTTTGGTTTTTATGGTTTTCTGCTGTTGTTACTTAGAGATTTGTCAACTTTAAAAATTTCCTTCCATTCTTATTTTAAGATTTTTATCAAGGATACATACTGAATTTTATCAAACACATTTCTTTCTTTTGAGCAGATCATACAGCTCTTCTCCGCTAATCTGTAAAGATGGCAAATGACATGAAGAGATTTTCTACTGTTGCACCAGCTTCAAATCAGCCCACCTGGGACGGGCTCTCCAACATATTTGATGGACTGCTAGGTTCCGTTTGCTGAGCCATGCACTCACATACGTGAGTGAAGCCAGCCTGTGCTTTTCATAAGGAGTTATACACTCTCACAGGTACCAAAGTGTTTGTTGAATCTACGAACATTTTGAAGTAAAATCACAACCAAATTTGTGGTTTCCCTTTTCCTCAACACATGATGATCCTGCCATCTTTTGCTTCCTAGCCACAGTAAGAACATTTTTCACTTAGAAATGGGACAGATGAAGAAGGAATGAAGAGAGCACGGTTATGATGGAGGCGAGTGGTAAAGAAGAAGGCGAGGCAGGTGCCCCTGGAGGGAAGAGAAGGTGCTCCACAGAGCTCATCCCTCTGCAGGGCGAGAGGCAGGTGAAAAGGATGGGCACCCAGGACACGCAGGTGGAATAAGCAGGAGAAGGCAGAATTTGGTTTGTCCTCCTCTGGGCATGAAACCTCATTTGCAATGAGTCAAGTGAGGTTCAAATCCCTTTCTAGAGTTTTCCACAAAAAACCCAAACTCCATGTAATAAAAATCATGCATATTTTCCATTCCGGTTGACTCAAGCATAATAATACACCGACAACTATAAATGCCACTCTGTGAGGCTCAGATTTCAGCTGCCAGCCTCATCCTCACCTTCTCACTGGGTGTCTGGGGAATCGCCTCTTTTCTGGTCTGTCCAGATTCCTTATCTCACCCCGTGCAGATCCTCTTGATCCTCCTGTGCTCCACACTAATCTTGTCTTAAGCTGGTCTGTGCAGGGATATTACTTCCCTGTGTCAGGGACCTTGTTGCTATCTGCATAAAATTCTTGGCCTCTCCATCTGCAATTACTCAAAGTTCACATTAAGTACCACATCTCTATCAATTACTAAAGAGGCTTTGCTCGTCTCTAATAAATTCTGCAGCACAGAACATGCTTCTACTACATTTGTGTGGTTCCGTAGCTTTCTCTTTCTTTTTGAGTCCTCTCTAATTTCTGGTCAAAGGTCTACATGTGATGATAATAATAATCACAATAATCACGATAACACTAAAAAGAAGTTAGCATTCATCCAATCTCATTATGTGCTGGAAACTGCACTGGAACCTTATATACATCATCTCTAATTTTCACAACCTAATGAGACCTAATTTTACAGATAAGAAAACTAAGCTCCCGGCACTGGCTGGCGGCAGGAGGGACGTAGGCGAAAGGCTTACCCCCAGGGCTCTCCCACACAATCCTACCCGTCCTCTGTGCCTGCAGCAGTGCAGGGGCCTCGGTTCTGGGCCATTTGACACCCGCTATCTCTCTGAGGTGGAGGAAAGGAGGTGGGAGAGAATTGCTGCAGGAAGAGGCGGCCACCACCCGCCACAGGGACTCGTGACACTGCAGAGGAGCAAAGGCTCCAGAGCGCAGCTCCCAGCACTGAGCCCTCACTGCTGGTGCACAGGGTGGTCTGGGCTCCCCTAGGAGCCACGGGAAGCACGAGCTCGTGGAGTCTGCATCATCCGAGGGCCGGAGCAGCTCTTACTTCATCTCCTTCGTATCTGCACATCTAAGCCCACTTGAAAATAGTGTCGGCAGGTGGGATGGTGGAGCAGATGCGGGTTCTTGAAAGCAGATCCAAGACAGATGTGTGTGCAGGTGGTGTAGTGGGGAGTGCTGTCAGGAGTAACACCTGGAAGGATTCAGGGACGCAGCGTTGAAAGAGAGGAAGGTAAGCCAGGGTGCAAAGGCAAGAGGCTTCGGCAACCCCATGTGGAATCCCATGCCAGGACGGCCCTGTAGGCACATCCTGAATTGAGGGGTGAGAGCCGAGCCTGTGTGTCCTCCGAGCCGCTCCTGGGAAGGGCCACTTGGGTGAAGCAGCACCTGTCAACCAAAGGCACCTCCGGGGGAGGTCTTGGCTGGGAGCTCTCAGCAAGCAGCACCCCAGACTCTTCCCCCATGGGGCCAAAGGTTGCAACCACTGGATCAGAGGGCAGAACTGTGATTCACCATACGCCCCAGGTACTTGTAAGTTTGGTGTTTATAGCTTCAAATCTTTAAAAATATATTTTTAATAGCAAGTGATGAAAAATGCATGTTACATTTAAAACAGCAAAATATAAAATAAAGATTTTTTTCTGGCAAGAAAGTCCAGGGAGTCATCAATGCAGATCCCTCCACTGCAGAGCACCCTGGCTCCCCACCCAGCCCCCAGGTGCAGAGAGTCATCCATTCAGGCCTCCACTGCAGAGCACCCTGGCTCCCCACCCAGCCCCCAGGTGCAGAGAGTCATCCATTCAGGCCTCCACTGCAGAGCATCCTGGCTCCCCACCCAGCCCCCTACAAAGCAGGCCAGCACCTGCCAATTAGTGGTGTGCCTGCCCCTCATGAGCCAGGGACCAGGGTGGCAATCACGCCCAGCTGAGATCAAGGATTAGCAAATCAGCATGGCCCCAGACTGCAGACACTACTGAAGCACTGCAGGCACAAGCTCAGTAGCTGTGCTGTTTTCCTAGGTGAGTAGAGAGTGCAGACTCTCACTGCTGTTCACCCTTGCTCATCCATCAATATGGGCGATTAAGATGAGCGCTGATTCACCATGCCGCCCCTATCAAACACCAGGAAATCAACACTCACATATCACCTCTCTTAGGATCTTCATGACTGCCTCCTCTTCTCTTAGAATACACTGTATTTCCTTACTGTTCTCCCAGAAGACTGGATTTTTTTAAAGTCAATCCAAACCCTGCCCTAAATGGGCACCTGCTTGGAAACAGCCCTGAGGAGGCACTGACTTGACCCCATCATCGTCCCTGGAGCTGATTCTGCAGCTGCTGCCCTGGTTCCCAGTGCTCTGCATTGGAAATGCATTGTCGATGCTTTAACCAGCACTCACAGAGTGCAGGCAAGAGGCTTCCTTCCTTGCCTGGCACCTGTCCTGTCTGCTCTCAGTCTTACTTGAAGAAGAGTCACTTCCTTCACCCCGATTGACTGGCATAGCAGAAGCTGAGACCTTTACTGCAAGAACAGCATCCTTGGCTCCCAGTGGAACTTCCATGACCTGAGGGCCACCCGGGAAACAAGTGACCCCATGAGGACAAGATCACAGGCCTGAGGGCCACCTGAGAAATAAGTGACCCTATGAGGACAGAGCACAGAGGTCAGCACAGATGAAAACAGCCTGTATTTACCTGTCTTGAAATGCCCAGAACGCCAAGCTGAAGAGCTGTGGAGAGTCCAAGCTGCCCTGGCCCCTGCGGCCGGGACTGGGGATTCCTGTCTTGCGCTGGTGCAATCATGCATTCGTAGCTTGGGGAGGCTGAGCTTCAAGCCTTCTCTGATTCTGCTTCACCTGGGCGGGAGAACATGGGTTCACTTTTTTCTAAGTTTGCCCCGTATTTTATTTCTAATGGACTCAAAGGGAAATGTGTAGCCTTTGGGTAGCTCTCCTTGGCTCCTGGGCCATCAACTTAATCAATATCTATCTATTGGACACTCTGTGTGCAAGACACTAAAACCGGGTGAGAAGAAACAGATGAGGAAAAATGAGTCACTAACACTTGGTCAAAACTCTGGTTCTTCAGAGCCCTAGACTTCCACATCTCCCTGTGAGATGCAAGGATTGGGTAGGGCTGAAGGACACAGGTGCAAACAGAAGTGAATGAGTGATCAAAGGGTGGTCTGGGAGGACCCAGGGAGCTGTGAGCACCTTAGCTGCCCAGCTCCCTTTGTGACAACCCCTGAAATGAAGACAGAATCATCCCAGCACTTATTACCAATGCTGTCCTGGGGCCCCAGGGAGGGCTCAGAACTTTGATACAGTCCTTTCTTCATGTTGTTTGTATTAATAACCACATCACAATAGTAAATAAATGACCTGGACAGAAAGGTAGAACAAGAGGATTAGAGTTTTCAAGTGGAATTGGTATCATTATCCAACGTTTAGAACAAATTAATTCAAAATTCAGTAGCTTAGACAAGAAACACCTATTATCTCACCTAGCTTCTGTGGGCCAAGAGTCCAGAGAGGCCTAGATGGGTAGTTCCAGCTTGGTGTCCTTCAGTCAGAATGTCAGGAGGCTGCATCATCTGAAAGCTTGACTGTGGCAGGAGGACCAGACCCCCATGACCCCTTCCACCTCCAGTGCTTGCCATGTTGACCTCTCCGTGGGCTCCCTGGGCATCTTTGTGACAAGGTGAAAGTCTCGGTGCCTTTTAGGGCCTGGATTTGGAAGTAACACACCATCACTTCTGCTGTGTCTTATCAGTGCTGAAGAGGACTGTCAGGGAAGATTGCTGGGGCCATCCTGAAAGCCATCACAGTCTGGCCTCAGGCCTCAGTGATTCACGTTCTTCCTACTCACGGAATACATGTGTCCCCTTCCACAGCCCAGTAAGCCTCATCCCTTCGCAGCTCAGCCCAAAGCCCAGAATTTCAGCACCTAGGTTAGGTCTGGCTGTGGGAGATGGGCCTGGTGTTGCTCTTTAATAAAGAGACAAGTTATCTGCTCAGCTTTAAACTCCCCAGCCACATCCAATATACAGTGGTGAGGTAAGCATAGGATGGCTCCTTAAGACATTCCTATTCTACAATCGATTTTGAGTTAATTTTTGTATGAGGTATGTAGGTCAGGGTTCTTGTCTCTTTTTTTCATGTTTGTTCAATTGTTTGAACCTACAGTTTGACATAACTATTCTTTTCTGTACTGAATTGCCTTTATGACTTTGTTTAAAAAAAAAAAGCTGATCCTACTGTGTGAATCAATTGATCTATGTGTCTGATCTTTCACAGAACCATACTGTCTTGATTATTGTAGTATTATAATAAATATTAAAACCAGGTTGTGTAAGCCTTCAACTTTATTCTTTTTCAAAATTGTTTTGGATACTCTCATTCCTCTACCTTTCATGTATGTCTTAGAACCAACTTGTCAATATCTACAATATCTATCTCTATCTATCCATCTCTATCTCTCTATCCTTTATGTGTGTTCTCTCTATTAGTCGTCTGTCTCAACTTGGGCAGAACTGTTATTTTAGTAATATTGAAGCTTCCAATTCAGGAATACAATATATCTTTCCATTCTTTTAAGTTATCGTTGGTTTCATTCATTAGCATTTTGTACTTTTAAGCACACATGTCCTCCACATTTTTTGCTGTATGTACATCTAAATATTTCTCTCTTTTTTGGTACAATTGAAATAGTACTTTAAAAAATCTCAATTCCAATTGTTCATTCAGAAATACAATTGATTTTTTTCATATTAAATATGTATCCTGTGAACTTGCCAAACTCACTTATTAGTTATATAGGAGCCACTAAGGTGCCTTTGGAGATATTCTGCATAGAAAATAATGTAAGTCGCAAGTGTTTCTTTCCAACCTATATGCCTTTTGTTTTTTGGGTTTTTTGTTTGTTTGTGGGATTTGTGTGTGGTTTTTTGTTTGTTTGTTTGTTTTTTGCCTGATTGCACTGAGACTTTCTGCACCATGTGGACTGGGAGCAGTGAAACCTGACATTCTTGTCTTGCTTCCCACCTTAGGAAGAAAGCTCTATCTTCCACCACCAAGTGTGGGGTCCAATGCAGTTTCCTGTAGCTGCCCTTTATTGAGATAAGAGACTTTTCTTGTCTTCTAAGGTTTTTGAGCATCTTTATTATGAATGGACATTGAGACTTGTCACATGCTTTTTCTACATTAATTTTTAATGTTGAGATAGCCTTGCATTTCTGGGATAAACCCCACTAAGTCATGGTGTATTATCATTTTTACATATTGCTAGAGTTGATTTGCTAATGCTTTGTTGAGAACTTTTGCAACTATGTTCATGAGGGATATTTGTAAGAATCTCTTTTTTTAGAATATCTTTGTGTAGTTTTTGTATAAAGGTAATATTTATTGAGCAGTGTTTTCTCTTCTTCTATTTTCTGGAAGAGATTTTGCAGAATTGGTATTATTTCTTTCTTAAATGCTGGTGGAATTCACCAGTAAAACAATCAAGGCCTGAAGTTTGCTAATTAGGAAGGTTGTAATTAAAAATTCAACTTCTTTAGTAGATATAGGACTATTCATGTTGCCTGTTTTTCTTGAATGGGTGTTAGTAATTTATGATTATCAAGAAATTAGTCCATTTTATCTGAACTGTCAACCCTACAGGCAGATAGTCATTTGTGGTGTTCCTTTATTACCCTTTTCATGTCTGTAGGGTCTACAGTGATGCCCACTCTTTTATTTCTAACATTGGAAAATTGTGTCTTCTTTCTTTTTCTCATGGTTATTCTCACTAGAGTTTTATCAGTTTTATTATCTTGTTAGAGAAACAGCCTTTGGATTCATTGATTTTCTCTACTGCTTTTCTGTTTTTAATTTGACTGCTTTAGTCTCTTACCTTTATTATTATATTCCTTTTACTTACTTTGGGTTTAATTTACTCTTCCTTAACTAGTTTCTATAGGGGAAAATGTGATTATTGATTTAGGAGTTTTGTTATATTCTAATAAAACATTCCATGTTCTAGATTTCTAACACAACATTTTATGTCACAAATTTCCTTCTAAGCTCTGTTTTAGCTGCATCCTACAAAGTTTAATATGATGAATTTTTATTTTCATTCAGTTCACAATATTTTCACTAATTTCACTTGAGAATTATTAGTGATCCATAAGTTATTTTAGAAGTGTGCTGTTTAATTTTCAAGTATTTGTGTATCATTCCAATAATATTCCATTATTGACTTCTATTTTATTTGTTATGTACCAAGAACATGCTTTGAATGATTTCTTTTTTAAGTTTAAGCTTTACTTTATGCTCCAGAACATGGCCTATCTTTCAGAATGTTCCATGTGCACTTGAAAAACCAATGTGTATTTTGCTCTTTTGGGGTGGAAAGTTCTATATATGACAATTAGATCAAGTTTTTTGTGTTGTTTGCATCTTCTATATCCTTCATTTTATGAAGCCAGCATCATCGTGATACCAAAACCAGGAATAGACACAACAAAAAAAGAAAACTTCAAGCCAATATCCCTGATGAACATAGATATGAAAATAATTCTCAATAAAATACTGGCAACCCAAATCCACCAGCACATCAAAAAACTTGTCCATCATGATCAAATTGGCTTCATCCCTGGGATGCAAGGCAGGTTCAACATACACAAACCAATAAACGTAATTAGTCACATAAACAGAACCAAAGATAAAAACCACATGATTATCTCAATAGATGCAGAAAAGGACTTTGATAAAATTCAACATCCCTTCATGTTAAAAACCTCAATAAACTAGGTATTGATGGAACATATCTCAAAATAATAAGAGCTATTTATAACAAATCCACAGCCAATATCATAATGAATGGGCAAAAGCTGGAAACATTCCCTTTGAAAACCAGTACAAGACAAGGATGCCCTCTTTCTCCACTCCTATTCAAAATAGTATTGGAAGTTCTGACCAGGGCAATCAGGCAAGAGAAAGAAATAAAGCATATTCAAATAGGAAGAGAGGAAGTCAAATTGTCTCTGTCTGCAAACAACATGATTTTATATTTAGTAAAACCCCATCATCTCAGCCCAAAAACTCCTTAAACTGATAAGCAACTTCAGCAAAGTATCAGGATACAAAATCAATGTGCAAAAATCACAAGCATTCCTTTACACCAACAATAGACAAGCAGAGAGCCAAATCATGAATGAATGCCCATTCACAATCACTACAAAGAGAATAAAATACCTAGGAATACAGCTAACAAGGGACATGAAAGACCCCTTCAAGAAGAACTACAAACCACTGCTCAAGGAAATAAGAGAGGACACAAACAAATGGAAAAATATTACATCCTCATGAATAGAAAGAATCAATATCATGAAAATGACCATACTGCCCAAAGTAATTTATAGATTCAATGCTATTCCCATCAAACTACCATTGACATTCTTCATAGAATTAGAAAAAAAAAACTATTTTAAATTCCATAGGAATCAAAGAAGACCTCGTATAGCCAAGACAATCTTAAGCAAAAAGAACAAAGCTGGAGGCATCACGCTACCTGATTTCAAACTATACAAGGCTACAGTAACCAAAACATCATGGTACTGCTACCAAAACAGATATGTAGACCAATGGAGCAGAACAGAGACTTCAGAAAATACACCACACATCTACAACCATCTGATCTTCGACAAACCTGACAAAAACAAGCAATGGGGAAAGGATCTCCTATTCAGCAAATGGTGCTGGGAAAACTGGCTAGCCATATGCAGACTACTGAAACTGGATCCCTTCCTTACACTTTATACAAATATTAACTCAAGATGGATTAAAGACTTAAATGTAAAACCCAAAACCATGAAAACCCTAGAAGAAAACCTAGGTAATACCATTCAGGACATAGGCATGGGCAAAGACTTCATAACAAAAAAGCCAAAAGCAATGGCAACAAAAGCCAAAATTGACAAATGGAATCTGATTAAAATAAAGAGCTTCTGCACAGCAAAAGAAACTATTATCAGAGTGAACAGGCAACCTACAGAATGGGAGAA
Organism: Pan paniscus; assembly: GCF_029289425.2. Classification (NCBI taxonomy): domain Eukaryota; kingdom Metazoa; phylum Chordata; class Mammalia; order Primates; family Hominidae; genus Pan; species Pan paniscus. The sequence continues at coordinate 113,791,809 of NC_073263.2, forward strand.
AATGTTTGCAATCTACCCATCTGAAAAAGGTCTAATATCTAGAATTTACAAGCAACTCCTTGCTGATTTTCACTTGAATCATTCTATCAATTACAGAGACAGAAATAATGACATTTTCAAATATAATTGTGAATTTGTCTATTTCTGTATTCAGTTGTATTTCTTTCACTTTATATATTTCGGAGCCCTCCTAGTTATTGACCCTGTTACCTTTATGCAATACCCCTCTTTATTTCTGGTAATTTTCCATGTTCTAAAGTCTACATTGTCTGATATTAATACAAGCAATCAAATTTCTTTTCAATAGTGTTTGCATTGTACATCTACTTTTATTCTTCTACTTTTAACCTATGTCAGCATATTTAAAGTTGTTTTCTTATAAACAACATACAGCTGAGTCTTTGTTTTTAGCCCAATCTGACATACTCCATTATTTAATAGGCGAGTTAAGACCATTTGTATTTCATGTAATCATTGATTTGTTTGTATTTAGGTCTACTATATTGATATTTGTTTTTTATTTGTTCCCTCAGTTTTGATGTCTCTGTTCCTATTTTCTTGCTTTCTTCTTAATTATTTGGATTGCTTTAGTATTGTATTTTTCTGTTATCTTTTTTGTTATGGCTTCTTGTTTGTCTTTTGTTTGTTTGTTTTTCTTTGTTTTTTTAGTAATCGCTCTTGTGATTACTTACTCTTGTGATTACAGACAAATATCCCTCATAAACATAGTTGCAAAAGTCCTCAACAAAGCATTAGCAAATCAACTCTAGCAATATGTAAAAATGATAATACACCATGACTTAACATTTACCTAAAATTTTAGTCTAATTATATTTAATATTTTACCACTTTATTCAAAATATGGAAGGTTTACAGACATGTAGCTCTGTTTGTTCTCCCCTTTTATTTTATAGCTTCATAAATATTATCTATCATTATTGAATACCACCTAGTAAATGTTATAATTTTTGCTTTCAGAGTGATGTTTAAGAGGGAAAAAAGAATAGCTTGATATATTTACTCATATGTTTGCCTTCTGTCACTCTTCTTACTTTTTGAAGTTCCAGGATTCCTTTTGATATCATTTCTCCTCAGCGTCAATAATTTCATTTAGTATTTTCTCAAGAGCAGTTCTGCTTATGAGTTCTTTTAGTTTTCATTTATCTGAGAATGTCCTTATTTTGCTACCATTCTTCTGCATATTTTCACTGGTATAGAATTTTTGGTTGGCCATCATCTTTCAGCATTTTAGGGATATCGTTCCACTGTCTTCCAGGTTCCATGGTTTCTGATAAGAAATTTAAGTTGTTCAAATTATTATTTCCTGCATGTAATGCAGTGCTTTTCTTTGCCTGCTTTCATGATGTTTATTTATCTTTTATTTTTAGTACTTCGACTATAATGTGCTTTGGTGTGATTTCCTTTGAGTTTATTCTGTATGGGGCTCTCTGATCTTCTTCAATCTGTTCATCTGTCTTTCATTTCAGCATGTCTGGCCATACTTTCTTCAAATTCCACACCAATCTCTTTCTTCTGTCTCTTTAGGAGCCTACTGTAGTAAATGTTAAGCTTTTGATATTTCCTCACAGGTCTATTTATTTTCTATTCAATCCTTTTTTCTCTGTTTTTTAGATTGAATAATTTCTATGATTTAATCTTCAAGTTCACAGACTGTAAGTTCCATGACCTCCATTGTGCTATTGAGCCCCTCCAGTGTTTTTTTTTTAATTTCAGAGATTGTATTTTTCAGTTCTAACATTTCCATTTGGTTGTATTTTATAGTTCTATTTCTCTGATGAGGCTTTTCTGTCATATCAAGAATGTTTGCCTTTACCTCAGGATACATGATTAAAGTAGGTTCTTTCAGTTCTTTCCCTGATAATCTCAACATCTTCCTCATTCTGGTTTGAAAACTATCAACACTACATTTCCTTCAGAATTGAGAGGTCCTATGGGGAGATAACTTACTACAAATCCAAATTTATAATTGACATAGAGATATGTAAGTATTCAATTTACCAATTTCACTTTTGGTAATTTGTGTCTTTGAAAAATGTGATTCATTTCATCTAGATTACAAAATTTATTGGCATAGAGTTACTCATAATATTCGCTTATTGCCTTTTAACCGTCTGATCTATAGAGATGTTTTTTCTTTTGTTCCTGTTATTGGTAATTTGAGTTTCTTCTGTTTTTACCCCCTCCATTGACTAGTCTAACTGAAGGTTCATAAATTCTTAAAGAACCAGTTTTTGTTTCACTGATATTTATTTATTTTAGTTTTGATTTTAATAATTTCTACCCCTCTTTTTATTATTTTTTTCTTCTTACTTTTGGTTTAATTTTCTTTTCTTTTACTAATATCTTAAGTTGGTAACTCAGATTACTGGATGTAGACTATTTTTCTAAAATGTGAATTTAAATCTACAAATTTCCCTCAAGTTACTATGTTAGCTGCATCCCATAACTATTGAAATGTATTTTTATTATTTAGCTAAAAATATTTTCTGATTTTCTTTATAATTTTACTCATGGATTATTTACAAATGTGTTGTTTAATTTCCAAATATCTGGGGGCATCCCAGTTATATTTATGGTGAAGCTCTTTAACTTAACTTTATTGTCGTCGAGAGCATACTCTTATGTGACATCAATCTTCTTAAATCTGATGAGACTTGTTTTAGGCTACAGAATCTGGCACCTGCTGGAGTAGCACACACAGGTGAAAAGAATTTGTATTCTGCTGCCATAAGGTATAGTGCTCTACAAATATCAGTAAACTCAAGGTCAATAGTGGGGTTTTTTTGGTTGTTTTGTTTTGTTTTGAGACAGAGTTTCGCTCTTGTTGCCCAGGCTGGAGTGCAATGGCATGATCTCGGCTCACTGCAACCTCCACCTCCCAGGTTCAAACGATTCTCCTGCCTCAGGCACCCAAGTAGCTGGGATTACAGGCATGCACCACCACACCCGGTTAGTTTTTGTATTTTTAGTAGGGGCAGGGTTTCACCATGTTGGCCAGGCTGGTCTCAAACTCCTTACCTCAGGTGATCCACCTGCCTTGGCCTCCCAAAGTGCTGGGATTACAGGCATGAGCCACCACGCCTGGCCAATAGTGTTTTTTAGTTATTCTTTTTTTTTTGATCTTTTGTCTAGTTCTTCTATAAATTGCTGATATGGGGTTTAAAGTATCCAACTCTGATTGTGGAATTTTCTATTTCTCCTATATTTCTATCCATTTTTCTTCATGTATTTAGAAGCTCTATTATTAGATACTACACATTTATAATTATTGTGTTTTCTGACTAAATGAGCCTTTTGTTATAAAGTGCACTTTATCTCTGGTAATGTTTTTGTCTTAATATCTATTTTCTGATAGAAAGATACCCATTTGAGGCTGTTATGCTTTATGCTTGTGTGGTATATCTTTTCTTGAATCTATTCACATCAACCCATCTGTGACTTTATATTTAAAGTCAGATTTCCTGTAAAAAGCATGGAGTTGGGTGTTGCATTTGTATTCATTGGAGAATCTCTTCTCTTCATTGCAATGTTTAACATGATGTGAGTTAAACACCGATGTAACATTTGGTGTAATATGGTTACGTTTGACTCTACCGTTTGAGAACAGTAGTTGCCTCTTATTGGAAGTGTTGATTTCTGTAGTTTCAGTTCCCTGCAGTTGACCATGATCTGAAAATAGGTGCATATAGTACAATAAGATATTTTGAGAGAGAGAAATCACACACACATCACTTTTATTATAGTATATTGTTATGTGTTCTATTTTATTATTAGTCACTGTTGCTAATTTCTTACTGTGCCCAACTTATAAATTAAGCTTCATTATAGGTGTGTGTGTATACAGAAAAAATATCATATATCTAGGGCTTGGTACTATCCACTGGGGGTCTTGGAACATCTTCGCCACAGGTAAGGGGAACCACTGCATTTGTTTCCTATCCATTCTTTCTGTGTTTTGTTGTTGTTATTCCTCTCTTACGTGCTTTCTTTGGGTTGTTTAAACACTTCTCATGGGAACTTCGGCGAGGCTTTAAGTCATCTGGATAGCCCAGAAAATAAAATAATCTTGGATTGCTAACTCCATTTGGTGCCTGGAAAAAGGAAGAGAAAATTATCTCTGGAGGAAGATAACATTATATAAGGCCTCAAAGTATTTCTACAAATACATATATGGCATACACACACACAGATATATATATATATATATATATGAAAAATATATGCTAATCAACATCAGATAACAGCAGTGAAAATAATATTCATGACATGAGCAGAATGGGCACCTCATCCCCCACCTTCCTTCTCGCTTAACTGGATTTCAAAGTCAGAGCTTCCTCAGGACCCCAGATTAGTGTCACCTAAACCACCTCAGGTACATCAGCTGCAGGAAGACTTGGAGGACAGAGTTTAGGTTTCACATCCCTGAGCTTCTGGACGGTTCCTGAAAAGGAGTTGGTGTGGACACAGCACAGCCTCCTGTTGCCCCCAACACATCCCTTGTCTCCTAGCAGATGAGGCCTCCAGATAACCCCACTCTGCTCCCTGTAATGATGGAATGGTCCAGGGTGTATACTTTAAAACACACCTGGACCAGATCAACACTTCCTCATAGCAGGAAAATAAGGACGCGAATGCAATCCTGTGACCAGAAAGAGTGCACTCTATCTGGGAAAGACGCTAAGTTTAAAAAAGCTCCAGTTTACACAAAAGATCTGATTGTTATGATAAGCATGATGATGAAAAGTGGCTCGCCCTAATGGAAAGTGGCTCAGTTTGAATTAACTCGTACAGCCAGGTCCCACGTCCCGATGGAGAGTTAGCTGCAGATGGAAGCTAGAAGTCAACATTTTCCATGCACGGAAGTCTCTTGGGCACCAAAGGTCTAGAACCCCTCCCTGCTGCTTCTAGTACCCACAGGGCTCCCTACCATCATTGTGAAATCAGGAAGTTGATTGTGAGTGTGCCTGCAGGTCCTTTCTTGTCCGGTGCAGGGATACTTTTTCTCGTGATGACAGAGAGCAAGCGCCTGCAGCTGCGTGTCCACCACACGCCTGGCCCGTCTCAGAGGCGTGGGCTGCAGGCACTTCACAGGCATTGCTTGTGTCATGGCAGCAACTTCAGATCAGGCTTTTGAACAGGTGTCTGTCATTTTGGTGGGCCATGGAGTGAGTCAGTAGCTGTTACTCATTAAACAAAAGGAATCTCCTGTGAGCTGACGGCTTCTTCAGAGTCGGATGGAGGGGCTGCTGTGGAGATCAGGCGCATCCTGACAGGCTGGTTCTGGTAGGCACGAAAGGTTCAGAAGAAAGAATTTCAAAAGATAAAAATGCCCCCAGCAGAAACAGTGACTAGCAAGCACACGCGTGCCACCCCACACGCAGAAGTCACACAAAGCTGGTCGGGTTTCGTGTGCTCCTCGTGTTCCACGGAGCACCTCATCTGGAGTGGGCAGAAGACTCCCTCGGGTCTCTCTCCTTCTGATGATAAACCCCCCAGAGCGGGGGTACAGCTCTTTACCGCTTCCTTTGCAAGTCTACGTGGCATTTATGAGTCAACCCAGTCGTAAAGTAAGTCTCCAACCTCCGGTGTCTAGTCACAGTTAACCGTTTTACAGCCTCTCTAGGCTGTGGCCATAGCCATGGGCTCACTGATGGTGGTTAATATTAACAACCCGTATTTCCACAGAGGTTTGCAGTAGGTAAAGTCTCATCCTCATCTCCATGGTAGATTATTATTGTCAATACAGGGAAACAGGCCCTGAGAGATTCAGTCAACTGCCCAAGTCAGTGGTCTGAATGAGTGGTAACCGGTTTCTGTCTCTCTCAGCTCAGAGCTCTCAGCGGTGCCCCACCGGGTCCCCTCTGTCCTGAGCAGAGGCCACACATCCCACATCTGTGGCCGTGTCATTCTTGGGGTGGAAATTTTGGAATTTGTAACACTACATGGTCACTTGGCTATATTTACTGAAATTGACTGTTGTTAAGTCTACTTCAATCCAGATCATAACTCAGATATATCAGAGGTATCATTCAGATATCCAAATTATAATAATTATACCAAATTATAATTTTAATAAAGTGGTAACATCTTTACTAATAAAACATAAAGTCCAGTGCAGGAGACATTGCTGTGTCATGGTCCCTAAATATCAGAAATTTGGATTTTTTTTAAAGTCCTATTTTTATACAAAAATTACCCAGACGTGGTGGCAGGCAACTGTAATCCCAGCTACACCCTGGAGGCGGAGGTTGCAGTGAGCTGAGATCACACCATTGCACTCCAGCCTGGGCAACAAGAGCAAAACCTCGGGAAAAAAATCCTATTTTTACTTAAGAGTGCATGTGTTTTATATGTGTGTATGTATTCAGCTTGTTCTCGATGAGAAAACATATTGGAACTTAGTTCATGTTTTCCCTGCTGAAATATAGTTGAAGTTAGTTTATTCTCTACTGAAAAGGAAAATAATGCTTAACATAAAAGCACAGATCAATTTAAATATCAGTGCATCACAACCAAGACCACACTGAAAGAAAATATCTGAATACACATATTTTTTATTATTAAGGTATTTTATGTTTATTTAATACATTTTCAAATGATTAAAGTATACGAAGTAGAAAACTCATATGCTTTAATGACTTAGTCAAGTTCCCCACATACATCCTTCGCTGGCTGCCTGGGGTCAAACCCTTCCTCTACAAATTGTGATCTTTGTGACCTCTGGCAAGTTACAGAACTTCTGTGCCCCTCCTGTACAATGGGGAGAAAAATGGAATCTGGCTATTGCCAGGAGATGAGGATGGAAGCATCTCTTTTGCCCCATACACATCTCCTCATCCCACCTCGAATTCCGCCTGCAGAGCTGAGACGATGGCCATGAATGCTGCCACAATCCCACCTCACGTGTGCACCTCGTAGTCACTACTTTTCCTCCAGACATTTTCTCAAGCCAGAAGAATGAGCACAGCCCACACCTGAAGCAGCCTGAGAGGCTGGGCCTGCAGGGGAGATACCGGCACTATGGAAGGCAGTTGGTGGGCAAAAGCCCGGCTTCTACGCTTTGAGGGGACACCTGTGGGGCACCCTGAGGCCCAGTCCTGCTGGGTGAGTATGGCCTGGCTGTGTGTCTTCACAGCTCCTATCACGACTTCAAATTATCTTCCACATTTGTCTCCAGGTGACTAATTACTGAGGTGAGGCCTGCAGTAGTCAGAAGAATTTCCTCCTAATTTTGTTATGAATGTGTGTGCGTATTATATAGCAAATATCTTTGTTTTCTTCCCTCTCTTATCCTGTTATGTAACATAAGGTGTATTTAGGTTATAAGATTGTATTCAAGAATTGTGAATTTTACATCATAGAATCTAAGTTGAAAATATCAGAAGAAGAGTAAACCTCACGCAAGGCCTTTATTTCCTTTTCTGGGGAAGAGATTGTGTGTTTTCAGTTGTATGCGGGATTAGCTGTATCACGTTAGGTGGAATGATGACCTTGGTAACTTCTTTATTTGAGGATAAAGTGTGGTTTTAAGGAGACCCATCAGTGCCAAGGTGACAAGGGGTGACGTGATGGTGAATTTTACGTGTCAACTTGATGAGGACACAGGGTGTCCAGATATTTGGTCAGACATTCTGGGTGTGTCTGTGGGGTGTTTCTGGTTGAGATTAACATTTTAATTGTCAGACTGAGTAAAGCAGACTGCCCTCCCTAATGGGGGTGGGCCTCATCCACCCACGAGAAGCCTGGAATAGAATGAAAGGGCCATCCCTCCTCTGAGAAACGGGGGACTCTGCTGGCTGATGGCCCCCACCTGGAATGCTGGCTCTTCCTGCCCAGCTGCCTTCAAGCTGGGACATTAGCATTCTGCTGCCTTCAGACTCTGACTGGAACATCTCTTCCTGGGTCTCCAGCCTGCTGGCCTTTGGACTGGAGCTACACCATCAGCTCTCAGAGGTCTCCACTCGCCAACTCACCCTGCAGATCATGGAACTTGTCAGCCTCCATAACTGCAGGAGCCAATGCCTTATAATAAAATCTCTTTCTCTTGTCTTTTCTCTCTCTCTCTCTCTAGATAGATAGATGTATGAAAGAAGGAAGCAGAAAAGAAAGAATGATAGAAGATAGATGATAGATAGATGGATGGAAAAAGGAGAAAGAAAAAAAGGGAGGAAAGAAAGAAAACAAAGAACTGGTATCCTATTGTTTCTGTTTCTCTGGAGAACCCCAATGAACACAGATTGTGATCCCTCATTAGAATCTAAGTACCAGGGGAACAGAAACCTTGTCTTTCATGATCATAATCCTATAAACAACAAAAAAAATTAACACCTGGGTCGTTAGCTCAGAGGAATCCAATATGGAAATGGCCAGAGGATGGAACAGGTTGTTTTCCCAGGTGAAGCCTCCAGGTAAGCATGGACCACTCCTTCAGGATGCAGCCAGGTAAGCGTGGACAATTCCTTCAGGATAGAGGCTGGTAAGTATGAACCATTCCTCCATGGTGTAGCCAGGTAAGCAGGAAGCATTCCTTCAGGATGGAGCCAGGTATGCATAGACCATTCCCTCAGGATGGAGCCAAGTAAGCATGGACAATTCCTTCAGGATGCAGCCAGGTAAGCACAGACCTTTCCTTTAGGGTGCAGCCAGGTAACTGTGGAGCATTTCTTCAGGATGGAACCAGGTAAGCGTGAAATATTTCTTCAGGATGCAGCCAGGTAAGCATGAACCTTTCTTCTGAATGGATCATTTCTTCTGGATGGAGCCAGCTAAGCACGGACCATTCCCTTAGGATAAAGCCAGGTAAGCTTGGACCATTTTCTCAGAATGCAGCCAGGTAACCAAGGACCATTTTTTTCAGGATACAGCCAGGTAAGTGTGGATCATTCCTTCAGGATGCAGCCAGGTAAGCATGGATCAATCCTTCAGGATGCAGCCAGGAAAGCGTGGAACATTCCTTCAGATGGAGCAAGGTAAGCACGGACCATTTTTTCAAGATAAAGCCAGGTAAGCATGGATCATTCCTTCCAAATGGAGCCAGGTAAGCATGGGCCATTCATTCAGGGTGGAGTGAGATAAGTATGGGCCATTCACTCAACATGGAGCCGGGTAAGCATGGACCATTCCTTTAGGGTACATATAGGTAAATATGAGCCATTATTTTGGGATGGAGCCAGGTAAGTGTGAATGTTTCATTCAGGAAGGAGCCAGGTAAGCATTGGACATTCCTTCAGAATAGAGCCAACTAAGCATGGACCATTCCTTCTGGATGCAGCCAGGTAAACATAAACCAATTTTTCAGGATGGAGCCAGGTAACCCTGGACCATTTCTTCAGGATGCACACAGGTAAGCATGAACCATTCCTTGAGGATGCAGCTATAAAAGTGTGGACCATTCATACAGAATGGAGCCAGGTAAGTGTAGACCATTTGTTCACGATGCAGCCAGGTAAGCAGGGACGATTCTTCAGGATGCAGGCAGGTAAGTATGAACCATTTCTTTAGGATGCTGCCAGGGTGGCATGGATCATTCCTTCAGGATGCAGCCATGTACCCATGGATCATTGCTTCAAAATGGAGCCAGGTAACCACTGACCATTCCTTCAAGATTCAGTGAGTTAATTATGGGTCACTCCCTCAGGATGCAGCCAGGTAATCAGGGACCATTCCTTCAGAAAACAGCCAGGTAAGCATGGACTGTTTCTTCAGGATGGGCCCAGGTAAGCACGGACCATTCCTTCAGGATGCAGTCAGGTAAGTGTGGACCATTCCTTCAGGATGGAGCCAGGTAAGTGTGGACCATTCCTTCAGAATACAGCCAGGTAAGCATGGACTGTTTCTTCAGGATAGGCCCAGGTAAGCACGGACCATTCCTTCAGGATGCAGTCAGCTAAGTGTGGACCATTCCTTCAGGATGGAGCCAGGTAAGTGTGGACCATTCCTTCAGAATACAGCCAGGTAGGCATCGACTGTTTCTTCAGGATGGGCCCAGGTAAGCATGGACCATTCCTTCAGGATGGAACCAGGTAATCAGGGGCCATTCCTTCAGAATACAGCCAGGTAAGCAGGGACTGTTTCTTCAGGATGGGCCCAGGTAAGCATGGACCATTCCTTCAGGATGGAGCCAGATAAGTGCGCACCATTCCTTCAGAATACAGCCAGGTAAGCATGGACTATTCCTTCAGGATGGAGCCAGGTAATTTTGCATCATTCCTTCAGAATACACCCAGGTAAGCATGGACTGTTTCTTCAGGATGGGCCCAGGTAAGCCTGGACCATTCTTTCAGGATGGAGCCAGGTAAGTGTGGACCATTCCTTCAGAATACAGCCAGGTAAGCATGGACTGTTTCTTCAGGATGGGCCCAGGTAAGCATGGACCATTCCTTCAGGATGGAACCAGGTAATCAGGGGCCATTCCTTCAGAATACAGCCAGGTAAGCAGGGACTGTTTCTTCAGGATGGGCCCAGGTAAGCATGGACCATTCCTTCAGGATGGAGCCAGGTAAGGGTGGACCATTTCTTCAGAATACAGCCAGGTAAGCATTGACTGTTACTTCAGGATGGGCCCAGGTAAGCATGGACAATTCCTTCAGGATGGAGCCAGGTAAGTGTGGACCATTCCTTCAGAATACAGCCAGGTAAGCATGGACTGTTTCCTCAGGATGGGCCCAGGTAAGCATGGACCATTCCTTCAGGATGGAGTCAGGTAAGTGTGGACCATTCCGTCAGGATGGAGCAAGGTAAGCATGGACTGTTTCTTCAGGATGGGCCCAGGTAAGCATGCACCATTCCTTCAGGATGGAGCCAGGTAAGTGTGGATCATTCCTTCAAAATACAGGCAGGTAATCATAGAATGTTTCTTCAGGATGGGCCCAGGTAAGCATGGACTATTCCTTCAGGATGGAGCCAGGTAATTTTGCATCATTCCTTCAGAATACAGCCAGGTAAGCATGGGCTGTTTCTTCAGGATGGGCCCAGGTAAGAACGGACGATTCTTTCAGGATGGAGCCAGGTAAGTGTGGACCATTCCTTCAGAATACAGCCGGGTAAGCATGCACTGTTTCTTCAGGATGGGCCCAGGTAAGCATGGACCATTCCTTCAGGATGAAGCCAGGTAAGTGTGGACCATTCCTTCCGAATACAGCCAGGTAAGGATGGACTGTTTCTTCAGGATGGGCCCAGGTAAGCATGGACCATTCCTTCAGGATGGAGTCAGGTAAGTGTGGACCATTCCTTCACAATACAGCCAGGTAAGCATGGACTGTTTCTTCAGGATGGGCCCAGGTAAGCATGGACCATTCTTTCAGGATGGAGTCAGGTATGTGTGGACCATTCCTTCAGGATGGAGCAAGGTAAGCATGGACTGTTTCTTCACGATGGGCCCAGTTAAGCGTGGACCATTCCTTCAGGATCAAGCCAGGAAAGTGTGAACCATTCCTTCAGAATACAGCCAAGTAACCATGGAGTGTTTCTTCAGGATGGGCCTAGGTAAGCATGGACAATTCCTTCAGGATGGAGTCAGGTAAGTGTGGACCATTCCTTCAGGATGGAATCAGATAAGTGTGGACCATTCCTTCAGAATACAGCCAGGTAAGCATGGACTGTTTCTTCAGGATGGGCCCAGGTAAGCATGTACCATTCCTTCAGGATGGAGCCAGGTAAGTGTGGAGCATTCCTTCAGAATACAGCCAGGTAACCATGGACTGTTTCTTCAGGATGGGCCCTGTTAAGCATGGACCATTCCTTCAGGATGCAGTCAGGTAAGTGTGGACCATTCCTTCAGGATGCAGCAAGGTAAGCATGGACTGTTTCTTCAGGATGGACCCAGGTAAGCCTGGACCATTCCCTCAGGATTGAGCCAGGTGAGTGTGGACCATTCCTTCAGAACACATCCAGGTAAGCATGGACTGTTTCTTCAGGATGGGCTCAGGTAAGCATGGACCATTCCTTCAGGATGGAGCCAGGTAATCAGGGACCATTCCTTCAGAATACAGCCAGGTAAGCCTGGACTCTTTCTTCAGAATGGGCCCAGTTAAGCATGGACCATTCCTTCAGGATGGAGCCAGGTAAGTGTGGAACATTCCTGCACAATACACCCAGGTAAGCATGGACTGTTTCTTCAGGATGGGCCCAGGTAAGCATGGACCATTCCTTCAGGATGGAGACAGGTAAGTGTGGACCATTCCTTCAGGTTGGAATCAGGTAAGTGTGGACCATTCCTTCAGAATACAGCCAGGTAAGCATGGACTGTTTCTTCAGGATGGGCCGAGGTAAGCATGGACCATTCCTTCAGGATGGAGTCAGGTAAGTATGGACCAATCCTTCAGGATGGAGCAAGGTAAGCATGGACTGTTTCTTCAGGATGGACCCAGGTAAGCCTGGACCATTCCCTCAGGATGGAGCCAGGTAAGTGTGGACCATTCCTTCCGAATACAGCCAGGTAAGCATGGACTGTTTCTTCAGGATGGGCCCAGGTAAGCATGGACTATTCCTTCAGGATGGAGACAGGTAAGTGTGGACCATTCCTTCAGGTTGGAATCAGGTAAGTGTGGACCATTCCTTCAGAATACAGCCAGGTAAGCATGGACTGTTTCTTCAGGATGGGCCGAGGTAAGCATGGACCATTCCTTCAGGATGGAGTCAGGTAAGTATGGACCAATCCTTCAGGATGGAGCAAGGTAAGCATGGACTGTTTCTTCAGGATGGACCCAGGTAAGCCTGGACCATTCCCTCAGGATGGAGCCAGGTAAGTGTGGACCATTCCTTCCGAATACAGCCAGGTAAGCATGGACTGTTTCTTCAGGATGGCCCCAGGTAAGCATGGACCAAGCCTTCAGGAAGGAGTCAGGTATGTGTGGACCATTCCTTCAGGACGGAGCAAGGTAAACATGGACTGTTTCTTCAGAATCGGCCCACGTAAGCATGGATCATTCCTTCAGGATGGAGCCAGGTAAGTGTGGACCATTCCTTCAGAATGCAGCCAGGTAAGCATGGACTTTTTCTTCAGGATGGGCCCAGGTAAGCATGGACCATTCCTTCAAGATGGAGCCAGGTAATCAGGGACCATTCCTTCAGAATACAGCCAGGTAAGCATGGACTGTTTCTTCAGGATGGGCCCACGTAAGCATGGACCATTCTGTCAGGATGGAGCCACGTAAGTGTGGACCATTCCTTCAGAATACAGTCAGGTAAGCCTGGACTCTTTCCTCAGGATGGGCCCAGGTGAGCATGGACCATTCCTTCAGGATGGAGTCTGGTAAGTGTGGACCATTCCTTCAGGTTGGAGCCAGGTAAGCATGGACTGTTTTTTCACGATTGGCCCAGGTAAGCATGGACCATTCCTTCAGGATGGAGCCAGATAATCAGGGACCATTCCTTCGGAATACAGCCAGGTAAGCATGGACTGTTTTTTCACGATGGGCCCAGGTAAGCATGGACCATTCCTTCAGGATGGAGCCAGATAATCAGGGACCATTCCTTCGGAATACAGCCAGGTAAGCCTGGGGTATTTCTTCAGGATGGGCCCACGTAAGCATGGACCATTCCTTCAGGATGGAGCCAGGTAAGTGTGGACCATTCCTTCAGAATACAGCCAGGTATGCATGGACTGTTTCTTCAGGATGGGCCCAGGTAAGCATGGACCATTCCTTCAGGATGGAGGCAGGTGAGTGTGGACCATTCCTTCAGAATACAGCCTGGTACGCATCAGCCATTCCTTCATAATGCAGAATAAGCATGGACTGTTTCTTCAGGATGGGCCCAGGTAAGCATGGACCATTCTTTCAGGATGCAGTCAGGTATGTGTGGGCCATTCCTTCAGGATGGAGCAAGGTAAGCATGGACTGGTTCTTCAGGATGGGCCCAGGTAAGCATGGACCATTCCTTCAGGATGGAGCGAGGAAAGTGTGTACCATTCCTTCAGAATACAGCCAGGTATGCATGGACTGTTTCTTCAGGATGGGCCCAGGTAAGCATGGACCATTCCTTCAGGATGGAGGCAGGTGAGTGTGGACCATTCCTTCAGAATACAGCCTGGTACGCATCAGCCATTCCTTCATAATGCAGCCAGGTAAGCATGGACCATTCCTTCAGGATGGAGCCTGCCAAGTGTGGACCATTCCTTCAGGATGCAGCCAGGTAAGCATCAGCCATTCCTTCATAATGCGGCCAGGTAAGCATGGACCATTCCTTCAGGATGCCGCCAGGTAAGCCTGAACCATTCCTTCAGAACGCATCCAGGGAAGCATGGACCAGTTTTTAAGTATACAGTCAGTTAATTCTGATACATACCCTCAGGATACAGCCAGGTAAGCATGAACCATTCCTTCAGGATGCCACCAGGTAAGCATGAACCATTCCATCAGGATGGAGCCAGATAAGCATGAACCGTTCCATCAGGATGCAGCAAGGTAAACATGGACTAATCTGTCAGGATGCAGTCAGGTAAGCATGAACCATTTCTTAATAGTGGAGTCAGGTAAGCACATACCATTCCTTTAGAATGCAGCCAGTTAAGCATGGATCATTCCTTTAGGATGTAGCCAGGTAAGCATGGACCATTCTTTTAGCATGGAACCAGGTAAGCATGGACCATTCTTTAGCATGGAACCAGGTAAGCATGGACCATTCCTTCAGGATGAAGCTAGGTAATAATGGACCATTCATTCAGGATGCATCCTGGTAAGTATGAATTATTCCTTCAGGATGCAACCAGGTAAGTATGGCCATTCCTTCAGGAAGGAGCCAGGTAAGCAGGAACCATTCTTTCAGGATGGAACAAGGTAAGCATGCACTATTCCTTCAGAAAGCAGTGAGGTTAGCATGGATCATTCCTTCAGTGTACAACCAGGTACGTGTGGGCATTCCTTCAGGATGTAGCCAGGTAAGCAGGGACCATTTTTTTCAGGATGCAGGCAGGAAAGTATGAACCATTCCTCGGGATGCAGCCAGGTAAGTCTGGACACTTCCTTCAGGATGGAGCCAGGTAAGCATGAACCATTTTATCAGAATGTGGCCAGGTAAGCATGAACTTTTCCTTTAGGGTGGAGCCTGGTAAGCATGGACCACTCCTTCAGGATTCATCCAGGTAAGCCTGGACCATTCCTTCAGGATGGTGTGAGGTAAGCATGGACGGTTCCTTCAGGATGCAGGCAGGTAAGCGTGGACCATTCCTCCTGGATACAACCAGGCAAGTATGAACCATTCCTTCAAGATGGAGGCTGGTAGGCATGGACCACTACTTCAGGATGCAGGCAGGTAAGTGTGGACCATTCATTCAGTATGGAGCCAGGTAAGTGTGGACCATTTCTTCAGGATGGTGCCAGGTAACCAGGGACCATTCTTTCAGGATACAGCCAGGAAAGGATGGACCATTTTTTAAGGATACAGCCACATAAATACGATACATACTTTCAGGATAAAGCCAGGTAAGCATGAACCATTCCTTCAGAATGCAGCCATGTAGGCAGAGACCAACCCTTCAGGTTGGAGCCAGGTAAGCATGAACCATTCCTCCATGATGAAGCCAGTTAAGCATAGGCAATTCCTTTAGGATGCAGCCAGGTAAGCATGGGCCATTCTTTCAGAATGCAGTCAGGTAAGCATGAACCATTCCTTCAGGATCCTGCCAGGTAAGCGTGGACCATTATTTCAGGATGCAGTCAGGTAAGCATGAACCATTCCTTCATGATCCTGCCACGTAAGCGTGGACCATTATTTCGGGATGCAGTCAGGTAAGCATGAACCATTACTTCAAGATGGAGCCAGGTAGGCATGGACCATTCCTTCATGATGCAGCCAGGTAAGCATGAACCATTACTTCACCGTGGAGTGAGGTAAACATGAACCAATCCTTCAGGATGAATCCTGATAAGTATGGACCTTTCTTTTAGGGTGTAGCCTCATAAGAGTGGACCACTCCTTCAGGATGGACCCAGGTAAGTGTCAACCATTCCTTCCTAATGAAGCCTGGTAAGCATGGATCACTCATTCAGGATGCAGCCAGGTAAGTACAAAACATTCCTTCTGGATGGAGCCAGGTAAGCATGGACCATTCTGTCAGGATGCAGCCATGTAAGCATGAACCATTTCTTCAGGATGGAGTCAGATTAAGCATGTACCATTTTTTCAGAATGCAGCCAGGTAACTGTGGATGATTCCCTCAGGATGGAGCCAAGTACGCATGGACCATTCTCTCAGCATGGAGCCAGGTAAGCATGGACCATTCCTTAAGAATGGAGCCAGGTAAGCATGAACCATTTCATCAGGATGCAGCCAGGTAAGCATGAACCATTCTGTCAGGATATAGCCAGGTAAGGGTGGACCATTCTGTCAGGATACAGCCAGGTAAGCATGGACCATTCTTTCAGATGGTGTCAGGTAAGCATGAACCATTCTGTCAGGATGCAGCCAGGTAAACACGGGCCGTTCCATCAGGATGCAGCCCTGTAAGTGTGAACCATTTCTTAAGAATGGAGCCAGGTAAGCAGGGACCATTTTGTCAGGATGCAGTCAGAAACTATGAACCATCCCCTCAGGATGGAGCCAGGTAAGCATGGACCATTCCTTCAGGATGCAGCCAGGTAAGTAAGAACCATTCTTTCAGTACAGAAGCAAGCAAGCATGGACCATTCCTTCAGGATGCAGCCAGGTAAACATAGACCATTCCTTCAGGATAGTGCCAGGTAGGTGTGGATCTTTCCTTCAGGATGGAGCCAGGTAAGCATGGACCATTCCTTCAGGATGCAGCCAGGTAAGCATGGACCATTCCTTCAGGATAGTGCCAGGTAGGTGTGGATCTTCCTTCAGGACGGAGCCAGGTAAGCATGGACCATACCTTCAGGATGCAGCCAGGTAAACATAGACCATTCCTTCAGGATAGTGCCAGGTAGGTGTGGATCTTTCCTTCAGGACAGAGCCAGGTAAGCATGGACCATTCCTTCAGGATGCAGCCAGGTAAGCATGGACCATTCCTTCAGGATGCAGCCAGGTAAGCATGGACCATTCCTTCAGGATAGTGCCAGGTAGGTGTGGATCTTCCTTCAGGACGGAGCCAGGTAAGCATGGACCATTCCTTCAGGATGCAGCCAGGTAAGCATGGACCATTCCTTCAGGATAGTGCCAGGTAGGTGTGGATCTTCCTTCAGGACGGAGCCAGGTAAGCATGGACCATTCCTTCAGGATGCAGCCAGGTAAGCATGGACCATTCCTTCAGGATAGTGCCAGGTAGGTGTGGATCTTCCTTCAGGACGGAGCCAGGTAAGCATGGACCATTCCTTCAGGATGCAGCCAGGTAAGCATGGACCATTCCTTCAGGATAGTGCCAGGTAGGTGTGGATCTTTCCTTCAGGACGGAGCCAGGTAAGCATGGACCATTCCTTCAGGATGCAGCCAGGTAAGCATGGACCATTCCTTCAGGATAGTGCCAGGTAGGTGTGGACATTTCCTTCAGGATGGAGCCAGGTAAGTGTGGACCATTCCATCAGGATGCAACTTGGTAAGCATGAGCCATTTCTTAAGGATGGAGTCAGATAAGCATGTAGCATTCCTTCTGAATGCAGCCAGGTAAGTGTGGGCCATTCCTTCAGGATGCAGCCAGGTAAGCATGGACCATTCCTTCTGGATGGAGGTAGGTACGTATGCACCTTTTTTTCAGGATGGAGTCCGGTAAGCATGGACCATTCCTTCAGGATGGAGCCAGGTAAGCATGTACTACTTCCTCAGGATGGAGTCAGATAAGCATGGCCCTCTCCTGGATGCAGCCAGGTAAGCGTGGACCGTTCCTTCAAGATGGAGCCATCAAACATGCAGATCACCCCACAGCACCCTTGCTCCAGTTGACTGGGTTTGGTAACATGGTGGCAAAATCAAAAACTTGTAAACTAGTAGAAAAACGTTTTTTAGCTCATGAGTCCTCTTCGGGCCAAGCTCAGAAGCTGGTGCCATTGGTCAGCCTCCCTTCGTGGTTGGAGTTCTTCTCCCACATCAGCTTCTGCCAGGGCGTGTGCCTGTGCAGCCCGAGTCCAGTGTTCCTGTGAGCTGAACTTGGCAGGGAAGGCTGCTCTGAGGCGGACACCACAGCAACATCGGTGCCTGGGGAACTTCAGATCCAAGGGCACCTGAAGACCTAGTTTCCACACGGCTCCCTTCTCCTGTAACCCACCACGATGTGGGCGGCCTCGAAGAAGGCCCATGAGCAACATACCGAGTGCTCCAGGGAAGCGAGAGCACACACCGGGTAAGAGCTCGAGGCAGAGGTGAGCGAGCCAGGGCTGGAAAACGAAAGGTGACGTGAGCACAAGATAATGATAGTGCAGTTCCTAGAACAGCATGGAAGACACTGCCTCAAGACAAATATTTTTTGAATTCCTAATGGAAAAATGGCATTTCTTTTATTTATTTTTATGTACTTTTGAGTGTTAACAAATAGTTCTAGTGATAATTAGCATCTTTGTATATTTATTGAAAACCAGCACTAAATCTGTATATTTACAGAAAAATGCCTTAGACATAGAAATAGCACAATTCCATGTTTGTGAATTGACAGCTTCCTCTAAACATAGAGATTCAGCAATTATCACTACAGCTGTTTGTTAACATTTGACAATAGATAAATAATGACTAGAAATCAATCTTTTCATTAAAATTCAAGAAACAAAAAGTATCTAAAGGAATTTCATTATTCCTTTGAAAAGTCCAGGCTAGTCTTGAGGAGGCTGCTCTACATACGTTGTGGTGTTTCCATGTTCATGGGCCCAGAGTGGTCTTTTTTCCTACAAATGTGTAGCAAAATAAAAGTGAAGATCTGAGATCATATCAGAGAGGGTAGAGGTGATGTGGGCCCTCCAGCCTCAACTCACCCACCCGCCTGCTTTCATTCAATCGAAGGCTCAGGCAACACACACACATGCACACACACGCACGCACATGTACACACATGCACACACACACACACGCACATGTACACAAATGCAATGCACATACACACACACAAATGCACACACGCACACAATTCCCATACACACGGACACACACACACCGTATACACACACTCATGCACATGCACACACATTTGCACACATGCATACACATACACACATTCACACACACATACATGTGCATGCAGTCACATGCACAATACATGCACATGCTGGCACACTGTCACATACACATGCACACTCACACACACAATCAGTACTTGTGTCAAAATCCTCACATGGCTGTTCTTTCTACACATTGGACCAGCAAATGTGTTCTTGTCCCAAGTAACCTGAGCCCCTCCAAAAAAATTTAAAAAAAAGAAACACCACTGATTTATGTTTTAGATCTTAATTCATCAAAAACACTGAGCTAGGCCAGGCATGGTAGTGAACTTCTGTAGTCCCAGCTACTCAGGAGGCTGAGCCACAATAATCACTTGAACCCAGGAGGCAGAGGTTGCAGTGAGCCAAGATCGCGCCACTGCACTCCAGTCTGGGTGACAGAGCAAGACACTGAAGGAAAGGAGAGGAAAGGAGAGGAAAGGGGAAAGAAATGGAAAGGGAAGGATAGGAGAGGGGAGGAGAGGGGAGGAGAGGAGAGGTGAGGGGAGGGGAGTTAGATATGATCTGTGCCTGAGAATTAATTTGGTTTTCTTACAAACCAAAAGGCAGGATTCACAATCAAAACAAGGTGATGATGGACAGGCATGCACACATGAGCACGTGGAGCACACAGTGTGTTTGGCTGCAGGAGAAGAATCCAGTTTTCAGCAGGTGAATGCAGAGAAGCCCTGCTGCTCAGGACAAAGAATGTTTCCAGAATGAACCATGTTTGCAGCTCTCCATTGCCCAGGATGAGCGGCGTCCCCAGGTGCCTGGCCCTTTTATCACCCAGGCTGATGGTACATCCAGAGGCAGCCATGGCTCAGCCCCCAAGCAAGGCCAGCAATGGCCAGGAAGAAGCTTATTCAATGGGATTCTCTGCAGAGTTTTTCTGACTTTCAGCTTGCAGGGATGTGGGCATAGAAAACAAGAGGCTGACTTCTCAATCAATCGTCACTTAAGGATGCAGAGCCAGTGGAAGCCCTTTCTTTCATGACTTTTAGCATTTTTTCTTCATTTTCAGAAAATCCACACCATCTCCATATATGCATGCGCGCGTGAGTGTCCGTCCGCCCCTTAACTGTGGGGTTAAGAATCATGTGACTGCTCATGCTGGAAAAACAAGACAATTACCATCATAAAAGCCCACATCATTTACAGATCTTGGAACCTGAACTTTCTTTAAAAGATAAATATAGTAGTTTACATTTTGGAGCTGGAGACATTGTCTTCTTTTCTCTTTTCCCCTTCCACCCTTCTCAAGTATACTTGCCTTTATTTTGAATGAGAAACAGGCAACGGGGGGGTGCCACCTCACACAAAGGAAAAGGCAATTATTTAGAAACTGCGCAGTCAAAAAGTCGGAAGTGTCTAAAAGCACAGTGAGTCCCCCTGTTCATGGCATGGATGCCCTGTCCACTGATGGCACAGCCACACTGCTGGTGCCTGGGTAGCACCTGCCTCCTTGAGCGATGGTCACTGAAGCAAACCCCACTGTCTGTAGATGCCGTTAGCATCCCCCGCATGAGGTCTGCTCTGTGAGAAGGTCGGTCAGTGAGTGGCAGCACTGGGCAGTGATGAGGAGGACCCTGAGTGGGTGTGGGGCGTCGCCTGGATATTAGCTGTGGGTCAGGTAGACACCTCTGTGTCTGGTGTCTACTGGTGGGCTAGGCACATGTATCCACCCAGAAGATGAATCTGGTTTTGATCGAAAGTCTTCATAGAGAGAAGAACACTTGGATTTGTTTTGGGGAAGGCTTTCCTGTTAGGATGTAGACGGGGACAGATGTACTGTGACTGCTAGTCCAGGAGACAGATGCTGAGTGAGTGAGGTTTGGATGTCTCGCGTGCCCTGGGCTGGAGGCTGAGATTTCCACGTTAGGTAGGACATGTGTCAGCCGCAGGGACTCACCGGCAGTAGGAGTTTATAGAGAGGGATTTCTGTTGAAGTCATTCACTTCCTCATTTACCTCCATCCCCATATTTGCAATCTTGACTGGGTCCCTGATGACTGCATCCTAGAGTCCCAATTTCCTGAGTTAGAGGACTTCATTTGTAAGCAAAAGTAACCCAGTTCAAGCTGGCATAGGAAAGAAGCAGAAGGCATTCAACGCGGCTGCAGGCAAGGATGGCTCCAAGCGTGTAGCGGTGGCGATGCCTTCAGTGGTCCTTGGCTCTGCGTTGGCTGGGCTGGCTTCCTCAGGCGGGAGCATCGCACACTGTGAAGGTGACCATGGCATGCCCTGTGCTGGGGGTGGGCAGCAGGAAGCATCCACCACAGGCACTGAACCTGTAGGGCGCCCAAACCAACAGCCAGCCCCATGGTGGCACTCCACGCGTGGGGGGCCAGGAAGCCTTTAAAATCTCGTTCCAAAACTGACTTAATGACCCAGAAAGCGCAAGTCGGTAAATAGCAATGAAAAAGCAGGCACAACTATTGACAATTGCAAAGACATGGAATCAGCCTATGTGCCCATCAATGGTAGGCTGGATAAAGAAAATGTGGTACATATACACCATGGCCTACTATGCAGCCATAGCAAGGAATGACATCATGTCCTTTTCAGGAACATGGATGGAGCTGGAAGCCATTATCCTCAGCAAACTAACACAGGAAGAGAAAACCAAACACCGCATGTTCTCACTTATAAGTAGGAGCCGAAGGATGAGAACACATGGACACACTGTGGGGAACAACACACTGAGGCCTGTCGGAGGGTGGGGCGTGGAGGGACAGAGACCATCAGGAAGAATAGCTAAGGGATGCTGGCTTCATACCTAGGTGACAGGATGGTCTGTGCAGCAAACCACCATGGCACGTGTTTACCTTTGCAACAAACCTGCACACCCTGCACGTGTACCCTGGAACTTAAAAGTTGAAGGAAAAAAGAAAAGTAAAAGCAGGCACAAATCTTTCTCTCTCTATGCCACACACATGCACACACACACACACACACACAGATTTATAAAAGCAAGTACAAATTGGACATGCGTGGACTCTGCACTGCAGCCATGAGGTGGGATTCTCTCTGCAGAAGAACAGAGAATTCTCTCTGGGCGTGGTCTGGCCTCAGAGTCGGTGTGTGCCATCATCCCTCCCTCCGCTTCCTGCCCCTGCAGATTCCTGCAGGCACTGGGGAGTGACTTCTCTGAGAAGTCTTGAGATCATGAAACCTGTGGTCTTGCCCAACACAGTTCCCAGACTCACTCGTGCCCAAGGCTTTATTTTGAAAGATGCCTGTTTGATCTCCCAGAGCTCCAGCTCTGTGGAAAACCCCTTGGGAAGGCTGATCTAACCCAATCTCCCCACTGTACAGATGAGGACATTGAGGCCCCGAAGCATGGAGAGGCCTCTCCACGGATGCAGAGTGAGTGACTGGAGCTCTGGCTGGGTGTGTGTTCATCGCTTGACCCATCTTCCTGAGACCCACGGCTGCTGTCGTGGGTTGAATCATGTCCCCCAAAAAGATGTGTTCGAGTCGTAATCCATGGCACCTGGGGCTTTATATGGAAACGGGGTCTTTGCAGATATAACTGGTTAAGATGAGGTCACACTGAGTAGGGGGGGGCCCTAATTCAATGGCCGATGTCTTTATTAAATGGGAAAACATGGACACAGACATGCGCAGAGGGAAGACAGCCATGCAGCAGCAGGGCCAGAGACAGGAGTGATGGGTTTACGAGCCAGGAGCGGCAAGGAGCTGGAAGAGGCAGCGAAAGGCTCCTCCCTGCGGGGCTCAGAGGAGCAGGGTCTCAGGCTTCCAGCCTCCTGCAGAGCTGGAGGTAAGAAACTCGTGCTGCCATATGCCACCTGGCGTGTGGCACTTTGTTATGACAGCCACAGGTGGGGGGCGAGGACCATCTGCTGAGGAAGCTTCATTTATACCGGGAGGGATGCGTGGAAACTGAACAGCCCGCATCGTCCCCCGCCGCCCCCACCCCCTTTCTAGCCCCAGTCAGTCTAGGGAATAACAAAAACCTGTGATTCTAAAGCATCTTCCAAACCAGTAACGGGCCTCATAGAGAGAGATGGGGACAGTCAGGAAACTTAGTCATATTAGTCATAATTCTAAAGAAAATTATCTTCCTGTTTGTTTTCAAAAATACCAATTTTCTTCAAATATGAATATAAGCTTGATCAATTGGTTCATTATATTGAAATGTTCAGTTACGTACAATAATTATAATTAAGCACTGAAATCCAACTCAAACCAATCTATTTAAATGAACCCGAACCTACGAGAAAACATCAAACTCATGTAAAAAAAAAAAAAGTAGGGTTAGAATACTCTGCAATCCTTCGAAGATATTATTTATAATCGTGCTTGGTAAATCAGAGAAACCCCTTAGAGCCCAAAGACAATGTCTAGCATAAAGCACTGTAGAAATAAAACCCTTTATATATTTTTTATAAAGCCTAAAATCAATCCTGACCCAGGCAGCAGTTTCTACATATTTAGATTTGGTTTGTTGCACCTTTAATGGAATGCTATCAATTTTCTGCCTTTTAGATGCTTGGGCAATTGAAGCATTTTAACACTGCTCTAGAATAAGTGCTTTCTGTGAGTTCATCCTCCAGTTCAAACAGAACTGCATTTCCTGGTAAAATTTTACCTCGTAATTATTACACTTTTTTTTTATCATCTTCATGCCACAAGATGTGAAGTCCAAAATATTTATGTTCCCGATTGTCAGTCTTTCCTTCTTAGAGATGTCGAAGTGAAAACAAAATAGACAACTCATTTTGTTGAATCAATACAGGCGCATTATCACAGCAAGATTATAATTCAGGTGCACAAAACCTGCATTTTCAGAGTACAGCAAGGAAGTCGGGAGGTGCTAAGAGGCACAGCAGGTAACTAATATCAGTAAAGTGGCCCCGATCTGTGTTCAAACAACAGAATAGGGGTCTAACTTCAACCCACAAAAGTGACGAAAATCAGAGTGAAGCGCAGAGTCCGTCCCTGAACCCGCCCTGCCACGCGGCAGCCAGGGAGGGTGACCTGCTGTTGTCTGGGGTGGTGACGCTGCTTGGTGACCTTGCCACACGAAAGGACCATGATTCCTGCAGGGCGGAAGCAAACCGATGAGCAGTAACAACTCTTCACGGGGGCACAGACAGGTAACCGGGGCACAGGTGTCCTGAACACCGCGAGGCAGCCCCCTCCTCCGAGCTCCCTCTCTCTCTCCTCTCTCCTGCCGTGGCTCCCCCGCTTCCTTCCTCCGTCGCAGCCACGGCCTCTGCATCTTGATGATCTCTTTTTCAGAAACAACGTTATAACGAAATAGAAGAAACCTCAATCATCCACGGGGAAAGCAGTGCTTTCCAGCATTTAAGCGCATTTCTGAATGCACTGAGATACACGGCATTTGAATGTAAACTTTATGTCTATTTTGGCTTCCAGAGATCACTCTCTCTAGAGCTTAAACTACACAGAGTCTCCTACAATGAGTGAAGAGCAGACCCCAAAACACAAAGCATTTTCCTGGCTGCCCACCCACCAGGTCTTCAGCATGCATAGCTCACTCTCAGGCCGAGAAACAGCACACGCGTGCAGACCCCAGCCTCGTTCCCTGCACCACCCACCGGCACCTCCCCGCGAGCCGGACCGAAGAGGGACCCGGTAGCCCATCGCAGCCTCTGACAGTGCTCAGGAGCAGACCACAGCCAAACGTCCCAGTCACCCATGGAATTTGGAGGAGGTTAGAAATGTTTCTGTTGTATGATTTCAGGACATCAAGATGCTATTTTTAGGCGTGTGAGTCATCACAGTGTTCCCTGACAAGAGCCAGCCCCAGCACGTGCACGACACCCACAGCGATGGGCTCGTGGAAAACAAGCTCAGCCCGGCTCACGGTGCCTGGAGATCCACCTGGCACCCATCAGTGACCACAGTTCAGGGCGTCGGGTCTTGGCCTGAGCAAGGTGAGGGACAAAGTAGCCCCAGGCAGCGGGCAGGGAGAAGACATGTCCTCTGCCCTGGGAGCAGCAGCTCTGCCCTGTGAGGGCTACGTGGGGCCAGTGCCTCCTGCTCAGCCCAGGACACCCACGGCCGGGCACACAGAGGGCAGGTGCTCAATCCCCATCTCCTGGAGGCCTGGAGTCAGCGGGGCCTGGGGAGGCAGGGCAGATAGATAAGGCAGCCGCCCGGAGGGAACGGCCTCCCTAGAGCATCACACTCACCCCACCAGCACACACGAGCACACACATGAGTGCAAAGGAGAGCACACACAAGCACAGAAGGGCACACGGGAGTATACGAGGGCACAGAAATGCATACAGAGCATGTGCAAGCACATGCGAGAGCACCCCCGTCATATTCCATAGCAGCCGGACACCCTGATACCCTCCTTGATGAAGCTTTGTGCCCATAGCCTGGGCCCTGGCTCTGAGGTGGCTTTGAGGACTGACTGGAAGCTCGCGTGCAGCACTGAGATTCGCCTGGCACCACAGGTCCCTGAATAGCATCGCTACGTTCAGCATCCTTTCCTTAGAACACTGATGAAAAGAAATCTGGATTTGGGCAGAGCACTGACTGTGCTCAGGGGCGTGTCCCCCATATCTGCATGGTTCTCACCAGTTCACTGTACAGACAGCAGCCGCAGCCATAGACAGCACCAGGCCCTCCCACTGCTGTGTGTTCCCCCAGGAGCCAGCCGCACAGCCAGCCCCTGCCCTCCACCCCGCCCTGTGTCCCTGAGAGTGTCGCTCACCTTTTCTCATCCTGTGGCTTAGGGAGGTTAGAAAATCTGATAGAAGGTTAGAAAACCTTCACGCACAGGTGCGATGGCTCACATCTGTAATCCCAGAGGTCGAGGCAGGTGGATCACCTGAGGTCAGGAGTTCGAGACCAGCCTGGCCAACATAGCAAAACCCTGTCTCTATTAAAAATACAAAATTAGCCGGGCATGGTGATGGGCGTCTGTAATCCCAGCTACTGGTGAGGCTGAGGCAGGAGAATCAGTTGAACTCAGGAGG
Source organism: Pan paniscus (assembly GCF_029289425.2). Classification (NCBI taxonomy): domain Eukaryota; kingdom Metazoa; phylum Chordata; class Mammalia; order Primates; family Hominidae; genus Pan; species Pan paniscus. Next base: position 113,817,885 of record NC_073263.2, read on the forward strand.
CAGAGGTTGCAGTGAGCCAAGATCAGAGTGAGACTCTGTCTCAAAGAAAAGAAAAAAAAAATGAAAGTTTAGAAAAGCACACTTCCACAGCACGTGGCTTTAGTAGGTCTCTTCTACTGAAGGAGCAGCCAGTGGCCAGGGCTGGAAATTTTAAACTAAGAACAATAATAGTAATAATAATAAATTATATTCCATAGAATAGAATAAATATCCATGAGCTTAAGCTGATAAAAATAGGTAATCAAATAAGTACATAGGGTGGGGAGAGACAGCCCTTTCTCACAGGAGACTCCCAGTTACTCAATGTGGAAGGAAAGAAGAAACGGGAAAAGCAGGAACACCACCATCTGGCAAGCAGCACGGGAAGAAGTGTAGAAGGCAGTGTTCTCAAGGGAGCTGAGATCGGCAGGCAAAAATATGAGAAACTGGCTATTTCCGTAGTCCCCAGATACCTTTTCATAAGACACCGAATCATGGCAAAGGGGAAAATCCCAAGCTGACAGGGGAGACGCCCGGCAGATGCCACCTACCTGTGTGGTCAAAGTTGCACCACCAGGAGTGAGGCTGGGGGACGTCACATGCCTGCCGGGAGGCCCCAGAAGGACATTTGGCATTCTGGCCAAAAATGCATAATTTTAATTTATTCATGAAGAAACATCAGATGAACCCAAACAGAGGGGCATCCTATAAAATCAGCTCTCCAGAGCTGCCATGGTCATTGAAGAGGAATCTACAGGGAGGAACTCCCCCAGCTGGGCAGCGACGAATGACACAGCAGCTAGAAGCAACCTGGGCCCCGAAATGGGTCTGGGACCAGAAGAGGCAATCACAGGGAAATTGGTAGCATTCACACAAGGCCTGTAGACCGGCTGGTAATAGTGTCATCTGCTATGTGACTGTAAGTTTAACACAATGAATTACGTAACCGCAGCCTTCAGGGAAGCTGGGTGGAGGGTAGGGCAGACACTTTATACTAGTTTTGCTATTTTTGCAACTCTTTTGTAAGCATGAGATTATTTCCAAGGTGTATTAGTCTGTTTTCACACTGCTATGAAGAAATACCCAAGACTGGGTACTTTATAAAGGAAAGAGGTTTAATTGACTCACAGTTCCTCATGGGTGGGGAGGCCTCAGGAAACTTACAATCACAGTGGAAGGCAAAGGGTAAGAAAGCACCTTCTTCACAAGGTGGCAGGAGAGAGAAGCGTGAAGGAGGAACTTCCACACACTTATAAAACCATCAGCTCTCATGAGAACTCACTATGATGAGAACAGCATGGGGGAACTGCCTGTACGATCCAATCACCTCCCTCCCTGGACACATAGGGATTACAGGTCAAGATGAGATTTGGGTGGGGACACAGAGCCAAATCATATCGCAAGGGAAAAGCTAAGAGACAAAGGAAGGCCACTGACTAATGGGCGTTCTTCACCATCCTTGCTCTGGATTTGTCTAACCAAGGGCGTTGCCCAAGCCAAACCCCCAAGTTGAGAAGCAGGAGTTTCTGTGGTTTCATCTGCAGATGGAGTCCTTTCTCAGCCCCTGGCCTCACCTCCATTCGCCGGGGACCTCACAGGGACCTGGCCGGGCCATCCTGCTGGGACTTACTCTGCTTCAGGGCCCCATTAACTAAGGGCATCAGCGACTTGCCCTACACCAGCCCCTGGGTCCTTCTGTCCGCCCAGCTCCACACAGGAGCATGACCTTCCTGGAAAACTATGATAGTGACCACCCTGCACATCTGATTTGCCTGCCTCCTCCAAGTGGATCCCATCCTCTGCCTGCAGCCTCCACCAAACAGCCTGGCAGGAGTTCCCGAGTCCTGAGTTCTGAGCCAGGTGTTTTGATGTTTTTGCAGACTGGTTTTAAAGATTATGGGGTGAAAGCAAAACAAGAAGGAAGGAATGTTCTCTATGGACTTGCCTGTAGTCACTCAACAAAGGTGATGAACCCCAGGAGCTGCCCTCAGCTGCCCTGGGTGCAGAGGGTCCCGCTCCCGCTCTCAGGCACAGACTCTCAGGCCAAAGGGCTGAAGGCAGAGCTCGCTTTGTTCTGCCGGGGCTCAGAGTCTCCTGGGCGCACTCCCCCAGCTCCATGCTCCCACTCAGCAGACCATCAGGGGATGACGGGCCAGGGGCAGGGCATGTACACAGCCACCTGGGGCATGGTGGCCGGTGCTCCCCAGAGGTATGAGGGCACCAGAAGATGACTACAGGTGAATCAGGTGTGGGGAGAAGGGATTAATGTAAACATGTATACAATAATTTTTTTAGTTTTGTTGTTGTTTGGAGATGGAGTCTCACTGTGTTGCCCAGGCTGGAGTGCAGTGGCACAATCTCAGCTCACTGCAGCCTCTGCCTCCTGGGTTCAAGTGATTCTCCTGCCTCAGCCTCCCCTGTAGCTGGGATTATAGGCGTGCACCACACCTGGCTAATTTTTGTATTTTTAGTAGAGATGGGGTTTTGCCATGTTGGCCAGGCTGGTCTTGAACTCCTGGCCACAGGTGATCCACCCACCTCAGCCTCCCAAAGTGCTGAGATTATAGACATGAGCCACTGCACCGGGCCAAAACACGCTTTTTAAATCACAAAGGAAAGCCGTCAGGGATGCATGTTACATGCCCCATGTTTGCATACTTACCGGAGCAGCCTCTGACAGCGCATCCTGCGCCCTCTTCAGTCTCACCCATGGCCGACGACCTCACCCTCTGCCTGCCGCCCCCCGGGACGTAGCCTCCCACCACCCGCTCACCCTCAGTCACACTCGGCTCCATGTGAGTGACGCCTCTTGGCTGGAAGCTCCTGGGGTCACTGTCCACATGCCACGAGGCCCCATCCCTCCACCCCACCCCACGGGGCCACCCTCTTCGAAGCTCCTTCAAACACACGCCCGCGCCCCCATCTGCTCTTTCTGGAAACGCACAGAACCCTCTGCGGGAACTCAGAATGGAGCACTCGGTTCTCCCGTCATGAACGAATTATTCCCATTGGCGCTTAGAGCGAGTGTCTGTGTTGTGGGCAAAGAGCATTAGAAACGTGTCATGGAAAGAAGAGACTTCTAATTAAAGCTTCTAACAACAGGGCCAAGAAACCGAAGGTCACGGGCGAGGCTCTCACACCCCCGCCTTCTGCATCTCTAGACGGAGCCTGCCGAGCCAGGCGCAGCCCTGGGACCTCAGGGACCGACGACGAGGCTCCGTCACGGCCTCTGCTCTCACTCTGAACTCGCCGCCTGTGGGCGCCTCCTCTTCTCCCCACGCCCCTCCTCCGACACCAGGCCCGTGCTCCTGGCGGCTTGCGTCCCACCTCCTGGGTGTGTGAGCTGGTCCCTGTCGTCACGCTCGAGGTGGCAGTGTGGCTGCGTCGGTTTTCGCCTGCCTTGGAGTCGGCCCGGGCTGCGCGCAGCCTCCCGCGTGCCTGGAGAGCCTGGAGAGGCGAGTGCTGCGGGCACCACCCTGCGCCCTGAGACCCCGGGAAACCCCTGCCACGCCCTCTTCTTGCACTTACTCAGAGACTGTGAGGTGTATTCGCGGGCTTTCTGGTGTCAGTGAAAGGAACCGGGGGGACATTGATCACTTTCAAACACACGCCTGTATCCGCGAGGAGTCCGAGGGGCAGAGTTGGAGCGTCGCCCGGAAGCTGCCCTCTGTGGCCATGAGTGGGTGTCCAGCCGCTTCCAAGGCTGCACCAGGGAGACACTGGTTTTCTGCTCACTGTGACCGAACAAAGCCCCTAAGAGTCAGTGCGCGGAACAGAAGAGCCGGACCCCGACAGGCTGAGTCCCAACGTGAGGCACCCAGCAGAGAAAAAACGTTCACGGCCCCAGCCTTCCGCAGCCACAGAAGAACACGCACAGGGGCACGCGGTGTTCACAAGGGATTCATGGCTGTGTTTGAAGTTTTTTTTTTTTTTTTCTTTTTTTTTCCAGTGAGACAAGTTTTACTGAAAACTTTTCCTATCTGGCTCATCAGATCTCAGGCCGTCTCTGGTGGTTTTAGCTCCTTTAATTTAATTAACTTTAAAAGACCTGGAGAGTATTAGTAAAATATACTCCCTGGTCACAACTCCACGAATGTTAACAACCTGTCCAATTACAGGGAAGGGGGTCCCGACCCCTCGCACCTGCTAATTAAAATTGCTAATCACCAGCAATTATCTGGCTGAGCTTTAGAAACCATTTGACCCTTCGCCCACCAAGGGAGCGATGTTTGCGGCCCCTTCCCGGAGCCGAGCCAAGCTGTCCCCAGCGCCTGCCTATTAAGTGCCACTAATAGGAAATCAACAAAAGAGCCGTGACATCTGTGTAGACGTCCCAGGCCCCAGGTCTGAGTGCACAGGTGCTGGCCATGAGGCTGCCAAAGAAAGTGCCAAGAGCAGGAAATTCACCAACAATGAGGCGGACTGTGCTCGCTGCGGAATCGGCAGCCCCATCACCCGCAGCCGCGCCTTGGCCTCCAGATAATTAGGTCCCCAAACCAGGCAGCCCTTTGTCCTGAGCGGCTGGCTGGCCAAAAGCATTGGACAGGGATTTTAAAAATCTCTTCTTTTTAATGACTCTTCTCCCTGCTCAAGCATAAATGAAAGATGTTATTTTTTTAAAAAGTCCTCTGAGAGGATCTCAAATGTGTAGCCCTTATGTTGTAGGGAGAGTGGGGTTTCCTACTCCTGCTGCTGGCGTGCAGAAGTGTCCTTTCATTGCTGGCTTGAAGCGGGCTCACAGAAGAGACGGTGATTGTGATCTGCTACTAGGAAAAGGTTCTGGGATAGTTCGGGCTCCCAAAAGGCAGCTTCCCGGGAAGCTCGTAGGTTTTAGCACCCCAATCCATAGGTTTCTGCAGTGCCTGCTTCTTCCCCGCAATATGATCTTTTAAAAACACCCCTCGGCCCATTCAGCAGATTCACAGACACATCACACTTTCTTTCTTGCCGTTTGAGGATGAGATGGTCTAAGTTTAGAAATTCATCCTAGGAGTGGTTTCAACAGCTCTGGATATAAAAACAGCGCAAGAAGGAAATGTAAATGTAGCTGAGTGGGACGCGTGTGATTTCAGACCCAATTACCGGCAGACTGCAAAGGAGACAGATGCAGATGGCTCCAGATGCCGGGAAGTGCGCTCCGGTCGAGGGCCGTGATTGGGGATGATCATCGCCTACAGCGGCCTTTGGTCCTTTATGAAAAAATAAAGTGAATAAAATAGTTTTACCCCATGGGTTTCAATTCCCTGCTCACCCTCTCTTGGCCTCCCCCTCCAACTCCCTGCAGCCTGGGTGTGACCTTCAGTCCGCAGGCGGGCATTGAGGCCTCGGCACAGTCTGGCCTTATTTCTACAAGGGAAGAAGGAGCCTGACACGGTCAGAGTTCTGCCAAAGCCACGGCCATTGCCAAAGTCCACTCTCCACGTGTGTCTTGGCTGGAGTGGCTGGTTTCTGGAATTCAACATGTAAAGGCACCAGTGATCCCTCTGGAAACCCAGAAAAAGGCAAGTTGGAGGCTACTGCCGCGTTCCACCTGGCCTCTGTCCCCACGCCACAGCTGGGCACCTCCACCCTCCCCCCACACAGAGAGGGGACTGCCGGACACAGGCTCCAGAGAACAGGGCTGCCAAGACCCACGGAGGCCTCCCCATCCCTGTACTGGGGAACTGAGATGAAAGCCACCCCCGCATTTGTCCAGAATGAGTGGAGACTGGACTTCAGGGCTGGACCCGCCTGTGGGGCTGAGCAGGGGTCGGTAGGCATTTGTTGAAGGTGTTCCTGCCCCTCCCAGCCCCTGCCTGGCTTCCGCACTAGCCCCGGCACCTGGGATCCTGCATTTTCTTCCTAATCCTTTATCCAAGGCCGAGCTTGATAGTTCTGCCTATTCTCCTTCCCCCCGTTTTCCTCCCCTCTACCTAACAGGTTTCTGGGCTTCTGACCCATACCCCTGACCTCACCACAACCTTTGTTTTCAGTGTAGTAAATACATAAACCAGGACCATAATCGTTGATGATCATTGTCAAGTACTATGTACTGTACACAGCTGTCTGTGCTAGACTCTTACATGCCGGCCGCGCAGCAGGTTTGTTCACACCAGCATTACTGCACCCACGTGAGTGATGCACTGTGTGACCCCAGGATGGCTGTGATGTGACAAAGCCCAGCACACACAATTAGCTATAGCAGTCATATTTGATAATGGTAACAAACGATCATGTCACAGGTTGGTGTATTTATTATGCTGTACTTCTCATCATTATTTTGGAGTACTGCTCTTTCTATATATGTGTAAGTGAACTGCAGAACAGCCTCAGACAGGTCCTTCAGGAGGTGTCCAGAAGAAGGCATTGTCATAGATGACGGCTCCGTGTGTGTCACTGCCCCTGAAGACCTTCCAGCGGGACAACATGTGGGGGCGGAAGACAGTGATGTTGACGGTCCTGACCCCAGGACCCGGCCGAGGCTAATGTGTGTGTTTGTATTTTTGTTTTTAACAAAAAAAAAAATTTTTAGGTAAAAAATTAAAAATAGAAGAAAAGCATATAGAATAAAGATACAAAGAAAATATTTTTGTACAGCTGTACAATGTGTGTTTTAAGCTGAGTGTTATTATGAGTCAAAAATTAAAAGTTTATAAAAGTAAAAAAAGTCATAGTAAGCTAAGGTTAATGTATGATTGAAAGAAGAAAACTATTTTTGGTCAGTGTAGTGCACCGAAGGGTACAGCGTTTGTGAGTCACCCGTAGAGCGCAGTCATGTCCGAGGCCTTCACAGCCAGTCCCCACCCACTCCCTGACTCACCCAGAGCAACTTCCAGTCCCGCAGCCTCCGTTCGTGGGAGGTGCCCTGTGTAGGTGTGCCCGTTTTTATCTGTTGTACTGTATTTTCACTGTATTTTTTCTATGTTTAGATATATTTAGACACACAAAGGCTTACCATTGTGTTGGGGTTGCCTACAGTGTTCAGCAGAGTCACACGCTGTGCAGGTTTGTAGCCTAGGAGTCAGAGGCTGCACCATAGAGCCGAGGTGTGCAGCAGGTGCTACCATCTAGGTTTCAGTCAGCACGCTCTACATCAGGGGTGTTCAATCTCTTGGCTTCCTTGGGCCACATTGCAAGAATTGTCTTGAGCCACATGTAAAATACACCAACACTAATGATAGCTGATGAGCTAAAAAAAAAAAAATCTCATACTGTTTTAAGAAAGTTTAGGAATTTGTGTTGGGCCACATTCAAAGCTATTCTGGGACACATGCGGCCCATGGGCCATGGGTTGGACAAGCTTGCTCCAGATGTCCACACAGTGATGGAATTGCCTAACAACACATTTCTCAGAAAGCGCCCCGTGGTTAAGCAATGCATGGCTATATCTTTGGATTCCCATGTCATAACTAACCTTAAATAAACTGCCTAATTGGCATATCATCGAAGAAGATCCACATGTAACTGAAAAGGCCATTAAAAGACTCCTCTTACCAACTGTGTATCTGAGCGAATGGAATTATCTTCATCCACTTCCACCAGAAAGAGATGTGAGAATCCACTGACTCCTGCTAAACCAGGCATGAAAGAGATTGGCAAAGGCACACACACCAAGACCACTCTTCTCATTAAATTTTTTTATTTGGAAAATATCACTTTTAATAAAAATATGCTAGGTTTACACAGAATGTATTTAATATTTTAAATTTCTCAGTTTTCGTAGTTATTATTGTAAGCACATTAAGAGCGCAAAGTTGCCCAGAGACTAGGCCACTTGAGAACAGCGGCTCCACCCTCCTACGTCCGTGCTGTGAAGCCACCCCACGCCAGAGGCAGGCCAGGATTCAGGCAGCTCCTGCTGCACGCATTGGAGAATTACATCCCCTGGAAGCTGGAGAGCCTTTGGAATGAGATCCAGAAAAGCTGCCACCATCAAGATCACCGCCTCCTCTGTGTGCCTGTTTCAACCCAGCACCGAAATACCACCATCCTGTGGGCCCAGAAGCTTTGGCCTGGCTCTCAGAAGGATGCTCGAGCAGCTCCTTGGTGAGAACCACGGCAGGGAACGGCACCGGGGCCTCCAAGGTGGTGCAGGTGAGCTGCACACAGCTGAAGGAGATAAATGATATTTTGCACATCAGCCACAAAACCAGATTAAGGAACTTCCGGTTCCAGACAACATGAAGTAGGTCCATTTCTCTCTATTCCCCTCACTAAGAACAGCTAGAACTGTATGTATTATACATCAAACACTCAAGAAAAAGCTGTGAAAATTCCAGAAGGCAGACGGGCTAGAGACAGCAGGACCTGAGGAAACATGTAGCATTTTCTTTATCCTCACTGAGGCCTGGAGAGTCCAGCCATGCAGAAACACTAACAGACACAGACCCAACAAAAGGCCAAAGAAAAGCCAGTTCTCTCTCTAGGTCAAAGGAATGGAGCAACTTAGCAGGAAGGAAAACTTTTCAACAACAATGGCCTCCTCCAGCCAAGCACCAGAGGAGAGGTTGTGGCCCCGCCCACACTCCTGATGGGTGGATCAGCAGAGACCTGATGGAGAGTCTGACCTCCACCCCCTGCACTCAGAAGGCACCTCCCAACACCCCAGGTTTCAGGGCACCTGTGGAGGAACCCAGACTTCTACGGCTAATTGACAGTAATGAGGCAACAGCCTCCTCTCCTGATGGTGTGCTGTCAGAGGAGACCTGCTAAAGCAGAAGGTGAACATAAGAACGTGGTGTAATACTGAAGATGTTGAGATACAATTAAAAATCATCATCTGGTGATTCCTCAAAGACCCAGAGCCAGAAATACCATTTGACCCAGCAATCTCATTACTGGGTATATACTCAAAGGAATATAAATCAGTCTATTATAAAGACATATGCATGTGCATGTTCATTGCAGCACTATTCACAATAGCAAAGACATGGAATCAATCCAAGTGCCCATCAATGATAGACTAGACAAAGAAAATGTGGTACATACACACCATGGAATACTACACAGCCATAAAAAGGATGGGTTCATGTCCTTTGCAGGAACATGGATGAAGCTGGAAGCCATTATCTTCAGCAAACTAACACAGGAACAGAAAACCAAACACCACATATTCTCACTTACAAGTGGGAGCTGAACAGTGAGAGCACATGGACAGAGAGAGAGGAACAACACACACCAGGGCCTGTGGTGGGGGCAGAGGGAGGGAGAGCATCAAGAAAAATAGCTAACACATTCTGGGCTTAATACCTAGATGATGGGTTGATAGGTGCAACAAACCACCATGGCACACATTTACCTATGTAACAAAACTGCACACCCTGCACATTGTACCCCAGAACTAAAAATAAAATAAAATAAAAACCACTCATCATACTAAGAATCTGGAAAACCTCAACTTAAATGAGAAAAGACAAGCAACAGACACCAACTCTGACGTGGCACAGATGTTGGAACTATCAAACAAGCAATTGTCACAATTACAAACCTGCTGGAAACATATGTGAAAATAGCATCAGCAAAGAAACAGAAGATACAGCAAAGAACCAAATGGAAATGTTAGAACTGAAAAATATGATAATGCAAATAAAATAACCTGCTGGATGGGCTCAACACAAGAATGTAGAAGACAGAGGAAATAGCCAATGAACTTGAGGATGGAACAGTAGAAATTACCCAATCTGACCAGCAGAGAGAAGACAGGTTAAAAAAAAAAAAAAAGAATAAAATGCCTCCAGTATCTTGGAAGTAAAACAACAACCTAACATTCGTGTTGTTGGAATCCCAGAAGAAGAGGAGAATGAGTACGAGGCTGGAAAAGCATCTAAAAAAAATAAAGAAAATTTCCCAAATTTGGCAAAAATCATACACTTCAGAATCAAGAACCTGAGCAAAGCCAAGGCACAGCCCGTATCCCAGTCAAACTTCAGAAGCTGCAGGCAATGAAAAACTCCCAAAAGCAGCCAGAGAGAAAGGAGGCATCACTCATAGGGAAAAAAAATACAAAAGATAGCAAATTTCTCATCAGAAACCCTAGAGACTAGTCCCAATAGGGCACAAATTCTTCAAGGGCTGAAAGAAAAGAACTATCAGCCCAAAATACTATATGCAGCAAAGATTTCCTCAAGACTTAAGGGAAAATCATGACAGTCTCTGATGAAGAAAAATGGAGAAAATTTATCACAATCAGACCTGTCTTAAAACAATGGAGAGAGGAAGCTCTCTAAACAGAAGGGAAACGATGGAAAAGGGAATCTCTAAAGGTGAGGAAGGAAGGAACAGTGACAGAAAGAAAGGAAATGCTGGTGGAGACAATAGACCTTCCTCCTCCTCCTGAGGTTTTTGGGGTTTTTTGTTTGTTTGTTTTTTGGTTTTTTGTTGTTGTTGATGTTGATGTTGTTGTTGTTTTTTGAGATAGAGTTTCTCTCTTATTGCCCAGGCTGGAGTGCGATGGTGTGATCTCGGCTCACCGTAACCTCTGCCTCCCAGATTCAAGCAATTCTCCTGCCTCAGCCTCCCAAGTAGCTGGGATTACAGGCACCCATCACCATGCCCGGGTAATTTTTGTATTTTTAGTGGAGACGGGATTTAGCCATGTTGGCCTGGTTGGTCTCAAACTCCTGACCTCAAGCAGTCCACCCACCTCGGCCTCCCAAAGTGCTGAGATTACAGGCGTGAGCCACTGCCCCCAGCCTCCTCCTGAGCTTTCTAAACTTTGTTTGAAAGTTTGAGCAAAAATAATCATGTTGTGATTCCCAATGTATGTGTAGGAAATTGCAAAACAATGATTTTACAAAGGCAGGAGGTGATAATGAACTTACAGAAATGTAAAATTTCTGCAGTTCACTCAAACTGATAAAACGTCAACACTAAAATAAAATAAAATAAAAAGTTTAAAATTAAAAAAAAAATTCAAAGACTAGACAATTTTAGAAGAGAAAACCACTGAGGATAAGCGCAGTCCCTGAAATGAAGAATGTGTGATGGGCATCACCGGTGGGGGCTGGGGGCATGTGCCAGGGCAGTGATCAGTCCCTGGAGTGAAGAATGTGTGATGGGCATCACCAGTGGGGGCTGGGGACATGTGCCAGGGCAGTGCTCAGTCCCTGGAGTGAAGAATGTGTGATGAGCATCACCAGTGGGGGCTGGGGGAGTGTGCCAGGGCAGTGCTGGTGGCATCTCTCTGCCACCATGGAGACTCATCAAGGAAAATGGTGCTGTCTCCAATTTATGGGTCAAGACAGATCTGGTGACTTGCAAAGTCCAGCATCCAAAAGCCAGGAAGTGACTGAGTGATAATTCAAACCCGAAACCCACCTTATCTTCTCCCAGTGCTGTGTGGCTCCATGGCACCTGTCTGTGTCCAGCATCCCCCCTTATTCATGGGGACTCACTGCAAGACCCCAGTGGATGCCTGAAGACGAAGCTCCTTCGGAACCCCGTGCAGGCACACCTCATTTTATTGTACCTCACTTTATTGTGCTTTCCAGATACTGTGGGGTTTTGTTTATTTGTTTTTTACAGATTGAAGATTTGTGACAACCTTGCGGTGAACAAGAGTGACAACACGATTTTTCCAACAGCAGGTGCTCACTTCACGACCCTGTGGCACATTTTTGTATTTTCACAATATTTAAAAGTTTTTCATCATTATTCCATCTGTTATGGCAGTCTGTGATCAGTGATCTTTGATGTTACTACTGTAATTGTTTTAAGGTGCCACAAACAGTGCCCATATAAGACAGTGAACTTCACGGAGAAACGTTGTGTGTTCTGACTATTCCATCAACCAATCGTCTCCCCACCTCCCTCCTTCTCTTCTATCCTCTCTATTCCCTGAGACACAACAATATTGAAATTAGGCCAGTTAAGAACCTTACAATGACCTCTAAGTGTTCCAGTAAAAGAAAGAGTCCCACATATCTCACTTTAATCAAAAGCTAGAAATGATTAGCTGAAGGAGGAAGGCATGTCAAATGCTGAGATGCCAAAACCTAGGCATCTTGCACCAAATAGCCAAGTTGTAAATGCAAAGGAAAAATTATTGAACAGAATTAAAAGTGCTACTCCAGTGAGCACACAAATGATGAGAAAGTGAAACAGCCTTATTGCTGATGTGAAGAAAGTATGAGTGGTCTGGACAGGAGATCAAACCAGCACAATATTCCCTTAAGCCACAGCCTAATCCAGAGCAACCCCCCAACTCTCTTCAGTGAAGAGAGTTGTGGAGACTGAGAGAGGTGAGGAAGCTGCAGAAGAAAAGTTGGAAGCTAGCAGGAGTTTAGTTCATGAGGTTGAAAGAAAGAAGCCATCTCCATAACATAAAAGTGCAAGGTGAAGCAGCAAGTGCTGATGGAGAAGCTGCAGCAAGTTCTCCAGAAGACCCAGCTGAGGTCACTGATGCAGGTGGCCACAATAACAACAGATTTTCAACGTAGAAGAAACAGCCTTCTGTTGCAAGAAGATGCCATCTAGGACTTTCATAGCTAGAGAGGAGACGTCAGTGCCTTCCTTCAAAGCTACAAAACACAAGCTGACTCTCTTGTAAGGAGCTAATGCAACCAGTGACTTTAATGCAACTGGTGACTTTAAGTTGAAGCTAATGCTCATTGACCACTCCAAAAATCCTTAGGCCCTTAAAAATTATGCTAAATCTACTCTACCTATGCTCTATCAATGGAATAACAAAGCCTGGATAACAGCATATCTGTTTACAGCATGGTTTACTGAATATTTTAAGCCCACTGTAGAGACCCATTGCTCGAACAAAAAAAGACTTATTTTAAAATATTACTGCTCATTGATAGTGCACCTGGCCACCCAAGAGCGCCAGTGGAGATGTACAAGGAGATGAATATTGTTTTCATGCCTGCTAACAAAACATCCATTCTGCAGCCCATGGATCAAGGAGTGATTTTGACTTTCAGGTCTTTTTTTTTTTTTTGGAAATGCATTTTGTAAGGCTATAGCTGCCAGAGAGAGTGATTCCTCTGATGGGTCTGCACAAAGTAAATTGAAAACCTTCTGGAAAGGTTGCACCATTCTAGATGCTACTAAGAACATTGGTGAAGTGAAATTTGAAACCAAAATGTCAGCATTAACAGGAGTTTGGAAGAAGTTGATTCCAACCTTCATAGGTGACTTTGAGGGGTTAATGACATCACTGGAAGAAGGAACTGCAGATGAGGTGGGAACAGCAAGAGAACTAGAATTGGAAGTGGGGCCTGGAGATGCAGCTGAACTGCTGCACCTTCATGAGAAAACGTAAACAGATGAGTTGTCCCTCATGGATAAGCAAAGAAAGTGGGTTCTTGAGATGAACTGGTGAAGATGCTGTGAACATTGTTGAAATGACAACAAAGAATTTAGAATATTACATAAACTTAGTTGATAAAGCATTGGCAAGGTTTGAGAGGACTGACTCTAATTTTGAAAGTTCTACTGTGGGTAAAATGCTATCAAATAGCATTACATGCTACAGAGAAAACTTTGATGAAGGGAGGAGTCCATTAATGTGGTGACCTTCACTGTCTTATTTTAAGAAATTGTCACAGCTGCCCCATCCTTCGGCAATCACCACCCTGGTCAGTCAGCAGCCATCCATATTGAGGCAAGACCCTCCAACAGCAAAGATTACAACTTGCTGAAGGTCCAGATGATTGTTAGCATTTTTTAGCAGTAAAGTATTTTTCAATTAAGGATTGCACATTGTTTTTAGACAGAATGCTACTGCACACTTAATAGGCTACAGTACAGTGTAAATTTTATATTCACCAGGAAACCAAAAAGTTTGTGTGAGTCACTTTATTGCAATATTCTCTTTATTGCAGTGGTCTAGAACTGAACCTGCAATATCTCTGAGGTATGCCTGTATGTACTGTGTTTTCCTATACCTGTATACTCACGATAAAGTTTAATGTATACATTAGGCACGGTAAGAGATTAACAACAATGGCTAATAACAAACTAGAACAGTTATAGCAATCTACTGCAATAAAAGTTATGTGAATGTGCATGTTCTCTCTCTCTCTCCCCCTCCTTCTCTCTCTCCCCCCTCTCTCCCTCTCCCTCTCTCTCTCCCCCTCTCTCTCTCCCTCTCTCGCTCCCTCTCTCTGTCCCTCTCTTTCCCTCTCTCTCTCCCTCTCTTTACCCCTCTCTCTCCGTCTCTCTTTCCCTCTCTCTCCCTCTCTCCCTCTCTCTCCCTCCCTCTCTCTCCTTCTCTCTCTCCCCCTCTCTCTCTCCCCAACTCTCTCCCTCACTCTTCCCCTCTCTCCCCCTCTATCTCTCTCTCCCCCCTCTATCTTTCTCCCTCTCTCTCCCCCCCATCTTTCTCCCTCTCTCTTCCCCCATCTTTCTCCCTCTCTCTCTCCCTCTCTCTCTCTCCCTCTCTCTCTCCCTCTCTCTGTCTCCCTCTGTCTCTCTCCCTCTGTCCCTCTCCCTCTGTCTCCGTCTCTCTCCATCTCTCTCCCTCCGTCTCTCTCCCTCTCTCTCCCTCCCTATCTCTCCCTCTCTATCTCTCTCCCTCTGTCTCTCTCCCTCTCTCCCAGTCTCTCTCTCCCTCTTTCTCTCTGCCTCTGTCTCTCCCTCCCTCCCTCTCCCTCCCTCTCCCTCCCTCTCTCTCCCTCTCTCTCCCTCTCTCTCTCACTCTTTCTCTCTCTCTCCCTCTCTCTCTCCCTCTCTCTTTCTCTCCCTCTCTCCCTCTCTCTCTCTTTCCCTCTCCCTCTCCCCCCACCTCTCTCTCTCTCTCTTTCTCCCCCTGATATCTTATTGCACTATAGTAACCGGTTTTCAGACCACACTTGGCCTTGGGTAAATGAAACACAGAAAGCAAAACCGCAGATGAGAAGGACTATGGCTTAAGTGTAAGAAACTCTCAAAGCCTATGTATGTTTTCTTGTACCAAAATCTGAGAACGGTTTCATGATTGTTAAAGAACCATAGGGATTAGAAGGAAAATAACTGGGAAATCAACTGATTTCTGTCTATTTTGTAATTTCTAGGACAACGGTGCTCAGGGTGCTGCTCATTCGGGATTCGCGAAACCCCTGCTGCTCAGAGCCCAGCCCAGAGCCTGGACCCGGCTCTCAGGCCCCCCAGTCAGCCTGTGTGAAATCTAATGTCACAGTTGTGTCCTGTGTGCGGCCAGGGGCGGCCGGGATTGAGAATGCTGCTCCAGGGTGATGCCAGATCTTCACCTGAATTCAAAACCCATTTGAAATGTCGCTGTGAAAACCAAAAGGAAAGCAAGGGACAGAGCCCCGTGGCGCCGTGCTGGCCCCTGCCACAGGCCCAGCCCTGTCCTCATCAGTTCTCGCTACCACGAAAGTGTCCTGACCTCATGAGGTCTCACTTTCCTCGCTGCAAAATGGGAACAGTGCCCCCCTTTCCTGGTGTGATCAGGATTAAACTAGAGGAGGGGGTTGGACAGTGGTCCCAAGCCCCAGACCCTAAGAAGGAGACCGTGTCTGGGGAAGGCTTCTCTGCAGATGCAGCTAAGGACCTGGAAAGGAGATTGTCCTAGATTAGGGTGGGCCCCACATCCCACGCCAGGTGTCCTTCTAAGAGACACGGGAAGTGAAAGCACAGCACAGTGTGGCCGCGAGAAAAACGAGGCAGAGACCAGCGCGATGCAGAGCAAGCCAAGGAGCTCCCGCGCCGCAGGAGGCTGGAAGGGGCAGGAAGGACCCTCCCTGGCCCCCCGGAGGGAGTGGGGCCCTGAGACGCCTGGATTTCTGACTTCTGACCCCAGAACTTTGAGAGAAGGAATTTCAGTTTTAAGCCAAGCACCGGGGCAATCTCCAACAGCAGCCACGGGCGGCTCCAGGCACTGGCTCATGTCTGGGGGGGTCTCTGCATAAGCGGCTGTGGATGCCTAGTAGCCACGCTTTCAGAGACTTATTCCGAAGCCCCCCCTCCACCTGCCCTCGGTGTGAGAAGCAGCCTTCGAGCCTAGGCTGGGACTAAAGAAAACGCAGATTAAACAGCGTCCTCCCTCCGGGCGGGCCTGAAGACCACCTTCCCTTCCAGGCGGGCAGCGATGCCCAAGAGCCCAAGGTCCCGGGACCTGGTGCAGGAAGAGCCGCCTGCGCGGGGGAGACGCGGGGATCACCGGCCACAGCCCGGACGCTCAGTCGGGGCCTTACTCGGGGGCGGCAGCCCCAGCCTCCCGGGAATCCAGGGACGTCGCGGCGTGGCCCGGCTTTGCCTCCAAGACGCTGCGTCCTAGGCCCTGCCCAGGGCGGATGGGGTCCGCGTGAGCGAGGCGAGTCCACGGGGCAGGCCAGGCTCTGCGGGGGAGGAAGCCGACAGCAGCGCCCCTGGGCCCGCTGGGCCAGGCCGGGGAGGGACGGGGAGGGGACCCGAGCCCACCGCGCGCCCTGCGGGGACTCCCCACGCACAGGGCAGGTGCTAGCCAGGCGCCCACGGGAGACGCCCCTTCTGCCGCCCAGAAAGTGGGAATAAAACAAGACAGGACAAACGCTTCACGTGCAGCTTTGGGAGTGGAAAGGAATCATTCATTTTCCCTCTTCTTAACAGAGGGTGTTTCCAAGTAAGGATGCATCACTTCAGAAGCTTGTGTTACTTTCGTAATTAAAAAATACATTTGGTAAAAGAATTTGAGTACTTTTCTATCTAACCGGTCCGGGGAACGGGATGAAGTCGACCTTATATCCCAGTGGTCTCTGAGCCAGCCCTGGGCAGGCGCCTCCGCAGCCAAACCCATGCTCATCTCAGGATCCTTCTGCAGGATGAAGCACCGAACACGGGGCCTCATCTCCAAAGGTGCTCAGTCAGTGGTGGCTGCCGCATGCTGGCCGCCCACCAGACAGCCCCAGCGCGGCGTGTCCTCGCCGTCACCCGCCTCTCTGTCCAGGGCTCGGGGGAGCTTATTAATAAATAGCTGTCCCCTAGGGGTGCATACGGCCAGGGCTGCGGCCCTTCAGCGCCTCCGCCAGTTTCTCAGATGGCACAGCCCACGCCCATGCTTCTCTCTGTGGAGACCACGTCCCTGTCCTGAGAGCAGGGGGAATTCGCACATGGGCTGGCGAAGGAATCACCTCCTCACCCCATGCCAGACCATCGTTTTCATCCTTCGTTTGTGCACGTTTTTCTAGGGATTTCTCTCGTTGACAATTCAGAGACAATGTGACCTCCATGGCCATGGAGGCCCCTGCGAAGCATGCCTTTCCTTTGTCTAACTCTTAGGTGCTCAGACTTCCAAAATACGGGCTAGAACAAGCGCGCACACTCATCTCTCTGCTTCTAGTGACGAGATCCCTGCATCAGGGCTCAGTGAGGCTCAGAGAGTTCTTCTCTGCCTTTTCCCTCTGCTATCCCAAAAACGCCAATGTGCAGACGAGACAGCATTTCTCAGCCTCACGTTAGAAAAAGCACAAGATGACGCTCCCTGCGTGTACCTAGGATTCTGACATAAGCAAAAATCTTACTGAATTAACTCTCCAGGGATGAGTTGGTAATCCCGTAATCTAAAGAACAATCAGACTCTGCCACTACTGGCTGCGAACCAAGAGAAAATGTTGTACGGGCAAGCTGCTCTGGAGGGTCGTCCTCACATTACGGAATCCAAAAGATGGTAAACAGATTTGGGAAAGTACCAGCGATGTGTCTCGTTACCGGCTCTGAAAGGGACTCGACCCTGGATAATCAGCCAGGAAGTAAACCAGAAGGGAAATAGCTGTTACCACGGTGAGGTCTCAGCTCCTGCCTCTTCCTTGTCTGTCGCTCTGAAGAACTCGGCAAAATTGGCCTAGTAGCCCCTCTGCCTTCTGAACCAATGGCGCAAGAAAAAAAATGTTTAAATTCCTCCAACTTCTGAGCAAAGAGACTTACGTAAAAAGTCTTTTCTGTTGTTCACGATGCATGCCCCTCACCTCCCCTGACAGGCTGTCAACATATGAGCTCTGCTTTACTGTGAGGAGATTTGAACCCCCAGCCCTGAGAGGAGATTTGAACCCCCAGCCTGAGTCCACAGGTTCCACTTGTTTCCAGGAGATGGTTGCAATGACATCATAAACAGTATCCTGTGAGTTGGTCGTCTAGACTTCTGGGGTTTTTTTAAATTATGGTAAAAAACGCATACATTAAAATTTACCATTTTTACCATTTTTCAGGGTCCAGTGCCACGGTGTCAAGTACATGCACACTGTCGTGTAAGATCTCTAGAACTCTTTCATTTCCCAAAATTGAAACTCTGCACCCAGTAAAGGACATCTCCTCACTTCCCCCGCCCCCCCACCGCCCTGCCCTCCGCAGCCTCTGGCTTCAGTTGTTGTTGTTGTCAACTATCAGTAAGGATCTAATTAAGGAATGCAGAAAGAAAATTCTGACCCAAGGAATTGGGGGCTGTGAAAATGAACAGAGGTCCCTCATCTGGAGGGAATGTACGTAGGCCACATCAGGCCTGCCCAGGGTCTCTGTGGCAAAATTAGTAGCAAATTCTACAAAGACACTGAAATCACGGCCCCTGTGCTGGAAGCAGGTGCGTCTCCCTTTGACTAGAAAGCCTCTTTTCCCAGTGAGTTCTTCTTTCATGACTACTGCTGCTGGCCTCCCATACAAAAGTTCATGTTTTCATTCAATCAAGTTGCTGTCTCCCCAGTAAGTTTAGGACTTGCTAGAACTATTTGCTTCTGTGTGTGGGGTCAATCCCATGTCACTCATAGGCTAGACTTTTAAGTTTTGACATTTGAATAATGCAGCTACACAAACCTCTGTTCCCTGCCTGGGACCCACAAGGCTGCAGTCGAGGGGCAGGAGTTCAGAGCACGGTTCAGAGTCAATGCCTATCCGGGACACTAAGGGTCCCACACACTCTGTAGCTAACACTGTGATGTTTCTAGAATATCAGCTTCGGAGATACACAATACAGTTTTGTATTCTTTTCACATGCCGAGAACTAAACAACCATATTCATTATGTAGTTCTCCTATCAAGCAGTGGCTACTTTTCATCAAGAAATTCACAAGGTGATCAAACATTTGGGCAAGGTCACTCCTCAAGGGAGAAGGAGAGGAGCCCAGGAGAGCTGTGCTCTGGGCGGGCGCCCGGCACTAAGCTTAGATGGAAGGTGTTCAGCAGAGGGCTGGGCGTGCAGCTGCGAGGTGGGCCGGGCAAAGCCCCACACACTGAAGCTTAGAAACTCGACTGCACCAGGCCTTTCTCATGTCCCTGCGCTGTGATGTGTCTGATGAGGGCAATGAGGGCAGCATTTACCTGAGCCCGTGAACACTTCCTCCACCAGACATCAGTGTGGTGGTGTCAGGCCATTCAGGCAGGGCTACGAGTTGCCTCCACCGGATGCCCCTGAGGCTCTCCAGATCATATCTGCCAGCTCCCCAGAGAGAGGATGCCGGCAAGGCAGGTTCAGAGCAGTTGCCGAGCCTCGAACAGCCTCTGCTGGACCGTTGCCGCTCCAGGGAGGCTTCAAGCAACGCCCTCCCCTGGCCGAGCCGCCCTCTCATCAGTCATCAGGAGCCGTGGGGAAATCACTCTGAGCCCCGAGGCGGGAGCTGCCGGCAATTGCCTGTGATTGATAGCACTAAATATGAAACCGCATGTACCTCATCCATGCAGCATGGAATCAGAGGCACATTGTTAGTGGGGGAGATGAATAGAACTTGAGATAACCTCGGCAAATTAGGCATATGTTAGCGTTAAGCTTTGTCAGTAAGCAGGCTATAAATTACAGACAGATTGTAACTCCATAAACTCTCCTAATGAATTGGATGACAGTGGTAATTCAATGCAAACACAGCAGCTTAACCCTTTTAAGAAGTCAGCCCCAGGCCTCCAGGATGCACCCAGCCAAAAGGCCCTGTCAAAGTCTGTCTTTAAAATCTCCCTTGAGAGCATCTGCGGCAAGATAAAATAACTTCTTAACATTTTCTGCATATCAAAAACAAAAGTTCGAGACCCTATAGACGATTACATTATTTCATAGTTCATTCCTTTTTGAGTTTTTCTCCCCAGCACATAATTTTTATTATAGTTCTTTTTTCCTTAAAACGATCACACTAAATGCTAGGAAGGCAGAAGCCCTAGCGTGCCCTGCAAATCTGGGCGATTACCGAGCACATCGGGGGGTATCCTGCACTCTCAGGCTAAAGGCTCAGAGACTTTCACCAGAAGGAGAGGCGGTCTTTCCATACAAATGCACTACCTGCAGTGTCTTGTTGCAATAATGAAGTGGAATTTATAAATAAAAATAAGGTGCCGAGACAGACCCAGTGCGATTTGCGGCCATTACTGACAGAGGAACGACGTCAGTGACAGCTAAACTGAGGCTGTGAAGCTGTTTCATAATTTGCTGTATATTTTAGTAAAAGTTGCATGTAGAAATAACTGACAAATCAATGTTGATCAAAAGAAAACCTTAAATTCAAATGGGAAAATTAAAGGTAATATGTCATTATTTAAAATGTGTTGACATAGTAAAAAGCATTCTTTAGTTCCTATTCAAAAGGAAGTAACACAAAATAGCACCAATGGGTATAATTATTGTATATCAGGTACAGCTACTGGTACTCGTGTTACAAAACTAAGAATTTTAAAAATAAATTACCCTTATCTAGGTGTATTTTCTCTTCTACAGAACACAATCCTCTTTTACTACAGATGTTAAAGGAAACATGTTCTTTACTTCTTTCACCATGGTATTAACCGTAGCCATCTCTTTCTTCATAGGCCCACAGCACGTAATTCCAACCAGACATTCAACCCCTGCAGATAGACCCACAGCACATAATTCCAACCAGGCATTCAACCCCTGCAGATTTTATGTGAGCGGATCCACAGTATCATTTTCTATGGCTCTAGTAGAAGGTGTTTGTTCACAGAGCATTTCTACAGAGCCCAAGGGTCATATTTACAGTAGCGGGGAAATGAATAACAACTGTCACTATTTTACATATTCTGTTTCATCATTTGCTGTATATTTTAGTAAAAGTTGCAGGTAGAAATAACTTAGAAATATACAGCAAATTATGAAACAATGTAACTATTTTACACATTCGAGTTACACCTTTAGTCTGATGATCTTCCAGGACTTCGGAGGGCAATGTTAGAATATCGTCTGTTTCAGTGACTCAGGCGCTGCAATCATTAAGGAATCTGAACAGTGCACCTTAAAAAATCTAATCTGGAAAACAATCTATGTACTTGTCCTTTGCCACTCAGACAGGAAATGGATAAATTCTGAACTAGCAAACTTCCACCGCTTTTGTGAGGCCGAGTGCATTCTTTTGTTAAGGTCAAGCGCACAGCCGTCATCTCACCTTTCTGGGATTCACTGGAAATCACTTTGCCTTCTCGGAGGCATCAGGCACAGCTCAGCTGGCCCTGTGTGAATGGAAGCCACAGGGACAGGAGGTTTTCAAATGTAGGAAAAAGTGACCCTGCTTCCGGGACCCCTTTCCCTGTCCCCATGCCAGGGACACTCCTGGTCTCAGCCTACCCCACGTCCGCCTCCTTGGCTATTTGTCGCCTGAGGCTCCGTGCATGCACTGGGTCTCAGGCAGACATTCTGTGGTTCTGGTGACAGACACAAACACAGCCACTGATGCTCCAAACTTTGCAAATATTCTCAGCCCCTAAGGGTGGCCCCAGGATCTGAGCAGGCCCATTGGCCTGTTTTATTTGGCTTGCTTATTACTCAGAAAAGACAAGATTTCACATAAAAATCCAGCTTCCCATCCATTCTCAAAAAATCTGAAGAACAACCGTGCAGAGCCCACTCACCAGGGAACAATGCCTGGAGCCCCATCTCTGTGATTCCTTCTTTGGCCACAGGCCTGGCAGCCAGTGCAGCCCCTGCCTAGCCTGGCATGAGCCTTCCCCTCTGTCCCTCTCACCCCTGGGCCACCCACAAGGATGTCAGTGTATGAGCCCCGGATGAGAACACCTGGGGCAGGTGCCACTGGCTGGCCTTGAGTGTGACTGTCCCCTGCTGGGAATTCTCTTTCTGTGTGTCTCTTTTGAAGTCCTGGTTTCCCAGTGAGCTTCAGTGAGGAAGAGACATGACTTTCATCGTTCTGACCTTTAAGGCGAAGTCCTTGACCAGCAGCCTCACACCCACCTGGGGGCCTGTTAGGGATACAGAGTCTCAGGCCTGCCTGGGGCCTGCTGAGTGTGAAGCTGTGATTTCACAAGATGCCCAGGAGGTGCTGTGCTCATTAACCTGTCCTCGAAGGCACCTCCAGCAGGACTTGGAGCAGGTGCACAGTCGGCACTGGCCAACGGCTGGCAAGAGGGTGGTGCTGGAGAGTGGAAAACCTGGACCCGATCCTGAAACAAACCAAGAAACCAACAGAAACCGCACGTGGGCCAATCAGCAGGGGGGAGCCACCGCCCCAGAATTCTAAGACCTTCAGGGAGTAACATGAAGAAAATTGTGGCCAAATTATGCAACCCCATTTTTTCGACAGACTCTGTGCCACAGAGCTGTATGATGCCTGTGAGTTTTATTGATAAGATTTCAAGAGGACTCTGAGAATTTGTCTTCCTTCTCAGGTGAGTGGGCTCTGCATGATTGCTCTTCAGATTTTTTGAGAAAGGATGGGAAGCTGAATTTTTGTGTGAAATCTTGTCTTTTTTGAGTAGCAGACAAGCCAAACAAAACAAGCCAATGGGCCTGCTCAGATCCCAGGGCCACCTTTAAGAGCCGGAGCTCAGCAGTGTTTAATGATGCTCTTCCACAAGCCCACAGCTCTGCTGGGAGGTGTGCTCCAGGGCAAAGAGGACTAGAAGGTGACTCCATTTCCTACATTTCCTACATTCCTCTCCAGTGCAAAGAGGAATAGAAGGTGACTGTTGTCCTCAAGGAGCTTAGAGTCTAGTGAGGGTGTTTGCAAATTTCTGTTTGTGGTGGGAAAATAACAAAGAAGAGGCCGTGAACCCTGAGGTCCTCACAAGCCCGCCAGCTTGCTAGTGATGCGGGTTCCCGGGCTGTAGCCCCGAAGACTCGAGCCCAGTAGCGCAGTGGTGAGACAGGCATCCCCCTTGGTACGAGCACCTGTAGACTCCCGCAGATGTGGTCAGCACCCTTCTCTGAAGGCCCCGCAGGTGTTTGTCTCCCTCACACATATGCAAACATGTGTGCGTTTTTTAAATGAATGGAGAATACGGTACTCACTTCCAGCTCTGGAATAAGGGAGGCTTCATGAAAGAGGTGGCCCTGGAGCCACCCTGCCTGATGGCAGGACTGGCCTTGCCTTCTCACTGACACTTGCTCTGGTTGTCTTTCTAACTTCACCAAATTCAAGACTACATGGGAGAAGCTTCTGCTCAGGCCCCACGTGAGAACAAACCACAGGCAGATTTGGGTTCATTGAGATAAGTGAAGTCTTTGTGCTTTCCCTTGGTCCCGACCTCCTGGCTGCAGCCTCAGGAATCCACAGCCTCTCCCATGAAGGGACTCAACTCTCCTCCCTTCCTCTGCATGCCGCAAGGAGCCATGCGTGCTGGGGTGGGGGGAGGAGGAAGCCTGTGGATGTCACGGCCCCTCTGTCTCAAGTGCCTCTTGGGTGTCTCTCATGCGTGTCACCATCCACTCAGCATGTCTTCACAGAACTCCTGAGAGCAGGGCCTGACCTCCTGCCACCTCCCAGGCAGGCTCTGCAGCGCCCTGGGCCCTGGCTGCGGCCCACGAGATGTGCTGAAGCAGCCAGCACAGCAGTGAGCCACTGCTCTGGTGACCCCATGATGGCCCGCTGTGCAGATGAGGCAGCAGCAGCTCCATTGAGCAAGCCAGCGCCAGCTCCTGTCCCGCCACAAATACACAGATTCTCAGGAACAACCTAGTTTTTCTCATCTGTAAATGAGGAGCTGAGAAAAAAAAACCTCTTCCAGCACTTAAATACTATGATCAGAAACTGTCACTACCTTAAACCATCTCCCAAGTACTGTTCACCATGAGTAGCACCTTTGTGTTCCATTTGCTAGTAGCTCTCTTTGCAGATCTGTGTCAGATGTTGTGCACAGCTGTGCATGGCTGTAGGTGGTCGTTCATGTCTAAACGGTTGTAAATGTCTGCATTTGGCTGTGCCTGGCTTCTGGCAATTGTGAATGTGCATGGTTGTGCATGTCTGTGAAAGGCTGTGCACAGCTGTTCATGGCTGGGAGTGGTTGTACATGATTGTGCTTGGTTGTGTATTACTGTGAATGATTGTGAATGTGCATGGGTGTGCATGTGTGTGCATGGCTGGGAATGATTGTACATAGTTGTGCATGGTTCCACATGGCTGTGCATTCCATGTGCATGACTGTGAATGTTGCAAATGTGCATAGTTGCACATGACTGTGCCTGGTTGTGCATGGCTTTGCATGGTTTTGTATGACTGTGAACGGTTGCGAACGTGCATGGTTGTGCATGGCTATGCACAGCTGGGAGTGGTTGCACATGATTGTGCATGGTTGTGCATGACTGTGAATGGCTGTGAATATGCATGGTTGCACATGGCTGTGCATGGCTGTAAGGTTGTGAAAGTGCACAATTGCGCATGTCTGCACATGGATGGGAATGGTTATGAATATCTGTGAATGGTTGTGCATGGTTGGTTATGCAGCTTTGAATGACTGTGTATGGCTGTGAGTGGTTGTACATGGTTGTGCATGGTTGTGTGTGGCTGTGAACTGTCTTAACAGTTCTCATGTGAGCAGGGTTTATGAGTTCCTACAAACACTGTATTTCCTCACATCCTCCATAATATGTGCCACATCTTCATCATAAACCTTATACTCTCTGTCTCTCTCTCTTCCTTTTCTCACTCACTCTTTCTCTCTCCCTCTTCTTTCTGCCCCTCCACAAAAGACAGAAAGCGTGTATACCTCGGTCTGTAACTTAATGAAAGCTCAGTCTCAGAGGCTGTAGGTGTCTGCCAGGTTGCAGAGATGTTGTGGGATCCAGTTCAATTGAAACAAAACAAGAACTTTTGCTAAAAGCTCTGCTAGAGATGCTTTCTGTATTAGATACATGCTGTCAACAACTCAGAGGAAATAAACACGTTTGGTTATAACTAACATGCACTGAGCACTCCGGGGAGCAGGTGCCATGCTAAGCCCTTTACTCAGGTTCTCTCATCTAATCCCAAGAACGCGGTCAGGGGGGTACTGCTGTGATTCTATAGATGGGTTTGCGTAGCCAGTAAGCAGTCCAGCAGGAATTTGAGAAAAAGGCACCTGGCTGCAGAGCTGCCAGTTGAACCACTGTGTCGTGGCCCTCTTAGTTTACACCCTCACGTCCATGAAGCATTTGAATTTCTCAAGATTCAAGGCATTTTTCAAATATGTTTTAATAGTGCAAAAAAATCCAGTGAATGTTGAGAAATATTTTGGGAATGGGAGCAATGTTTGTGAAGCTCCTGCCAAGCTGGCTGAGACTCAGGGCCTCTTAGTCTTGCTCAAGAAGGGAGTATTTGGGACACTCACAGTGCAAGGGTGGGGCCTTTCCAGCACCTGGGGGGTGAGGACCAGGGGGGTCAGGACCCCAGGCTACAGGGAAGACCTCACCACCACAAACTTGCATTCAGAACAATCCTGTAGGTGAAAAGCCTGTTTCTATCTGCCAAGGCCAACTCTGTTTTCTTCTGTAAACACAATAATATTTGTTTTATGGTTTTAGTATATACTGAATTCTCCAGTAATGCAACTATTTTGAAAATCAAGAGAAGTCAGTACTTTATTTTGTCAGAACATTATCGAGTGTTGTTTATCATTAAGGAAAATCATGCCACAGACAGGAAAATCCTGTCATTACTGGCGTCTATGATGCATAGAGAGAATTGCTGGTGTATTGGTCTGCATTTGTAACCATTGCATTCATGAAAATCCTCTCTATTAGGATGCGTAAATCCAAATATCTTTAGATAGCTTTTATTTCAAAATACTGAACATAAAGTCTTTGTAACAGGCAGCCGAATGTTGCTTCACTTCTCTGAAACCCGACTGGCTCATGTGAAGGAGAGGCATGTGTTTGTCTACTTCATTATGTTTGTTCACACCGTCATGCCCAGGTGTTTACATATCGAAATACAGGCCGTTGTAAATTAACATCCTTTGATGATAGTTTATTTTAATTAATTTCCTATCTATAATATTATTTCTCAGGGGTGTGGATTAGTCATACTAGCTGTGACTTTCATTCCAAGTAAAGGAAAGTGACAACGTGTTTGTCATGAAAGCGGGTGGCATTGGTTTTCGATGGGGTTGGAAACCACAGCTCTGGGGGACACTGCCCTGCTTTGCCGCACGTTCAGATGATAGCGAATGGCTATGTGTTCAATGAGGCAGCTCTCTGTGCACGCAGTGGAAAACACACGTGTGTTCTGGGATAAATAAATAAATAATCCCTTTGATAAAGCAGGAAGGCTCTCTACAGCTTTCTCACTCTGCCACTGAAAAGCTGCTAGCTTAATAAAGCCATCAAAGTTTTCGCATTCTGACCCCACAAAGGCACTGAATAGCGACAACTTTGACTTTTAATCGAAGCTGCAGCATTTGAAGAACAAGGAGCTCTTGAAGGCCTGGAAGCCCAGCACCCCCGGCAGCTCTTGTCCTTGGGGCTATGGGCCCGCCAGACGCTCATGATCACAGCACGAGGACGACTTGCTTTTTGAAAGGAGGCCTCAGTCTTGTTGCTTAACCCCCAAAACATTCATTATTTTCAGCCAAAGGATAACAAAAGTTATTTCAGAAATTTTTTTCAGCCTCATCTCTGGAGCACACTTCACCTCCTAACTTCCATTGACTTCGTCGCTCCCAGACACTCAGGAGGAGCTGGAGGACCTGGCCCAGCGATCGGAGCCTCACGGGGAAACAAGGCAGACTGCTGAGTCTCAGGAGATAAACATCTTAAAACGCTTTCAGATGTCAAATCAGTGGGCAGCAGGATTAAGAATGAGGGGGACAGGAAAGAATGGCAAGGGTGGCAAGGAAACAAGGCCTTCAGTGACAGGTGGATGGGACGGCGAGCTTAGAAAACATCAGCAGCTGCTAGAAATCTTCCTGAAGGTGATGATTCCCAGGCCCACTGGAAGCGGCACGAGGGTGCATTGTGAGCTGGGAGCAACTGAGGATCCAGGACCCACCGAGGATCCGGGACCCTGGGACCTCCCTGGACGTGCACCCAGGAGCTGAGCCACCCAGAAAACACCCAGCCGGGACACCCAGGGAAGGCCGGACTCAGCAAAGGAGCCCCCCACCCCATCCAGGTGGGGTCCTGGAAAGTGGGGCCCCGAGGCCTGGAGGTCAGGGAATTGCGTCAGGGGAGATGGTGGCAAATGGAGACTGGGCCCTGGCCCAAGAGCCCCAGAGACTGTGCCAGGCCCGCAGCCTCAGAGGGGCTTTGGGGAAGCAGCTTTCACTCTCTGGGCTGCCAAAAAGGTGTCCGGTGATGTGACCGTGACCTCTGAGCCGCTGGGCCCACCACTGGCCCTCTATGGCCACCCCAGGCCCCACCTGCCAACAGGGCCCCCACCCATGGCTACCCAGGGACAATCCTCTTGTGTCGCCTTTAGGGACTCTCCAAGCTCAGCTTCCTCCGACCCGGCCTCCCTCCCTGGGGCCAGCGCAGAATTGTGGAGGGGCAGGGGGTGCTGAGTGCCCGCACCCCTGTCTCACCCCCGTCTCCCCAAGGGAATTGCAGGCTCCTCACTAGCCGGGAGGGTTCAGATCCATCAGACGGGCCTGGCACGGGGTGAAGCTGTGAGGGCAGAAGCCAGAGTCCAGGGGCACAAGGTGACCCAACACCCAGCACTCGACGCAGAGCACCACTCACCTGATCCTCCCTGCTTCCAGGGACCATGCTTTACAGACAAGGAAACGGAGGCTCTGGAGCTTAGGTGGCATCTGAGGGCACAGGGACGCCAGGACCACCCCCTGCTCCCCAAGGCACGGCGCTCTCCTGCCTCTCATGCGCAGGCAGACCCTGTGCGTGTGATTGTCCCAGCACCGCCGTGCAGGAGCTCAAGCCCGGAGCAAGGCCTCAGGGGAGGGAAGGGAGACAGAAAGGGGAGGGCCACCTGTCTGGCCATGGGGGTCATCTGTGGTGGTGCCCTCAGGAGCCGCAGGTGTTTTTATTCAAATCAAATCAATGTTATATTTAAATTAACTTTAATCAGGTGTGTCATTCAAGGCTAAGCCGGCGATGGGGGAAGGGGGCGTCTGTGGAAAGGTCCAGGTGGAAGTGAGAAA
This sequence comes from Pan paniscus, assembly GCF_029289425.2. NCBI lineage: Eukaryota > Metazoa > Chordata > Mammalia > Primates > Hominidae > Pan > Pan paniscus. The sequence continues at coordinate 113,846,049 of NC_073263.2, forward strand.
GGGAAGCGGGCACCAGGCCCGTGGCCCCGATTGGAACACCAGGTGTGAGCGGAGCCCACTGGGGGCTCTGCCTGCTGGAGACAGCCACTCACCCCTTTGGCCTCCATCTCAGTCCATTTGGGCTGCTGTCAAAATACTATAAACTGGATGGCTTGGAACAAAAATGTATTTCTCACAGTTTTGGAGGCTGCAAGTCTGACATAAAGGCACCGGCGGATTTGGCATCTGGAGAGGGCTTCCTGGTTTGTGGACGGGGCCTTCTCACTGGTTCCTCACATGGTGGAACGGGTGAGGGAGCTCTCTGGGCCTCTTTTGCAAGGGCACAAATCACACTCGTGGGGACCCACCTTCATGACCATCCGAACTGATCCCCTCCCAAAGGCCCCACCTCCCGCCGCCATCACCGTGGGGCTGAGCATCCTGGGGGACATGAACTAAGAGCATGGTGGCCCCCACCACGCCCGCTGCGGCCCCCTGGGGGTCTCCTCCTCCCGTCCTCAGCTTGGTCTATGCCCCTTGCCCTCCTGGAGCCCCTCGTGCCTCCTCTCCCTTTCTCTACGCTGCACATGCAGGCAGAGAAGAGCTGGCAGTGTGGAGGTGGGGCGGGCACCCACAGAGGGGCACAGGAGCCCACCCCAAGCTGGGCACAGCAACGCCGTGGTCCTGCAGAGCAGGCAGCCCTGGGAGGGTTCATGAGGGCCTAGCACACAGGGCACCTTAGAGCCTCCCCTAATGTGAAGTCCTTGCGTGAATCTCACAGAGCAGGGAAATACATCCGAAAACAAAACCAAACTTGGATGAGACATCACCTCCAAAGTGAAACAAATTTGGAAAACTTTCCAGTGAAAGTACCTTGAAGAGACTTTAGGTTTGTATTAATTTAGATATTGCATGATTATGCTGCTATCTCACCCCCAGGAGGGAGCAGTGGGACCCCCTCCTGCTCCAGCAACGGCCATTCTCCATCGCCATCTCATTTCCGAGCCAGGTAACGGACGACCAGGGGCAGAGCGTCCCTGCTGTGGGGGCCAGATCAGGGTTCACCTCCACTCCTAAACTGAGGAAAGGACACCTTTTTTAAGGTCAAAATTAATTTTTAAATTGCATCAAATTATCTCCAATAAAAGCATGTAGGGACATGCACTTGGCCCCCTGGCTGTTTCTCAGCGCGTGTTAGAGAAGGAGGGCGTTTTCAGCCCAGCCACTGGGACGCCTGTTTCCCGCGGTCTCCAGAACGGTGCCTCCATGTGCTGCGTGGAGAGACACTCAGAGTGTGTTACCTGCTCACACCCCAAACGCCAGGCTCCTTATGCTGAAACGATGGCTCTGGCCTGTGCCCTGCTAAGCGCTTGGCACGACTTCGATCTCGGAATAAAATTAGTCTTTGATTCTTCATCCCAGTGGAAATTGCGGGGCTCCAGCCTCTCCACTTTCTTAATGGTTTCTTCACTACAAAGGCTCAGTTGAATGACCCTGTCAGCCATCTCCCAGGTTTGGAATTAAATGTACCTAAGTGTAAATCAATAGAAAGGGAATCAAAAACTAAAAGGCTGGATTATTTTTGCAGATCTCTTTGTGCAAAACAAGTTTGCATTGAACCCGGGACCACCTGCGACCCCAGAGCAGCTCCGCCTTCCAGCTTCAGGTACATGAATATAATGGAGGAGCTTTGATGAGCAAAGATTAATCACAAGATCTATCAAAATGGAATTATGATTTTGACCCACTCACCTCCAAGAGCTGCTGGATAGCAAAATTAGAAAATCCGGAACTATAAGTGTTCCATTTTAAACGGCAAGAGATGCTGCGCTGGCAAGCATCTCCTCAGCCCCTCCTCATTCCAGACACAGGTGACCCCAGTCCTTCATGCAGATTTGGAATGCGTTGCATTCTCAAACAGTGGGATATGCAAGAAAGATCCACAGGCGTATATAGAACCCAGTGGAAGGCAGCTCTCGGCGCCGCCAGCACCTCCCTACTCCCTCTAAGCACAGTACCTCCAAAAACTCTGGAGCTTCCTCTGGTCTCATACCTCTGGCAGCGACCCACCTGCCACTTTTGCCAGTCTGTGCATGTGCAAAACCTCAGACTTGCCAACCCACTACCTTGGCTACAAAACCGGTTTTTAATGTCCTCTTAGACACCAGTGCCTGGTAAATTATTAGCACGTCATTTCTTCCAGGAGTGTTTCATGTTGCAATGGTAGCCCCCGTAACACAACATGTTAAGCAAAGGAAGAACATTCTGACAGTAAAAATGCAGCCACCTGAGCTAATCAGAGGCTTCTTTGTGCCTCAGGTTGTAAGGAGCTGCACCTTCCCAACCTCTGGTTGGTTCTGTGGACCACTGCCAAACTTCCAGTGGTCAGCAGGAGCCCATACAAGATGGCAGAACTAATATTCTATTCCAAACATTCACAAATCAAAGTGCCAAAGCTGTAGGCTTTTATTCATTCTGCATTGCTGTAGGAAATACGAGTTTTGCCTTCAGCTTCAGTAAAGCTGAAGCCTGGGTGAGTGGGTGCTGGATGCTTAATTTCGGGGTTGAAGGAAACAGTAGCTCAGAAATTGTTTCAAGGCTACAGGTGGGCTGTGCAGAAAGTCAGCAAGTGAGAAGAAGTTTTCACTCATCCATCACAAAATTGAAGAGTAGTCAGAGTGAAGCTTTTTTGCTAAGTTGACCTTATCTGTAAAACATGTGAATGACAGAGATCTTTGAACGTTAAAAAAACAACAACAAAAACAAACAAACAAAAAAACTGACACGTTCTACATCTTATCTGGAACCTTGGAGTTCTGGAATGCACCTGTCTAAATGAAGGCTAGAAAAGAGCTTGGGAGATGTGGGGGAGTGAAAGAAAGTAAATGGAGAATTTGGGGTCAAAAAGAAAAAAGTGTGTGTGTGTGTGTCTTGTGGGTGTGTCGTGGTTTTATGTATGTAAGTGTGTGTATGCGTATATGTATGTGGTGTGTGTATATTTTCTGTTTGTGGTGTGTGTATGTGTATGTGGGATGTGTATGCATGTTGTATGTGTGTGGTGAGTGTGTATGCATGTGTATGTGTGATTATGTATGTATGTGTAGGATGTGCATGTGTGTGTGTTGTGTATAGTGAGTGTACATGCATATGTATGTGCAATGTATATATGTATGGGTGTAGAATGTGCATGTGTGTATTGTGTGTGTGATGAGTGTGGATCCTTGTGTGTAATGTGTGTATGTATGTGGAATGTGCATGTGTGTTGTGGGGGAGTGTACATGCATGCACATGTGTGATGTGTGTATGTGTGGGTATGTGTGTATATGTGTGTAGACTGTGCATGTGGGTGTTGTGTGTGAGTGTACATGCATCCATATGTGTTGTGTGTGTGTAGAATGTGCATGTGTGTTGGGGGAGTATACACATATGTGTATGTGTGATGTGTGATGTATGTATGTATAGTGTGTATGTAGGGGAGGATGTTTATGTGTTGTGTGTGTAGTGTGTATGTGCATGTGTATGTGTAATGTATGTGTGGGTGTATATGTGTGTATGTGTGTAGGATGTGCATGTGTGTTGAGGGAGTATATATGCATGTGTATGTGTGATGTATGTGTGGGTGTATATGTGTGTATGTGTGTAGGATGTGCATGTGTGTTGAGGGAGTATATATGCATATGTAGGTGTGATGTGTGATGTGTGTGTGTGTAGTGTGTATGTAGGGGAGGATGTTTATGTGTTGTGTGTGGTGTGTATATGCATGTGTATGTGTACATGGGATGTGTATATGCATATGTGTTGTGGTGTGTATGTGTATATGGTCTGTGTGTGTCTATAACAAATAACCAAATGACTGGATCTCTATGTTTTGAAACAGAACCCCTTAATTCTGTTTGGAAAACGATGTTCTTGCTGTGGACGTCGGGATTTCTGTGCCCCAGGAAGAGTGATGGGTCTGCCACAACCTGATATTTCTCCAAGAATAATTTCAGGTTAAAAAACATCCATAGTAAGGTGAAGGTCTCAGCAAATGTGAAATAACATCTCACTGCCAGTTCCCACGTCCCAGGCAAAAATTCCTTTAAGTTAATTATACATTATCTGAACCAGTGTGTACATGTTCAGTCTCTTCATATCTGTACACATCTTCTAGCACTTTTGTTCTGATTTCTAAAGAACCTTGACTAATTCACTTTAGCAAGAAGCTAATCCCGCACTGTAGGGCTAAGTATAAAACAAGTGACATTCTCAAATGGGTGACAGAAACGTGCAGGCGAGGGATCATTAAGTGCTCATTAGCCACGTGCCGTCACGTTAACCATGGGGTGTCGCACCAATTTTCTCTTCTTTGTCATGAGCCAGCACTATCCCCCTTTCATGGAGCAAACCACCAGGGCGAATGGTGCCCACACCTCCCGCTTCCACTCTGCTTGTCACACAGTGGCCCCTGAGCTGCATTTCCATGACCACAGTCTTAGAAGTCCACTCAGAAGAGGCTGTTACCCAGGCCTGTTGGTAACGGTGGTGAGTAATTGAAATGGTCAAGTACCAGAAAAAAATATATTTTTTCAGACTATTCAATATATACAACTGTTAGAGCCATGTGTGAATATAGTCATTTTATTTCAACTCATGATTTTAGAATCTTAAAGATGGCCATGTAACCCAGACATTTAGGATTCCCAGGTTTGTTTTTATTTTATTTTCATTTTTTAATAATTTCCATTTTATTTTAGATTTGGGGGTACATGTGCAAGATTGTCACATGGGCATGTTGTGTGATGCTCACGGACTGAGGATAGTACCCAACAGTTACTTTTGCAGCCCTTGCCCCACTTTCTCCCTCCCACTTCTACTCCTCCCCTGTGTCTATTGTTGCCATCTTTATGTCAAGTATGAGTACCCAAAGTTTAGCTCCCACTCATAAGTGAGAACACACGGTATTTGGTTTTCTGTTCCTGCATTAATTTGCTTAGGGTGATGACTCGTAGCTGCATCCATGTTGTTGCAAAGACGTGATTTTGTTTTTTTATGGCTGCATAGTATTCCATTATGTAAATGTACCACATTTTCTTTATCCAATCCACCATTGATGGGCATCTAGGTTGATTTCATGTCTTTGCTATGGTGAATAATGCTACGATGAACACACACATACATGTGTCTCTTTGGTAGAATGATTGTTTTCCTTTGGGTACATACCCAGTAATGGGATTGCTGGGTCAAATGGTAGTTCTGTTCTAAGTTAAGAAATCTCCAAACTGCCTTCCACAGTGGCTGAACAATTTACATTTCCACCAACAGTGCATGAGCATTCCCTTTTCTCTGCATCCTCACCAACATGTGGGGTTTTTTTATTTGTTTTTGTTGTTGCTGATTTTTACTTTAATAATGGCCACTCTCAGGTCCACCTACACTAAAAATGGCCCTAAAATAAATCGGTTGAAGAAATTAGATCCCAAAGATTCTTGATTTTTTCCTAGGTGAATTTTGAAGTCTTCATCAGTCTCTCCATATTAAAAGGAGATGACAGAAGCCAAAATAAAAGAATTATAGGCTGACAGGACCACTGGATTAAAATAAGCATCAGTTTCATTAAAAAGGGCTAACTTGAAAATAAATCTTTTGAAGACAAATTGTTACTCCAGCTCTCTAAATAAAGTGACCTTGATGGACAGAGGAAGAAATCACACCATGGAATTCCTTGAGTAAATTTATTGACTTTAAAAATAATAATAATAATAATGGCCATTCTGACTGGTGTGCAAAGGCATCTCATTGTGGTTTTGACTTGCATTTCTCTGATGATCAGTGATGTTGAACATTTTTTCACATGTTTGTGGGCCATTGGCATGTCTTCTTTTGAGAAATGTCTATTCATGTCTTTGGCCCACTTTTTTAATGGAGTTATTTGGTTTTTGCTTGTTTAATTCATTAAGTTTCTTATAGATTCTGGATATTAGACCTCTGTTGGATGCATAGTTTGCAAATATTTTCTCCTATTCTGTAGGCTATTTACTCTGTTGATAATTTCTCTTTCTATGAAGAAGCTCTTCGGTTTAATTAGGTCTCACTTCTCAATTTTTGTTTCTGTTGCAATTGCTTTTGAGGACCTAGTCATAAATTATTTACCAAGGCCAATGTCCAGAATGGCGTTTCCTAGGTTTTTTTCTAGGATTCTTATGGTTTGTGGTCTTATATTTAAGTCTTTAGTCTGTCTTGCATTGACTTTTGTATATAGTGAAAGGTAGGGGTCCAGTTGCGCTCTTCTGCATATAGATAGCCAGCTATCCTAGGACCATTTATTGAGTGGGGTGTCCTTTCCCTGTTGCTTATTTTTGTCAACTTTGTTGAAGATCAGGTGGCTCTAGGTGTGCAGCTTTATTTCTGGGTTATTTGTTCATTCTTTTGGTCCATACGTCTGTTTTTGTACCAGTACCATGCTGTTTTGGTTACTGTAGCTTTATAGCATAGTTTGAAATCAGGTAATGTGATGTTTCCAGCTTTGTTCTTTTTGCTTAGGATTGCTTTGGATGTTTGGGCTCTTTTTTTGTTCCATGTGAATTCTAGAATAGTTTTTTTTTTCTAATTCTGTGAAAAATGACATTGCTAGTTTGATAGGAATGGTGTTGAATCTGCACATTGCTTTGGGCATCATGGCCATTTTAATGATGCTGATTCTTCCAAGCCATAAGCATATTTTTCCATTTGTTTGTGTTATCTATGATTTCCTTCAGCAGCGTTTTGTAGTTATCTTGTAGAGATCCTTCACCTCCTTGGTCAGATGTATTCCTCGGTATTTTATTTCTTGTGGCTATTGTGAATGGGATTATGTTCTTGATTTGCTCTCAGTTCAAATGTTATTGGAAATGCTACTGAATTTTGTATATTGACTTTGTATCCTGAAACTTTTTACTGAGGTCATGTATGAGTTCTGGAGCCTTTTGACAGAGTCTTTGGGGTTTTCCAGGTATCAAATCGCATTAGTGAGAAGAGATAATTTGACTTCCCCCTTTCCCTGCTAGGATGCCTTTTATTTCTCTCTCTTGCCTGATTTCTCTGGTCAGGACTTCCGGGATTCCCAGTTTTAATTCTTAGTCACTCTTAGTTCCAACAGTTGGAGCACCGACAACTGTGAATTTATGACTGTACTCCACAAAGAATGTCTAGGCATTTAACCATGCTATCTGCATTCAGTAGCTATCGGGAATAACAGCTGTTAGACTTGAGCAAACGTATTGATGGGAACATGGCTAGGAAACATCTTTAAAGTTTCTTTAACCCTGTTTCCCTGTTTGTCCTGCCAGTTAATGATATTCTTTGAAAGAAAAACTGAATTTAAACTCTGCTAACAGAGGCCTAACTCCATAGCAATGTGTTTTACAAATAGTAGGTCTTGATAAACATTTCTAGCACAGTTTTACATAGAACTCATGATCAACACTTTTCTCCTAGTTTTCCAATTAATAATTCTATGTAATCAAGTATTTTTTTTCTTTCACTGTGATGTGACTCCATCCTCATACAATGTATTTTGTATTTGATTTTGCCAAAATTATTTCTTAAAGCAACATTGGATTCTTTATTTGAATTCAAGAAACTAATACAAAATGGAGCCTGAATATATGGAATTGGTCTCAGAGAACACACTTGCCCAGATTTTCCAGGCCAGTCTTGGCCATCCTGGGAAACTCTGCCATTTTGTGCTACTGGTTTCACAGCCAGTCGTGGCCAATATACTGGATTTTATCACATGTAGAAATCTACAATTAATCTGATTCCGTGTAACCTGATCCTCTCAGCAAACATACTCCATAAGAAGACAAGAAAAAAGAATGAAAGGGAAGGGAAGGGAAGGGAAGGGAAGGGAAGATGGATAGATGGATAGATGGATAGATGGATGGATGGTTGGATGGATGGATGGATGGTATAGAAAGCTTTTAGGAGATTTTCTTTCTCAGGTAAATATTTTGCTTTCCCAGAGGAGACAGCATTCCCCCTTGGCATTTCACTTTTGTCACCAACACTTAGAATTTCTAGTAGCGGGACCTCTGGACTGCAGGGCTATTATAGACCATTGAGGTCAAGGTTGATGCATCCAGGAAGGTGCCCTGCATTTTCTTGCTAGTCTTCAAAGGCTCCTCCTGTGGACACTTCCTGGGCAGGAAGTGTCATTGGCCACAATCCTGCTGTGACCCTCCATTCTGCATCCAGGTTCTTTCTGCCTTTTAAAGCATCGGCATAATGTCTCTACAATTAATCTGTAAAGCAGCAGAACTTTGTGATTCTGACACAGTTAATCGTTCCCAGTATCTCTATTTAAAGCTTTCTAAAGACAAAAGTAAAGAAGACAATTATACAGATTGCAGAGACCAGAGTAAGATAAGCTTGGAGAGAAAGAGAAACTCAGAGAGCCAACAACAATATAACATAAACAGCTCAGCAAATAATAGTGCAATTTCCCAGCTAATAGAATGGTTTAACACCTGAATACATTCACATGCCTGATTAAGCACTAACAACATACACCCATAAAGGAAGATTATAAGTTGTAATATGCCTTTGCAAGAAGCAGCATATTAACCACTATTTGTATACTTCTCCAATTACATTCCTTTAATTCTTTCATTTAGAAAACAGTTTACATTATAATAGCCAGCATCACTTCTGTTTTTAAAACAATTGGTTATGTGTATATTGCCAAATTATGGGTCTACGGGATATTTTCATAAGAGAAAACAATTGCCAATGTGCCTGGAAAAGGATCTTTAACTGGGGAGTCTGGTGACATAGGGATGCATGGCCATTCCTTCTCACTATGCCAACGCTTCCCAGTGGGTTGAACAGCCCATTTTTTCTTCTCAAGTTTTCTGTGAGCAGAGATTTGTCTTGCAGACATGAAACCCGGACAGTGTGGGCCTGTCCAGCTCCCTCCTTGCTCCCTGTGTGCTCCGTCCAGGAGCCCAGCCCTCCCAGGTCACTGCACCCACCTGGGTCTGCATGCTGGTTTGTCCCCAGCTATTCTGTGGCAAAGGCCTCCAACACACCTTCCCTACCCAAATCCCAGCACCCTGCTGGTCCCACCCAGCTCAGTATCTGGCCTGCACAGGGTCTCCCCTGGGACCCAAACATGGCAGAAACCAAGATGCCATCAGCAACAGCAACAGAGCCTTGGAGACAAAAGCCAAACCAGCGAAAAGCACCACCGTTCGGACCAGAGCAAGCCAGGCACTGCCTCCTTGTGATAAGCAACAGGAAACTCCAGGTGGAGGCAGGAGGAGCCTGGGCGGTGTTGGGGCTCGGAAGGCCACACCCAAAAGCCTGGCTGGGACCAGCTGAGAGGCCCAAGGAGCTGTCTCCAAATCAGGGCCCCCTGGCCTGGATGCCAGCCCCCCCAGGTGCTGAGAGGGGCTCTCTCTGGAATTCCTTGTCTGTCTACCAAAGCAGCTTCAATGCAATTGTCTTACATCTCCCTCCCTGGGAATCTCATCAATGGCCACGAAAGCTCAACCATCTGGGAAGGGAGGGAACAGGGGTTCCCCACACCTGGACTTCTCATCTGTTCTTCCAAGAGCAACTTCAAGGGAGGTTTTGGGGGACTTGATCTGCATAGTGAGGCGACCTTTATTCCTGTACAGCTCCATCCCCCACCTTCCTGCCTCCACCTCCCGGGACCATTCGCTTTTCCTTGATGATTTATTGTCCCTCAGAAGAACTTCCCACCCTCGCCAACCCCCCGCTCCCCTGTGGAAAAGGACACATCAGCCTCTGCACTGTGCAACACATTTGGGAAATCACTGCAATTTCCCCCAGGCCCAGTCATGAACTGCACCTGCCTTTTCTCTGATCAATCTGCCTTTTATCAGTTGATTTTGGACCATACCTTCAGAGGGTGGGTAAAGGGGAAGTGAGCACACAGAGAGGCAGGCACAGCCAAGGAGCCACCCTGGGCAGGTGCAGCCTAAGCTTTGGCTCTAAGTGGAGAAGCTGAGCCTGAGAAGTGAGGTCTGGCAGGGCAGGTTGAGTTGGCATGGACCTAGGGAGGGTCCTGCCCCATGGCCACACACCAGCAATGCTGCTACCAGGGAAGTCACAGAGGAGGGGCTGGGCCCAAAGAGGGTTGAAGGGTTGTGCTTTGAAAGCTGAGTTCGAGGTCAGGGACGGTTGGCACTGAGGGATCCCAGGGCTTCACAGACCTGCTCAAAGGAACACAATTTTTCCCAATGTCCTAGGAAAGTATGACAGCAGAGGGAGGGGCTTAGCCCCAGTCTAATGGTGTAGAAAGAATGCCAAGACAATAAACAAGCAAGCCACCTTCCATGCATTAACTTACTGCTATCAACTGGATTCTGTGCCCCCAAACACGTGTGTTGGCGCTGTAACCCACAATGAGATGGCATTTGGAGCTGGTACTTTAGGAGCTAATTAGGTTTAGATGAGGTCAGGAGGGTGGGGTCCCCATGATGGGATTCCTGTCTCCATAAGAACAGGAACAGGTCAGAGTCCTCTCTCTGCCATGTGAGGACACAGCAAGGGGGCTGCTGTCTGCACATCAGAGAGAGAGCCCTCACCAGGAAGTGAATCTCCCAGCACCTTGATCTTGGACTTCCAGCCTCCAGAACTATAGGAAATCAATGTCTATTGATTAAGACACACAGTCTGTGGTATTTTGTCCCACAGCCTGTGATGACCGAGACACTCACTTAACACCATAAAGGGGTGTGGTAAGAACACAGCACGAAGGACCCAGCTCCACCCTCACTGCTCCCACACCTGTGTCCTCCCACTTGGGGCTGGTGCCCAGCTCCACCCCTTAGCCCTGGCTGAGCCCCATGCACTGTGGTTTGTAAGCAAACAACACACCATCACAAGCTAGGAAGTACTTACGCCCAAGTCCTGATGGCCCCTGCTCCTTTTCCACCACGGTCATGAGAACATGCCCAAGCCAGCCTGAGGGGAGAGGCACACAGTCTGCATCTCTACAACACCAACTGAGAGCCAGCTGCTGTGAGTGAATGAGAATAGCTGAGTGAGCCCAGCCCAGACCTGAAGAACTGCCCAGCTCAGCCTAGCCAACGCTGCTGGCCACAGACTGAGTTTTGGGGTGGTTTGCCATGCAGCATTATGGTGAAAACAAATGGCTTAGACCTGTAGGAGCTATCAGCTCAGAGGCTCAGAGGGGTATTTGATTTGTCTGAGGTCATCAGCTAGTAAGCCACTGAACAGGAATTAAATTGAGCTGGTGTGACCATGCTGAGCACTTAGCCTAGTGCACACTGCCTCCCAGAGCCTAACCCACCATGGACACATGTCCTGCAAGCATGCACTCATAGAGATGCATGGATTGGACTAGAGGAAAATAGGAGCTGCCTCTGCTTCCCTGCTATTCCCACTGAGGACAAAAGAAAGCCCCGGACGCTGTTCACAAGACAAATAGAAGAAGTCTTAGAGAGGTGGAGGGAAGAAGGCAGACCCATTGGGGACCTTGGATTGAGGAATTGCCCAGGAGGGAGTTCCCTGGGTTTTCCTTTTGCCTCATGTCTCCCAAGTGGGTGCTGGAGAAGCTGGCAGCACAGAGATGGCCATGGATTCAGACCAAAAAAGACTCTGGAAAAGCCTACCCTCTGCAGCCACAAGACCAAGGAAGTAGCAGCCCTGCAGGACACAGTAACTTCTCTCCTCCAGCCAAACACTATGGAGCTGCGGCTCTGTCCCCACCCCTCCAGCAGAAGTCAAGTGGGGAGCCTGGACTTCTGTCCTCAGCACACTGTCATGAGATGCCCCAAACCCCTCTTTGGGTGGCATGGGAACAGGCTGATGGAGGGGGGCTTGGACTTCCACCCCCACCTGGTGGTAACAAGGCCCATTCTCCTTCCCACCAGGATGGTGACAAGGGAGGCAGCAGGAAGTGGGAACTCTCATCACCCCCCCCAGCAGTCATGAGGCCACCACCCCTGTAGTATCACCTGGGGCCATGTGGAACCAGTAACAAGGCACTCCTGCTCCACCTGCTGCCAGCCGTGCAGAGGAGCCCCACTGTGCCAGTATCAATGAGGGCAGAGAGGGAAGCTGGACTTCCACTCCCAGCATGACAGTGACACGATGGCACCTGCCCTCACCCAGGGTCAGAGAAACCTGCTAAATGGCAAGATGCAGGTAAAATGCAGAGTCTTACAATATGACACACAAACTGCCCAGGTTTCCATCAAAAATCACTTGTCATATCAAGAACTAGGAAAATCTCAAATGGAACAAGAAAAGACAACTAACAGAGACCAACACCAAAATAACACAGACATGAGAATTATCTGACAAGGGTGTTAAAGCAGTGATCATAAAAATGCTTCAACAAATATTTACAAACACTCTTGAAACAAATGAAGAAATAGAAAGTCTCAACAAATTAAAGGTTTCAGCAAATAGTAGAAAATAAAAAAAAAGAACCAAATGGATATTTTAAATCTAAAAATACAATATCTGAAATTCTAAAAATCACTAGATGGGATCAATAGCAGCATAAAAAGACAGAAAATAATCAGCAATGCAAAGACAAAATAATATAAATTTCTCAATGTAATCCACTATATTAGCACACTAAAGAAAAAAGAATTACATGATCATATATATTCATGCAGGAAAAAAATGACAATTCTTTCTAAAATGATACACAGGTTTAACACAACTTTCATCAAATTCCAGCTTTTCTTTTGCAGATATAGACAAGATTATCCTAATATGTCACATGGAAAGCCAAAGGAAAAGGAGTAAACAGTTTTGAAAAATAATACTAAAGTGGAAGCAATTGCCCTTCCCATTTCCCAGACTTTCATGTCGCTTCAGCAGTCAGGACAATGTGGCACTGGAGAGGCATAAACACGCAGATTAACCAAATAGCAGAGAGAGCCCAGAAATAGCCCCACACACACATGGCCAGCTGGTTTTTAACAAAAAGCCGAAAGCAAGTCAATGGAAGAAGAACAGAGCACCAATTTAAATGTAAGTCTTATCACGGAAACATCCAGAATAATTTTTTTTTTTGAGACAGTTTTGTTCTTGTCACCCAGGCTGGAGTCCAATGGCTCATCTTGGCTCACTGCAACCTCCACCTCCCAGGTTCAAGCGATTCTCGTGCCTCAGCCTCCAGAGTAGCTGGGATTACAGGTGCGTGCCACCACACCCAGTAAATTTTTGTATTTTTAGTAGAGATGAGGTTTCACCATGTTGGCCAGGCTGATCTCGAACTCCTGACCTCGGGTGATCCACCCGTCTCAGCCTCCCAAAGTGCTGGGATTCCAGGTGTGAGCCACCGCACCCAGTCCAGAATAATTTTTGACCAAATGTCTGGGTACCATGGCCCAGCCAAGCTGACATAAATTTAATCATCGCAGAGCCCAATGGAAGCACAAGGTCTTTATAAATCAAGAGAAAGGCAGAAGACAGAACTGGAGATGGGGAGACTTTGCTGCTGGAGAAATGTCGGCAGCCCCCGGTTGGTGGAGGAGACAAGCAGCCAGATTTCCCGGAGCCCCCAGAGGAAATGCAGCCACACAGCACCTGGCTTCAGCCTCGAGGCCCAATTTGGACTTCTGGCTTTCAGAACTGGTAAGATAATAAATCAGTGTTGTTCTAAGGCACTAAATTTGCAGGAATTTGTTAGAGAAGCAATAAGAAACTAGTTCAGGTGTGAACAGACATGTTCCCGAGAGGGTGCACAGGTGGCAAGCACGCAAGAAGACGTGAGCATCACCAGCTGTTGGGGAAATGCAAATTAAGGTCACAAGAGATTGCCACTACACTCCTATTAAACAGCTACAACGCAAATACAGCCAATAGCACATACAGGCAAGGACAGTGAGAAGCTGGATTTCGCATATGTTGCTGGTGGCCATGGAAAATGAAACAGGGACTCTGGAAATAGTTGGGCACTTTCCTGAAAAACTGAACCTACACATGCCACATGACCCAGCAATTGCACTGCTAGGCATGCACGCCAGGGGAGCGAAAACTTACGTCCACACAAAACCCATACACAGTTGTCTATATTAGCTTTATTTGAAACAGCCTCAAACTAGAAAGGACCAAAGAGTTCTTCAATACAAGAACAGATAAGCAAAGCGTGGTGCAGCTATGCCATGGAGTGCCTGCTGCTCAGCCATGAAAAGGAACTGTTGATGCAGCCAGTGACTTGGATCAATGTCGAGGGCATTATGCAGAATGAAAGAAAAGCCCATCTCGGAGAAATCGCCCTTCTGGATAATATTCTCACACGACAAAATTACATACAAGGAAAACAGATGAGTGCTGGCTATGGGAGGACGTAGGGGGCAGTGTGATGGAAATCTCATGGATGTGGAACAGTCCTGTGTCTCAAATGCAGCTGTGGTTACGCAAATCTACACATGATAAAATGACAGAACCACACACATGCATTTCACCAATAGAGGCAGTCCCTGATGTATGTTCAGCTTACAACTGTTTGACTTTATGACGAAACAAAAGCCATCCACATTCAGTAAGAAACCGCACTGTGAGTTTTGACCCTTTCCTCGGCTAGTGATACGTGCTGTGATATTCCCTTGCCCTGCAGGGCAGCAAGGTGCAGTCCCTAGTCAGCCGGGGAATCACGAAAGTCAACAGCCCACTCTGTGTGTTGCTAGAGATTTTTGGATACTCTGTTTTGTGTTTTCACATCCCATCATGTCTACAAAATGCCCACCTGCGTACAGTATTCAACACTTTAGTATAAAATAGGCTTGATGTTAGATAATTCACCCAACCGTGGGCTAATATAAGTGTTCTGAGTAAGTCAGGCTAGCAATCTCTGGTTAATCTGGTAGGTTAATCACCTAAACTACCAACTGTGATTTGGTGTATTAAATGCATTTTTGACTTGTGATATTTTCAACTTATGATGGGTTTTTCAGGAGGTAACCTCATCATAAGTTGAGGGATGTCTGTAATGTTATTTTGGTCTGTCTTTGGCTTGATATTTCTTTATATGTATATATCAAGGAATTTCAAGAAATGTATATATATATTTAAATATATACTTATTTATTTAAATATATGTAATTATTTAAGCATATGTACTTATTACTTATTTTATATGTACTTATTAAATATATTATATATTTAAATATATACATATATAAATAAATAATATATAAATATATATTTTTTTAGTGTGCAGCAAAAAACAGAAGGAACTGTGACGCATTAATCTATTTTGCCCATTTACACTTACCTGGTTTTGCTACTGTACTAAGTTATGTAGAATGTAAACATGGGGTAAACTGAGCAAAGAGCATGCAGGACCTTCTTGTACATTTCTTTGCAACTTCCTGTGACTCTGTCATCATTTCATAATTAAAAGGCTCTTAAAAGAGTATGAATAATTAACCAGGTGTGGTGGTGCCTGCCTGTGGTTCCAGCAACTCAGGAGGCTGAGGCAGGAGGATCTCTTTAATCCATCAAGGCTGCAGTGAGCTGTGATCGCACCACTGCACTCTAGCCTGGGTGATGGAGTGAGACCCTGTCTAAGAATAAAACAAAAAGAGCATGAATAAAGTTATCCAAATCCTACAAAACTGTAACTTGAAACTTGGGTCCTTTCTGAAAGAATAAAGGTTTAAAAAACTAGACTTGATAACATGAGCATTGCAATCTGGAACCGCTTTGGGCCATAAAGGACTGATTCTGGTGAAGTTTGACTGCAGGGTTGCACAGATTGACGTACTGCCCCACCCCACCCCACCACCAAACAAGGAAACGGAGTGTAGCCCTCAGACCGTGGCATGGACCTTGGTTCACTATATTTAACAAAATCCCAGCAGAGGAAAGACAGGCCCAGCTATTCCTGCAGAGATTGTCCCGCTCCGCACACATAATTGTTCCTTCTTCCACCACTCATCCCAGCACCACCAAAATCAGCCCTCAAACTCTTGCTTAGAGCAGGGTGTACAGGAGAATGAGGAGGAAAGAAACTGGGCCTTAAAAAGTTGGAGGACAGACAAGTAGCTGCTCACCACTTTTCAGAGCAACTAGAACTTCTGGGAGAACTTTCCAAACACAAGCGAGAGGAGAAGAAATACATGGCAATTCTGCAAACATACTAAAACACATCTCTATAAAATAAAAGAACACCAAGCAAAAGACACACCAAAATAACAACACAAAAGAAAACCAACTCTAAAGGCAGCAAGCTATGGAATAACCGGCAAACTACAGAAAAGCTCAAAGGTGAGATTTTACACACACAAAATACAATTGGATGAAAATGAAGTTATTGAAACACATTGAGGACCTAAAATGTTATAAACAGCAATGATATAATGACAGAAACAGTAAGAAACAAAATAAATACCTCTAGAAATTATTACCACAGATAAAAACACAGCGAATACAGATTTTTTTGAAGACAAGAGGGTTACAGCAATTAAGGAAAAGCTAATGGTTAAGGAAGACAGATGGAGAAGGTCCAGCGTAAGGAAACAGGTGCCTGGGGGTAGAGAACCAGAGAGATGGATTGATGACATATTCAAAGACACGAGATTAAAAAGTGCCTGAAGTGAATAAAGATTGGGTCTGCAGATCAAAAGGACATATCTTCTTCCTGGGAAGTTTAACAGAGAACAGAAACGCCAAGGCAAATCCTAATTCAGCTGCTTAATTTCAAGATAAAGAAAGAATAACTCGGGTCTTCACACAGCCAGAGCAGATCATCTGCAAGAGGGGGTCCATCTCAGGTGGTCCACAGAGCGCTCCACACAGCACTCAGGATCTGCAGCGGGGAAACTGTAACAACTCTTAGGGAAAGAGGGCTGGCCCGTGGATCTTGTTCCCCCACAAGTCACTGTTAGAGTCTAAAGCCAACAACCTAAGTTCTCAGGTCTGAAGATGTCCTGGGATAGAACATCTCTGAGCTCTTCTTAGGGGAAATAAGAAGTTCATGGCCAATTAACATTGAATCAAAAGAAAGGAAGTGAGAGGAAGGGAGAGTGAAGCCGTCCTCGTATTTCAGATCAGGAAGTTGGCTGTTCCTGTGGAAAAGTGAAACTTGCACATGTTTAAAAAAAATGCGTTGACTCCAAATACCTAAGTTTTTCCCCAGAGTCTCCCCTCCTCTCCTGTGAAAGAGCTCTGAGCAATGACTGAGAGAGAGGAAATACTGGACGTTCATCAATTCTTTCAGTTGTGCTTCAGGTTTTTTTCCCTCCATTAAATCTGAGTAAATTTGAAGAATTACTTTTGTTGCAGGAGTGAGGTGGTGTGTTCCCACCTTTATTACCTTATGTTATTACCCCACAGGTGTTTGCGTCCACAGAAGAGCTCCTCACACCATGTCTATCTCTCCACGCGCCCACCAGCCTGTGCACGAAAACACAGATGAAGAGGTGTCTGCCACGATGTTAACCTGATATTCATGGTGGTCACGGCTGCGGGACAACTAGGGTCATTTTTTAATTTTCACGTTTTTGTCGTTTCATTGCTTAAGTTCTCTATAGTGAGTATGTATTATTAGCGTATTTATAAAAACAAAACCATGATTTTTCAAAAATTGAAAACATCAAAGGCAAATATTCTAAGATGCTAACAGTGTTAATTTTGTACAATGGAACTAAGTATGTTTGCATTTTTCTTGTTTTGTTTTTGTGAGATGGGGTCTCGCTCTGTTGCCCGGGCTAGAGTGCAGTGGCACAATCACAGCTCACTACAGTCTCTGTCTCCCCAAGGTCAGGTGATCCTCCTACCTCAGCCTTCTAAGCAGCTGAGACTACAGGTGCATGCCACCACACCCAGCTAATTTTCGTATTTTTAGTAGACACAGGGTTTCACCTTATTGGTCAGGCTGGTCTCGAACTCCTGACCTCAGGTGATCCACCCGCCTCGGCCTCCTAAAGTGCTGGGATTACAGGCGTGAGCCACCGCACCCAGTTTTTTTTAATTTTTTTTTTTTTGAGATGGAGTCTCAATCTGCTACCCAGTCTAGAGTGCAGTGACACAATCACGGCTCACTACAGCCTCTGCCTCCCCAAGGTCAGGTGATCCTCCTACCTTAGCCTACCGAGTAGCTGGGACTGCAGACATTTACCACCATGCCCAGCTAATTTTTGTATTCTTTGTAGAGATGACGTTTTGCTCTGTTGCCCAGGCTGGTCTCAAACTCCTAGTCTCAAGAGATCCACCCACCTCAGCCTCACAAAGTGCTGGGATAACAGGTGTGAGCCACTGGAACTAGCCTTGCATTTTTCTTTTAATTTTTAAAATGTTTACGTTTCCAAAAATTAAAAAAATAAGGAAAGCCTGTTTATTTTAAAAGAGCCATAAAGAGTTCTTTCCTCTTTCCCCTGGAAGATGCAGGAAACAAATCTCTATTGGCATATGACAGAGACAATCTCTTAACTGAAATGCAACCATGGAGAAAAAAACTTCTAGGAGTCATATGCTGCTGCTATGACAGTTATGCAAATGAATTAAAGTCCCCATTCAAAGAAACTGGTATAAATAGATTAATTTGTTAAATTCCCTTCTGGTTTTAATGTTGCATGCAAATACAAATGCAAAGGGAATTATGTGTAAAATTGTTGCTAAAAGACAGCAAAGAATAAGAAAAATAAATTTGCCATCAACCTCCCAAGGGTTTGTGAGAGATTCTTCAAACTAGAATCTCATAAAGCAACCGATTAAAAACACATACCAGACACTCTAGCCTCTTCTTTCCAATTAGCTAAGCAAATCTATGAAACGCGGGGGGCAGAGCTCTGTGAACTAAGCCAGTCTGACTGCCATATATATTTTTTAGATGGAGTCTTGCTCTGTCACCCAGGCTGGAGTGCAGTGGTGCGCTCTCCGCTCACTGCAAGCTCCGCCTCCCGGGTTCATGCCATTCTCCTGCCTCAGCCTCCCGAGTAGCTGGGACTACAGGTGCCCACCACCACACCCGGTTAATTTTTTTGTATTTTTAGTAGAGACGGGGTTTCACCGTGTTAGCCAGGATGGTCTTGATCGCCTGATCTCGTGATCCGCCCACCTCAGCCTCCCAAAGTGCTGGGATTACAGGCGTGAGCTACCGCACCCCGCCTCTGACTACCATATTTTAGGGCTCAAATCTGTTCCTCCACTCTTGCATCTGGGATTAGTTTGACTCATTTGGCCGATGAGACATTAGCAAATGTGGTGCAAGAAAAGGCTTGTTTGCATCGAGGCTTACTCTCCTTTCTGCTGTGACCAAGCCCAGGCTGCCTGCTAGAGGCCGAGAGACCACATGGAGGGAAGCCTCAGCCATCCCAAGCCCCAGCATCCTAGCTGAGGCCTCAGACATGTCCATGAGGCCACACTAGGCCAGCAGCCCCCAGAGCCAACCCACAAAGCTGTGAGCAATCACACGTGGGCTGTATTAAGTTACCGAGCTTCGGGTAGCCTTGAGAATGACTCATTCCTCAACCAAATCAGCCAGGCTCCTCTGACCCCTCTTCTCAACGAGGCCTCGCCCCCAGCCCTGATCAAATTCCTCATCCTCCGCCCTGAGGTGGAAGTTCCTGGCCTGCCTTAGCCAGACATCCCTCCTTGGTGCAATGGGTGCCGTTTGACAGGCATCAGTGCAGGGTTCTGCTGTCATGGGAGCTCTGGCTGCTGTCCGTTTGTACATTCAGACTCTTAGGCCCATGCTGCTGGCCCCAAAATGACACTCTGAGTAGCAAGAGCCTGGGTTATAGAAGCGAGCATCTCACTTGGACCATTCATTAACTCAGAGTGGGACTTGGAACCCACTGGGTTTCTGCAAATGTCAACCATGCTTAGTGTGCCTTTATGGACACGCTGAAAATCTGAAATATACTCCCCACACCTTGAGGTAGATTGGCTACCACTGCATCTATCAAGAGGAAAACCTGAGCAAAAATGTGCTGTGGGTTCCCATACCAGCAATAAAAATTAAAGAGCCAGAGACCCATGGTGGGTCAGCCATCCTTGGGGTCCTGACCAGACCTCGGGGGCATTGTTAGTCTTGTGTGTCCAGGGCCCCAGTGATATGGTTTGGCTCTGTGTCCTCACCCAAGCATCATCTTGAATTATAATCCTCATAATCCCACATGTTGAGGGAGGGACTTGGTGGGAGGCGATCTGATCATGGGAGTGGATTCCTGCATGCTGTTCTCATGATAAGAAGTGAGTTCTCACTAGAGCTGATGGTTTTATAAGTGTTTGACAGCTCCTCCTTCATGTACTCTGTCTCTCTCCTGCCACCTTGTGAAGAAGGTGCCTGCTTCCCCTTCCGTCATGATTGTAAGTTTCCTGAGGCCTCCGCAGCCATGCAGAACTGTGATTCAATTAAATCTCTTTTCTTTATAAATTACCCAGTCTCAAGGAAGTTCTATATAGCAGTGTGGGAACAGACAAACACACCAGCCCTCTCCACCATGGAGCTGGGATCTGAGGGCTGTTCACCTGGGACCCCACCACCGGCCAAGTCTAGACCAGCTGCCCCACTCTGAGCCCTGGATGTAGGAGTCAGTCCAGGGGTGAGATAGGATCCAGGGGAGTCAACAAGAGTGACTGCTTTGGGGTTTTGTCACTGCACAGATGGAGAAAGCTCTAGAAAGCCTAGGAGATAGAGCTGGGAGGATGATAACATGGAAATGCAGCCATGTTCTCCTCTTGTGATTAAAGTCTCACTGCCAGGGAGAGATTGGGGCTGATGCTGAGAAAGAAGGTGTGGGGGAAAGGAGGCTGAAACCTGGGTCATCTGTCTCCTGTTCTTCATGATCCTGGAACTTTGAGTGTGGGGGAGGGTGGGAGGGGACATGGGGCCATGGCCCTCTGTTCTTCAAGGCTCTCTTCTTCAAGGGGCCTTTAAGAGGTGCTTAGACCCTCTGGATCTGTCGGTTCTGGCACTTGCTCTGTAATTCAACAACCTCTCCAGCATCCTTCAAATATGCCTCTTTCCATGGGAGCAGATTTTGTTGTCTTTTGGCCACTGGCCCTTAAGTCCTGATTAGTATCTACCCCTTGAGTCCTCAGGGTGCTCAGGACAGAGGAAGTCACCATAACAGGCAATAAGAAAGAGTGGAGAGGATCTCTATTATCTTAAGACCCCAGTGAGCCTCCTCCCTGCTTCCCAGTCACAGACTCTGGACAGAAACCCTGCCCCCCGCCCCAGGCAAGATGCCAGCTCCCTTCCTGGTGCTGATGTCACAGGTCCCTGGACATGACCTCCCCACCAGGGCAGGACCCCAGCTCCCTTCCTGGTTGTGATGTCACAGGTCCTGACATTCCACAGTGTCCTGGAGACCAAGGATGGGAAACTGTCAACCTTCAGAACGTCCTTCTCCTTCAGCTGGAGGGAGCATGGCAGTGAGCCAAGGAGACGGGACCCTCTGCTTTGTCCTCCTGCTGTGCTGTTGGCAAGAAACTGAGCTCCGGCCAAGAACCGTGGTTCCAGGTAGGGCCCCGCAGGGATGGCTCAGCAGAAAGAGAACTGAACCAGGTGGGGAGCGGCGGCCTCTTCTCCCATGGATTCCTCTTATTCTCAGCCTACATGAATTTACCATTTATTCCTTGGGGAATGAATGTAGCTGAAAAGTCTTTCTATCTTTGAAGACTTTTTAAAATCTAGATGTCCATAGGAAAGTTGCAAATGTTACTTATTTTAACTTTTTATTATGGAAAATTTCTAACTGGGAAGAATATCATGAACCTTCGCGTATTCACCCTCAGGTTCAATTATTGTGCATATTTTGTTTTTTTCTACACACACACACATACACACTCCACACCACATACACACACTTTTCTTGTTTGGGGAGTATTTTAGCACCGTCCCAGATGCCTTACCACCTCATGTAAAACATTTTCTTGCGAAGAGATAAAAGCATTATCTACAATGTCATAATCAGACTAACATAATTACCAAAAGCCTTTATCTCAGCTCATACCGTTAAAAAATATTTGTGATGCTTGCTAAAGATGGGCAGGCAGCCTTTATTCAAAGGGGGCTACTACCATGGTGTCTCATAATAGTGGAGAGTGGGCTCAACTCCAAACACAGGGACAGTGGAGATTTGTAGCCAAGGATCAGGGTGGGTCAGTGGATGCACATTGCTAAAAGGTAGGAGAATTCTTTGCTAAACTGATTCAGCAAAGGCCAAGAAGGCTTTTATAAACAAAAATGAAGCATTTATATTTTTTGTCCCACCTGATTACTCTAGAATTTGGATATTATGATTTTCAGGACCATATAATTGTTTGCATAAGTTTAATAAAAATGGATTATCCTTGCAACAGGACACAAAGGTCTGCTATCTTTGAAGACCTTTTAAAATCTAGACGTCCATGAGAGAGTTGCATATGTTACTTACTTTAACTTTTTATTATGGAAAATTTCTAACTTGGAAGAATATCATGAACCTCCATGTATTCACCCTCAAGTTCAGTTATTGTGTATATTGTGTTTGGCCAAACAGGAGGCCAGACCTGAAAGGAAGCCAAGGCGATAAAATAATCAAAGATGGAGGGTGAGGAATTTGATCAGATATCAAGGGTGACCAGGCCAAGACTAGGGGATTTCCACTAAAAGACTTCACAGGATTCCTACTAAACATGGGGAAAAGCAGACAAAAGCAGAAGCTAGGGTCAAGGCCTAGTCAAAGAGAAGACTCAGAGGAGCCTGGCATGAGGTAAGTCAAGGAGCGAGGCTTTCTCATTCCCTCCTCTTGTTCAAGAAAGAAGAGACATTCCTTTGCCCTTTGAACAAGATAAGTCCATTTTTCATCTGGTGGAGGATGTGTGCTGGATGGTACAAGTAGTCGGGAATTTAATGAGGGGAATGTCTATGAAAAAGAGAAGAAAAACAAAGGTTTATAGTTGGAAACGCAGTTTCTGAATCCAGAGGGCAGTCTCTTGAGAAGATT
Source organism: Pan paniscus (assembly GCF_029289425.2). NCBI lineage: Eukaryota > Metazoa > Chordata > Mammalia > Primates > Hominidae > Pan > Pan paniscus. The sequence goes on from NC_073263.2 coordinate 113,868,935, forward strand.
TCTGGATTTTGGGCTCGAGGCATCTTCAGCCAATGGGGCAAGGATGGATTTCCTAGTTTGCAGGGGGTGTGTCCTTGGTGACATCATGACCATCAGAGCCACAGTCATGGTTATGCTGGGGGCAGAGCATGGATGTGTCCAGCTTCAGCGTTTCCAGATGGTCCCACGGAAGGCCTGAGATGTCAGGCTTTAGTTCTCACTAACACCCAGTCAGGAGGGCAGAAGAAAGACTGGAAATGTTAGCCTGGGAACATTGAAGGACTCTAAAAGGCTTCAGGATCCAGTCCAGTTTACAGGTAGATAACAAAGTAGAAAGTAAGGTGGAGTTTATCAAAAGATTTAAAAAAGTAGAATACACAGAGTTATAACTCACAAGGGTGTGCTACCATTTTTCATTAAAACATAAAATATGGCTCTATAGTCACCCCCTTTTTTTGATCAAGATAACCGAAGTAATGCTATTCTTGTCTCAAAAATATATCACATCTTACAAGATTTGGTCTGATTCTTTACATAAGTGCAGCAAGAATGGTAATGGACCACATAAATTGAGTTTTCTTTGCTGGAGCTTTTTACAAGGAATCTCAGATTAGATTTTTTAAAGGCTTTTTGAGGCTAGGAAGCCCAGCCAAAAACTCAGCATCAGACTTCACGTGTGGTACCTAAAGACTTGGGTGAATTTCTCTCTTCCGAAGGTCTCGAGGTTCCCAAAGTTCCTGGATCTGCCAGCAAATGACCTTCTTCACTCACCTGTGGGATGGGGACCCAGTGAGCCAGGTAGCAGGTCAGTTTCTCCAGCTCCATCAAATCAACCTCAGTTTTTAAAAACTGTCTGGTCACATCTGATTCTATGTATCAATCTCAAATATGACATTCCAGTCAAAGCCTTGGTAATATGACCAATGTTTCCAATCGTGTCCTGTTGCAAGGAGAATCAATTTTTATTAAACTTATGCAAACAATTGTATGGTCCTGAAAATCATAATATCCAAATTCTAGAGTAATCAGGTGGGACAAAAAATATAAATGCTTCATTTTTGTTTATGAAAGTGTAATTACCAAATTGTTGTCCGTTATGCATAGCCTAAGAGAAACCGGAAGCAGAGAGTTCTTTAAATCTGGAAAACAAAACATTAAAAAACCAGAAACATTTCCAAGAAAATTCAGAAAAATTATAATCGTCCCCACATTGAGTCCCACATCATTAATTCTTGATCTACTTGATCTTGGGTTAGCAGGTTTACAAATCCGTCAATGTCTCCCTGAGCTCTGGAAAAGTCCAGCCTAATAGTGCAATCTTAGAGGCGTCAGAAACCTTACTCCAGAGTACTTGGCAGAGGCTTACCTAAAAATCTCCTTGAAGACAAAGAATTTTTGGACTGTAGCTGATTGCAAAAGCTTTCAAAAAAGCATCAGAGTAAAACAATAATTGTCTTGAATGACAAAAGGCATAAAATGCATAAAATGGCCATGGTTAAAAATCTGATGAGAGTTCATTATGCTGCAATTGACAAGGAAATTTGGTTGTTTCTGTGACATACAACATTACAAGACAATAATGGAAATTAGGACTCATAACTTTATACCAGGACATATCATGGACAGTAAGGACAGTGAAAATTTCTAGGAATTTTAAACAATTTCTGAAACACTTATAACATATATGCATACAAATATAAAGAAGGTTAAACATCCCTTATTTGACAATGCTTTTTACGAATTTAATGTATCAAATAAAGCTAATTAGTTTAACATCTTTCTTTTCACCAAGTGAGAGAACAAATCCTTTGAGATTTTCTGGTGGCCCTTTGGGAAATCTCAAAATTAGTTTGAGGTCAAAATTCTTCATTTAGAATTTTACTTGGATGAAGTTGTCAAAAATTATAAAAGGTTTGAATATTTGGTTAAATAGGATCATAAGTTACTATGAAATGGTAGCTATCCATTTAAGTTAAATGACAGTAAAGAATTTTTAAAGAAAATATAGGAAGTAGCATGGTTTTTAAAACAATTTAGCTCTTTTAATATTGAGGAGACTCAGTTTTCTTAAGTAATCAAAAACATGATAAAGAAAACATGAAACACAGGAAATATTTGATAAGACACAGAATCTTTGTTTCCTAGTAAGACTACTCAACAGGTAAGAAACAAGTACCTCTTACAATCTCTTATTAAGAACAGACCAGGCCTGGCGTGGTGGCTCATGCCTGTAATCCCAGCACTTTGGGAGGCCAATATGGGCGGATAATCTGATGTCAGTATTTCAAGATAAGTCTGACCAACATGGTGAAACCCCATCTCTACAAAATTAGCCAGACATGGTGGTGCATGCCTGTAATCCCAGCTACTTGGGAGGCTGAGGCAGGAGAATCACTTGGACCCAGGAAGTGGAGGTTGCAGTGAGCCAAGATCACGCCATTGCACTCCAGCCTAGGCAACAAGAGCAAAACTCAGTCTCAAAAAAAAAAAAAAAAAAAAAACAGACCAGTAATTCAACAAAACTTTGGCCTTTTAGCAGGCAGAGAAAATCAAACTCCAGTACCGCATTGCTACACTATTGATACTAAAGCTCATCTATAAAATCTTATAATAAAATTCATTTACTGCTAGTGTATCTTCACCACACAAGATTTTTCTCTCTCTCTTTTTTTCTCAGAGACTCGTTACATCTTTCCATACTAATTTACACATTTTGTCCGGTTTTTTCTCTTCCTGAAAAAACAAATTTTAAACCACTTTAGGACAAAATTACTCACCTTTTTCGTCAACAAAAACACATTCTTCATATCACATAAGCTTTCTTATCAAAAACAGATCTTACTTTCCTTTATACTTTGCACAGGAAGTTGTTTTTCTTCACCCTCATTATTTCCAGTAGTTTTAATTACACATGTTGATTATGTTGATTACAATGTTCAATAGAGAAAACTAGGAGTAGACAGTTGTGAATTGTGTCACATATAGCATTCTGTAACAAAGTAGCAAATTGTATGACTATACCATCTTACAATTTTTAGAGATATATTTATCTACAGCATAATTTTTCAAGGTGGCAAAAACAACTTTTGTTAACAGACTCAAATACATTTAGTCTCTCTGTATCATATAAAATAAGAAAACTTGTGCTTAGTACTGAGTGTTTCAATAGCTTATCTTATTTAAAAATTATTAATGAAACTCTTGTTTTACTTAACTGATCATGACACCAGGGTTATGAGTCACCAGATAGATGTTTAGAAACTGTTTTTAAAAGGCAAACACAGGTTGGGTGCAGTGGCTCACACCTCTAATCCCAGCACTTTGGGAGGTTAAAGCTGGTGGATCACTTGAGCCCAGGAATTTAAAACCAGCCTGGGAAATATGGTGAAACCCCATCTCTACCAAAAAAAATGCAGAAATTAGCAGGGTGTGGTGGCACGTGTCTATAGTTCTGGCTGCTTGGGAGGCTCAGATGGGAGGATCACCTGAGCCCGGGAGGTCGAGGCTGCAGTGAGTCATGGTCACACCCCTGCACTCCAGCCTGGCTGACAGAATGAGACCCTGTCCCAAAAAAAAAAAAAAAATGCAGACACGCTATTGTAACTGCCCAAGGGGTTCACTTGCCCCCTGCCCAGGCAGAGCCAATTCATCAAGACAGGGGAACTGCAATAGAGAAAGAGTAATTCACGCAGAGCCAGCTGTGCAGGAGACCAGAGTTTTTTTATTACTCAAATCAGTCTCCCCAGGCATTCGGGAAACAGAGTTTTTAAGGATAACTTTGTGAGTGGAGGGAAGCCAGTGAGGCAAGAGTGCTGACTGGTCAGGGATGAAATCATAGGGAGTCAAAGCTGTCTTTTTGCACTGAGTCAGTTCCCGGGTGGGGGCCACAAGATCAGATGAGCCACTTTATCCATCTGTGTGGTGCCAGCTGATCCATCAAGGGCAGGGTCTGCAAAATATCTCAAGCAGTGATCTTAGGAGCAGTTTAGAGAAGGTCAGAATCTTGTGGCCTCCAGCTGCATAACTCTAAACCATATAATTTCTAATCTTGGGGCTAATGTTAGCCCTACAAAAGCAATCTAGACCCCAGGCAAGAAGGAGGACTGCTTTGGGAAAGGGCTGTTACCGTCTTTGTTTAAACTATCAACTAGGTTTCTCCCAAGGTTAGTTCAGCCTATGCCCAGGAGTAAACAAGGACAGATTGGATGTTAGAAGCAAGAGGGAGTCAGTTAAGCTGGAGCTCTTTCACTGTCTCAGTCATAATCTTGCAAACGTGGTTTCAATCTCTCCCTTTGGGTTTTATAGCACCTTAATCTTTTTTGTTTTTGTTTTTGTTTTGTTTTGTTTTTGACAGAGTCTCACTCTGTTGCCAGACTGGAGTGCAGAGGCGCGTCTCGATTTCTTGACCTCATGGTCCGCCCGCCTCGGCCTCCCAAAGTGCTGTGACTACAGGCATGAGCCACCATGCCTGGCCAATAACACCTTAATCTTCAGGTGCAGGCTGTGAAGACGGGAAAAGGCTGTCATTGCTCTGGCTTCTTCCCACTGACAGGGGACGTAGTGGGAATGGGAATGAACCCCAAGGTGAGAAGAGTGGAACCGTTTTGCAACTGTCTGGGCGACACATGCAGGCCTGGCTGGGCTTCCAAGGCTTGTGTGGTAAAAACATTATTACCTTTATCTATAGTTTTAGTACAGTATTTAAGTAAACAGCATACTATAAGGTAAATAATGAGTCCTAGGATAAGGAGTACAATTTTTAATTTTAAAAGCAAAGATTTGAGGCCAGGTGCGGTGGCTTACACCTGTAATCCCAGCACTTTTGGAGACTGAGGCAGGTGGATCACCTGAGGTCAGGAGTTCGAGACCAGCCTGGCCAACATGGTGATACCCTGTCTCTACTAAAAATACAAAAAATTAGCCAGGCATGGTGGCAGGTGCCTGTAATCCCAGCTACTAGGGAGGCTGAGGCAGGAGAATCACTTGAACCTGGGAGGCAGCAGTTGCAGTAAGCTGAGATTGAGCTATTGCACTCCAGCCTGGGCAACAAGAGTGAAACTCCGTCTAAAAAGAGAGAGAGAGAGAGAGAGACAGAAGGAAAGAAAGAAAGAGAGAGAGAGAGAAAGAAAGAAAGACAGAAGGAAAGAAAGAGAGAGAGAAAGAAAGAGAAAGAAAGAAAGAAAGAAAGAAAGAAAGAAAGAAAGAAAGAAAGAAAGAAAGAAAGAGAAAGAAAGAAAGACAGACTGAAAAATATTTAAAAGCATTAGTTTGGGGATTCTAACTCATAAAGAATTTATAATTTAGTCTAAACTGCCCAAAAAAACCTTAAGAAGCACTAACAGCAATGTACTATAGGTTTTTTGGAAGCATGATTTTTCTCTCTCCAGTCCCTATTTTTTAAAGAAAAACAAATCATGATAGAAATGATTTACAATTTACAAAATAAACTTTAGTCTTATAGTACTTGGCTTGATTATTTGCATGAAGTACAACTAGAATAATTATTTTTCACTTAGGTTTTAATGGGCTTTGATGGAACTTTGTTCCATGAAGAATTTTAGATAAGACTTTTTAAAAGCCGAGCCCAGCCATGGATTTGTAACCTTAAATACCTATGAGTTGAGCAAATTCCTCTTTTCTTGAGGTCCCAAGATATCTTGCAGTTCCTGGGCCTGTTAGAAAGTGACATTTTTTATTTAGCACAGGTCAGGAACCTTGTACAGGGACTCTGTGTGGACAAGGTATGAGGCCAGATTTCCCAACGGGCTTTAATTGGCTTTATAAGTTAACTTTGATTCTTTAAAGAAGCATGCCAGTCCAGTTAAAGCCTTGGTAAAATGACCAATTTCTCCAATTGTGTCCTGTTACAAAAGAAAACAGATTTTTATTGCACTTATGCAATTAACTATACTACCATAAATTGAGAATACTTAGAAATAGTTTTCAAATTTTGGAGAAATCAGGTAGAGAGAAACAAATATGTTGTAAATTTTGTTCACAGGAGTATATTTTACTCACTTGTTAAAAGTTGCAAATAGCTTTAAAGAAATAAGTTCTCTTGACTTGGAAAACAAAAGGTTTAGCAATGTTTAATACGTTAGTTTTCCATAAGAGTTCTAAAGTTTGGGTTTTTTCTTTATTCCAATAACATAATTTTTAAAGTTATCTGAGACCTATACTTAGAGTTTTATATTTGATTATAAACTGCCTTTTGAAAAGGACTAAAGCAAGACAAAATGTTTGCAGATGACAAAACAATTAGTATAGCCACTATTAAAGACACCATTGACAAGGAAATTTGTTACCTCTGTATCACACAGTCATTTAACATAATAATTAAAATTATTACTGATAACATATACTGAGTTATATTAGAATTATAGGAGTTTTACATAATTTTGGAACATATATTAATAACACATTTACACAAATATAGCCCAAAGAAAGCCAAACACCATTTTGTATTTGACAATGTTTCCTGTATGGTTTTTATACCAAATAAGCCACATGTCATTTTTGGACTTTAAAGGACCTAATATTTAAATATTAGATTAGAAATAGACAAAATTTATAATTTGATTTTGGAACGTTTGTCAAATAGCAAAGGTTTAAAACACTGGATATCACAAAATAGAATCCCACGTCATTATAATAAGTCATTTATTTAGCCAAAATGATAACTTCAAAATCTTAAAAGAAAAACCTTTACTCTGATAGAGGACACTTAGCTTTCCAAACAAGACCCAATAAAGACAGCATGAGGCTAACTGACCTTGTCTCTTCTCTCTCCTCCCTTTTTTCCCTGTCATTTACCCAAAGGAGAAAACAAAACTCTTTCATTATATTTTAACATTACATAAAATTTGTCTTCAAAAGAGAAAACCAAATTTCATGTATGTATTGGTGCATTTTTAATGTTGAAGCTAGTTTATCAAATAAAATTTTATATCTCTATCAGGTTTTAATTAGTTTGACCATAAGGTAAGATTTTTATAAACTTTTAGAAACCTTTACAATTTTCCATCAAAGAGTAGATGAATTTTCTAAGAAAACCCTATTATTTGGACACATGGGCCCAAATTCTGGCCCCACATCAGTATGATTTTAATATTTTAGCCTACAGAAAAAAGCTAATTAAATCTCAGCCAACTTGTTTAAACCCACAGAATTTTGTATAAGATCAACCCTTTACAAACCCTTTTCACTTTGCTTAAACCTTTAGTTTTGTCCCATTACTCTTTTAGGTTAAGACAATCTTTAAAACTCTCTGAACTAGACAAAATTGCATTCCCTTTAACAAAAGCCATATTCCTATGCCTTCTTATAATCTTCTACCAAAAACACGTTCCCTACACATCTTGTATATAAAACTGTTTCTCCAGTAATCTTAATTTTATGTTATAATGTTAATTCTTAGCAACTTTTATTTTTAGTGAAAAACCTGGTAAGTAAGCTATTTTAATTATGTACTAGGGTTGCAGCCTAGGACATGAGATACAAATGAAGATAAGGTCTGAGTCTTTTCAGCATAGCTAGCGGCATGCCTCTCCACATGTCTCCAGGCCTTATCTATAATCTAATGCTTCAAAGTAGGTAAACTGAACAATTTTTAAAAGTCAAGGAAACAGTTTGACCTTAAAACATTTAGCAAATCTGATATTTGACCTTAATTTAGACCAAATGTCTACATTTTAAAAATATTTTATTTTACTAATAATTTTTAAAACTGCTTTTATTTCTAAAAGATTACTGGTCATGTGAACAAAAATGCATTAAAGTTTCTACTTTTCTGACAAAACATTTGATTTAAGTGCTTATTTTTTAAGTCAATTAATCAGAGTGCTTTTATATATAAACAAGCATACAACACATATAAATAGACAGACAAAAGATTCAGCACTTGTAAGATTTTTCATTGGCCAGTTTTTTAATTGGATGACTGGCTTCAGGGTGGAGCCCTTGGAGGAATGGGGCTGGGAAAGCATGAAACTTCTAGGGCCTAATAAGCAGGCAGAGCTGGAAGGCAAAGACAGATCCCTAAAATTAAGGGTGCCATTTTATACTGAACACTGGATCCCCAAAAGGAGAAAAGTACTACGGGAGAAGACAGTGCAATGCTTCTACTGCGCATTTTATTGCAAGGCAACCCAAAGCCAGTCAGCCCATGTTGTAATTAGACCATCCCCCATGGGAGTCCCATCTCTCAGTGAGGGTGGGGATGTTTCCCTATCTTCCAGATGCCCAAGAGCATGCATCGCTGATCCAAGTAGGCAAAGAGTCAAGTATTCCTCCTTAACTACTATTAGCCACCCCTTAAAGTAGATTTCCTACCTAGTTATTATACACCAAAGCTTTTTTATACTGTGAAGTAGTTTCTGATACCCCCAAAACTCAAAACTGTCAGATGACACAATGCAAAACAGAACATAGCCTTTTATTTTGAGAGGGATTTATCCACTTTTAATTCCTGGGGTTTCACGAGGAAAACAGAGTCGTTTTTTGTTTGTTTTTTGGTGTTTGTTTGTTTGCAAAACAGAGTCTGTGGTGCCTCCTCTGTTTTTCCCAAGGAGTCCTTGGCTACCAGAAGTTATCTTAGGGCCTCTCATGTGTGCCTTAAGGGTGACGAGACAAAAAAAATGGAGACAAATAGTACAGTTGACTGAGAAGAAAAATAAACTTTTTCCAGAAAAACAAGATCCAAGAAGAGAAAAACATAAAGGCCTTTTAAATACATCTATACCTTGTTTATCCACTTTTAATTAACCTGACTTTTAACCATGGTGCTCTTTAAAAAAGAAATCCCTTCAAATCTCTTATTACCTGACTTTAGCCAGGCCAAGTGGCTAATATTTTTAGCTTCTGAACTTTACCAAAGGTAACCTCCTAGGTGTTTCAAAAACATGGTAAGAAGTTTCTTTCTTTACAAGATTTAGAATCTCCACAAGTTCAGAGAAAAGAAAATTCAAGAGAGGAAATCAGAAGCTATCTATGAGGGAAAAAAACCTCAATAAATGGCAAAATTACATAAATAAGAAATCAGAAAGGAATCATTACAGAAACCAAGACTAGAACCCAGGCCACCATTGTCAAAAAGCAAAGTCTTAGCTACTGAGTTACAGCATTGAGCAGTTTCTATTGCTCTTTCCAGAAGGAGCCTAGAGAACCAGTTTCAAGCTCGCAAAGGCTTTTAACTGCTTAAGAAAATGTTTAGGGCTAACTAGGACATGAATCCCCAAATTCCTGTCTTCTAGATGGTGAAACCAAGGGAAAGTAACTGCACATGATCACAAGGTTAAGCTCTTAAGGACACAAAACAAGACAGAAAAATTTCATCCGGTATTGGTTTCAGGGACCCACAGCAAAGTTTGTAACTGACCAGCCTGCCAGTCTGGCTTGAAAAGCAGGCTTGAAAGTGGGTCCTAAACCCACATTCTATCCTGTGATACTTCTTTCTCCATTACAGAACACAGAAAGACAAATTCTTAGCACAAAGTACACCAGATTTGCTACCACCTAAGACTAGTTTCACAAATCCTTTTTCCATTAATTAAACCCTTGCAGAGAGACAAATAGTTTACCATTTACTCAGAGAAAGAGAGAGACCAGAAATTTGGCTGGTAAGAATTTCTTATCCTTTTTATCGGCATACCAGGCTTGCGGGCTCCCTTTCTATGCAGATTTCAGAAGAACGGAGTGGTTTCTGATGACCCTGCTCACTGCACCATAGCTGTGGGGTTCAAGCCACTTTACAAGAGAAAATCACCATTTCCTGTTTTATGGAACCATAGGCAAGATTCTTAATTTGCAAGATGCTGCCCAGTGGGCTGCAAGGAGAACGGAATTAACATTTTCTATGCCAGCAAAACACACATAAGAAAACAAACATTGGTCACCTCGTTCAGCACCCAATGTCAACCTGGCAAAGCTCAAACATTTTCCCATTGGTCCCTGTTTTCTTTGATCCACTCCAGGTGGTGATGGACAACCTCTGAACGGTAATTCACAATGAGATATCTGGGCAAGGCGAAGACAGGCCTATTGAGCCTTCTCTAGGGCTCATCAAATGTGACCAGACAAATAAGGAGGGTTCTGAGTTAGGCCTGCTGGACTTCCATCAGCAACCCCTTCAGAGATCCCTTCCACATACACAAACACACATTAAGATGAGATGGACACAAGGCCTTCCAAATCAGATCCCCAACTAAGAACTCCAAGAGTATCCCTTTCAAACTATCCTCCTATTCTCCATCTGGGAAACCTCCTCAAAATCTTCCTGAGTGAGGAGAAGTCTCCCAAACCAGGAATCTTCCTACTAGTTAGAAAGAGCCAGCCGAGACCCCCAAGGAGCCAAACAGACACCCTACAGTGGGGCTACAGACAGATACCCTACCATGGGGCTACAGACAGACACTCTGATAGGGCTACAGTTAAGGGACGTTTCCCCAGACCTACTTCTCCATTGCAATTAAATCCATGCAAATTGGGTTGGCAGTGCCCCGCCAGTAGAGAGAGTACCAGAGTCAGCCCCTAGTCCAAGAGAACTAGGAAGCTGCTTGGGCTGGCTGGCTTCTGGATCCATTGTTGAAGGGGGGCCACTGAACCATGGGTGGATATCCAAAAAGGCAGTATTGTACAAGCCCCCAAATTTGTAACCACCCAAGGGGTTCACCTTGCCCCCTGCCTAGGCAGAGCCAATTCATCACAACAGGGGAACTGCAATAGAGAAAGAGTAATTCACCCAGAGCCAGCTGTGCAGGAGACCAGAGTTTTTTTATTACTCAAATCAGTCTCCCCAAGCATTCGGGAAACAGAGTTTTTAAAGATAACTTGGTGGGTAGGGGGAAGCCAGTGAGCCAGGAGTGCTGATTGGTCAGAGATCAAATCATAGGGAGTCAAAGCTGACTTTTTGCACTAAGTCAGTTCCTGGGTGGGGGCCACAAGATCAGATGAGCCACTTCATCCATCTGGGTGGTGCCAGCTGATCCATCAAGTGCAGGGTCTGCAAAATATCTCAAGCAGTGATCTTAGGAGCAGTTTAGAGAAGGTCAGAATCTTGTAGCCTCCAACTGCATGACTCCTAAACCATAATTTCTAATCTTATGGCTAATGTTAGTCTTACAAAGGCAGTCTAGTCCCCAAGCAAGAAGAAGTTTGCTTTGGGAAAGGGCTGTTACCGTCTTTGTTGATACTATAAACTATGAACCTTCTCCCATAGTTAGTTCGGCCTGTGCTCAGGAATAAGCAAGGACAGCTTGGAGGTTAAAAGCACAATGGAGCCTGTTAAATCTCTTTCACTGTCTCAGTCATAATTTTACAAAGGTGGCTTCACTATGACACCAAATAAAGCTACCATCATCTCCAGTTATTTCCCTGTTAACTATTTTTATTTGGCTGGTAACCCAAGTAGAATAAAATTATGTCTGCATTATATCTATAGCTGACAATTCCAAAGACAAACTGTCTTTATTTAACAGTCTCAAACTAGCTTTATATATCAACCATCCTAGTAATGTAAACTTAAAAAACATTTGGGTTAGCTCCTCTGTTTCTGGGAGTCCTGGGAATATTTAATCAAGCACATCTTTTTTCTCTAAGCCAATTTGAATAGAACTCCTTTAAGGAATTTTATAATTACTTCAGCAATACCATCCAGAGGTAGAAAAAATCACATATATGTAACATAAGTACGTACACATACAGACAGACACATGAAAACAGTGATTGTATGGCTTCATTCTTAAATTTTAGCCATGAGTCCGGCAACACAGTAACACAAAACTCACTGGTTTATCTCCACTCTATATTTTTATCTGAATTATGTTTCTGATAAAAACGGGATATGTTGAGGTTACCCACTCAATAAGGGCTAAAGATTTTTCTTTCTTAACCAGCATTTGTGAAGGGGAGTTTCAAGCCTTTCTTTTCCCCTGATATTATTTAATCTTACAGAGGCTGTGACTGAAGCAGCCATCTGGATATGTCAAAGCCTTCACTGAGTAGATAAAATGCCCCACCTGTTTCCAGTTGGTCTTTTTCCTTTTCAGCCTCAGATCAGGTAGTTGATCTGGGGTTGTCTGGGTCCATAAAGCTCCAGGGACTGTTGGGAGTCAAGGGGCTGAGCGGGAAGAGAAGGGTGTAATGGGGGTGGGGGGAGGAGTGGAGGCCCAGGGGGACACATCCAGTGGTGCAAGGAGGCTAACGGAGATTAGACGGTGAGAAGAGAACTCGGGTGCAGAGACTACATCTAGGAGAGAACTCTGGGAGCCAGTTTGGGGAGATCTGGGCCATGGCCACTCTGTATGGTTTGCAAAGTCACAGCAAAATGGAGAGGAGCACAGCCAGTGCCGCAGTGGGGAGGGTCAGGAGGGTTTTAGAAGGGGTTTCAGTAAACAGAAGAACCTTGCCCATGTGCAGTTGAGCTCCATGCCTTTTCATGGGTACGTGTTCAAAAAATGGCCGTGTTAGCATGGCAGTTTTAGCACAATCCGAGAGCAGCATTTTTGGCCCTCTGTATTAGTCAGTTCTTGCACTGCTATAAAGACATACCTGAGACTGGGTAATTTATGAAGAAAAGAGGTTTAATTGGTTCACTGTTCTGTGAACTGTATAGGCTTCTGCTTCTGGGGAGGCCTCAGGAAACTTACAATCATGGCAGAAGGCAAAGGAGAAGCAAGTACATCTTACATGGCCAGCAGGAGGAACAGAGAGAGTGGGCAGGTGCTACGCACTTGTAAACAACCAAATCTCGGGAAAACTCACTATCACGAGAACAGCAAGGGGGATGTCAGCCCCCGTGATTCAGTCACCTCCCACCAGGCTCCTCCTCCAACACTGGGAATTACAATTCAACCTCAGATTTGAGTGGGGACATAAATCCAAACCATATCAGCCTCTGACATCCAAAGGTGAAGCAGAGGACAGGAAACCCTCACTGCGTGTCCTACATGGACTGGCCAGAGCCACTCCATGGTCAGTGGTCTCTCACCAGGAAGGAGTGCTGGGGGCGCTGCACTGTTTAAACCACAAAAGGGAGGAGAGTCTGGTCACAGACTTGGATGATTGGCTCAAGGAGACAAAGGAATGGGTCTTTCGTTTCTTGTTTTCCAGAGCTGGCTTCTTCTTACTCCTTAGGAAAGCTTTCAGGTCACAATTGTGTAAGGAATGGGTAAGAGAGAAAAAAGGTCAGAGTTTAGTCCTTACCTCCCAAGATCTGATTTCCTCATCCAGACGGTTGAAACAGGTGACCAAGGTCTTCCCCAGCTTGAAGACCAATTAAGGGATCATTTCTAAATCACTTTCTCACGAGGAACATTGGGTTTCCTTACTCTCCTTGGTCCTTAATGACTCAGTGGGCACTTCAGGCATTTGCCTCAGAAATTGAGTTGACCATGTTTCATGGCTTTCTTGAGATGTTGGACCTTGAGGGAGAGAGGAGAGCGGTTAACGTGGTCCTAGTGATTGAGAAGGGTGCAGTGCTATTTTCCCCAAATTAACCAGAATGAAGTCTCAGAACTCCACAGGGAAACCTTTCACGGAGGCCAGCATGTGCACGATGTAAATATCGAGAAAGAGCAGTGGATTCTTACAATTACATGGCGTGCGGCACCTTAAAACCGTGAGGCTGAAGTCACAGGTGACACATGAAGGATATGGCAAAGCCACTCCACTTGACAATGCACTTTAAAAACCGCACGGATGTTATAAAACCCAAATATTTTACTCCACATGCTTACTGGCTGACTTGCACAACACTTCCATTATAATTACGGGACAGACACAAAATGAAAAGAATATTTTTAACAAAGCACTTGCACGATGCAGCTGTACCCATTCTTAATGATCATTAATGTCTCATCCAAAGAGAACTGTACTTTGTTTGTTTCGTTTACCGAAGGTCAGCATACTGGGAAGCAATTGCCATCACATCTCAGACCTTTTTGCATATTTTCCCGCATTGTTCTGAGCCTGCATGTGCGCAGACGAGTCGATTGGTATGCAGATTGTCTGTCATTAAAGCCATTTGGAAATCAGCTTTGTCACTGGTTTAGTGTTGGAACTTCAGATCCTAGAAGCCACCACTGGAAAGCTCTGTGCACTCGGAAAGGGAAGGTGTGTGGCCCTGCTGAGCCCAACCTCGGGGCTGGAGGAAGAAGCTGACCTTGACCTTGAGCCAAAGCAATGCCCCAGGACGCTGAGACGCCACACCCCCAATAAAGAAAAACTGTGAATGGCAGAAGCGGGGAACTACTGGGTGGGGGCTAACAAGGAGAAAGCAGTGCTCAGAACTCCACCCACTCTCAGGGTCACTCAGCACAGTCAGCTCCCATCAGTCAGGCAGCCGAGGCCACAGGTCACGAGGTCATGGGGCCTGTGGACAACCCATATTCCAGACCTCAGCATTTCACCCACATGACCCCACCTCTTACCTGCAGATGGGACCACCCTGAAATCACTTTGCTTATGAAGGAGGAGAAAGGGGGGTGGCCCATCTCTCTGAGTCCTGCCCCTCCTAAAACAGAGCCATGAAGCCAGGTCTTCATGATGCAGCCACAGCATTGCACAATGTTTCCCATTTCCCCAGAACATGTTTCTAAGCCTCCAGGTGCATGCACTGTGGGCGCCTTTCACAAAGGAGGGCCAAGTGCTGCTTTCACAAGAGGAACGTGCCCTCTTACTCTGCTCACCCCAAAGCAGCTGGGTGAGCCCAGTCATCCTTGCGACCGGGATGTTGTCTTGACCTCTCAAGGGGTGATTCCAGGGACCAGGAGGGCAGGCTCAGCTCAGAGCTCCTGGACAATTGTCCTCCATCCTCACAGCCACCCCGGAGGTGGCTGTTTCTCCACATTTTCCAGACAAGAAAGCCAAGTCCCAGAGAACTTTCCTGGGGCCATCTCTCATCACCCACAGGAGAGACTGGAACTTGGGCAGGGCTCCTTCCTCTAGAGGGGGCTGGTGGGCACCCACAAAACCATATCCATTTAAAGAGAAAAATATGCAAATTCAATGAACATTGTTAAACTATAGGGTTTTTATTTCCTTCTAGGTTCACCTACTGAAATACCATTCAGTTCAAAACAGGAGGATATGTCTGAATTATTAGGTAAGGAAGCCCCTCCTATCAACCTCTGGCCTGTACGTGAAGGGGGCTGGATGGTTGTCTGTGGCTGTTTCCCAGATAACCTGGTACGAGCTGCAGACAGCGGAGGGAACTGATTGGTTTGGGGCTAGAATCATATTCCAATGGCCCATAGCTTTACTGCTGACATTTAAGAGTCAAACTCTCAAGAAATTAAGGAAGACAGAATTTTAGACCATTATGCCTAAAAGGTGCCTGGGAGCCTTGCTTCTCAAAGTGAGGTCCAAGGACCCTCAGCATCTGCATCACCTGGTTTGGGGAGCTTGTTAGAAGCGCCCAGCGGCAAGCCGGGCCCAGCCCTCCAGCACCAGCACCGCATTCAACCTGATGCCACCGATTCCTGTGCACCTGAGAGGCCCATGGCTGAGCCGTCCCCTCCTCCACCGCCTCAGCCCTGCCAGCCCCCTGGAAAGATGGTGGAAACTACAGACCCCCTGGCCTCACCCTGGGGATGCAGGCCGTGCTGGTTTGGCTGAGCCTGGTGCCTCTGTGCTTCTCTAGGGCTCTGCAGGTGATGCTAAAGTACAGCCGGCTGAGAACCGCTGCCCTGGGCCAGGGCTGTCCAATAGAAACACAGCATGAGCCGAAGATGTGCTTTTCATTGTCTAGTGGCCACATTAAAAAGACACAGATGAGGCCAAAGTGGGCAGATCACGAGGTCAAGAGACAGAGACCATCCTGGCCAACATGGTGAAACCCCGCCTCTACTAAAAATACAAAAATTAGCTGGGCGTGGTGATGTGTGCCTGTAGTTCCAACCACTTGAGAGGCTGAGACAGGAGAATCCCTTGAACCCTGGAGGCAGAGGTTGCAGTAAGCTGAGATTGCAGCATTGCCCTCCTGCCTGGCAACAGAGCGAGACTCTGTCTCAAAAAAAAAAAAAGACACAGATGAAACTCATTGCAATAACATTTTATTTCACGTAATGATTTCAACATGTGATCAGTGTCAAATTACTAATGAGATGTTTCAGTCTTTCCATCACGCTGGCTCTCCACAGTTCCATGTGTCCTTTGCCTTCACGGCCATTTCCACGTGGACAGCCACGCTCCAGTGTGTGAACCTTTAGCCAGTGCCCGCAGTTCTGCTCTGACCTCTCGTTTTACATGTGGGGAAACTGAGGCCTAGAATGCTGGGACTCAGAGCATGCAGTCCTGACCCCTGCTCACATTGATGCCCTTGGGAAACAGTCACCTCCCAGGACTTCTCTGCCAGCATTGCCTGTGGAGTGGGGTCGAGGTAGAGGATGGGGCCACCTTCCATCCGGCAGGGCCTGGGACTGCGGCTGTGAAGGCTGCACGGCCTTGAACAGGGGCTCCCGTGGGAATGCAGGGCCCCCAGGTGCTGGGCCCTTTCTAGGAGCTGTTGCTGTCAGAAGTCAGGCTTTGCTCCCTTTCCACATCTGGGTGGGAGAGGCCTGGGAAAAGCTCTGCCTGCCTGCGTGTTTGATGGGTTACGTGGATGGATGAGTGAGCGCTGCAGTGAATGAATGGATGTTCCCATTCTTGCTCCTGCCGCCCCGTCCACTTTCTGGGTACTCAAGCGAACTGCCCCAGGCAGGAGTTAGACTCCCCAAGGTCAAGGAATGGCTGTGACTGGACTCACTTTCCTGGTGAATCTGGCGGTTGCCAGATTCTGAGAGTTTTAGTCCTGAGACCAGCACCTGCTCCAGCCAGTGTCTCAGCCACCCCTGGAGAAACAGTGGCCTCAGAAAAGGATTCTGGAAGAGGAAAGAGTGGCTGGCGTTTCTGATATTTTTCCTGGGTCCTGACCAACTAAACCTAGAAGGAGGCAGCAGCTCTTACCCCCATCCACACCCCCAGATTTCTTCTAGGTAGAAAGCTGAAAGCATTGACAGTGAGAATTCAAATCCCTGTGGAGGTCAGCGAAGCCCACCCAGGCAGGCCAGGCCGAGACTCTCTGTCCAGAGCTTGCTGTGGGAGGGCAGTCACCACCATCACGTGCAATTTCAAAGCCTCCGAGTCACCATCACGTGCAATTTCAGAGCCTCTGAGTCAGGCAGGGGATGGGGCCTCACTAAGGCAAAGGAAGCCCAGGTCCCGTGCAGGCTGCAGCTGGGTGTGCTGGGGGTGGCTCATCAGACGGGCGGTGAGGGGTTGGTGAGGGAGCATGTGTGGCTTTCTCTGGTCGGCTCTGAGTTGGAAGCGAGGACAAAAGCCAGAGGAGCTGTCGGTGATGGATGCATTCCTGGCCCTCTGGGGCCGGCCGGTCCAGGGGTTGCGCTTCGGCTGCCTGAGTCGTTGCTAGAGGAGGTCTGACTTCCTGCAAGTCTTACTGCAGAGCAGGCCAGCCCCCCGGACTGGCTGCTGCAGGTGTGGTTGGCTCTGTTTCTGTTTTTTGTTTTTTTTGAGATGGAGTCTCACACTCTTGCCACCCAGGGTGAAGTGCAGTGGCGAGATCTCAACTCACTGCAACCTCCACCTTCTGGGTTCAAGCGATTCTCCTGCCTCAGCCTCCCGAGTAGCTGGGATTACAGATGTGCACCACCTCACCCAGCTAATTTTTGCATTTTTAGTAGGGCAGGGTTTCACCATATTGGCTAGGCTGGTCTCAAACTCCTAACCTCAGGTGATCTGCCCACCTCGGCCTCCCAGTGCGCTGGGATTACAGGAGTGAGCCACTGCGCCCAGCCTGGCCAGCTGTTTTGATGGATGGTCTGGTCATTGTATTTTAGCTTCTCCTATCTCAAAAAATTCAACCATCAGCAGTTAGACTTGGTTTTAAAACAAAGAGCTTGTTCCACCTGCTGGCTTCATCTCTACCTAAAGCGTTTTTCTAGCCCTGACCAATCTCCCCGAGGGTAGGGAGGCCCGTGGAAGGGTCAAGGCAGCCTTTCGCCCTAGCTCACCCTGGGGTGGCTCGGCCCCCCGCCTCTCTTTGGCCCCCAAAGCCATGACTGCTCTCCAAGCAGAAGTGCGCCTCCCCACAGCTGGGCCACCATCCACCCACCTCAGGGAATCCCAGGGTGTCTGCAACTCGAGGAGTTTGGGTCCCCAGGAGGCCACTCCCAGCTTCAGGCATGGAGTGGACTGGGTCACACTGGGCCAGGTCAGGGACTGTGGGTGCAGTTGTTAGAGATGGAGAGTTGCAGAGACAGCCCATCTGCCATGGACAGGAGTGACTCCCAGTAACAATGGGGTAACTGAAGCCAGAGTTGGCCAGGAAGTTCAGACAGTGCCCCAGGAGGGCTCACTTCTTAGGGCTGGTCAGCTGAATCCTATCCTCTGCCTGCCCCCATTTGCCCTGGGAGCCCATCTGCCCTTGGTGGAAGCTCTGTTACTGCTGACCTGCTGTGCCTGGTCACGGCTGTAGAATGCTGCCTCCTGGACATGGCTGGCTGGAGTGGGGTAGAGACCAGGGACTGAGGCTGGGCCATCCTTGGCCCCCCAGTGCCTGTGCAGTGTCTGGTTCAGAAGAGTGCCCAGTAAATGCTTGCCATTCAAATGCATACCCACTCTTCTCCAAGACCCCATCTCACTGGACACCACGACTGTTTAGGAACTTGGAATTCCTAAGATTGGTGCTTCCGTCCAATCACTGACCCCAGCGGACAGAGCCTGAGTGGCAGCGCCCAGCCCCTTGGCTGGGATTCTGGGGCACCCGCGGCTAAGAGGCAGGTGGCACGCAGCTCTGGTCTGGCAGTTTCACAACACGAGGCCATGTCCCTGAGGTTGTCCTGGCCTCTCCTCAAGCTCGTGCCTCATGATCAAGGATGGTGTCCACAGTGCCAGACACCTCGTCCACTCCCAGGGCAGGAGGCGGGGGTGCAGGCCTGGACACTGGTTCCCCTTTTATCAGGAGGAGCAAATTCCTTGCAGAGCTGGTAGACTCCTCCTACCTTACAGGGCTGTAGCCCACCCGGCCACAGGGGGCCTCACTGGGGGCACACATTGCCAAAACCCAGCTCTGTGAGCGAGAAAGAGGGACAGCGCGGCTGCTGGGCGAGACACCAAGAGCCCAGGACAAAGCTTTTTTATCGGTCGTATTGGTGACATCTTCGTTTCCAGTGGCATTTCCAGCCTCTTCCCCTTTACCTTTGAATTCCGCACGAGCTGGTCCTGGGGTGACCAGACACCCACTTTGCCTGGGGCTGAGGAGCTCCTCGTTGAGGGACTTTCTGGGCTAAACCCAGAGGGTCCCAGCAAACCAGGACCCACTGCCCAGCCCAGCACTGCAGCCTGGCCTGGTGACTGTGCTGCAGAGACAGCGGTGACTCTCGGTGGCCACAACACCTGGCCATGGCCCAGGCTCCATGCTGAGCGCCTTCTGCATACACTGCTTTATTGGACCCTCAGAAAAGCCCACAGGCAAATACACACCCCCATTTTACAGACAGGAAACCAAAGCCCAGAGCCGTGAGGACGCTTGTCCAAGATCACATTCTGGTGGGAGCAGAGCTCGTGTGTTTTTTCCGGGTCTGTCAGACACAAAGCTCAGGGCTCTCATGGTAAAAGCTCCCTAGGAGAACCCATAGGGACGTAAAAGAAGAAAATGCGGCTGTGTTGACACAGAGATCAGGAGCGACGCTCACTCACACACAGAGGGCAGCTTTGGGAGAGCCTCAGAGATGGGACAGAGGGACCCAGGGAAGGAAGGAGACTTAGGACCACGTGTGGGCCAAGCGTCCAGCCTTGTACCTTTGGGGGGCAATGTTCAGTGTCCAAAACGTCCAAATGGTCTCAGTTTTTCTGAAATTATTGAGGGAGGCAGCGGCCTGCCCACCCAGAGAAGGTTCTTTCGAAAGTCAAGTCCCACATCCCCTGGGTTCCCGGAGTTCCTGTTTCCCATTCACTGTGTGTACAGATGGCCTTAGGGGACAGGAGCCAAGGGCCAGCCCTGTGGGGCTGACTCTAATGTGATCTTGTGTGCTTCTCCCAAGATGAAATTCTGGTCCAGGAGATTTTGGATCTGAATAAAACAACACCGAGCGAAATGCCAAGTACAGCATCAACATTATCAACACCGATACGTAAGGAGAAAAGCAAGCACACCCCTTTCTAACCCTCTAATTGCCTTTATTCCTGGAGGTCTGTGGTATGGAATACGTGACCCTATAATTTGAGCATTAAGACCAGCTACTTCTGGGGCAAAGGCACATGGAGATGTGAACAATATGGCATCTAAAACCATTTCTACAGCTTCCCGAGACAGAGGAAGTCAACCCTAGACTGGCAGGGATAATTCCCTTTACTCTGGGATCTCTGGAGTGTGTGTTCAGGCACGTTCTCGCCCTCGGGAGCCACTGCAGGAACACAGGGCACAAGAACCTGAGAACCCTGCACTAACCAACACTTTACAGTTCCTCCCACACACGCCCATGCTCTCACTTCATGCTCACCCAAGGCTTCTGAGAGAGCAGGGCAGTTATCATCACCCCATTTGACAGAAGGTAAAACCAAGGTCTAGCAAATGACTTGCCCAAGCCACACAGTGAGTCATGAACCAACACAAAGAATGGCCTTCCCCAAGTGCAGCTTCACATGGTCAAAGACATATGCAAGGAAATAGAACAGCACATGTAGAACCAAGACAGAGTACTGAATCAACAGTTGCCAAGGAGAGAACTGGGAATCAGAAATCCCCACGCAGTGCATGAAAATGTATTCGGCAGCAGGAAAGTTCAGCACTCTCTTGAAATCTTGCACCCAGAATGTAAATTCCAGTTCCTAGGATTGGTTCACCTGCCATCTGCCAAGGTCCACACTGTTGGTTCAAGGGAGTCAGAGGGCACCTGACTCTGTTTATACCTTCACTTACCAACGCACATTTCCAAATAGAGCTTGCAAACTGTACTAACATCCCAACCATATATTGTAAAATAAAGCATGGGCCAAAAATGTTTATACCTGTGTAATCAAGAAAACTTTTCCCCATTTTTTTCCATGTTCTTCATTGAAGATGCTGGTATTGATGAGAATTATCAAGCTGGTGATTCTGAGAATTATCATGAATTATTAGAGAACTTACAATTGTCTCCTGGCATTGAGGACAAAATTTCCAATGATGGTAAATGCAACCCAGTAATTACCCCTTCCCAAGTCCAGCTGTAACGGGAGAGGTAGGAGGCAGGCAGACGCAGGCGGAAACATCTCCTTCCCGGAGGATAAACCCTTGGTGGGAGAATGTGCCCACTTCCCCTGGTTGGGCAGATCTCCCAGTCTCTGTCGGGGCTGAGGGACCCCCAGCTTCCTCACCCCCTGCTGTGGGGCCGACCCTGGAAAAAACACAGCCCAGGGAAGCACAGCAGAAATGTCTCATGGGCAGGCAGATGCCAAGACAGGGAGGCAGGTGCTGCCACAATGCCTAGCCCCCTCTCCCAAAGCTTCAGCTAAGTCACTTCTCCTTCACAGGGCAGGTGCAGAGAGAGCCAGAGTGCCCCCAGGGGGGTCCCCCAGAAGTAGGGAAAAGCCTCCCTCCAACAGATGAGTCTGCTGGGAAAAAAATCAGTGTGCAAAGGTTCAGAGGATAAGATACTTGGACCCCATGGAGGGGCAAAATACCTCCTCTTTACCCTGGAGATTCAAAACCAGAAAGGGCACATGTATATACCCAGGTATATGAGTCCATTCTCACACTGCTATAACGAACTACCTGAGGCTGAGTAATTTATAAAGAAAAGAGGCTTAATTTGTTCATGGTTCTGCAGGCTGTGCATGAGGCATGGCTGGGAGCCCTCAGGAAACTTACAGTCATGGCAGAAGACCCTAGAGGAAGCAAGTACATCTTCACATGGAGACAGGAGAGAGAGAGTGAAGGGGGAGGTGCCACACACTTATAACCAGACCTCATGAGAACTCACTATCATGAGAACTCACTATCATGAGAACAGCAAGGAGCAACTCTGCCCCCATGATCCAATCATCTCCCACCAGGTCCCTCCCCTAACACCGGGGATTACATTTAGACATGAGATTTGGTTGGGGACACAGAGCCAAACCATATCACCAGGACACACATGTAGGACATCTGTGGTGTTCCCCACACACAGGACCAGGTCACAGCTCCAGTATCTGATGGTGTGCCAGGAGCCAAGCATTTCTGCAGGAGCCCAGGAATCTGCATCCCAATCCATTACCCTGAACAGTCCCCCCAGTAAGACAGAGTCTGGAGTTGGGAAACATTGAACTCAATTTTTTCAGGACTTAAACAGGAATAAGATTTTATTTAAAATTAATATGAATACCTCCGAATTTGTCTGCCTGGTGGTCAGTGTGGTGTTTGCCAACTGGCGAGTTTCTCTTTCTGCCATTGCTTCTCCATTTATTAATTGGGATTCTGCTTTAAGAAAGAGCTGCCCCTCCTCCCCTGTTTATGTATTCGGTTGCTTATTACTGTCTACATGGGCTACTAGGGATTTACTATAGTCTGTGGGTTATAAAACACTAACACCGTTACTGATTGTGAGCCAATAACTGGATGCTTGCTAAGTTCAATGGCACAGCATTGCTTCCAGGCCCTCTCCACAGAAAGAGCTAGGAAACACTTCTGTGCAAATCACAGATCTGTGCAAATCCTCCTTTCCTGGCCACACTCCTTTCTTCCTACCCCAGTTCTGCAGTCACTATCTTTTGTATGTATCTTTCCATTGTTTGCAATATTTTGCCATCTCAAACACAGCTGCAGTGAGCAGCCTGCAGCACAGGTATTTTCATATTGTCGGGAATTATCTCCAGGGTCAATTCTTAGCATTGGGATGTTGGGTCAAAGGACATGTGGAGGAGTGAATATCTAGTTTTAATAGTCAGATGAGGCCTGGCTCTGTATTCACATATTGAGTTTCCAAAACATATTTTCAAATAAAACTTGAAAATGATATTAGCATCTCAACTTAGCATGTTTAAATAAATAAATGACCAAAGTGCTTATAAGTGTGTAATCAAGGACATTTTCCCCATTTTTTCCATATTTGTCATTAAAGAAGCCAATGCTAATGCAAATCTCCATGACGATCCTTCTGAGAATTATCATGGGCCACAGGTGTCTCCTGGCAGTGAGAAGAGTGTTTCCAGTAAAGGTAAATGTGCCCTGCCCACACTGAGAGCTCTGTGGGAGAAACGGAGGCATGAGTGTGTGAGGTGACTGTCTCCCTCCAGCCTCGCCAGTATGCCTTGTTATGCCATTAGGTTTCCACCAACATCATGGTGAGAAGTGGTATTTCAGTACTGCTTTTGTTTGCAATTGTCTCATTATGAGTGAGTTTAAACATCTCGTATGTTTAAGGGCCATTTTTATACCACTTTTGTAAATGTTGCATTCATTACAATTTCCCATTTTCCTTTAGGTTTTTGGTCTTTTAGCCTCATTTCTCAAAGCTGTTTATATTTTAAGAACAAACATTTAGAGAGAGAGAGAGAAAGATGATAGACAGATAGATGATAGATGGATAATTGTTGGGGTTTGTTAGTTGACTTTTGACTACGTTTATAATTTTTCATGCAAAAAAACGTCAATTTTTGTGTAGCCAAAATTATCAATCTCTGACTGCCTTTAGCTTTTGACTTTCTGAGTTAGAAAGTCTGTCTCCACACTGAGGCTAAAGAAGAATTTGTTTTCCTCCAGTATTTATAGGACTTCATCTGCTACGTTAGCTCTTGGATCCATTTGGAGTTTATCTCTGAGCATGGTGTGAGGTGTTCCTAATTTTATATTTTTACGAATGGCTACACAGTTATCCCTGAACCATTTTTTTAAAAGTCCATCTTTGTCCCATGATTTGCAAAGCCACACGTATTACACACGAAGTTTTTCTGTGTGTGACTGTCCTGTCTGGGCCATGAAGCACATTCCTCTACTAAGGGGCCAGCACCACAGTGTGTTATTCAGTGTATTTTAACCTCTGGGACACACTTCCCTCTTTTAGTTTTTTTAGCTTTTCTTTTTCCATGTTTCCCTGATTATATTTTTGGTAACATGTCTCATTTCCTTTCCTTGAGTTTATGTTTTTATTGGGATTGCTTTACATTTGTAAAGTAATTTAGAAAATAACTGGCAGTTTTACAATGTTGAGTGGATCTATCTAAGAATAAGTAATGTCCTTCTGTTTGTTCAATGTCATTTCCTATCTTTCAGGAATATTTTTAAGTCTTCCTTGTATAGGTGTTATACTGTCATGATAAGCTTATTCCTAAGTATTCAGTCTACTTTCTTGCTATTACAAGCAAGATTTTATCTATCATTGTGTACTTTAACTGGTCTTTTATATGAATGCCTTGATTTCTATAGGTTAATTTTATCCTGCTATCTTACTGAATTATTTTCTTGTTTGAGTTAGCTTTATCATTAATTATCTAGGGTTTTCCAGATCTGCTGTATTAACATCTGTTAAATAGAAACGGTTTTCTTCTTCTTTACCAATTTTTATGCATCTCATTGATATCTCTTGCCTAATTGCATTGACTGATATATCCAGGATAATGTTTAATAGTAGTGGAGTGAGTGGGCATTCTTGCCTTGTTCATGGCCTTCGTAGAAATGCCTATAATGTTTATCCAGTAAGTAGGATTCTGGCTTTGGGACTGAGGCACACACATTTGAACATGTAAGGAAAGCATCCATCAACCATTTTACGTTTTGTCAAAGTCTTTTTTATCATTTTTGGAGCCAATAGTTTTTTTCTTTAGATCTATTAAATATAGTGAATGATATTAATGAGTTTCCTAATACTGAACCAACCTTGCATTTCTAAAATAAATTCCATTTGGTCATGTTGATTATATTCTTAGAATGGTATTAGATTCAACTTGCCAATATTTTATTTCATATTTCTGCATCCAAATATACAAATGACTCTAGTCTATGGTTGGGTTTTTTTTTAAACCTATCTTTATCAGGTTGAAATACTGATGTTACAATAAAAAATTTATAATAAAAATTAGAAATTTTTCTTTCCTTTTTGGTTCTTTAGAGCATCAGAAGCATTTTGTCTTTTAAAATTTATGAGAAATCCCTGTGAAACCACCTCTTCCTGGTGCTTTTTCTGGGGTAGTTCCTTAATAACTTTATTTCTTCTAGGAAAAGTGATTCTTCAGGTTTCTTAATCAATGGGGTCAATTTAGCCATCTATATTTCCCTAGGAAGTTATCTACTTCTTCTTGGTTTTCAAATGTATTTGAATAGAGATCTTTAAATCATCTCCTGATTTTAAAAAAACTTACTTGTTTCCATTGTTATTTCCCCTTTATGATTTCTTGTTTTGTAAATTTATGCTTAATCATTTTCTTCTTGATCAAGTAAGCCAGTGATCTGTCTGGTTTATCGTTTTTTCTGAAATCCAGGGATTTTTTTAATTTCCATTGGTTTTTGGGAAACAGGTGGTGTTTGGTTACATGAATAAGTTCTTTAGGGGTGATTTCTTAGATTTTGGTGCACCCATCATCCGAACAGTACACACTGTACCCAATTTGTAGTCTTTTATCCCTAACTCCCCTCCCACACTTTCCCCCAAGTTCCCAAAGTCCGTTGTGTCATTCTTATGCCTTTGCATCCTGATAGCTTAGCTCCCACTTATGAGTGAGAACATACGATGTTTGGTTTTCCATTACTGAGTTACTGCACTTAGAATAATGGTCTCCAGTTCCATCCAGGTTGCTATGAATGCCATTATTTCATTTCTTTTTATACCTGAGTAGTATTCCATAGCATATATATACCACAATTTCTTTATCCACTCATTCATTTATGGGCATTTGGGCTGATTCCATATTTTTGCAATTGCAAATTGTGCTGTGATAAGCATGTATGTGCAAGTGTCTTTTTCATATAATAACTTCCTTTCCTCTGGGTAGATATGCAGTAGTAGGATTGCTGGATCAAATGGTAGTTCTTCTTTTAGTTCTTTAAGGAATCTGCACACTGTTTTCCACAGTGGTTGTACCACTTTACATTCCCACCAGCAGTGGAGAAGCGTTCCCTTTTCACCACATCCACATCACCATCTATTATTTTTTGATTTTTTGATTATGGCCACTCTTGCAGGAGTGAGGTGGTATAGCATTGTGGTTTTGATTTGTATTTCCCTGATCGTTAGTGATGTTCAGCATTTTTTCAACTGTTCGTTGGCCATTTGTATATATTCTTTTGAGAATTGTCTATTCATGTCCTCAGCCCACTTTTTGATGGGATTGTTTGTTTTTTCTTGCTGATTTTTTCATTGTAGATTCTGGATATTAGTCCTTTATCAAATGTATAGATTGTGAAGATTTTCTCCCACTCTGTGGATTGTCTGTTAACTCTACTGATTATTTCTCTTGCTGTGCAGAAGCTTTTTCATTTCATTAAGTCCCATCTCTTTGTTTTTGTTGTATTTGCATTTGGGTTCTTGCTCATGAAGTCTTTGCCTAAGCAAATGTCTAGAAGGGTTTTTTCCAATGTTATCTTCTAGAATTGTATGGTTTCAGGTCTTAAATTTAAGTCCTTTATCCATCTTGAGTTGATTTTTGTATAAGCTGAGAGACAAGGATCCAGTTTCATTCTTCTACATGTGGCTTGTCAATTATACCAGCACCATTTGTTGAATAGGGTGTCCTTTCTCCACTTTATGTTTTTGTTTGCTTTGTTGAAGATCAGTTGGCTGTAAGGACTTGGCTTTATTTCTGGGTTCTCTATTCTGTTCTTTTGGTCTATGTGCCTATTTTTATACTAGTACCATTCTGTTTGGGTGACTATAGCCTTATAGTATAGTTTAAAGTCAGATAATGTGATGCCTCCAGATTTGTTCTTTTTGCTTAGTCTTGCTTTGGCTATGCAAGCTCTTTTTTCATTCCATATAAATTTTAAGACAAAATCCAGTGTTTTGATATACTAATTAGCTCCATTGTATTCTCTTCTTTTTTTTTTTTTTTTTTTTTTTTTAAGACAGAGTCTCGCTGTGTCACCCAGGCAGGAGTGCAGTGGCGCGATCTTGGCTCACTGCAAGCTCCGCCTCCCGGGTTCATGCCATTCTCCCGCCTCAGCCTCCAGAGCAGCTGGAACTACAGGCATCCGCCAACATGCCCGGCTAATTTTTTGTATTTTTAGTAGAGACGGGGTTTCACTATGTTAGCCAGGATGTATTTTCTTCTTTACCTCATTAATTTCTGCCTTTGTCACTAATATTACCTTCTTTATTTTCTCTTATAGTTCACTTTCTTGCTCTTTTTCTAGTTTTAGACCTGAGTAATTCTTTTATTTTTTTCCTTTTACCAATAAGTGTTTAGTGCTGTGTTTCTTTAAATGTATTTCACAGATTCTCGTGTATAGTGTTTTCATTATTATTTTCCAGAAATTTATCATTTTAGCTTGTATTTCCCTTTTAACCAAAAGTTTTCCAATTCCCAGGTAGCAGGGCATTTTGTCTTTGTTTTTCATAATAATTTCTAGTTTTATTGCCCTGTGATCAGAAAGTACTGTTTGTAATAGTTTTACTTTACAAAATTTGTTCATGGTTACATAAACATACTCAATTTTTGTGAATGTTCCATAAGCACTTGAGAAACAGGTGTATTCTCCAGTGTCAAGATTTAACTGGAATCTGGTGTGTGTTAATAACAACAACCTTTTGATTATGTTGTTTAAGTCTCCTCTTACATTTTACACCTATTCAACCTGTCTTTTGTTAAGAATAGTGTAAAAATTCTCTATTATAAATATTTTTCTGTCTGTGTCTCCTTGCATTTTCTGTAGTTTTTGCTTTATGAGTATGATTCCTGTGTTACTTGGTGCATAGATTTTTATGAATATTATATCTTCATTGTGAATTCCAACTTTTAGCATCGAAAAGATACTTTCTTTGTCATGTTAATGTTTTGAGGATTGGATATTTCTTTCTCTGCCATAAGGACCACTATCTCTCTGCTTTCATATTAAATAATAAGATATATTTTGTCCATTCTTTACTTTTTAGTTTACCATTTAAACTTTTATTTTTATTCATTTGCTTTTTTCTTCAATTTTTTAAATTGTGCTAAAATACCCACAACATAATTTGCCATGGTAACCATTTTTAACTGTACAGTTCCATGATGTTAAACATATTCATAATGCTGTCTAACCATCACCACCATCTGTCTCCAGAATTATTTCTATCACCCCAAATTGAAACTCTGTACCATTAAGGAATAACTCCCCTTTCTGCCTCCCTCCAGGCTCTGGCAGCCACCATTCTACTTTCTGTTTCTATGAATTTGACTAGTCAGGTGCCTCACATAAGTGGAATCACATGGTATTTGTCCTTCTGTGATTGGTTTATTTCACTTAGCATAATGTCTTCAAGGTTCATCCCTGTCTTAGCATGTGTCAGAATTTTCTCTCT
Organism: Pan paniscus; assembly: GCF_029289425.2. Taxonomy (NCBI): domain Eukaryota; kingdom Metazoa; phylum Chordata; class Mammalia; order Primates; family Hominidae; genus Pan; species Pan paniscus. The sequence goes on from NC_073263.2 coordinate 113,897,359, forward strand.
TTTTAAGGCCAAGTAATTTGGAAATTACATATCTGATAGAGATTAATATTGAGAATATATTTTAAAAACTCCTAAAACCCAACAACAAATAACTCTATCTAAAAATTAGCAAGGGACTTGAATAGAGACTTTTTTCCAAGAAGATATACATGGCCAATAAGTCCATGAAAAGATGTTCATTATCACCAATCATTAGGGAAATATAAATCAACACTACAATGAGATATTACCTCACAATCATTAGGATGGGTAACATTAATGGATGAGTTAAGCCCATTTACATTATGGATGTGACAGATAATTCATCACAACTCTATCAAAATATTATAAAATTATGTGGATTGTGTTACATTTGCTATGTTTCTTCAGGAGATAAATATTCCTTGTTCTTAGGATATCCAGGAATTGAACTCAGCTCTGCACCAAGAGGACCTAATAGACATCTACAGAACTCTCCACCCCAAATCAACAGAATATACATTCTTCTCAGCACCACATCACACTTATTCCAAAATTGACCACATAGTTGGAAGTAAAGCACTCCTCAGCAAATGTAAAAGAATAGAAATTATAACAAACTGTCTCTCAGACCACAGTGCAATCAAACTAGAACTCAGGATTAAGAAACTCACTCAAAACCACTCAACTACATGGAAACTGAATAGCCTGCTCCTGAATGACTACTGGGTACATAACAAAATGAAGGCAGAAATAAAGATATTCTTTGAAACCAATGAGAACAAAGACAAAACATACCAGAATTTCTGGGACACATTTAAAGCAGTATGTAGAGGGAAATTTATAGCACTAAATGCCCACAAGAGAAAGCAGGAAATATCTAAAATTGACACCCTAACATCACAATTAAAAGAACTAGAGAAGCAAGAGCAAACATATTCAAAAGCTAGCAGAAGGCAAGAAATAACTAAGATCAGAGCAGAACTGAAAGAGATGGAGACACAAAAAACACTTCAAAAAATCAGTGAATCCAGGAGCTGGTTTTTTGAAAAGATCAACAGAATTGATAGACCTCTAGCAAGACTGATAAAGAAGAAAAGAGAGAAGAATCAAACAGACGCAACAAAAAATGGTAAAGGGGATATCACCACCCATCCCACAGAAATACAAACTACCATCAGAGAATACTCTAAACACCTCTACGCAAATAAACTAGAAAATCTAGAAGAAATGGATAAATTCCTGGACGCGTACACCCTCCCAAGACTAAACCAGGAAGAAGTTGAATCCCTGAATACACCAATAACAGGCTCTGAAATTGAGGCAATAATTAATAGCCTACCAAACAAAAAAAGTCCAGGACCAGATGGATTCACAGCCGAATTCTACCAGAGGTACAAGGAGGAGCTGGTACCATTCCTTCTGAAACTATTCCAATCAATAGAAAAAGAGGGAATCCTCCCTAACTCATTTTTATGAGGCCAGCATCATCCTGATACCAAAGCCTGACAGAGACACAACAAAAAAAGGGAATTTTAGACCAATATCCCTGATGAACATTGATGCAAAAATCCTCAATAACATACTGGCAAACCGAATCCAGCAGCACATCAAAAAGCTTATCCACCATGATCAACTGGGCTTTATCCCTGGGATGCAAGGATGGTTCAATGTACGCAAATAAATAAACGTAATCGAGCATATAAACAGAACCAAAGAAAAAACCACATGATTATCTCAATAGATGCAGAGAAGGCCTTCAACAAAATTCAACAGCCTTTCATGCTAAAAACTCTCAATAAATTAGGTACTGATGGGAAGTATCTCAAAATAATAAGAACTATTTATGACAAACCCACAGCCAATATCATGCTGAATGGGCAAAAACTGGAAGCATTCCCTTTGAAAACTGGCACAAGACAGGGATACCCTCTCTCACCACTCCTATTCAACATAGTGTTGGAAATTCCAGCCAGGGCAATCAGGCAGGAGAAAGAAATAAGGTGTATTTGATTAGGAAAAGAGGAAGTCAAATTGTCCCTGTTTGCAGATGACATGATTGTATATTTAGAAAACCCTATCGTCTCAGCCCAAAATCTCCTTAAGCTGATAAGCAACTTCAGCAAAATCTCAGGACACAAAATCAATGTGCGAAAATCACAAGCATTCTTATACACCAGTAACAGACAAACAGAGAGCCAAATCATGAGTGAACTCCCATTCACAATTGCTTCAAAGAGAATAAAATACCTAGGAATCCAACTTACAAGGGATGTGAAGGACCTTTTCAAGGAGAACAACAAACCACTGCTCAACAAAATAGGACACAAACAAATGGAAGAGCATTCCATGCCCATGGATAGGAAGAATAGATATCATGAAAATGGCCATACTGCCCAAGGTAATTTATAGATTCAATGCCACCCCCATCAAGCTACCAATGACTTTTTTCACAGAATTGGAAAAAACTACTTTAAAGTTCATATGGAACCAAAAAAGGGCCTACATTGCCAAGACAATCCTAAGCCAAAAAAACAAAGCTGGAGGCATCACGCTACCTGACTTCAAACTATACTACAAGGCTACAGTAACCAAAACAGCATGATACTGGTACCAAAACAAAGATATAGACCAATGGAACAGAACAGAGCCCTCAGAAATAATACCACACATCTACAACCATCTGATCTTTGACAAACCTGACAAAAACAAGGAATGGGGAAAGGATTCCCTATTTAATAAATGGTGCTGGGAAAACTGACTAGCCATATGTAGAAAGCTGAAACTGGATCCCCTCCTTATACCTTATACAAAAATTAATTCAAGATGGATTAAAGACTTAAATGTTAGACCTAAAATCATAAAAACCCTAGAAGAAAACCTAGGCAATACCATTCAGGACATAGGCATGGGCAAGGACTTCAGGTCTAAAACACCAAAAGCTATAGCAACAAAAGCCAAAATTGACAAATGGGATCTAATTAAACTAAAGAGCTTCTGCACAGCAAAAGAAACTACCATCAGAATGAACAGGCAACCTGCAGAATGGGAGAAAATTTTTGCAATCTACTCATCTGAAAAAGGGCTAATATCCAGAATCTACAAAGAACTCAAACAAATTTACAAGAAAAAAACAAACAACCCCATCAAAAAGTGGGCAAAGGATATGAACAGACACTTCTCAAAAGAAGACATTTATGCAGCCAACAGAAACATGAAAAAATTCTCATCATCACTGGCCATCAGAGAAATGCAAATCAAAACCACAATGAGATACCATCTCACACCAGTTAGAATAGTGATCATTAAAAAGTAAGGAAACAACAGGTGCTGAAGAGGATGTGGAGAAATAGGAACACTTTTACACTGTTGTTGGGACTGTAAACTAGTTCAACCATTGTGGAAGTCAGTGTGGCGATTCCTCAAGGATATAGAACTAGAAATACCATTTGACCCAGCCATCCCATTAGTGGGTATACACCCAAAGGATTGTAAATCATGCTGCTATAAAGATGCATGCACACGTATGTTTATTGTGGCACTATTCACAATAGCAAAGACTTGGAACCAACCCAAATGTCCATCAATGATAGACTGGATTAAGAAAATGTGGCACATATACACCATGGAATACTATGCAGCCATAAAAAGGATGAGTTCATGTCCTTTTTAGGGACATGGATGAAACTGGAAACCATCATTCTCATCAAACTATCACAAGGACAAAAAACCAAACACCACATGTTCTCACTCATAGGTGGGAATTGAACAATGAGAACACTTGGACACAGGAAGGGGAATATCACATGCCGGGGCCTGTGATGGGGTGCAGGGATGGGGGAGGGATAGCATTAGGAGATATACCTAATGTAAATGACGAATTAATGGGTGCAGCACACCAACATGACGCATGTGTACATATGTAACAAACCTGCATATTGTGCACATGTACCCTAGAACTTAAAGTACAATTAAAAATATATATATATTTCTTGTTGTTTAAATTATAAAAGTTGTTTGTTGTTGGGTTTTAGGAGTTTTTATATATTCTGAATATTAATCTCTAATCAGATATATAATTTGCAAATTACTTGGCCTTAAAAAGAAATAAAATTCTGACACATAGTAAAACAGTGATGACCCTTGCAGATATTATGCTAAGTGAAATAAACCAATCACAGAAGGACAAATACTGTGTGATTCCACTTATATGACGCACCTGAGTAGTCCAATTCAGACTATTAAAAAAATAGTGAGTACTGGGGAGGATGCAGAGAAATTGGAATTCTTGTGCACTGTTGGTGGGAATGTAAAATGGTGCAGCCACTGCAGAAGACAGTATGGTGGTGCCTCAAAAAAATAAAAAATAGAATTACTGTATGACCCAGCAATTACACTTCTGGGTATACACCCAAAATAACTGAAAGCAGGGTTTTGAAGAGGCATTTATACCCCTGTGTTCATAGCATTATTCACAATAGCAAAAACATAGAAGCAATCCAGTGCCCACTGACGAATACATGGATAAGCAAAATGTTGTCCGTCCATTTCTTTATTTTTAACCACTCAACATCACTTAAGTATACAGCATATACTTGGATCTTACTTTCTCAGGAAAACTAAAAAAAATAATTAATGGATGAGTTAAGCTCATTTACATTATCAGTGTGACTGATAATTCATCACGACCCTGTCAAAATATCATAAAATTATGTAGATTGTGTTACATTTGCTATGTTTTTTTTAGGAAGTAAATATTCCTGTTCTTTAAATTATAAAAAAAAAATTTTGGGTATTTAAGAAAGTTTATATTTTTGTTCTACTAAACACCTTTGTACTTACAACTTTTTAAATGTCCCTAATTCCCTTTTTTCTTATTACACCACATACTATCTGGTTTTTCAGTTTTTAATTCATATATAATAGTTGCACATATTTACAGGGCACATTTAACATTGTGCTATATGCATACAATGTGTAATGATCAAATCTGGGTAACTGAGATGTCCACCACCTCAATCATTTATCATTTCTTTGGGTTGAGAACATTCCACATCTTCTCTTCTAGTACTTTTGAAATATACAATAACATATTGTTAACTGTAATCACCCTACCGTGCTGCCAAATGCTAGAACTTATTCCTTCTATCTAACTGTATTTTTGTTCCCATTAACCAATCTCTCTCTATTTCCTTCTCCCCTTTTACCTTCCCAGCCTCTGGTAACCACCATTGCACTCTCTACCTCCATGAGATCAATTTTTTTAGCTCCAACATATGAGTGAGAGCATATGATATTAGGCTCTGTGTGCCTTTCACTTGACCTAATGTCCTTCAGTTCCACCTGTGTTGCTGCAATTGACAGGATTTTGTTTTTTTATGACTGAATAGTATTCCATTAGTATTCCATGTGTATGTGTGCCATATTTTCTTTATTCGTTTATCCACTGATGGACACTTACGTTGATACCATGTTTGGTCTATTGTAAACAGAACTGCAATGGCCATGGGAGTGTAGAGATTTCTTTGATGTACTGATTTGCTTTCTTTTAGACATATACCCATCACATCAGTGGGCTTCCTAGATCATATGGTAGTTCTGTTTTTAGTTGTTGTTTGAGGAACCTCTACACTGTTTTCCATAGTGGCTGAACTAGTTTACACTCCCACCAACAATGTACAAGGATTCCCCCTTGTTCCCCATCCTTGCCAGCATCTGACATTTCCTGTGTTTTTGAAAAGTTATTTTAACTGGGATGAGATGGTATCTCATTGTGGTTTTGATTTGCATTTCCCTGGTGATTAATGCTTTTCACATACCTGTTGGCCACTTGTATGGCTTCTTTTGAGAATGTCAGTTCAGATCTTTTGCCCATTTTTAAATTAGTTTTTTTGTTTTTTGTTTTTTGTTTTTGCTACAGAGTTGTTTGAGTTCCTTATATATTCTGATATTCTGGTAATTGATTTCTTGTCAGATGGATAGTTTGCAAATATTTTCTCCCATTCTTTGTCTCTTCACCTTATTGATTGTTTCATTAGTTGTGTAGGAGCTTTTTAGCTTGATATAATCCTAATTGTCTATTTTTGCTTTTGTTGCCTGTGCTTTTAAGGTCTTACTCAAAAAATATTTGCCCAGACAGATGTTCTAAAGTGGTTTTCTAATGTTTACTTCTAATGTTTTCATAGTTTCAGGTCTTACATTGAAGTTTTTAACCCATTTTGAGTTGATTTTTGTATATGGGTGAGAGATAGGGGTCAAGTTTCATTCTTCTGCATATGAATGTCCAGTTTTCCCAGAACCATTTATAAAGGAGACTATCCTTTTTCAAATGTATGTTCTTAGTGCCTTTGTTGAAAATGAATTGGCTGTAAATGCATAGATTTATTTCTAGATTCCCTATTCTGTCTCCTTGGTCTATGTGTTTGTTTTTAGTGTATTTATTACAGATTTTTGCTTTGTGGTTACTAGGAAACCTAAAAAACACATCCTATAACAAGTTATTTTAAACTGATAACAAATTAACTTTGATCACAAAGAAAAGAAAATAAACAAGCAAAGAACAAACTAAAAATCCCTACACTTTAACTCATTTCCTCCTGCATTTTCACGTTTTGTTGTCTCAATTTGTCTTTTTATATTGCCTATCTCTTTAAAAATTTTTTTTTAATAGATTTGCCTTTTCATCTTTATACTAAAGATATGAGTGGTTTGCACACCACAATTGCAGTGTTAGAGTGCTCTGAATTTTCCTGTCTGCTGATTTTTACCATTGAGTTTCATACCTTCAGATAATTGCTTGTTGCACATTAGCACCCTTTTCTTTCAGATTGAAGACTTCTTTTCAGCCTTTCTTGTAAGACAGGTCTGGTGGACGTGAATTCTCTCGGCTTTTGTTTGTCTGGGAAAGTATTTCTTTTTCAGGTTTGAAGGATAGCTTTGCTGAGTAGAGCATTCTTGGTTGGAAGAGTTGTTTTTTTTTTCCTTTAGCACTTTAAATATGTCATCCAACTCCCTCCTGGCCTATAAAGTTTCCACTGAGAAGTCTGCTGCCAGATGTATCAGAGCTTCTTTAGATGTTATTTGATTATTTTATCTTGCTTCTTTTATAATCCTTTCTTTGTCCTTTACATTTGAGAGCTTGATTATTCGATAAATTGGGGTAGTTTTACTTGGGTTGAATATTTCTGGTGATCTTTGATCTTCTTGTACTTCAGTATTCCTATATTTCTCTAGGTTTGGAAAGGTCTCTGTAATTACTTCTTTGAATAAACTTTATACACCTATCTTTTTCTCTACTCCTTAAGGCCATGACTCCATAGATTTGCCCTTTCTTGATTTCATAAGTGTTCTGCATTGCTTTTTATTTTCCCCTCTGACTGTATATTTTTAAATGGCCTAAGTATTAGTCCCTTTTGTGTTGCCATAATGGGATACCTGAGGCTGGGTAATTTATAAAGAAAAGAGGTTTATTTGGCTCACAGTTATGCAGGCTGTACAGGAAGCATGGTGCCAGCATCTGCCTCTGGTTGGGGCCTCAGGGAACTTTTCCTCATGGCAGAAGGCAAGGGGAACCAGTGTGTTGTGTGATCAGAGAGGGAGCAAGAGGGAGTGATGGGAGGAGTTCCATGCTCTTGAACAACCAGCTCCTGTGTGAACCAAAAGATCAAGAACTCATTACTGAGGGGAAGGCACCAAGCTGTTTATGAGGGATCCACCCTCATGACCCAAACACCTCCCAGTAGGCCCCACGTCCAACACTGGGGATCACATTTCAACATGAGATTTGGAAGGGACAAACATTCAAACTATATCAGCCTGTATTCAAGCCTGATTCTCCTGCCTGATCAATTCTGCTGTTGAGACACTCTGATTAATTTTTCAGTTTTTAATTATGTTTTTCAGCCCCAGGATTTCTGTTTGTTTATTATTGTTATTATTGTTATTATTTCAATCTTTCATTAAATTAATCTGATAAGTTTCTGAATGGCTTTTCTGTGTCTTTTTTTTTTTTTTTTTTTTTTGAGATGTGGTCTCATTCTGTCACTCAGGCTGTAGTGCAATGGCGTGATCTCAGCTCACTGCAACCTCTGCCTCCCAGATTCAAGCAGTTCTCCTGCCTCAGCCTCCCAAGTATCTGGGATTACAGGCACATGCCACCATGCCCAGATAATTTTTGTATTTTTAGTGGAAATGGGGTTTCACCATGTTGGCCAGGCTGGTCTCGAACTCCTGACGTCAAGTGATCTGCCCGTTCTTGGCTTCCCAAAGTGCTGGGATTACAGGTGTGAGCCACCGTGCCCAACCTTTTCTGTGTCTTATTGAAGTTTTCCTCAAAATAGCTATATTTTTGTAGAATTCTCAGTCTTAAAGTCACACATCTTCATATCTCTAGGGTTGGCTAATGGTGCCTTATTTCATCTATTTCACGGAGTCATATTTTTCTGAATGTTCTTAATGCTTCTGAATGTTCACTGGTGCCTGGGCATTGAAAGTTAGATATTTATTCCAGTCATCACATGGGCTTTGTTTCTACCCATCCTTCAGAGGACCTTTCATTGATTCAAAGGAGACTGACTGCCTGTTGAGTCCCTAAGCCTGTGGTCACTGCAGCCACTTTTGCACTACAGAGCATCCGAAGTCCATTTACACTGCAAATCCCTTGCAACCTCCTAGATACCCAGCTCTGATGCAGTTGGGGAAAATCAGGGAGAATCCTCTGGGCTCCCAAAGTCCCTCACTCACTTCCCTCCGTTTCCCCATAGCAGACGGAATCTCTCTCCACACTGAGCTGCCTGGAGTTGGAAGAGGAGTGATACAGGCACTCTCATGGCTGCCACAGCTGGCACCAATGCCGGGTCTCACCCAAAGTCCCACAGCTGCCCAGACAAGCACAGTACCAGAGCTCATCCAAGGTCTGCAGCTGCTACTGCCTAACTGCCATTGATGTTTATTCCAGGCTCAAGGTCACTTTCGTCAGCCAGTGGTGAAGCCAGCCAGGACTCAGGACCATCATACCAAGCTGGTATTATGGTCTTCCAGCCTGGGGTCGGCCTAGAAATCTTGTCTGGAAGTAATAGCCTGGAATCAGGAGCTTCAGGGTTCTTCCCAGTGTGGTTTTGCTGTGGCAGGGTTTGTGCTAGGTTCCAATGCAAAGGCCCCTGTACTCTTTTCTCTCCTTCTCCCCAGAAGGAGTCTCACTCTAAGCTACAGTGCCTGGAGTTGAGAGAGTTGTGATGTGGGCACTTCTATGGCCCCCGCATCTGGTGTTAAATTGGGTTGCATCCCAAGCCTTCTGCCTCCCAGACCAGTGCAGCACCACAGGGTTCCCCCAAGGACTGTGGTCACTATAGCCCTGCTGACACTGAAATTTATTTGGGACCTATGGCCACTTTAGGTAATCAGCAGTGAAGCAGGGCAGGACTCAGGTTCATCCTGCAGGGCAGCGATTCTCCTCTGGCCTGGGGTGGGTCTAAATGCTCCCTCTGTGGGCACTGGCCTGGAATCAAGGACCACGGAATTCTGCCAGGTGCTGTGTTCCACTGTGGTGAGGCCAGCATTGAGCTCCAATGCAAGGTCCCACACTCACTTCCCTCCCTCTCTGAAGCACACAGATTCTCTCTCTGCACTGTGCTGCTTGGTGTTGGGGCAGGGTGGTGTAGGCAATACTACACTGTCCTTCCTACCTTCTTCAATGTGTCTTTTCCTGTTATTATGCTAAAACTAGGTACTATGATCACTCATCTGATTTTCCAGTTCTTGTGAAGGTGACTTCTTGAATGCATAGTTGTTCAATTTTATGTTCCTACAGGGGTCAATCACTGGAGGGTAATATTTAGCTATCTTGCTCCACTTTCTGGATTGTCAGTTGTTGTTGTTGTTGTTGTTGTTGTTGTTGTTGTTGTTGTTACAGACTGTCACTGTCACCTGGGCTGGAGTGCAGTGGCATGATCTCAGCTCACTGCAACCTATACCTCCTGGGTTCAGGAGATTCCCCTGCCTCAGCCTCCCAAGTAGCTGGGATTATAGGCACCTGCCACCATGCCTGGCTAATTTTTGTGTTTTTAGTAGAGAATGGGTTTCACCATGTTGGCCAGGCTGGTCTCAAACTCCTGACATCAAGGGATCCACCCACCTTGGCCTCTCAAAGTGCTGGGATTACAGGCGTGAGCCACCATGCCCAGCCCCTGCTTTGTCAGTTTTTAATGGTGTACTTGAACTATCAATCATTGCCTAATTGATTCAATTAGGCATCAACATCAATGAGTTTCTATTTTCCTCTTCATCTCCCTTATCACCTCCCATAGTTTAGTTTTATCACCTCTATTTTGTCAATACATATAGCATTTGCATATTAGTTTTCCAATCTCACCTATGTTTCAGTCACTTACATATATGATTATGAGTTGTGTGTGTGTGTGTGTGTGTGTGTGTGTGTGTGTGTGTGTGTGTATCCACCTTCACCATCACCGTTCTTGTTGAAGTTGTCCAGTTATCTTTTGGTTTGATGAAGCTCATCCTGTAGCCGATTACTGAAGAATGTGCTATGGACACACAAATCTTTAGACTCTTGTATGTTTAAGTTGATGTTTGATGGACACTTAGATGGATATAAAATCCTTGGTTTATACTTTTTTTTCATTAAGTAGATAGAGAATGCTGCTTCATTGTTGCCTTGCTTTTTTGGTTGTTTTATCTTTGAAATCTAATGTTTTTACTGGGATACATCTTGGTATTAATTTTCCCAGATACAAAATGGATCCTTTCAAAATTAGACTCACCTATTATTTTTCTATAAAGTTATCTTAATTATAACTTCAAATATTCATTCTATTCCATAGTTAATGCTGCTGTTGTTTTCTTCAATTACACCAATTATACAGATGTTATTTCTTCTTTGCCTGCCTGTATTATATTTTCCTATTATTTCCTCATTGATGTTTTTTACTTATTTCTTTATCTCATTACATTTTCTTGTTTTTCTGACTTACTTTTCTACCTTTTATTACGTTTCCATTTAAGTTATATCAGTATTGAAAAATACTGATCCTTTAGTGAATATTTTGATTGCTTTGATATAAGAAAAATAAGTGTATCCTCTGATATTTTTGGTTCTTTTTAATCTTACAGGACCATACATGTTCCCCTTTTGCTACTTTTGTCCTTTGTCATTCAATTTCTAAAAGGAGCCTACTCCTTATTTTTTGTCTTTTCTCTTTCCCAGGTGTTATATATTTTGAAGACTGACACATAAAATTCACATGTGCTTTTTAAGTTCTTTCTCTGTAGCCCTTTCTCTGATCTACCCAGGACCCATATTTAGTATTTTCAGTCTTACAGTGGAGTTGCTTATTCTGATAGTGTTTTCAGATCAATATTAGGCTTTTTCTAGCTCGCTTTTCTCACTGTTTTATCTCAACCTGCCATTGCTCATCAATAAATGTTGCATGGAGTGAATGTAGGGCAGGAACAGAGATTCTTCACTATAACTTTTAAATTTTTATTCTTTATTTTTTACTTACTGTTATTTTGATATTTGAGTATTTTATAGTTAGGTTATGCCTGAGTGTATAGTTTTGTGTAATCTTATTTTTCTTTCCTGTTTTTCTGTGTCATTTTTTGAGGAAATATTGGGAGACACAGGCCTAGGCAGCTGCCATAGTCCTTAGTCACATGGAAATCAAATCAAAGGACTTAGAAGATTCAATTTACTTATTTGTGTTTGCCAATGTTGAAAACTATATAAGTTGAAAATCTTTAGAAATTCTAGATAAAACATAATAAACATTTTTAAATGTCTATTATGATCTGACAGCAAAGTAAAGGAAATCTTCAGGGCTAGAAAACCAAGAGAGAATTAAAATCCAGAGCAGTAAGTTACAGATCTAATTGCAGAACAATCCTCAACTGTAATTTTCCCTTATGAAACATAGAAATTTGGCTGTTAGAGTTTATTTGCAGAAGATGAGGCCTAGGGAAGAAAAGTGTTGCAAATGACATCCCTGAATAATGCTACGACTGCTAACAAGACTACACCCTCAGTAAAAGGATAGTGTAGATAAAAAACCATCTACCATCACAGGGAAATGGAAATATGTCTGTGTAAGCCTGTACCACATGGGGACTTCAAGTTCTGTGTATTCTGGAATAGCTAATCTGTGAAACCAGCATGATAGGAAGTCTCATCTGGTGACACTTTGGGTCAGAGGGCACTTGGCAGAAGCAAATACAAACTTGATGTAAAGAATGATTCCCTTAACTTGGGCTACACAGGATTTTCACAGACAATAGCTCTGCCAAAGGTGAGCTTATAATTCAAAACACAAACTTATGGGAAGCAATATGCCATGGATAATAAGCAGCAGGCAAAATAATAGCATTACTAGACTTCAAGAATTTCAGATAATTGAACAATCTGATAGAGCATTTGACATAAGTACATTTCAGGTTCTTTACCTCCACTTAGAATGCTGTAAAAAAAATGTTACTGTCTAGCCAGGTGCAGTGGTGGGTGCCTGTAATTCCAGCTACTTGGGAGGCTGAGGCAGGAGAATCACTTGAACCCAGGAGGCAGAGGTTGCAGTGAACTGAGATCATGCACTGCACTCCAGCCTGGGAGACAAGAGTGAGACTCCATTTTAAAAAAAAAAAAACAAAACAATGCTACGCTACTCTCACCCTAATAATAAAAAGTGGGATCATCTACAAAACCATGGCTTTCCTTGAGCCCATAAGAACATTCCAGTAGCAGGGTAAAGTAGGCAGAATTCAAAAAAGAGGCAAGCCTACCAAACAGAGCTGGAACACATGAGCTTTCTCATTTTTAGCCAAGCAGGAGAAAAACAGGTCACCACCATACAAGTGGGTAAGAAGTAACCACTGAATTTTTTAATAGCCAAGTGTGGGATATAATATGCATTTGAAAAATCCAGAGGCCCCAGGCACAAGGGGGCTTGCACTCACAAGGTCTTCTCCATAGGTCTCTGTAAGATGCTCACAGGAAGGACTGGGGCACAGCAGGGCCACAGAGGCATGTAGGGAATGATCACCCACAGCTGGGGACAGACAGGTGACCCCTCCCACTTTCTCAGTAGCTCTGAAGCTATAAAAGCCTCTTGCGGAGGGACAGCAAAGCCTCTTATTCCCAAAGCACAAGCAAAGATCTATGACTTCTGGGGATAGGAGTAAAAGCAAAACTTTTCTGCCTCTAGAAGAAAGATGTTAAACTACCTTGGGGCCAGGATCCTTCACCATTACTAACAGAGAGCTGTTACCACAGGAAGAGACAAGAAATACCACCCAAGACCAACCACTGTAAAAGGCAAAGTTTGGCTACTGAAAGAAGTGACATGGGTGCTGATCAAACAACACAGATTGCCTGAGAGTGAGGCTGGATAAGGACAAGTGAGAAATCCCCTGCCCATCACAGGCCTAGCAGGGAGTAACCAGTGAAGGGAGTATATCCCCTGAGGGAAGGGAAGAACTGAGAAAGAAACCCGCTCTGCCGTGCAGGTGTTCAGGGAAGGCTGAAGGCTAAAGGGAAATAGACACACTACGAAAGTCTCTGGCCCCCTAGCTCCTACTGTGAACACAAGGCAACAGCAGCACACTTCTGGAGGACTTTGATTCTTCAGTGCCTTGAAGATGTCAATAGCCACAACTGATTCCAAGCCAGACCTACCTCTGACAAAACTGGCTCAACCCCCATGCTAATGGCATGACGAAAGAAGAGGTGTGCCCATTTTAAGGCATAATACGGTTTACGTCAATCTCTACTGTGCTTCATACATGATGTCTGACATTCAATAAAAAATTACAATACACAAAAGGAAGCAAGAAAAATACCCATTATAAAGTAATAAACAACAGAACCAGACACAGAGATGTCCCAGATGTTGGAACTATCAGACAATGATAACTATGATTACTATGTTAAATAATCTAGTGGAAAATATGTATTAAAAGATGAGGAATTTCAGCAGAGATATGGAAATTATAAGAAGAGTCAAATGGAAATACTAGAAATAAAATACATAATTTCTTAAATTAAGAATTTCTTCCAAGAGCTCATCAGTAGACAGTGCACAGCTAGGAAAAAAAGTTAGCTATCTTGAAAATAGGTCAATAGAAATAAAAACTGAAACATAAAGGGAAAAAAAGAATGAAAAAACACCATATTACCAAAGAGTTATGGGTAAATACCTCATTTCCTCACATACATATCATTGAAATCACAGAAAGATAAAGAGACGAGAGAGAGCAATATAGAGGGAGAAATCATGGCTGAAAATGCCCAAAAGTAATAAAAGTTATCAAACTACAGATCCAAGTATCTCAGAGAACACCAAGCAGGATACGTTTAAACACAGAGACACACACACACTGTAGGCATATCATATTTAAGTTGAAATTTTAAAAAGAGAGTATATTGAAGGCAGCTAGAAGGGAGAAAAGAAACACTTTACATAGAAAAAAACCAAGATAGGAATTACAGCAAACTTCATATCAGAAACTATATAATCTAGAGGACAGTGGAATAACATCTTTAAATGACTGAAAGAAAAAATTGCCATCCCAGAATTCTATTCTCAGAGAAAATATCTTTTACATATGAAGACAAAAATAAGGATTATTTCAGACAAAGATAACACATCATTAGCAGATCTGCAAAGTTAGAAATGTTAAATGGCATTCTCCAGGCCAAAATGTGGATTGTACAAAGAAATAAAAAGTACCAGAAATAGTAAAAATGAAGTAAATATGAAAGACATTTTGGTACTGTTAGTTGAGATCACTTGAAATACAATTGAATCTCCAAAGGGAAAAGAAAGAAAGAAACATGCAAAAAAAAAAAATGTATGTCAACAAAGCAAAAAGGAGGGCAACTGGAGGTATGCCATTTAAAGGTTCTCACACTTTACATGAGGTGATAAATTACTATTTAAAGTTAGACTGCAATAAGTTAAAGATACATATTTGTAAAGCCTAGATCCAACACTAAAAATATTTAAGGTGTGAATAACAAATCAATAGAGGAAGTAAAATGAATATTTAAAAATACCCAATTAATTCAAAGAAGACAAGGGGAAAAAGAAATAAAGAACAGATAAGGCAAATAGAAAACAGCTAGCAAGTTGGCAGTTTTTAATCCAAAAACATCAATAATTACCTTAAGTCTAAATGTTTTACACCAGGGGTTGTCAAACTATAGGCCAAGGGCCAAATATAAATATAGGAATATAAATCATTCTATTATAAAGACACATGCGTGTGTCTGTTCATTGCAGCACTACTCACAATAATAAAGACATGAAATCACCCTAAATGCCAATCATTGAGAGACTGGATAAAGAAAATGTGGTGCATATACACCATGGAATACTATACAGCCATTAAAAAGAATGAAATTATGTCCTTTGCAGGGACATGGATGGAGCTGGAGGCTATAATTTTTAGCAAACTAACACTGGAACAGAAAACCAAATACCGCATGTTCTGACTTATAAGTGGAAGCTAAATGATGAGAACACATGGACACATAGAGGGGAACAAAAGTCACTGGGGCCTACTTGAGAGTGGAGAATGGGAGGAGGGAGAGGATGAGGAAAAATAACTAATAGGGACTAGGCTTAATTGCTGGATGATGAAATAATCTGTACAACAAACCTGGTGACACACTTTAAAACTTGGAGAAAATAAATGTTTTTCTAGAAAACTTTAGAAAAAAAAGAAGAAAGAAGAAAATTGAAGTGGCTATGTTACTATCAGACAAAGTTGACTTCAAAACAACATTATCAAAGATAAAAGGAAAACTAGATCATTTTAGAAGGGTCAGTTTCTTAGGAAAACACACAATAAACTCAAATATCTATGCACTATCCACCACAGAGCTTCAAAACAAGTATGAAGCCAACCTTGATAGAAATGAAAGTAAAAGCAGACAAATCTATAGTTATATTTGGAAACTTTAGCACTCTTTTTCAGTAATTGATAAAAGAAATAGACAGAATAAGGACGTAAAAGGCCAAAACAACATTTTTAGCCAAATTACTCAAATTGACCTTTTATAGAACACAATCCACCCAGCAACAGAAGAATGCATATCTTTACAAATGCTCTTGGAACATTCACCAACATCCACCATCTTTTTGACCACAAAACAAACTTCAACAAGTCTAAAATAATTAAAATCATGCAAAGTATGTTATCTGCACACAACAGAAATAAACCAGAAATCAATAATAGAAAATGATGTGGGGAAATCCTCCAAATATTTGCAAATTATGCAACACACTTCTCAATAACCCAATGCACAAAGAAGTCACAAGGGAAATTCAAAAATGTTTAACCCTTTTCCCATTTAGAAAAATGAAGTGCATCTCACTGCCAGTGCTCATTTGCTTTTTACATAAACATGCTCTTTAAGGCAGAAGCAAATCTGACTGATTTTCAGTGTGAAAATAAAATAGAAAAAGTGTTCTTGGAGTTAAGCAGAACTAACATCAGAATTTTCTGAATCATCAGAATTGTCTATTTCAGAAAAATCAGATTCATTGAACAAATCTTTGGCCAGCAACTGTTTGAGAACAATGTTAACATTACACATAGGAATGCTACATTTTCTAGGATTTTACATTTTCAGCAACTGAGAATTACTATATTTTGTAAATAAAAATACCTCTACTAAAAACAGAATGCTATAAATAGAATGATGGCTTTTGTTTCCAAAGTCGATATACTCAAGCGATTCAAAAATTAAAAGTGAGATATTTCATGGTAAAGGTATCTTGGGGTAAATGCTGCTGCCACACGTACCATTGGCAAGTATTCTCGGGGCAAATGGGAAAGGGTTAATTAAATGAAAAGGAAAACACAACATGTCAGAAGTTGTGGGATGCAACTGAAGCAGTGCTCAAATGGAAATTTATAGCATTAAATGCTTATGCTAAAATAAACATGCTTAAAATTATTCATGGCATAGAAATGGAATTGAGAACAGAAAATATCAAGACACTGTGAAAAACAGGCAAAGTTGTCCAATACCAAAAAAGAACTAGGAGAAACGGAAACAAAAAAGTCATTAAAATTCAAGATGAAGTGATGAGTGGAACAGCAGATCTGTCATAATTGAAAAAAAAGTAAATTGGAAGGTGAACCTGAGACATTACACAAGTTTAGCATAAAGAGCTATAAAACCAGAGACCAGGAAACATAAAAGGTAAGAACCAACATCCCACAGGAGGGAATGGAGAGTGAGCAAGGGGCAGTGTTTGAAGGAATGATTATCAAGGTTATCCCCATATCAGTGAAGAACATAATCCTCAGATTCAGGAATCACAGTATGTTCTAAAGGAAGAGAAATAGAAATGAAATTAGACATATCACTTGTAGAGCTGCAGAACTCCAAAATCCAAGAGACGATCTGGCAATCAACCTGAAACAAGTTAAGATTTCTAAAACAGAACGATTAGACTGTAAACGGTTATTTCCACAGAAAACAATAGAAGTCAAAAGACAGCAAATCATATCTTCAAAAGATTTTTTTAAAAGCATGGCTATCAATGTAGAATTCCATACCCAGCTGAAGTATCTGCCAGTGAGAGCAAAATAGACTTTGCTGGAAAAGGCCAAGCATTTCACATTGAGAGAACTTCGTTTTAAAGAAAACGTCATGAAGCATTTGAGGCAGGAGAAGCAAGATGCAGGAGGCAGGGGTGAACAAAAGCCTGATAAATATGGGGTGAATCCGAACAAGGATCCCCCTGGGTGAGGCAGAGCAGCCCCTACCCACCCGAAGGCACTGCACGTGACCAGCACTGCTCTTCCCTGTCTCCACCAGCGTCTCTGCTGCACTCCAAAGAACCTAGGTGCATCCGTGGTGATGCTGCGTTGGGAGCGTGAAGATTCCCCTGTCACCGCCGTCATTTCAATTCTGCGTTTAGCCTTCTCATCACACTGAAGCGGAGCTTCTGCTTCTTACCCAGTTACGGCTTCCCTGCAGCAGTCTGTGGACTTCACGATGCGTCAGGAATGAGAGCTGGCCCGGGCCAGGGAGGATCTGGATGATCTACTCGAATGAGCTGTTTCTCTGATGAGAACAGAATGACAGAGGTTCACATATAGACAATGGCATTGTGTTGGGAGGCTTGGTCCTTTTCATTAAAAGAAAAATCCATCCTGAAATTCGAACCCTGCTTCCATGGCACAGAGTTAAAGAAATGGAGTCTGAATCTTACAAAGTGCCTCCTCTGGGACCCTCTACTGCCAATTATTGCTTTGCTTCCTCTCACCTCCTCCTCCAGCCTGAGTCATGCCTTTTAATTTTTACCAAAAGCCAAATGGAAGTGTCCAGGCAGCTCCTGATTTAGCTCAGCTCCTAAGATGACAGGAACACAAGAGGCAGGGCCAGTGGCGTGGTCTCCTGGGCTGGGAGCTGTCTGTTCATGCTGTCTCAGTACCTGCTGCTCTGGGCTGCAGGTATTTCTCGGTATGTCCATATCCCCCCATGGGAACAAGGCTTCCTGAATGAGAGAGTGCACCCTCCATGCCGACCCTAGCTCCTTGCCTTGAGTAGGTGTTTGTTGAATGAATGAATGAATGCATAGACACTGAGGAGAATGTGAAAGCTTCACCCTTATTTGAGCAGAGGACTGGAGAAGATGCTTCTGTGAGAATGTAAAGGAAAAACCCCTTGGATTCATTAACATGGAGGAAAGGTAAATCCCACAAAGTCCTAATGACCTTACCAGCAACTCAGATGCAACCTGACAGGGCAGCCATGTGCCACGGTGGCGTGGGCGCCCGGATCCAAGGGTGCGCACAGGCTCCCCTGCAGGGTGACATAGGCCAGGAGAACATTGCAATAGAAACAGATGCGAGTCAGAGGGCATGAGTTGAAAAAAAAAGTTGAAGAAAAGATGGGGAAAACCATTTCTCCATGTTTACTGATGGCATATGACAAGGATAAATTGTCTGAAACAGAAAAGATGGACGATGAAGCCGATACAACTGGAAGGAAACATGCCTTCTCCCTGGTGGTTAGGAAATGGGATGGCTTCCCCTCAGCTCGGCCTGGCCGCTGGAGCCAAGGTTGGGAGTGCCCTGACTCTGCTCCCAGTTTTCAGGCAGCGCAAGGCCACCCAGGATGGGCCATAAAGTCCATTTATTCGATTGGCACCAACATTTGAAAAAGAAGAACAGAATAAAGACAGAGTGTAAGTATGAAACTGTTTTGTTTTCACCAAGAGTGGAGGCAGAGAGAGAGAAGACAGAGAGAGACAGAGAGAGAGACAGAGAGAGAGAGACAGGGAGACAAAGAAGATGTGTGAGAGAGAGAGAGAAGCTCTCAGAGCGTAACATGATTTTTTTGTGCCCTGGTTGAGAGCTAAAGAACAGGATGGTACAGCTCTGGGGGACACATTGTCTCTGCAAGTCTCTGAGGTCTGGGAGCTGCAAAGCACCCTCTGCCTCCCCACCCCCCATGGCACTGGAGGCTGGGCCCACATCACGGGTCCTAGGGTGGACAGCACCAGAGTTCCATCTGCCAGGTCTGGGATCCCCAGGGAACTGATTTGATTTCAGCATTGTATCCTTAACAAACAGTAGCCCCATGCAGGCACAGGTCACTATGTTCAGTCACTATGTTTAGTCACTACTGGTTCCCTAGGGCTGCCATACAAAATACTTAAATGGAAATGTATAGCATTAAATGCTTGTATTGAGTTAACTTGCAGATATGGTGTGAGGTTATTGTTGTTTTGGTTTGATTTGTTTTGGTTTGGATTTTTGCATATTCATGTCCAATTGTTCCAACATCATTTGCTAAAAAATTCAACTTTCTCTCTTGAGTTGCCTTAGCATATTTGTCGAAAATCAGTTCATCATATATGTGCAAGTCTGTTTCTGGACTTTTTATTTTGTTTTGTTGATGTAAGACCTGTTCTTCCTCATTGCCCATTTCATTGTCTTGGTTACTGTATGTTGATCACAGGTTTGAATTTTCCAACTTTGTTCTTGATTTTCAAAATCAATCTGGCTATTCTAGTGCCTTTATCTTTCTGTATAAATTTAAGAAACAGCTTATTAATGTCTATAAAAAATTCTGCTAGGATTTTAATTTGGATTGCTACAAATCTATAGATCAATTTGGTAAGATCTGCCATCTTAACAATTTCCAGTCTTCCTACCTATGAGCAACGCCACTTATTTAGATCTTTGCTTTCTTTCACGTTTTATAGTTTTTAGCATAAAGATCTTGCATATATTTTATTAGGTTTATACATAAGTGTTTAGTAGTTACTGATATTATTATAAATGGCACTTTTTAAAATTCAATATCCAGTTATTCATTTTTAGTATATATAGAAATATTATTGCTTTTGTATATTGACTTTATAACCCATAACCTTACTAAACTCACTCTTTAGTTCCAGTAGCATTTTTGTAGATTCTTTTGGATTTTCTACGTAGAGGATCATATCACCTGGGAATCGTTTGTTCTTCCTTTCCAACATATATGTCTTTTGTTTCTTTTTCTTGCCATGTATCACTAGTTAGGATCTCCAGTGCAATGTTGAATGTTGAATAGGAGTCATAAGCACAGACATTCTTTCATAAGAGTGAAAGCATTTGGTCATTTGCTAGGAAGGATGATGTTAGCTGCAGGGATTTTTTATACATTCCTTTTGTTGGGTTGAAGAAGTTGACTTCCATTCCTAGTTTGCTGAGAGTTTTGTTCATGAATGGAGTTTGAATTCTGAGAAAAGCTTTTTCTGAATCTATTCTGAGCATAGCAAATATTTTTTGTACAAAGTCAGACAGTAAATCTTTCAGTCTTTGAGGGCAATGTGGGCTCTGTTCCTCGAGCCTGCCATGGGAGCACAAAAGCAACGTGAACAGTGTATGAAAGAATGAGCATGGCTGTGTCGAAGGCAGCTTTATTCACTAAAGCAGGTGCGTCCACAGTTGACCATCAGCCGCAGCTTGCAGCCCTGCATCTGTTGGGATGGTCACTTGGTTTTACTTTATTCTGTTGATGAGGAGAATCACATGTGATTGATTTTTGACCCACTTGGTCATTATATTGTTGGATTTAATTTGCTGAAATTTAGTTCAGAATTTTTGCATCTGTATCCCTGGGGGACATTGGTCTATGGTTTGTTGGGTTTTTAATGCTTTTCTCTAGCTTTGGTTTTAAGGTAATAATGGTTTCATAGAAATGGGTTGGGAAGTAGTCTCTCTTCTTGAATTTTCTAGATACATTCATATGAAATGAATATTATTTCCACCCAAAATGTTTGATAGCATTTATCAGTGAAGACATCTGGGCCTATATTTTATTTATGGAAGGGTTTTAACTACAATCTTAATTTATTTAATAGATAGCTATTTTGTGTATTTATTTCTTCTTTAAGAAGCTTTGATAATTTGGGCCCTTATGGGAACTTTCTCATTTCACCTAAGTTGGCAAAGTTATTGGCAAAAGTTTTTCACAATAGTTTTTTTTTATTCATTTTCAGTGTCTGCAGGAACGGTAGTGATAGCAATTCTCTAGTAATTTGTATCTTTCTAAAAATCCTATCAATCAGTCTGATTTGAGGTTCATCCATTTTATTGATCTGCTCAGAGAACCAGGTTTTTTGTTTCATTTTCCTCTATTTTGTTTTTAATTATAGTGATTTCTTCTCTTAACATTATTTTCTTTCCTCTGCTTATTGTAAATTTTATTTCCCCTTTTTCCTAACTTTTTGATGTGAATACTTAGATCATGGGTTTGAGACTTCTCATGTTTTCTAATAGAAAGGTTTAGTGATTTCCTCTAAGTATCACTTTTATCTCATCCCATAAATTCCAATATGTTGTGTTTTTATTTTCATCCAGTTCAAAATACTTTATCATTCACCTTTTAAATTTCTTCTTTGATCCATAGGTTGTTTAGAAGTGTGCTATTTAGGCTGGGCATGGTGGCTCACACCTGTAATCCCAGCACTTTGGGAGGCCGAGGCAGATGGATTACTTGAGGTCAGGAGTTTGAGACCAGCCTGGCCAAAATGATGAAACCCCATCTCTTCTAAAAATACAAAAATTAGCTGGGCTTGGTGGTGGGCACCAGTAATCCCAGCTACATGGGAGGCTGAGGCAGGAGAGTCACTTGACCCCAGGCAGCAGAAATCACAGTGAGCCGAGATCATGCCACTGCACTCCAGTCTGGGTGACAAAGCGAGACTCTATCTCAAAAAATAAAAAAAAACAAAAACAAAAAAAAGAAGTGTGCTATTTAGTTTCAGATATTTGGAGGTTTTTTCCAGATACCATAATTTTATTGATTTATAATTTAATTTTATTTTGGTGAGAAAACATATGTTATATGGCATGATTATTGTTAAATGAATTTTAAAACTTTAAATATAGCCCAGAATATAGTGTGCTTTAGCAAATATTCCAAGTGTTCCTGAAAAGTATGTGTATTATACTGTTAAGAGGTGGACTGTTCTATAAATGTCAATTAGATCAAGTATGCTAAGTAGACTTGTTCAACTCTTCTATATCCTTATTAAATTTCAATCTACTTGTTCAGTTGATTATTGAGAAAGCACTGTTGAAATCTCAAACCATAATTGTGGCTGTGTTCATTACTCCTTTTAGTTCTAGCAGTGTTTCCTTCATGTACTTTGAAGCTCTCTTATTTGGTGTATAAACCTGTAGGATTGTTATGTTTTCTTGGTGAGTTATCCCTGCAACATGACTCTTGGCCAGGTGCAGTGGCTCATGCCTGTAATCCTAACACTTTGGGAGTCTGAGGCAACAGGATCACTTGAGCCCAGGAGTTCAAGACCAGCCTGGACAACATAGCAAGACCTCACCTCTACAAAAAATAAAATATTAGCTTGGTGTTGTGACACACGCTTGTAGTTTCAGCTACTCAGGAGGCTGAGGCAGGAGGATGGCTTTAGCCCAGGAGGTCATGACTGCAGTGAGCCAAGATGGTGCCACTGCACTCCAGCCTGGGTAACAAAGTAAGACCCCATCTCAAAAA
This sequence comes from Pan paniscus, assembly GCF_029289425.2. Lineage (NCBI taxonomy): Eukaryota > Metazoa > Chordata > Mammalia > Primates > Hominidae > Pan > Pan paniscus. The sequence goes on from NC_073263.2 coordinate 113,920,349, forward strand.
AAAAAAGAAAGAAAGAAAGAAATGACTCTTTTATTCCTAGTAATATTATTTGCCCCTAAATATACTTTGAGATTTAAGCAACTATTTTACCTTTCATTTGATTGGTATTAGCATGTCATATCTTTGTCTATCATTTTACTTTTAACCCATTTGTGTCTTTAGGGGGGTTTCTTATAGACAGCGTATGGTTGGCTCTTGCTTTTTTATCTAATCTGACATTCTATGCTTCTTGAACATATGGTATATAGTTTTATAAAAACATTTTTAATACTTTTGCTTTCTAATTCTACTCTCGTGTCATTTCTGGGTCAATTTTGATTAATTTTTCTTCTCATTGTAGATGATATTTTATTGCTTATTCACATACCTGGTCATTTTTGTTTGAATGCCAGACATTGTGAATCTTACTTCATTATGTGTTAGATAGTCTTGTATTTTTAAAACTATTATTGAGCCTGTTCTTTTACCCAGTTAAGTTACTTTAAAGCAGTTTGGTCCTTTTGAGGCTTGCTTTTATGCTATATTAAATGGGACCAAGCAGCATTTATTCTAAGTCTACTATTCCCCACTACTGAAGCAATGTAATTCTGTGTACTCAATGTCCTGTGTATTATGAGGGTTTTTTAAAAAGTTTTCTGACAGGAACCCCACTTATTTCTGGCCTGTGTGAGCTCTGGAAATTGTTCTGCCTGTTCAGTTGTGTGGTCCTTTTTCCATCCTTGAGTAGTTTTCTTACAGCCATTCATTGGCCAGTAATCAGCTGAAGGCTCGAGGCATCCCTTGCATCTCTCTCTCTGTGTGTGTGTGTGTGTGTGTGTGTGTGTGTGTGTGTGTGTGTGTGTGTCTCACTCTGTCCTTTGAACTCTAGCTACTTTGACCTCTCCAAACCCCTCAGTATATTGAGATCGCTGGGCTCTGCGTAAGTTCTCACTCCTAATGCTGCCCTGGAAACTCTCCAGGCAGTGCCTGAAGCAAGCATAGGGCTGCATTCAGCTGCTTTCCATCTCTCAGGGGATCAGTGCTCTTTGCTGATTATTCTCCGATATATGGGAAATCACTGTTTCATGTATTTTTTCTTGTTTTTTAATTAAATTGGGAGGATAAATCTAATCCTTGTTACTCCATCCTTTCCAGACATTAAAAATTCAAATACTAGATTTTTACCCATGTGGTTCCATTGAGAATCCTGGAACTATGAGAAACTCTGCATTTCAACTCTGGAAGGAAAAGCAAGGACTGGGGTGATGGCCCCTGGGTTCTCCCAGCTCAGCCACATACAGCCTCAGTGCCCTTAGGAAGGTGCTTTGCCTCACTGGGGCCTCATCTACGCATGAAGACTAAGTATTACCCACGGGTTTCACCAGGTGCCCTATAGTCGAATGAAACCACACATACATAGGGAACGGGGAAATGTTAGCATTATATACTCTTCCCTGGGACTCCCAAGGGCTAGAGATTACAAATAAGCAAACTAAAGATAAAATGTTTTGTATTCAATGATGAATTACATATGTTTCCACAAATAGCTAACCTGAATTATCTGCCAAAATTTTCTAAGGAATCTTCTCTAAAAAAACTCTGTGTGAATTCATTTTGAGTATGAAATTGGCAGTAATCTCTCTGGTGTAGGTTATCCCTGGAAAAATACACAGGAAACTGGGTCACAGTTGTGGCCTCCAGGAGGAAACTGGTAGTGAGGACCAACCACCAGAAACAGCCTGATGTTTCACTGAACGTCTTTCCTAAAACTTAAAAATTGTTCCATGGGCTTGTGTCCTTATTAAACATATAAACTGAGGACCTAAGAATAATTTAGATAAATGTTTTTAAAGCCTGAAGCAGCCTTTAAGGATGCCTGCAGCCTTTAATGAATGTTTGCAGATCCACGTTCCTCTTAATGTAAAACGGATTAAGAGGAAAATAGATCTGCAACTATCCTCTCTTCCTTGTTGCCAGAAAACCCAACTTCCCCATGTAGTCTGTAACTTCTGGGAGTAAGAAAAGTTTCGTGGTTCATAATATCATTCCTGACATACTGACTGTGCCTAAACTTCAGTTTAAGACTTTGGGACCTGGTAAAATCTAAGTATCCCATAGGACATATATAAATTCATGTCATAATTATTCATTTCCTGTAACATTAATGTCAACAAGAGACTCATTTACTCAGCAATACCTGCTGAGCCTGCCAGGTGCTCGGCAGATATATGGGGGATTCTTATTTCCAAGAAATGAGACTGAGGGGTCAGGCCAGTCAACAGTAGTCATTATTCATGTGTTCACAAAATGCAGATGTACCAAACCGTATTTTTAAGGATTCCAGGTTGCACCTGCACGGAGTTTTGGGAGAACTAAAGAGAGGTGGGTCCTCCTGGCGTGCTTTGAGAGTAAGAAAAGTAAATAAAGGAAGAGGATTAGGGTTCTCTGTAGGGTGCCCCCCACTAGGAAATGTGCCTCCCAGGCTGGTGGCTGTTCCAAAGGGAGCCTCCCACCCAACAGCTGCAGAAGCCAGAGCCGGTCTGGGGGCACTTGGAGCCACTCCTGAACTGATTAGCCGCTCACACTGCCTGCACCTCTTCCTGAGCAGCGGGGACCACACAGCATAGTCATCGGTAGAAAGGGCTGGCCAGGAAGAAAGGTGGGGGAAATTCAGTGTCTGTAAAACCTGTGTCCGGGTCCAAGGACCACGGCTCAAGTGACCATGAGTGTCAGATCCACAGAAGGGAGCCCTGCTCACCACCAGCAGTGGGGAGCCCTTAGGACACAGAGTGGACAGAATACTTCTATGCTAGTGTCTCCTAAGAGTGTAAAGAGAAAACACAGAGTAAGCATAAAGATGTAGGACTCCACTCATTGCTTGGGCACCAAGCCACACTTTCTGGGGCTTGCTGGAGGAAATGTTTTTGATGGCCTCGCCTGAGGCTGTGTCTCGAGAAGCCGCGGCACCTCACCCCGCTTGCTCTGTGCGTGGGTGCTGCTTTGCTCAGTGCTTACGGCTCCCTGAAGTTAAAGGAAAAGTGGAATCATGCCTTAATTATTTACAAAGCGTGATCATTGTACTTATTGTTTTCCCCACAGAAAAGAATTCAAAGAACACTCAGTATGAAAATCTATCCATTCTGGACCAAATCCTTCAAAATATTGGAAGATCTCCAGGTAGATTGGAAATAATAGATAAGTGTCTTCTCATTTGGGGATTCTTTTCCTGCTCAAGGGACAGGTGTGTCTCCGAGCAGCTCCAGGGAGAGCAGGTGAGCCCAGCCCCCAGGTGGACCCACCTGAGCTCCACAGGAGCCCCTGTCCGACCGTTGATGTGTGGACACCTGACCGGACAAGTCCAATTCAAGGAGTCGAGGCCCGTGTCAATGAGGGAGTGCTCTCCCTTTTCAGCTGAATGGAGGAGGGGACTAGTCCCCCTTTTCCCAAGAATAATCAGGACTCACAAGGCTGCCACCACCCACCTACTCAAGGGTCTCAACCACGTGATGACGGGAGCCTGCTCCCCCATGACAGGCCCAGGAAGGGCCCCCACACCCCCTTCAGGAGGCCCCCCACCCTCTCGTGGGGTGGGGACTCCCAGTCCAGCCCTTCTCCACTCCCTGTTCACACAGCTCCACCACTGTCCGCCTGCTAAGAGTTGGCCATGCAGATCCTGTGGCTTCTGTCCCTGGCCCCAGGCTTCTCCTAGGAGCTTTCCAGAACACCTGGGAGCCAGTCCTGGGTGAGGCTGACAGCCCTCTTGTCCTCCCGGTATCCCTGACTCACATGGCAGCCCAGTGTGCCCAGACCCTCCTCCCATACCCTGCAGCACTTGCCCGTCCACGCAGCCTGAGACCCTCCATCTGGAGCACGTCACACCATGAATGCCGAGCTGCTGTCTGTGAATGCCAAAGACTTTGGCAAACGAGCCATTGCTGAGCCACATGGCTGGCTTTTCATAGCCCGAGCACAGAGCCAGACGTTGAGACCCTGTCGCCTTCACTCACCTCCACTGGTGCTTCCCAAGCACCCACCACGTGCCAGGCACTGTCCTAGGCTCTGGGGTTTCTCACATAAAACAGAGAGCCCTGCCTGGGAGCTCACCCACTAGAGGACGGTTAGGTGGACCTCCCCGTCCCCTCTTAAGGCATTGGGGTTCTGACTTTTCCATCCAGCCTGTCGGCTACTGCTCCCAGCCCCTCACTGTCCACAAGCGTGGGAAGCCGGCCAGCTCGTCCTTTGTTAAAATGCCAAAGAGGACGGTCCCGGGAAACGTCGCTGGAGACCTCCCTGCTGCATGAGTTGTCATCGAGCACAGGCCAGGAGCTTCTCTGAAGTGGGGCCCCCAGCCCCCCATGTTCAGACTTTGCCAGGCCAGTGTCAGTCCCGGGACCACAAAACCCCAGGCCACAAGGTCTGCTCGTGCCCCCAGCAGCAGGGACCAGGCCAACACACGCGGTGTAGAAAGGGCAGTGAGCGGTCGTTCAAGCTACGGCCAATATCCCAGACTGTGCCACTGTCCAGGACAACCTCTGCTGCTTTAGATACAATTTCATGATTGACCTTGTCAAGATTCCAGTTCCCTGGGACCTGACTGTTCTGCAGGGAGAACCACAAATTCTCCTATAACACAGACAGCAAAAGACAGGGGCCTCTGCACTGATGAAGCTCCTGTACATCACCAGCACCTCTAGGTGTGGCCGTCGGCAACAGAAGCCCCGGAGGTGACAGTGGGGACTTCCAGAGCCCTGGCAATGTTGGACAGTGAAGAACCAGGAGTCCCCAACCTCCTGGTACTGACATCCCAGGAATGAGATCCACAGCCGGCCGCCATGAGGGGAGGAGGAGGAGGACCAGTCCAGCTCCGCCAGGCTTGGCGTTGTCGATGGGTTTTGAGGGAGAACGCAGGGGAAATGACACTGGACAGGGTGGCCCCGCGGGGAGAGCCAAAGGCAGCCTGACGCAGCCAGCGCCCCCACCCGGTCCTCCTGCCCCAGACACAACCGCAGGGCTCTCCCCTCCCTCCACAACTGAGGGCTTGGTTCCTCCTGTCCCCTGGTGTCCCTCGATCCTGCCAGTGCCCCCATCTCTCTCATACCACACACTGCCAGGCTCAAAATCTCCTCTTTCCACACAGGAAACATTTTCCGTAAAGAGCAGCAGAGGACCAGCGCACAGAGGAGGAGCCAAGGCAGTCAGTGAGGCCGCAGCCCCAGAGCCCCTGCGCAGGAGAGGAGCCTGCTAGAACCCCCACCCACCAGCCTCCGGAACAGGGCACTTGTGTGCACACGCCCACGTTCTCTGAACCATTCCGCATAAAGGAAAATCGTTTATTCACACGATCCCAATTGGAGTTGGTTTATTTAAGTGTTAAGCCAAAGGGTATGTGGGATTTGGGTTTTTTTTTAAAAAAAGAAGAAAACAAGAAACAAAAAAACATATCAAACCTGGAAATAAGAGCATCAGAATATTCTGTCTACAAATAACATAATCTCAGAGCTCATAAAGAATTCGTCCATGAGGAACAGAGACTACAAAGGCCTGAGAGTCTCTTCCCTACTGCCATGCCTTGCAAAACACACACGCACACATATAACACATGCACACACATAACGCATACATACAAACACAACACATGCATACACAACACGCATGCACGTACAACACGTGCACACATACAACAGCAAGCACATACATGTGTATGCATACAACACACATGCAACATCCACACACATGCAGCGTACATGCACATCCAACACATACGCATGCAACATGTGCACACATACAATCCACGTGCATACAATACATGCATACATGCAACACACATGCAACACGCACACACATACAACACATGGGCACACACGAAGCCTCATTGCATCGGAATGTTTGCCAAGCTTGGGAATGCTGGCTGGGACTGTGTGTTGTGGAAGGTGAAGGTTTGCTCCAGGTGGTGTGTGTGACCTACAGCGTTACCTGGGGGTAGGGGCTGGGGGTGACCAGGACACATCTTGGGCAACTTTTCTTATCCAAACTGATTCTGACTGTGGAGGGGCTGCAACCTCTGCTGGATTCATTGAAGTGACCCGTCTGGAAAGATGTAGCACAAAATACGATTTTCCCATTTCTCTAGAAAGGCAGCCAGGCTTGGAGAAGCTCATGGATTGCGTTTGAGAACAATCCTGGACAGACGACTTCCATGCCCTTTGCACAGTTGAGCAGTGGATTGGTGTCCTTTCCATTAATAACACCATTTTCAAAGGCAGCTGGAAACGGAAGCAGACAATGCCATTGTACTTGTAGCTGCTGGCTGTGCTCTCTTCCTAAGAGATGCAAACGTCCTGTGCCCTCTTTCTATGGTGTCTCCAAGGCAACTGCAGAAGACTGAGGGTTTGGAATCAGAGAATGCTTGTATTGGAATGACCCTTTGAGGCCTTTCATGCAATCCCTCAATTCCAGATGAGGAAACCGAGGCAGCGAGGACATATGACTCACTAGTTACTCAGTAAGTCAGTGGCAAGGCAGGATGCAGTTATTTCTGATGCCCAGTGCTAACCTGTGTCTACTAAACCACGCTGCAGCCTCTCTATTAATACAGGGACAGCTCCGTGTAGTTCTCCTTTCTTTGTACACTTGTAGTTTTTATTTTTCTGTCTTGTGCATGGATCTCACAAAGCATTTTTAGTGAACTCTGTGGTTTATAAGTTGTTTCCATGCACAGTGGGCCACCGAGTCCTCACAGCAAGGCCAGGAGGCAGGCGTCGCCTCCACTCCACACGAGTGGGCCTGGGGCTCAGAGTTATTCAGTGGCTCACTCACTGCCACACCGTCACCTGGCCTGTTGCAGCCCTGACACCGTGCCCCAGGCCAGGCCTTTGCTGCTGGATGTTTTAATCGTCAATGGCATCATCGTTTTCCAAGCAGGGTCTTGCAGGGTTTGTCCCCCAGGAAACCTTGGCAGAGCAATGCTGACCCAGAGAAGACAAAACATATAAAGTGTCATTGATTTGACCACTCTCTCTCCTCTGTCCTGACCACATGAGATCCCTGATTACACAGTCTTCAAAAGCTGGAAGTTTGATGTATTAGTTTGATCACATCAAAATATTCCCTCTCTCAGGGATGGCACTGAAAACAGCCATGGGAACACGTTGGGTCTCCAGATTGATGATTGCTGTGCAGGGCTCAAGCACGCCCCGCTTGCTATATGGGACACACGCTTGCTGTTCCCAGGAGGCTTAAGACAGAGTCGGGAACTAAGCTGATGAGGAAAATCATCAATGTTAATATTGGCTACCCCAAGGCAAGTGATGAACTGGCTTACAGGGGTGTTAAAGATGTGCCTGTGAGGTGGAAGTGACCCCCACATGTACTAGGATGGGCATTCCAGGAAGAAAGTGTCCCAAAGGTGCCAGGGCAGGGGTGGGTGAGTGTCGGGGGGGCTCTGCCACCCAGGGTGGGAATTGTGGCCAGAGTGGTCCCCTATTATATGTTATGGGTGGGAGAAAATGGTGAAACATATTAATGTATGCTGTATGATTTCAGTTTTTTGAAATTTTTTGAGACTTGATTTAGGGCCAAACATACAGCCAATTTTGGTAAAAATTCCATTTGGAACTTGGGAGGATGGTGTATTCTGAAGTTTTGGGGGTGGGATCCCACAGAGTCAATCGGACCAAGTTTGTTAATTGTGTGGTTAAAATATCTCCTTACTCATTCCTCTTTGGTCATCCAGTATCAAAAGAGGTGTAAAAGATCCCCACTGTGAATGCAAGGGATTTATTTCTTTGGTTCTATTTTGTTTTGTATGTTTCAAAGCTATATTGCTAGGGTCCTACAGACTAAATTGTCTTTCTGGTGGATTTAAGCCTCTATTGTTATGAAATATTCCTCTTTATCTGTAATATTTCTTCTTGCCTTATATTCATTTTGTCTGATATTAACATAGCCACGCTAACTTTCTCTTGGTAAATGTTTGCATGGTATATCATTTTCCATCCTATAATGTTGTATTTTATATATATATATAGTAATATATATAGAGTAATATATATATAGTAATATATATATAGTAATATATATAGTAATATATATATAGTAATATATAGTAATATATATAGTAATATATATATAGTAATATATATAGTAATATATAGTAATATATATATAGTAATATATATATAGTAATATATATATATAGTAATATATAGGAGTACATTTTTAGAAATCCAGTCCTTTTGTCTTTTAATTGGAATATTTCATCCTTTTCCATGAAATATAAGCAGTGCTAGAGCTGGGTTTGTATCTATGAAGCAACTATTTATTTTCTATTTGTCTCACATGCCTCATTTTTTTCTTCTTTCACTTTATTTGGATTAAGCAAGTTTTTTTAAATTCCATTTTCCCCTCTATTAGATCATTATGTATTTTAATATTGTTTTAAAGGTTATATTAGAGACAACAATATATATCCTTGACTTACTATCACCTAAAATTAATACTTTTACCACTTCCTTTTCTCTTCTTTCACTTTATTTAGATTGAGCAAGCTTTTTTTTCATTCAATTTCCCCCTCTATTAGATCATGGATTATGTATTTTTAATATTATTTTAAAGGTTATATTACAGACTACTACAGTATGCATCTTGGACTTCCTATAACCTAAAATTAGCACTTTTACCATTTCCTAATAATGCAAGAATAGAAGAATACTTAACTCCACTTACCATTTTTTGCATTATTTTTGTCACAGATTTTAATTCTACATATATTTTAAATGCTTCAAAATATTATACTTAGTTCTATGCAGTTAATATTTGTTTCGGATTTATCCACATATTTACTCCTTTATTTGTTCTTCATTCTGTTATGCATTTTTAATGCTTCTGGCTAGCAGTACATTCCTGCCAACTAACTCCTTTTAGTATTTTAGTGTAGCCCTACTGGGAAAATCCTCAGTTTTTATTCGTCTGAAAATATCTTTACCTTCATGTTTTGAAGAATGTTTTCACTAGATGTAGGCTCTAGATTACCAGGTACTTTCTTTTCCATTGTCTTTTGACCTCCATCATTTCTCCTGGGGAATCTACTGTCGCTCTCTGTGTTATTACTGCTCCTTGGACAGTAATGTGTCTTTCTACCTCTGGCTAATGTTAATCATTTCTCTTTGCCTTTTCATTTCAGCATTTTTACAATGATATTCCTAGCTGTGTTTTCATTGCATTTATCCTGTCTGGGGTTTATGGTGATATTTGAACCCATGGCTTATTTCTTTAGTAAGTTCTGAAAAATTCTGTCTTTTCAAATATTCTGTGCCTTTTTTCTCTCTCTCTTCTCTCCTCCAATTATGCATGTTTGATGTTTGTGCTCTGTCCCACACTTTTCTTATACTCTTTTTATTTTTCATTTTTTGTTCTCTTTTATTTCAATCTGAATATTTTCTCCTGACCTACATCCAGACCACTAAATCTCTCTTTAGCTTTGGATAATCATTTAATCATCATATTAAATTAATATTTTATTTTAATTAATTAAAAATTAAAATAATTAATTAAATTTTAATTACTACATCTTTTAATCCTGGAATTTCCATTTGGTTCTATGGATTCCACTTATCTGTGACGTTCACCATTGTCTCATCTGTTTTATGGATATATTAATCATAGTTATGCCTAATCTGTATTTGATACTCCAATATCTGTATTATCCAGAAGTCTGTTTCTATTGCCTGGATTATTGATATGATTGGTACTTTTTGATGGAATGCTGGACATCGTGTGATGAAAAACTAGAAACTCTGAAAGACATCTAGCTCTGGTAGCCAGTTAGAGTGAGGACAGATCATCTTAATTAAGTTGTTTTAATACTAGATTTGTCTTTGTAACACCTGGTCTATTTCTAGTTTTCCTTGTTCCTATGGGAATTCCAATTTAGAGCTCTGAGAATTTACCAGGGCCCTTCAAATGCAACTTTTATTTTTTACACTAGGAGACTGCTTGAAAACTCTTCAGCTCCTCAGCCTCTCTGCTACCACTTTCTGCTGACCTTCTCCCCAGCAGCACAGCTGAGGACTTAGGGAATGCTTTAGGGGGGACAAGCAGATTGGCTAGTTGGACTCACTACACTGAACAAGCCTTCTTTCTGGGATCTTAGCACCTGAAGCCCTGGCTGTGTAAGAAGCCCTTAACTCACATTTTTTCTTCCCAGCCCTGGGAGATTACTGAAAGCCTCCTAGCAACTGCTTTCTGCTGTGCTGCGCAACCTGTCTGTGATGCATAAGAATTAGCAAATGCCTCAAGGGGGTGATGAGCTCAGAATATAAAACTCACATCCGCAAATTTCCTTCTCTCTTAATCTTGACCACTCAAGTTCTGCCCGTCTTGGGAGTTTTTCAGTATACACATCTGCATTTTATCGAGGTTCTCCTATTGTTTTCAGTGAGGATGCGGCTGCTACTTATCCCAGAACCACATTTTAGAATCTTTCATCTAGAAACAGAGTTAATCAGCTACATCCTGACATCTACAAGGAAGACAGGATTTTGCCACAAAGAGGAAAAAACAGAGCTTCTGTACTTGGGGTCAGGGAGGGAACAGATCAAAACCACCTCAGAGGAAGGGGTGTGTGTGAGCAGTGGGGAGCACTGCAACATTAGGGAGCTCAGAGATGGCTCCAGAAACTAGAGGTGGCAGCCGTGCCACCTCCTGTGAGTCAGGGCAGGACCAACCAAGAGCCTAACACCAACGGCAACACCCAGCCACTTCCCAAACTCTGTACAGTTTTAGGATTGAATGTTAATTTGTTGCAGACAGACTGAGAGGGCTCTGAGAATTGCATTCTATCACCAATATCATCAATGGCTAAGAGCACGTGCACCAGGAACAACAAGACCAGGGTAATGGAAGAACACAGGTAGCAGAGTCAGGACCAGGGCAAGGCTGGTCCCCAAACCACCTTGACAAAGTGCTTTGCAGAAAGACACTGCTCGATACATCCACGGTGAGTGTGTGTTTGTGTGTGTGTGTGTGAGAGAGAGAGACAGAGAGAGAGAGAGAGAGAGAGAGATTTGCTGACTAAGGGCTCTATCAATGAGGAGGAATTGGAACTTCACACTAGAATCAAGTTACACTTGTACGTTATCTGGAACATCTCTTGCACGTTTATAGCGTAAGTCACCTATTAGTGAACTAAGTATAGTTCCTTCTGCAGTTTGAGTTTCTCAACCAGCTGCTCTGTTGTTAAATGCACAAACCCTCTCTCCCCATCTTGCATCAGGGCCTGGTCACCTCTGGTGCTCTGAGGTAAACTGGTGCCTGAACAAGATTGAGAGCCACACCCCAGACTCTTAGATTTCCAAAACATAAACCATGACAAAGTGCTGACGCACGGCGGTACAGCTGGCCTTTTGCCCAAGATCCTCCCAGTTCCTCACTCTGATTCCAGAGGAGGTTGCCTCTGTCCCTATGTGCCAACAGCTGTGTCCAGATGAACAGATTCCAACCCTGGGTCCTCTGAGAACCACAGTTCAGAGGCCAAGGGACCCAAAGCTTCCCCCAGCCCTGCAGTGACCACAGATAAGAAGCAGGAGAACTTGGAACAGTGCATAGTTGAGACAGTCACTTACAGGGAGCGTTGAGATGCCGTGCTCAGAGACAAATGACTGCAGACAGGGCATCCGCTTGCCCTCCCTGAGATTTTAACTGAATACGTGTCAGGACACCATTCCACCATTCTCTTTTTTTTTTTTTTTTTTTTTTTTTTTTGAGATGGAGTCTTGCTCTGTCACCCAGACTGGAGTGCAGGGGCACGATCTCGGCTCACTGCAACCTTCGCCTCCCAGGTTAGAGCGATTCTCCTGCCTCAGCCTCCCAGGTAGCTGGGATTACAGGCACGCATCACCACGCCCAGCTAATTTTTGTATTTTTAGTAGAGACAAGGTTTCCCCATGTTGGCCAGGCTGGTCTCAAACTCCTGACCTCAGGTGATCCACCCACCTCGGCCTCCCAAAGTGCTGGGGTTACAGGTGTGAGCCGCCGCGCCCGGCCCCCATTCGTTTATTCACAAAAGCACACGCCTGTCTGCTGTTAAACCAACTCCAGGAGTTTCACCACCTTTCAGAAGATGCTACTTTTGAGTAGTGTCTACACAGCAAGAGCCATAGAGGACCCAGCCACTGTCTGTGGCTTTCCTACAGAGAAGAGGGATGGACTGCCACGACCCCCCCGTCCCCAACTTGCCTGTGTCTTCACTGCTGAATCAGCTGAGCCCAAGTCCTCGGCGGCTGGAACAGACCCTTCCAGAACCACGCAGGCCCAAGCCCCACGCCCCAGTGCCAGCGTCCTTGCGTGGCTTTGGCTCCAAAGACTTCTGCTATCGATGCTCGGCGCCCTCCTCACCTTTATTCCAAGTGTGAGTTTTCCTTTTCTGGAGTTTATGCTGTTTGGTGAACTGCACTTTCTAGACACAGCTCTCCAGAGATGAACCTGATTTCCATTGGAAAGCATGGCCTCTTTCCCCTGGGGACCGTGGGCAAGGAGGCCTCTGCCCTTCCTGGTCTCTCTGAAAACAGCCTGTGGTCCTTTTCCTTGGGCATTGGGGTGGTTTCTGCTCTGGCGTGGTCCTCCGTCTCCTTGTGCCCCAGCCAAAGGAAATGGTCCCAGGCAGTCCCATGGCCTGACGCACCTCTGCCCAAGGAGACGCTGCTCACACGCTGGCTGGACACACCCCATGGGAAACACGCACGTTCAGGCACACTTGAGGTCATCTGTGCCGAGGCCGCTCCCTGCCCGCACCCCCCCCACCCGTCGTGCTCTCCACGACTGGCGCCTTTGCTGCTGTGCACAGAAGCCCTACCGTGTGCACTGCCGTAGCACAGCCCAGACCTGCCACTCACAACATGGCAAGGCCAGCACCCCGCGCCCCACATGACCACCTACAGTGGGCCTCAGGTGTGATGTGGCCACACTGCCTTGCAGGCAGACCCAGCTGGATTTCACAGCTGTGCTTGAGGGCAGGGGTCGGAAAAGGCTCTCCATCAAGGGCCAGATGGAAAGCATTTGAGGCTTCGCAGGCTCTCTGGTCCCTGTGGCAACTCAACCTCCGGATTATAGCACAAAAGCACTAGAGGCCGGGTGCGGTGGTTCACCTGAGGCCAGGAGTTCAAGACCAGCCTGGCCAACATGGTGAAACCCTGTCTCTATTAAAAATATTTTTTAAAAAAAATTAGCCAGGCGTGGTGGTGGGAACCTGTAATCCCAGCTACTCGGGGGGCTGAGGCAGGAGAACCGCTGGAGCCTGGGAGGCCGAGGTTGCAATGAGCTGAGATCACGCCACTGCACTCCAGCCTGGGTGACAGAGGAAGACTCTATCTCAAAAAAAAAAAAACAAAAGCCAGCAGAGGGGACCCACGAACCACGGGCTTGGCTGTGTCCCGGGAAGCTTCATTTACAAACCCAGGTGGGAGCTGCGCCCACGGGAGCTTTCTCGGCAGGAGGAGAAGCCCGCCCTGCAGTCCCTCCCTGCACGGGGACCACGGTGGGCTCCTGAGCACTTCCAGTAGGTGCGACTGCAGAACTGAACTCTTCATTTTATCTGGATGAGTTTAAATGTAAACGATCTGTGTGACTGGTGACTCCCACGCTGCCCCGTGCAGCTCTGGGAGCACAAACCTCAGGACGGGTCTCTGCAGGCCCCACCTCTCCCATGAGCCCCACCTCCACGTGTGCCTGGGGCGGGTCTCCCAGCAGCACCACCTCTTCCACCCCCGAAGCTGCTTCTTAGACCAAAGGCTTGCTCCTTGCAAAAGACTGAACAGCTGCATCGTTTCCTAGGTAAGAGGCTGCATACGAAGCTTTAGAAGGCTAAACGTGGCTGGCCCGGGAAACACTGTGTTAAAAAGATGGGACTTTTTAAGAGGCCACATAGACTTGAAAAATATTTCTAATAAAATGTTTTCCAGCTAAAGATCCCACACGATGTTTTTCAACCCAGAAAGCACTCTTACTCCTTGATCCTGAATCACTGATAGAAGAGCTTTGTAAAAGGTGATTCCGACGGCCCTACCAAGCAGATGGCCGGCAGACAGCCCCGAAACACCAGGAATCCGTCCCCGGGGCTGGGTGGAGCAGGCAGGGCTGGCCGGGAGTGAGCAACCAGGTGCTGCCAATTTCACCCTGGCCACCCCTGACCCGGGCAACGCAGGCTCCAGGAAGGGAGTTCCAGGGTTCACGTCTCAAAGTCAGGGGCAAGATCTTTCAGCTCGTGGGGTGGTGGTGAGGACTGACTTAGACGTCGAAAACACTAGGTCTGAGGAAGTGACGGAGATGGTTAATAATAAGAACAACCGACCCCTCCGCCAGTGCTGGAGGCTGACGCGGAGCCACACGTCTCATCCACCCGAAGGCGACGGCACCAGGCAGGGAGGACACACGACCGCCACCCTGTGGTCATCACGCACCCTCCAGCCCCAAGGGCAGCCCCACGCCTGGAGTGGTGAGGGGCTCCAGGAGACAGAAGCTGTGGGACCGCCCACCCACGCACACACACATCACACAGAGGGGGAGATTTTCAGGAACTGGTCGGGAACCTGAGAGAGTCGACGCTGCCGTTCAAGTGCAGAGCTCTCTGCAGGCAGGATTCCCTCTTCTGTGGGGACCCCAGTCTTTTTCTTAAGACGTTCCGCAGAGTGGATGAGGCCCACCCACACCACAGCCAGACGACTTTTCTCAAAGTCCACTGAATTAACATTAATTTCATAGAAAAAGTAGTTCACAGCCGCGTCCCAGGGGTGTCTGTCCAGATATCTGGGTGCCATGGCCCAGCCAGGTTGACATGAGGATTGACCATCACCTCACCCTCCCATCCTCACCCCGCTAAACACAGGGGGATTGGCGGAGAAGCCAGGATCTGTCAGTGGACAGAGCCGAGGCTGAGCCCAGAAGCTGCAGCGCCTGGGCCGGGACCTCAAGCCCTGTCCTGCACTGCCTCTCTATGGCGGGTCCGGGAATAGCAGCCTCCTGCGTCCGGGAAGCAGGCTCAGCTGTGCACACCTGACAGGAGGCCGCAGGGTGGCCGAGAGCCCATCCCAGACCCATGACCCCACAGCAAAGCCCTTCATGCTGCCTTGCCCCACACAGGCCCCCGTGACCTCTCCTCCCCGGCAGATGGGGCCACAGAGGAGACCCCGAAAAGATAGCCCCCGAACAGTCCCCCATTACCAAGGCCCTGTGGCTGCACCAGAGGCCATGAGAGTGGGGGCAGTGGGCAGAGCAGACTGTGAAAGGGCTTGGGAGACATGGGGCTTGGGGGTTTTGGGTGGGGGTAAAGACTGGGGTTTGGGGTCAAGCGGGGGTCTGGGACTGCGCCTCACCACGGGATCTGTGTACACAGCGATGCACTCAGTGTACGCGGGCCCTTCCCTCTGAGCCCTCGGCCCCTCATCTGCAGGATGGGTGAGCCCTGGAGAAGCGGGCAGAAGCAGAGGAGGCAGCGAACGCAGAGCATGTGGCCTGTGACTGAGCCTAGAAAGTCCACTCGGCAACAGAGGCTGTAATCCAGAAAGCCCCCTCGGTGACAGAGGCTACAATCTAGAAAGCTCGCTTGGCGACAGAGGCTACCACCCAGAAAGCCTGCTCGGCGACAGACGCTACGATCTAGACAGCCCATTTGGCGACAGTGGCTACAACCCAGACAGCCCGCTCAGCAACAGTGTCTATGAACTAGAAAGCTCCCTCGGCAACAGCAGCTGTCATCTAGAAAGTCTGCTCGGCAACAGAGGCTGCAATCTAGACAGCCCCCTCGGTGACAGAGGCTACAATCTAGAAAGCCCCCTCGGTGACAGAGGCTACAATCTAGAAAGCCCCCTCGGTGACAGAGGCTACAATCTAGAAAGCTCGCTCGGCGACAGAGGCTACCACCCAGAAAGCCTGCTCGGCGACAGACGCTACGATCTAGACAGCCCATTTGGCGACAGTGGCTACAACCCAGACAGCCCGCTCAGCAACAGTGTCTATGATCTAGAAAGCTCCCTCGGCAACAGCAGCTGTCATCTAGAAAGCCCGCTCAGCGACAGAGGCCACAATCTAGAAAGCCTCCTCAGCAACAGTGTCTATGATCTAGAAAGCCCCCTCAGCGACAGCGGCTGCGACCCAGAAAGCCCTCTCGGTGACAGTGGCTATGATCGCTCGCAACTCTGGCCCCTGGCTCTGTTGGTCAAGACTTCCACAGCCCGGAAGCCTCTGCAGCCTCCCTGTTGCTGCTGAAAAGGACGCCGGTTGGAGAAGGACCCAAGGAAGCACCGACAGATTGAGACCGGCTGGGGGCTGACTGGCCGGGAGGCTGAGAGGCTGGTGCCCAGGCTGCCCCTTGACCCTGCTGCACCAGCGCCGCCTCTGCGTTTGGTCCTGTCTCAAAGACTGAGGTGAACAACAGAGCAGGGTGGGGGTGAGGAGACTGAGGTGAACGGGTGAGGAGGACTGAGGTGAACGCACCCTTGTTGGCCATTTCCGTTTCCCAAGAGGCATCATCACTTTTCAATACTGGGTAAAGGCTGTGTGACCACAGAACCACAGATGTCAGACCCCTCCCACTCTGACCAGAAAGCCCCCTTGGAATAACCTGAGGCTGCCCTGCCTGCGTCCGCTTCACTCGTGTCCACACTCACAGCTTCCACCCCTTGCACCCCCCACGGAGGGGGCGGCAGGCGGCCGCTCAAGGTCCGCTCCCCGTGCCCTGCCCGCCACGCCCACCCTCCCCGGGCTCTCCCCGCCCTGGTCCTGCACAAGCTGAGCCCCTCTGCCTTCACCCTCAGGGAAGCGGGCTCCCTGTTAGGGACTTGGAGCAAGGTCGGCCCCTACTTTCCCGCTGCCCCTCAAGATTTCACAGTGAGAAGCTGGGCTGGGGACCCGCAGGTGTTCACAGAGGCTCACTGTCACTGTCTCAGCGCTGGGGTCTGTTCTGTTTAAACTCACCTCGATCCTGTACCTGGACACAGTAGGGTTCATGGTCTTTTGCTGAACTAAGCTGAGCTGGATTCCAGCCCTCCAAGGAGCCTGTGATGGGAGGGGCTGGTCTCTCCCTTGGTGAGGAGTAGGGGGGAGCCAATGGGCACAGAATGGAGACACACCCCACTCAGGTCCAGTGGTCAGAGGTGGGGCAGGGGGCCCAGTGGTCAGAGTGACGAAGGTGCTGTGTCCTGGGGAGGCTCAGCCCCTGCCAGCATCCCACCCCCTCCAGGCAGCAGCTTCCCGGCGTTCCTGGATCCCCTCTTGCCTTTAACTCCCACCTGCACGATCCAGTTCTCCCACACTCCATGCGTGTTCCTACTGAACGCGGACGGGCACAATTGCAGAAAGCCCAGGAGCCTTTAGGTTGGGTTTGCCTGCTCTTTTCTGACACCCAAGGGCTACAATACCATTTGCTTTTGAGGGAAGCTGCCATTTTTAATCAGCTGAACAGTGACCCAGCACAACAGGCTGAGCACTGCAAAGAAAAGTTTAACAGAATAAATGTGGGGACAGGCACGGAGTCCGAGAACAGTGGCCACCATGCCGGAGGCAGGTGTGTCTGGGGCAGATGGGGGAGGCTCCGCAGCGAGCCCAGGAAGCCCAGTCCTCAGCGGTGGATGGGGCTTCCGTGGCCAATACAACCCGCGTGGCTGGATTACAAAGAAGGGTGTCTAGAAGCCGCACTGCCTCTCCCAGGCACCTCTGAGCTGGTCCCAGGAGGGGCTGCTGTGAGTTAAGGAGAACAGCAGTCAGCTGGGACTGAGAGTTACGTCCAACGAGAAACGGGGGAGTCCAGGGTGTTTCTCATGCACTGAGACAGCAAAGGACCTACAGGGTGTGTGTGCACAAGCAACCGCAGCTGCCACGAGGGCCAGGCTTGTTCTGCTGGTCCAAGGGATCCAGTGGCCATAGGAAGACATTTCAGCCCCATGCAGTGCCCAGCACAGGGAGCACCGCCTCTGCAGGGGCCGGGCTCAAGGCCACACCCAAGGCCCATGACCAGCACTCCCCGATGACCAGCACTCCCCGGACACCCCCAAGGCCCATGGCCAGCACTCCCCAGCCACCCAGCCTCCCCTCCCCGCAGACACACAGTCCCTGGGCCCCTACTCCAGCACTCCCCAGCCACCCTGCCTTCCCTCCCCGCAGACACACTGGGCCCCCACTCCAGCCAGTAACTCCACCACAGCCTCCAGGGGCAGGTCAGTCCCGTCTGCCGCCTCCACCCATCCAAACCGCTCTGGTGACCGCGCAGCAGTCTTCATGCCGCAAACCCAGACACGGGCTGTGTTGTTTCCCAAAGTCCAGGGTGGTCGGCAGCCGTAAATGAGCCCAGCCATCCCTTCCCCTGGGATCTACTTCCCCGGTAATCCTCTCCCCTTGAGCACGGACTGAACTCGTGGAATATGGAAACATGATGGAATATTGCTTCCAACCTCAGGCCACAAAACAACTGTGGCTTCCATTTCAGGGCCTCTCATGCTTTCCCTCTCTCTCTCATGTACTCCAAGGCAGGCAGCTGTCAGGCCGTGGCTTCCCTCTGGAAAGCCCAGGTGACAAGGAACCTGGCCACAGTCAGTGGGAGCCCAGTGTGGAAGTGGATCCTTCTCCTGCTGAGCCTTCTGATGAGACCTGGGCCTGGCCACAACTTGCTGTCCTCAGGAGAAGCCCTGGGCGGGAGGTGCCCAGCTACAGGCCCTGGATTCCCGACCCCACAAACTGTGCCAGAATGTGTGCTTTAAGCCATTGCATTTGGGATAACTTGTTATTCAAAAGTAGACAAAGGGCTGTAGATCTTCCTGAGCCCATGAAGAAAGCTCACCAATGAGGGCTCACTGAGTCTGGAGCAGCTTGTGTCCTGCCATTCCAGCAGCAGCAATGTGCGCAGGAGGGTGGGACCCCCGAGGGGCTCTCCTGCTCCCACACCCCTCCCCACTGGGCGTGGCTATCCATGGACGCCAGGTGAAAATCCACATCACAGCAGCCTTGAAGGAGACATGCGGCTCCAGGGGGCTGAGGAGCAGGAGTGGGGATGATCAAATCAGATTCGAGAGCATCTCATCGCCCCTAATGGGTCTGCCCTCTCTCCATCCCGGACCCCTGCCTGACCACCCCCTGGGAGCCGAGTGCTCAGCCCCGCCCCCGCTGCACTGCGGCCAAGAGTTTGCAGGTGATTTGTAAACAGTAAGGTATGAACTAAGAATGTGAACCAGTCAGGGTTTGAGGCAGAGAAGGGAAGCCACTCCAGGTGTCTTCAGCAGGAAAGGAGGTAATGCTGGTGTCTCTGAAAGCGACTGGAAAGTTGAAGCAGGTTCTCACTTGGCTGTGGCTCCCAGAAACTACTTGCAGGACAATGTAGAGCCCACCCATCATGGGGGCCGCCATTCCTGGGGCTGCCATTGACCATGGATTCACCTGAGCCAGCTGGGGACCAGGAGCAGAAGCCGGGAGCCCGCGGGGTCACGGCTGCCATCCGCTGCCATCCGCTGCCATCCAACCGCGTCTGGGGTTTGAAGAACGGACATCACGCAGAAATACTCACATCTCAACAATGGTGCTTTCCAGCAAACATGGCACAATGGCAACAAGATGCGCTCCTCTTCTGCCTGCCTTTTGGATTGCCTTTGGGTGCCTCTCGTTGGTGGACTCTGCCTGGCTGCCAAGCATCTTGGAAATGAGTTGTTTTGTTCTCTGTCTTCTCCAACCACAGGGAGAATGGAAGGAAGGTTGAATAAGCCAACCCCGTGCATGCTCCACAGAATGTAGAATTTAAACCGCTGGACGGCTTCAAGACAGTTCTGCCCATAGCTTGGATGTGCTTCTTCATGATGAAGACGACTTTGGAACTCCAGCCCAGAGACCCCAGGGACGTGGCGGCAACACATGGGCACCATGCTTCCAGGGGCGAGGCCTCTCCCACCACTGGCTTAGCCACAGCACAGCTCAGCTGGGTCTGCCAGCTGCCACCGATTCACCACTGGAAGGCAATTCTCCGCGGGTGGCACATTTTCCATACACCCCATGTAGCAAGACACTGGCCTCCCCTTTGTTCAGGGCTGCCTGTTCAAGGACACCTGAAAGCAAATACAGCCTTGGAAGGCAAAGGCAGTGCCTTCCTCTGTGGCAGAAGACTCAGGGGTGCTCTCCTATAACCCTGACTCATGGCGTGTGCGGCAGCACTGGTCCCTTCACGGGGCTGAGTAGACATGGGGTCCTGCGGGTTCCCAGCCACTGTCACTGCTGTAACAAGCTGTCCTCCCTCCCTGACCTCAGAGCCCCATATCTCCTCCCAGCACCCATGAAGCTGGGCAGGTTAGGTTACAGGTAGGGTGACATTCCAGAGCTGCCTCAGTCCTCGACACCCCGAAAGGGTCATCTTGAATGAGAGGCAGTGGTCACAGACCAGCATGGAGACTAGGAGAACGACTCTCCCTCTTGACCCAAGTCAGGAGCATCCGGCCGCCCACAGAGAGGGAGACTGGGCTCCTTTCAGGCTCCAGGAGCCTGTCCTGCTCCTGAAGCTCATGGTTCAAACCTTGTTTCCTGCTTTGTAAACACTTAGGGGTCATTGATTTAAAAGTGTCCAGACCCCAAAATGCCACACGTCTTTTTGTTTAACTCATAAAAAAATACTGACTATAAATGAGTCCAGACTCGTGTCTTGATGTTCAAAGCCTCCCACATTCTGTCCCAACCCGCCTTTGTCACCACCAGGGTCTCCTTCAGCACTGGGGGCGTGTCTCATCCTCCCATCTCCACACGTCACTGTTCCCGAGACTGCCTTTCTCGCTTCTTCCACCGGGCCAGCCCCAACCAGGGTAGACCCAGCCTCCGGCCCCTGGGAACCCCTGCTCGGAGCCTCCGTCACATTTTGCAGTGCCGTCACTGTGCACACATCGGCATCGCAACTGCACCCACCTCCCAGCTCTCCCAGCGACCGCGCATGCTTCATCACAACCGCACACACCTCCCAGCTCTCCCAGCGACCGTGCACACTTCGTCATTGCAACCGCACACACTTCTCAGCTCTCCCAGCAGCCTCAGGTCCCTCACAGCAGGCTGGGGTTTCTTCATCCTGCACCCCTGCAAGTCCAGGACAGGGGCCCAGATTTGAAGCGTGGATAGTCCTGTGACCTTTGGATAAGTTACTAAATGTTTACAAACCTCAGGGTGTTCAAATGTGTACAAATAAAATTATGAAAATGAAAATGTGTAAATTAAACAATCGATATTTGTTGCTTTGTTGATGAAGGATGGTTGGCTTCCACAAATGCAACCCCAGGCAGTTCTTCAGGGAAGGCAGCCATCTGGAAGGTGCATTCGCCTTTCTGCCGTCTACAGGCTTGGCCTCTAGCCGGACGTCCAGCCTGCCTAGCCTTCCACAGCCCTCACTGAACACATCGTCTCCAAAAGTGCAAATCCAACGAGCTTGAGCTAATCACAGTGCTTTAGAGAAGGGACCTGTCTTCTTCCAGCTCCTCAATTGACTTCGATTCTGCTAACAGGAGCCTTGTTTTTGCAAGATAGGTCCAGTCTCGAGCCCTTACGCTCCACAGGGCTCGGTCCCTGAACGCTGCCCAGGGCCTCCCCACACGGAGATTTCTCTTTCCTTTCACCAACACCAGAAAGATCAACCATAGCAGATTTTTTCATCTGAAAGGATTTTTCTAAAGTAACTATTTAAAAATGGTGTTTCCTTTGGCCATCTGTATTCTAAATGCTGGCTCCTCCCGCCAGAGGCCTCTGTGAGAACTGAACTGTAGACGCAGAGGGGCAGGGAGGAGGTCAAACGCAGTTTCCAGCGCCCGGGGCCGCCTAACTCTGCCTCGCTGCATTAACACTTGACGAGCATATTGACATACTAGGCTTTGCGATCCTCTTTCTATTTTTAAACCCTTGATTTATGCCTTTCAGTTGGATCTTATTCAACTAAAAATGTACTGTGTGTTCAGCTGAAAAAGAGTAAACATTTTCCATGGCTATGGCAATATGTTTGCATAGACCTCAATTACAAAATTAACAGGGCAGATTTGGTTGTCTTTGTTGAGCCGAAGAGATTACAATGAAAACCTCTAATGAAAGGAGACATGAGAAATAAGACCTAAAGACAATACTAAACAAGAACGGCTCGTTTATTCACTAAATTTGATTTACTAGACAGCTGTGTTGCTTCCATTTTAGAATTCAACAAGTAAGAACGTCATTTCTAAATGGCAGCAAAACCTGAAATCCCGGGTTAGAGCCAAGGGTGTGTGGGTCAGGGGGTGGACAGGGATGGGCAGAGGGCGTGGGGAGAGATGGTGACGGCGCGGAGCCTCCCTGGGCCGATCGGCACGATCCGCGCTCCGGAGTCACCTGTGCGCCAGCTGATGACACAGTATGAATCTCGTCCAAGGTGTGACTCCATGTCCCGGGACTGGTGGAGGCGGAAGGTGGGAGGTGGGGACTGGCTGTGCCCAGCCTGGAGGGAAGAGGTGCTCGGGCCTGGGCTGGCGGGGCTGCCTCAGGGGCTGAGTGACCAGCAGAGCCCTCAGACCTGTGCCATGCCGCCCTGGGACGGGGACAGGTGACCCAAAGCCAGGCACAGAAGGGCAGGTGTCACTTTCTTCCCCTGGCCCGAAAGGCCCCTGCCCGCCTGGACAGCATCAGGAGGCTGGCAGGGGACTGGTGCCATGGACGGGCCCTGGCTGACGATGGAGGTGGGCACGTCGGCCCGCAGAGGCTCTCCTTGGCCCACACTCAGTTGGCTCCTGAGCCCTTTCTAATGAGGCCTGATCTGGGGCTTCCCGCTCTGTCCTCGTGAGGGGGAGCCGCTCCACTGGGTGAAAATACCGGCACATCAGCGTCATGGGAGCCCTGCCGGCCATCAGCCGTCGTCCTGTCAAATCTGTCGGAGCCCCTCACCCTGATGCTTCTTGTTCACGGTGTTCCATCCCCGGCCCTTCCTCGTCCACAGTTACACGTCCTGTCCCCTCCCTCCCCCTCCTCACGGCAGGAGGAGCTGAGTCCACTCTCCCCATCCCACGGCCCTGCTGCTGCCATCCTGAAACCTATCACCAGGGCCCCCAGAATGGAGCCAGCCTGGCCACCTCCAACGCGCGTTTGGTGAGATTTTTTGTTTGTTCTTGAGCGTGATGTACAGAGAAGAGGGTGGGAGGATGTGGCCACGGGGCAGGAAGTGCAGGGTGACACCCGAGGGCTGACAGCTGCCCCCGAGCCCCCAGCCCCTCGCCTGGCCATCCCAGACCACCCCCAGACCCCATGCTGGCCACTGAGAGGCCATGCCTGGCAGGCCAGCAGCCCCCCAGAAACACCATGCAGCTACACACTGGCCGGTGAAGGGCCCACACACAGAGCCGGGAGAGTGAGCGGGCAGGCGCACACTGTGTGCTGGGAAACCAGTGCCTCTCACTGCTCTCCAGTGCTGGGCACACACACTCCTGGCAGCAGACGGAAGGGCGGCTTCCGGGCCCTCAGACCCAGGACGGGCACCACGCTGGAGCTCAGCCATCCCGGCGGTGGCATCACAGAGTGGCCCTGCTCTCCCAGAGTCCTTGCCCGGATGAGGGCTGCCAAGACAGGGCCATCGGGGAAGCTGCTGCCGGCTCATTTGCAGCTTCCTTCCAGAGGCCCAGATGCGGTTCTGCAGAACCAGATGCGGTTCTGCAGAAAGAGAGTGCTTCGGGGGCTCCGGAGCCCACCGCACAGCCCCGGCCACCTTGGAGCCACACTGGCCTCTCCGCTTCAGGTCTCTGGAACACCAAAGGAAGGTGGAGACCGGCCCCCGTCAGGACTAGGAAGCAGGGGGCTTCCCAGAGCCTCCACCGGGCTCGAGGCCAGGCAGGCTTCACCACACCCCACCGCAGCCCACCACATACCCCTGACCCCCAGCAGCGTCCTGACCCCAGGCTGTCAGTCCACATGCAGGCGTCGGGTGCACATCAGTGAGGGAAGGAAGGAACACAAGGCCAACGCCAATCACAAAACTGCCCTGAGAAAACGGAGAGAAGCCCCTCCGTTCAGGGAGTTCCATTCCCAGGATGTGGCATCAGAGAAGGACCGCCTAGACGCCCGGACCCCTGAACTTCTCCCCAGCACTGACAGCTGCAAGCCTGGCCACACTCACAGCACGGAGCCCCGCCTGACGCCGCGGTCGCTTGACTTCACAATCACAGGAGCGTGACGCCTACAGCCTATTGTTGCCGTGTAGGGCACAGACTTCTTAAAAAGAATCTTCAGGGGATGTCGCCAGGTGATGGCGGGAATCCTCAGTGAGAGGGTGAGGCCGCCGGGGCTGCTGTGTCCTCAGATGTGGTGCCACCTCCGAGGGTCTCCAAGGGTGCATGTGAGCCACAGTCACCACCACAGTGCGCCGACGACCGCCACAGAAACAGCCACGGCACCGCGAGGACCGTCCTGCACCACAATCAGGACACAGCAATAAAGATGTTGCATCCATCCACCGCTTAATTCCGTGCCAGCTTTTATTCACCACCTGAATCATGGTTCACATTTTTAAAGGTTGGGGGAGAAGACACAGCTTGTCCCAGAAGTCATGCTCGGGTGTCCAGAGGCCTGAGTGCCGATCTAATCGCAAGTGATTAGAATGTGGTACCGGGAGGGATAACAGCAGGAAGCAGCAGGCACAAGCAGGGTCGCCAGAGGGACAGGGATAGTCTGTAAAGGTGGGGACAAAGGAGTCAGTGGGGACAAAGGAGTTGGGTCGCGAGTGCAGGAACTGGGGGCTCTGGGCAGGGCAGGGAGGGGACTAGGCCTTGTGCTGTGGGAGGGAGGGACAGTGTAGAGCCAGACATCCCTGGGGCGCCTGATTCCCGACCCACTGTGGTTCCCAAGGGCAACCACACAGCTCAGCTGGGCACGTCTAGCTGGAGCTTGGGCCCCTGGAGTGCGGGTTCGGGCCACCACCCCCAGCAGAGGCCATGCTGAGGGACAACGGGAGCCCCATTAGGGCCAGACCCCCTTCCACCACCCGCCCCCATGAACTTCCTTCAGGAAGACAGTCCTGGAGCCATGGAGGCTTCCTCCTCTCCCACAGCATGAGCTGGGTCCTCAGCCAATGTGGAGGGTGCGACTCAGACCCTCCCTGGAGGACGCCTGTCACTGCCAGAAACCTGAGGGCTGCAGCCTCCAGCGGCCGAGGGGAGGGCCGGGCCGCACTGTCCCTGCTGGACGTGCCTGGAGAGCAGTCCTTGCCGTCCGACCACCTCTGGTCATGACCTGCTGAGGAAGGGCTTACCCTCCACCCACAATGAACCCACATTTCTGAGCCCCCGAGATCCTGACACCAAAGTGAAGCCTTGCGTGAGGACACGGGCGATAAGGCATCAGTGCAGCCAGGCGCGGCCCCAGCCTCTCGGAAGTGAGGCGAGCCTCCATCCCCCATCCAGAGGAAATTAATAAAGCTACCTGCAGATTATTATGGAAAATAGATTATCTCCTGCAGTGATGATTTAAAATAAATCCTGTTTGAGGACCCCACTGACACAGGACAGATGGAGCTGGCCCTGACACGGTGGATCGGGGGGGCCTGGCATCCGCAAGCCCAGCCCAGACCGGATCCTAGGGGGAGTAAAGGAGACGCGTCCGGAATGGCACAGCTCAAAGGCAAGGAAGAGGAATTTAACTTTGGGGACTAACCTCATCTCATCTTGATTCCTAATATATCTATTTTAAACTAAACAAAAGCAAACAAAAGATGCTCTCCCAGGGATCCAGTGTTGGAACTTGCCGTTGTGCTAAGGGGACAGCCAGGCCCACTGAGGCAGGGGGAGCAGGGGCCGCCTGACAGCCCCAGGAAGCCTCCTCGCCAGGCCCACTGAGCTGGGGGTGCAGGGGCCGCCTGAGGGCCCCAGGAAGCCTCCTCGCCTGCAGCCCAGACCCCACTCTGGAGCTTGGCCGCTTGACCCCACTGGCTCAACCCACTTCAGCACCACTCCCCTCCATCCAGCTTCTCTCCCTGTCTAAACCACACACAGATGCTTCCCAGAGGTCAGCCTGATCTGTCCAGATGGGTTTCATGGCCCAAAGCTGAGGCCACACCCAGACCTTCCTCAGGTCCTGAATCCCAGGAAGAAAATTTCCAGGAAGAAAAAGCAGACAGAGGCACAAACAGGACCTCTGAATCTCCTTGTGTCTGCGAGGAGAAGAAATCAACACCATGAGCAGCTCACCTCCTGTCCCCATCCCAACCCCACCACCTCCTGTCCCCATCCCAACCCCACCACTGATCAAAAGGTCCTCGATGGGGTCCACGGATGCCACACGGCGCTGGTCTCCATCACGCATTAGGAAAAGGAGACCACGGTGAGGTGAGGCAGACAGGAGCTGACCTGGGGGAGCACAGCGAGCTTCTGGAAATGGGCACTTGGCTCCCAGCACCCCAGGCAGGCAGCCCAGACAGTGAAGTCAGCTCGGCAAGCTCAGCCCCGAGTGCAGCTTACATGCAACTAAAACGCCCAGTGGGTTCAGTCCATCTCCATTCCGAATGCTTGAGCCAGAGAGATTAACTGTCTGAAGTCAGATTGTCACAGACGAGCAGGGAGCAGGGGTTTTGTGGGGTGCAGACACTCAGGGCTATACCCTTACCGAGGCATGCCTTCTCGGCTTCTGTGTGAAGAGGGGTCTTCATATAAAGCCCGCCATGGGGAGAACTAGCACAGTGGTCCCACCAGGGAATGCCACAGCTTTAAAACTGACCAGTTAGATTCCGTCTGAAGGAGAAAGTCTCCATGTCTGATTCTGTAAACAACTTCCAGCTGTCCCTCAAAGGAGATCCATAAGTTTGAATGATCACAGCGGGAACCTTGGAGCCTGTAGGTACATGGGATTCGGCTCAGTAAACATCTGCTGAGCACCCACTTTATGCCAACCTGGTTTAGCAACAGGAAACATGGAAGCAACTCCAAGTTCTTGTCCTCAAGGAGCCGGCAGTCTCACGTAAGGACAGGTGTGTAAGCAGACAAATGACAAGACGTGACAGTGCGGGCATCTCAGAGATGTGGGTGGAGCCCCGGCTGCCACAGCTGCAGGCGAGTCACTGCATGGGGTGACTGTGGACACCTTCCCTGCAAGAACCCAGACCAAGAGGGGCAAAAAAGTCAAGGCTGAGTTGGCCGCATAGAACAGGGCTACCCAAGAAAGCAGTCCGTTTCTCAATTGTGTGAAAGAAACCAGAGGCAGGCAGGCCATGCCCGCATGAGGGCTCCTCCCATTACGGTGCCTCCCCTCTCTGGGAGTGGCCTCCTGTGGTCAAGAAGGCTGCCTAAGCTCCAGCCTCATGACCACATTCCCAGCGGCTGGAAGGATGAAGATGGAGAGAAGAGCATGAGACTAGAGACCCACTACAGAAATTCCTTCACACAGTGTCTAGTTACCGCTCATTGCGAGTCATGCGGCAATACCTAGAGGTGAAACAGATTAGAAAACCAGGCTTTCACTGGGGCTCGTTGCTGCCCCAAATCAATGCAGGGTTCTGCTACAGAAAGAGGAAGGAGGACAGCGAATGGGGTGGGAAACAGCCCCCTCGACTGCAGATCCGCGAGGGCCGGGGGTCCCAGGCTTCTCCCTGACACCCTGAACTTCATCCACAAGGAAGGCAAGGAAAAGACAAAGAGGGGAGGGGCCTGGGAAGGCACGGGGACAGGACGGGGAGCAGGAGAGGAGGGGACATTCCTCGAAGTCCACGCGTCTTGTCTGCTTCAGAGGGAATGAGCGCTGTGCAAGGAACTGTGCGAGCCACAGACACAAGCCACACGGAACTGCAAATGTTCTGGAGTCGCATTTTTACAAAGTGAAAATAAATAGGAGAAATTTGTTTTACTATTTTATTTAACCCAATATATCTAAAACATTGCCATTTCAACAAGTAATCAGTAGAAAAAACGCATTAATAAGATATTTACTTTTACACCCATGGCACATCTCTACCTGGAGCGGCCGTGGCCACGTGGTGAGCACTGGCTTCACTGGGCCACGCAGCCTGAAGCCACCGGAAAACCCCTGTCTGGGGCACCCAGGAGCAGGCACCGAGACAGTCAGGAGGGTGTTTTTAAGACAGAGTTCCCCAAACCACACCCATAAGTACACAACTGTGCCACCTACACATTAATACCACTCTGGTTATAGGGACATTGTATGCAGAAAATAAATTTGGGAATGAAAACACAGGTGGCCTTGGTCGGGCAGGGCTGGCCAGCAGCTGGTCCTCAGCAGCCTGTGCCTGCCCCAGGCCAGCCCTCCCAGGTAAGGGCCACAGCAGGGCCCCGAGGCTGTGCAGAGAGTGCTCCCTTTCCTGTCCCTTATGGTCAACACGGGCTCTTCAGCTGCTGGCCGGCAGGTGCGGGTTTGAACGGTCCATGCGACCATTCTTGCTGAAGTCCGGCTGCATGGCTTCAAAGCTCCAGAGGGATGACGGCGCTACATCCCTTTCAGAGGCACCTTTCGGAAATGCAGACGCTCCAACTCCACCCAGACCTGCTGGGCCAGAAGCTCTGGGTGTGAGCGGGGCCGGGGCACCTGAGTGTAACAAGCTCCCCAGGTCCTGGGCCTGACTCAGGCTTCAAAGGATGGTCTTCGGCTTTGGCGTTGACTTTTGATTTTTCAGCAGTGACACATGATGGATGCTGCTCTTCTCAGCTTCCTGCTGTCTTCCTGCCGACCCTTGACTCTCTCCACTCGAGGAGCTTCCGGGATGGATGCGAAGGAAAGAGGGGCTCCCCAGGGACACCTCCAAGCCAGCTCTAATACATATTAGACAACGCATTATTAGAAATGCTGCCTTTGGGACTTATTCATGAATGATACGCAGCCTCCCCCAAAAGCATCTCTACAACAGTGCTTTTGACAGCACACCCAAGAATGGATCTTCCAAAATAGTAACCTCGGAACTTCCTGAAACAAGAACTACGTTTTGAAATTCGGAACGTGAATCCCAATGAGCATGCACACGTATTTAAAAGTTGTGTACAAGAACTGTTACTATGTTATACACATCACATAACAAAAAGACATTTTCGAAGGATGAGATAAGAATTATATAAAAGAAAATTTTCTGTGTAATTTTGGAATCATCAATCATTTCCTGCTCTCACTAAAATATGGTATAAATAATAATGATTTTAGAGAGTTCCATGCTTTGATTTGCTTAATTATTTCTGAAACATTTGATTTACTTTTTTTTACTATTTTAAGTATTAAAAGTCAATATTCAGGGGTACATGTGCAGGTTAATGTCCAAGGGTACATGTCAGGTTTGATATATAAGTAAACTCGTGACTCAGGGGTTTGGTGTACAGATTATTTTGTCATCCACATACTAAGCATATACTACCCAATAGCTGTTTTTTGTTTGTTTTTGTTCTGCTCCTCTCCTTCCTCCACCCTCCACCGTCAAGTAGGCCCCAGTGCCTTTTGTTCCCCTCTTTCTGTTCATGTGTTCTTATCATTTAGCTCCCACTTATAAGTGAGAACATACAGTATTTGGTTTTCTGTTCCTGTGTTAGTTTGCTAAGGATAATGCCCTCCAGTTCCACCCATGTTCCTGCAAAGGACATGATCTCACTCCTTTTTTGGCTACATAGTATTTCATGGTTTATATGTACCACATTTTCTTTATCCAGTCTCTCATTGATGGGTATTTAAGTTGATTGCATGTCTTTGCTATTGTGAGTAGTACTACAATGAACACACATGTGCATGTGTCTTTATGTTAGAGCGATTTATATTCCTTTGGGTATACACCCAGTAATGGGATTGCTGGGTCGAATGGTAGTTCTGTTTTTAGTTCTTTGAGGAATCACCACACTGCATTCCACAATGGCCAAACTAATTTACACTCTCGCCAACAATGTATAAGTGTCCCCTTTTCTCCACACCCACGCCAGCATGCATGCTATTTTTTTGCCTTTTTAATAATAGCCATTCTGACTGGTATGAGATGGCATCTCATTGTGGTTTTGATTTGCATTTCTCTGATGATTTTTCATATGCTTGTTGACCAAGTATATGTCTTCTTTTGAAAAGTGTCTGTTCCTGTCCTTTGCCCACTTTTTAATGGAGTTATTTGGTTTTTGCTTGTACTTTAGTTTAAGTCCCTTGTAGAATTTAGATATTAGATGTTTATCAGATGTATAGTTTGTAAATATGTTCTCCCATTCCATAGGTTTTCTGCTTACTCTGTTGGTAGTTTCTTTTCACTTTAGTTTAATTAGTCCCATTTGTTTACTTTTGCCTTTGTGCAATTGCTTTTGGCTTTTTTGTTATGAAATCCTTGCCAGTTTCTATGTCCAAAATGGTATATCCTAGGTTATCTTCAGGGTTTTTATAGTTTTAGGTTTTACATTTAGGTCTTTAATCCATCTTGAGTTGATTTTTGTATATGGTGTAAAGAAGGGGTCCAACTTTGATCTTCTGCATATGGTTAGCCAGTTCTCCCAACACCATATATTGAAGAGGGATTCCTTTCCTCCTTGCTTGTTTTTGTTGACTTTTTCAAAGATCAGATGGTTGTTGGTGTGTGGTTTTCTTTCTGGGCTCTCTATTCTGTTCCATTGGTCTACGTGTCTGTTTTTGTGCCAGTTCCATGCTGTTTTGGTTACTGTAACCTTGTAGTATAGTTTGAAGTCAGGTAATGTGGTTCCTCCAGCTTGATTCTTTTTGCTTAGGATTGCCTTGGCTGTTTAGGCTCTTTTTTTGGCTCCAATATGAACTTTAGGATAGATTTTCTAGTTCTGTGAGGAATGTCATTGGTAGTTTGATGGGAATAGCACTGACTCTGTACATTGCTTTGAGCAGTATGGCCACTTCAATGATATTGATTCTTCCTATCCAAGAGCATGGGATGTTTTTTCATTTGTTTGTATCCTCTCCGATTTCTTGGAGCAGTGTTTCGTAGTTCTTCTTGTAGGGATCTTTCACCTCCCTGGTTAGCTAAAGTCTTCCTAGGTATTTTATTCTTTCTGTGGCAATTGTGAATGGGATTATGCCCCTGATTTGGTTCTTGGCTTGGATGCTGTTAGGAAACACTTGGTTTAACACTTTTCAGTGCAACTATCTGAAGTGACATTTAAGTTTAATTAATTTTGATACTCAGTTTTAATGACCATGACATCTGAAAAATGATTCTTCAAAATGATTCCTCACAAGGATACATTCATCACAATGGAGAAGCACATCATTGCTATACTTCTAAACAGTGCTGTATATTATTCAATCCCAGTGACCAACTCTGCCCAGGATTTTGTTAAAATTTGGGCAGTACGTTTCTATACTCCATGATGACAATCAGCTGTTCCTCCAGGCTAATTAGGATGTATTGAATTTCAATAATTTTAACAAATAGGGCCAATCAACTGGAATCCCTTTCTTGGTATATTCTCAAACAAGTTTGAAAACTATTTTTTCAAGTTTCTTAAGGATTTAAATCAAACTTAAAAAAAGGTGACACATCACTCTTAGCCACAAAACCACATAATAAAACCACATTTTTGAACATTCATTTCAAAAATGTTTTCTCCACAGACGCATTTCTTTTGAAAGGTAGCTGCTTCATTCATTGTCAAAACATTATTAGTGAGGTTCTACCTTGAAGGGGTTGAGCATTTTAATATTTTTGAAAATATTTGATCAGTAGCATACTATGGATAGCCATTTATCATCACAGGGAATACTGGCAAATTTGGAGCCTTTATTCTTTTGTAAAATGAAATGTGTAACTGTTGGCAACTCTTTACAGTGCTTGGCCATGAGCTGACCTTCAAAACTCTGTGCTTCACAGAGGAGAGTCAGGACACCGTCCCATCTCCTCATGAGATCCTCTGAGGATCCTGCCAGCTGAAAGAAGACACTGATGCTCTGTTCCCACTCAGGTTGCAGATGGCACAGGAAATGTGGCTCCCTCCTTAAAGCGAGAAAAACTTAGATAATCTAAAAATTGTCATCTTTTAAAAGCTCATCGGAGACCTGAAACTGGATAGAAGCCCAGTGAGCTGAATCCACGGATTGGCAGCCTCCCAAGAAGTGCCCACAGCTGCCATCAGCCACGGACCAGCCATGTGGGAGGCGGAAGCTTCCAGGGACACAAAAAAGAAGACAACAGATAAGCTTCTGACAAATGTGTAAAGGCTGAATGTGGGGTGGCATTAGCGTTAGAGTGCCTGTGAGTCTGGACACGGGAGAGCACACCCCCACCTCCAGGGATTTTTCATGGTCCTTCTCCAGGTGCCCTTAAGAAGGATGGGGTACATGGCGGAAGGCTGAGAGATGCCCTCCAAAACATGGGGATGAAAGGCCTACTGAGGAGCAAGGGTGCAGCAGAACGGGGACAAGCCCTTGATACACCCCATGCCTTCTTCTGAGGCCTGCAGAGAGACAGGGAAGCAGAGGGCCCCACCTCTCAGGTGCAGGTGCATGAAGCCTGCAGAGAGTCAGGGAAGCAGTGGACCTCACCTCTCGGGGGCAGGCGCATGAAGCCTGCAGAGAGACAGGGAAGCAGTGGACCTCACCTCTCGGGGGCAGGCGCATGAAGCCTGCAGAGAGACAGGGAAGCAGAGGGCCCCACCTCTCGGGCGCAGGCACACGAAGCCTGCTGCAGTCTAAGGGCAGGGACCAAGGCCGAGCGAAGCCCCAGAGGCACCCCAGGGCTTGCACTGAGTACAAAGCAGGGGGCGTTTACCACAGAGAGGGGGAGGGGGTGGAGGGTTCCCCCAGGTGCAGATGTCAGGAGCCAGACGACACCCAAGGAAAGGCAGGGGAGCTAAGATGGAGCCCACAGGCACCTGAGCCCAAGAAAAGGAGAGTTCTGATTTGGCCTTCAAATCACATGAAGTCTGTGGTGAACAGAATCTTACTAAATTAACAGTAAAGTCCAAACCCAGCTCAGCTACAGAATAGGCTGACCAAACCCACTGCAGTACAGACTGGCAAGAAGAGGCCACAGCCTGGGTGTGGGCGGCATACGCATGCCAACAAACAGGCTTCCAGCAGTCAACCAAACACGACAGGACACATCAGAAAGCAGGAAAATGCCACCCACCATCAAGAGAGGAAACAGCCAACAGAACCAAACCTAGAAATCACTCAGATACTGGAATTTCAGGCAAAAACCTTCAAACAACAATGCTAAATATGTTACAAAATCAAGGGGAAAAAAGGTGACAGCAGACACATGCAAATACTGGAAGTGAAAACGCTGTATCAGGTCAGAGCTCTCTTTACGGGCACCTCTGCAGACTGTGGATAGCACGGGAAAGAATCAGTGACCTTGAAGACATGAATAGAAATTACCCAAGCTGATCAAAAGGGACAAACAGAGTGAGGGAGGGAAAAAAACAGAGCATTGGAGGCCTGTGGGTGAAGAATAATAGCAAGTGTACATGTTACTGGAGTTCCAGAAGGAGAGGAGAAAGAGAATGGGGCATAGAACTCTCTGAAAAAATAATGGGCAAGGACATTGAAAAAAATAAGAGAACCACAAATGCAAGAAGCTTGGCAACTCCAAGTAGGAAACTACAAAGAAAGCACTCCAAGGCACATCGTGGTCAGATTGCCGAAGGCCACCCAGAAAGCGCAAGTCTTGAAAACAGCCAGAGGCAAAAAGGCATGGCACACACAGCGAGACAAGATGAGAACACCACCAACTTCCCATCAGAAACAAAGGAGGCCAGAAGATGAGAAAACATCATCTTTAATGTGACGAAAGCATCAACCTAGATTTCCAGCTCTAGTAAAAATATTCTTTAGAACAAAGACATCCTCAGATAGGTGAAGGCTGAATGACTTTATCTCCAGAATAGCATTATCCAAAATGCTAAGAGAAGTCCTTTAGTCTGATGAGAAATTATACCTGATAGACATGATAAACACTAACAAAATTTTGTATCATGTTAAATACAAAATACCTTAAAAATATTTGTATGTATATATATGTATATATATATGTTGTCTATTTCTCTGCATTTACATTTTCTCCCAAACATATATATGTGTGTTGAATAGGCTATTGTTTAAAGTAAAAATAATTGAAAAGTAATTTGCTGTTTACAATATCTGTAGAAATAAAGACAAAATGTACAAAGGGATTATGCTATTGAAAAATGTCTTACACTATTTATGAAGTAGTAGATTTTTTTAAGATGGAGGTTGACAAAGATGTACATTTTAATATCTGAAGCAAGCACTAAAAAAAAAGGATGATGCAAAAACACCAGATCAATGGAGGAAATAAGATTCAATACCAACCAAAATTACAGAATTCACCTTGGCAGGGGAAAAGGCACAGATAAAGAAAGGGCAGAAGAGATGATTTATATGTAGAAAATATGGAGAAATATGGTAGAATCAAACCCAAATATATTGATATTGTATGTAAGTAGACTAAATACACAAGTTTAAAGGTAGATATGATAAAACTAATAAAAATGAAAGACCAACTATATATTGTTCATAGAAAACACAGTTTAATCCTAAGGACACAAAGAAGTTAAAAGTAAAATGTTGGAAAAAGATATACCCTGTATACACTAAGTGAAAGAAAGCCGCCGTAGCTTTATTAATACTAAAGCAGACCTTAAATGCAACGGTTTAAGAGAAAGGGAGGGACAGCTTCTAATGCTAAAAGGGTCGATTCATCAAGAAGACATAAGAATCTTAAATGTGTGCATCCCATAAGAAAGCTCTCTAACACTTGAAGCAAAAACCGTCCGAAGATGGACTTGGAGCGGGACCCAGGTCTTGGGTGCCATTCTCCACTCACAGGACCCAGGGCTCTTTGGAGAGAAATGGTGGATCCCAGGGCAGGGGCAGGGAAGGCACCAGAGAAGCCTGGAATATTGTGTTTCGTCAGAAGTTAGGCAGGACTCAAGCAGCCACAGCATCATGGGGAGAGGGCATGGAAGCCAGCTGGAGGGGCTCCTGCGGGCCAAATATGGGAGAATTTCAGCATGAAAAAAAAACTAGTGAAGGTAACAGATTATATCCCATTGAATAAAATGGAAAACCATGAATCTACCCTGATAAAAATAAATACATAGGCCAGGCGCGGTGGCTCATACCTGTAATCCCAACACTTTGAGAGGCCAAGGTGGGTGGATCACTTGAGCCCAGGAGTTTGAGACCAGCCTGGCCAACAAGGTGAAACCTCATCTCTACTAAAAATACAGAATTAGCTGGGCATGATGGCATACCCCTGTAATCCCAGCTACTGGGAGGCTGAGGCAGGAGACTTGCTTGAACCCAGGAGGCAGAGGTTGCTGTGAGCCAAGATCGTGCCACTGCACTCCAGCCTGGGCAACAGAGCGAGACTCTGTCTCCATAAATAAATAAATAAATAAATAAATAAATAATCTGAAGGGTTGATGAGGAATGGAATATTTACATATTCTCATAATCCACCCCCCAAAGGCTGTTAGTTTCAAAGAGGGAAAGACTGAGCTCACAGTGGACACATCTGGCAGGCGCCTCACTGGGTAGTTGTAGCTGAGCTCAGGCACCACCCAACAGCAGGGCACAGGAAGGACACCACATGACTTCGGCAATTTTGCTGCCACAGGTGCATAATTTGAATGTCACGGTGAAGAGACACTGGACAAATCCAAACTGAGGGAAAAGTTACAACATAACTGTCTATCTTCTTCAAAAGTTTCAGGGTCAGAAAAGCCAAGGCAAGACCGCTAACCTCCAGACTGAACGAGAACCAGGCGCCTGCCGACTCGTGGGGATGTGATCTGGACTGAGCCACTCGCCATCTAATTGCAGTCTAAGACCTTGCTGGGAACAGAGGGCAGAAGCAGAGTGAGGTCTGGCTGTCAGGGAAGCAGTCGATCCGTGTTCAACTCCGGGTTCTGCTGGCTGTGACGTGGTTACGTAGGAGAACATCATTGTTTGTAGGAAAAACAAACTGAAAAACAGGGGGGTGATGGGGTGACAGGTCTGCAACTTATCACTAAATCCTTCAAGAAAAAGTTATTTTACTGTACTTGCCACTTTTCTGTAAGTTTGAGATTGTTTCAAAGTGAGGAAGCTTTTAAAAATTAAACTGGCAAGCCATAAATAGGGAGGAAGTATTTGCAATTCATATCTGACAGAAGGCTTGCAGCCGGAATCTACAATGATCACCTACGATCCAATGAAGACGAAAAACAGCCCAATAACAGAGGGCGACACACGTGAGAGGCACTTCACGAAGCAGACAAGCAAACGGCCAGCAAGCCCAGGAAAGGCGTTTGGAGCCACAGCCACCAGGTGGGCGTGGGAGACGCGAGACACCGCCTCACGTCCCTGAAATGGCCAGAATGAAAAAGGCTGGTAACTCCGAATGTTGGTAAGGACGTGCAGCCGCCAGAACCCACGAGCGGCTGGTGAGAATGCAGAAAGGTGTGAGCTCTTTCCACACCCACTTGCCAGTGGCTTATAAAGTTAAACATAACGCTTAGCACACAATCCAGAAATTCCACTTCAAGCATTTACCCAAGAGATGTTCAAACATGTGCACACACAACTTGCACACAAACGTTCATGGCATGTTTATTAATAACACATTAAAAAATAGCCAGAGGCTGGAAACAGCCTTGGTGTCTGGCGAGAGGAGTGGATAAGCTGTAGTACCTTCACACATGGGATGCGCGTCACCCGCCCACAAGAACCCGCGAGCGGAGACACGGGGCACCAGGAGGACTCTGAAGAGCAGAGCGCCAGGCACGGAGGGCACGTGTGGCAGGTGGGAAGTTCAGGGATAGGCAGAGCTCACCTGTGCTGCTAGACACCAGCTCCACCGTGGCTCCGGCCGGGGGACAAAGGGAGCTTTCTGGGGCTCGGGGAAGTGGGTGGCGGGGAGCCTGCATCTGTCAGAGCAGCCGAATCGCGCATTTCTCATACCTCAGTTTTCACAAGCGTAAATGTCAGAGCAGGCTGGCACACAGGCATGCACACAGGCACAGACAGTGCCCCATCCATGTGCACACACATGTGAACATGCACACACACATCGAGGGAAGCCTGGTGAGTCAGGCACAGAGAAAGGGCCACACTGAAGTGTGCAGAAAGCACGGTGGAGTGAGGCCCTGCTAACTCGGAGGCCAGGGGACCCCACCCTCTCTCGGGACCCTTCCCAGCATGTGTGCCTCCTGTCCCTCTGACACACGGGCTGCACCAGAGATCACTGGGCTGAAGACAGGCAGCCCTGAGTCTCCCCGTCCAGAATCTCTGGACTGCACCTTGTGGGTGCTGAGGCACCCAGAGGCCTCCTGGCCCCCCTAAAGCACGTGGCTTTGACATTAGGCACTTTC
Source organism: Pan paniscus (assembly GCF_029289425.2). Classification (NCBI taxonomy): domain Eukaryota; kingdom Metazoa; phylum Chordata; class Mammalia; order Primates; family Hominidae; genus Pan; species Pan paniscus. The sequence goes on from NC_073263.2 coordinate 113,957,629, forward strand.
TCTTAGGGGCCACATCAGGACCCAAGGTGAAACGGCTCCAAGGACAACATTGCACCACTGTTCAGAGCTGCTTCCACCCGGGTGTCCAACTCAACTCAGCCCTTAGACACCCAGGCGTGGAATGCAGACTTCACCCCAGGAACACCGGACACCCCACTTGGTCCCAGAAGCGGCGCCTCCTCCCAGCTTCTCCATGCACAGCCCCACGTGGAAGCGGGAGCTCCTTTCCCCAGGACCCCAGCCACAGGGTGCATGGGAAGCGCTTTTTCTCTCCAGCCTGCGGGTGGGGCGGCCCACACCAGGAGGGCGCAGAAACTGAAACAGGCGCCCGCTTGGCCTGGAGGCCTCCAGGGTGCCCAGGCCTCCTCTCCCAGGACACCAGCCCAGCGCCACCCACACGCCGCGGGTGGATGGGACTCCGGACACACGGTCTACATCCCCCATCCCGGGCTCCCCGGGGTCTCTCGGTGTGGCGGGACCGGCCCCCCTGTGCCAGAGGAATGCGGCCTGAGGCTCTGTCGGAAACAATGATCTCAGTTCCAGGCAAGCTGCTGCGCGACATCCCCTCGCTGCATTCTTATTAAAACCTTAAGCCCAGCGTAAAGGCAGAGAAATAAAAATTTATTTCTCTTCTTTATGAGACACCTGGCAACACGTCCACAGAACAATATCCATAATCACTTAGCCAAATTTCCATCCCATTTTACTCAATTTTCTAGATAGCAGAGGTGCAATTTTCGCTTCCCTTCCTCTTCCCCTTCCCGCACATCCTCCCCCAGGAGCCCCAGGTGGGGATTGGGTTCGCGCCAACCTCGCTTCCGGAACAGGGTTCACGCTTAGGCAACCCAACCCCTCTCGGGCGCTGGCTGGGGAGGGGCCGAGACCTCCAGCAGAGGAGGAAGGGGCGCTGGAAGCTGCCAGGCCCTACGTGGGCCACCTCGGTGGGGTCCAGACAGCTCCGTGCAGGACACCATGCCGGCAAGAGGAGCTGGACCGCAGCCCTCCCCTGTTCGCGGCTGGGCGCCCCAAGCAGGTCGCAGCCCCACCTGGGTGGCCTCTCTGGCTGGACCGGGAGAGGAGCTTTGGTGCCTGGTGTCTTACACTGCATCTGAAGGAGGGTGACTCAGGTCCGCTTCACCCCCTGAACCTTGGTCTCCCCAGATGAAAAAAGAACGATATCTCAAAAACGCTGTAGGGTGGCTGTCAGAGCTAGAGGTAACCCGCAGGAAGTGCCTGGTGCGTATTAGGTGTTGATAACGATTTTGGAAATTGTCCCCTACTGCAGAGAGGCCACAATAACCAAACGCACCTCAGAGGTAATGACACCTCTGTATTCTTGGGAAACCCCTACAGGCAGGAGATCTCCATTCCAGGTGAGACTGTTGACCCCTCGGGACCCCCAGACAGTTGACACTGTGGGTGCCTTCAGGATGTGCAGGTGTCTGGCCGTTGATCCAACAAATGCTCAGATCCCACAGCGGCGTCTGTGCCAGACTCCACAGAGAGCAGGGGACATGGCTAGGGGCGAGGGTCTAAGTCAGGACGCCGGGCTCCTTGCAAATCTCCAATTTAATGCACCTGGTGACTTGTGACTAGGCTCTCCAAGGATTCAAATGTGTCCTTAAAGATCCCAAAACTGTGCGACACAGGGGACAATTAGGGAAGAGCTTGTGGTGTTTTTCAACACAGGGGAGGTGAAAGGCTGAAAACGCGCAGGGATGAAAGCACGTGGCTGGTTCTTCGGCGCAGCTCGGGGGACACCACGTGGCCCGAGGTACACCCGCCACTCTCAGGCGTGGTGGCTCAGGGCTCCCGCCAGTGACACTCCCCCAACACCTGCAGTAAAGCCCTCTAAAGCAGCTGCTTTCACTCCTAGCTTTTCTGAACCTATATATTAGTTCTCTAATTTTTATTTGGCTTACAGAAGCAATTCATCATAAACAATAAAATTTTTAAAGTACAAAGAAGAAAACAAAAATCCTGACTAATTCTATAATCAGAGAGAACTCTCGCTATTTTGGGGCATATTTTCTAGTCTTTCTATCTTGATTGGTCAATTCAAAGGTAAATATACTTACATATAATAAAATTCATATATTTTGTATGTAACTTTACATATATAAAGTTTATATACTTTTAAGAGTCCCTCTTTAGTGAAAGAGGTATGTAGCACACTTCCTGTATGAGGTCTGTTTATTTAGCCATTTTATATTGCCCCCATCACACTGCATATCACTATAGAGAAGGTCCCTGAGGTCGGATTTTTGACCTCACCACAATGCAAAGGGATGAGCAGGCAGTAGGAGCTGTCCTCTCACAATATTGGGCAGCCCCCAGGCAGCCATGCATTTTTTCTGTGGTGATGAGGTCTCACTGTGTTGCCCAGGCTGGTCTCAAACTCTTGGACTCAAGCCGTCCTCCCACTTCAGCCTCCCAAAGTGCTGAGATTACAGGCGTGAGCCACCGTGTCTGATTAGGCCACACGTTTTCAACTTAGGCACGTTTATTGGACGAAGCCCCATGGTAAGTCAAGAAGCAACTGTATTCTTCCACAGCTTTGGATTTACTAATTCCCTTTGATTTCTATATGGTGGTGCAGGTGTTTATTAAGCAAACCTCAGTTGCTGGACATGGGAAATTTCTGGCTTGACCCCTGAGGATCCTGAACATTCAGTCCATGTGGTCAAGGCCTTGGATGGGCACGGGAGCTGCAGAGCTGGGAGGCAAGTGACCCTTGAGGATGCAGGGGCCGGTCCCTCCAGGCTGGGTCCCACATGCACCACCCAGAACATGGGTCAAGTGACTCAAGGTACAGCTGAAGCATCTCTCCAGCGCCTCCTGCAAGGACAGTGCCACTCCTCAGGTCTCTGTGCACCAGTTAAGAAAGGCTTCTCCATAGCACTGCATCCCCCAACTCAAACCTCCCCTACCAGGGCAAGGTTCCCTCTGAACCACGGGTTACAGCTGTGCCAGGGAACCCATACGTCTTGTGCCCAGGAGCCACCACCCTGGCAGGAGCACGGGAAGAGGCAGGGTGGCAGACATGCTGGGACAGGAAGTAGCACACGTGGGACCCAGACAATCCCAGCTGGTGCCTCCTGGAACTTCCTTGTCTCATTTTTGTGCAGCAAGCCTGGCCTGAAAGGGGTGAATTACCAAAGATTCAGACTCCCGCACCCTAAGAGTGAAAGTCTGGGTTACACCACAAGGTAAGCCACCAACACCAGTCAAAAGATCCCCGAGGGTGAGGAGAATTTAACATGAACAGAGCAGGAGGGGAACACCAGTTCCAGCCCCATACACAGTAGCCAGGGCTGCCAGCCATCCCACACACCCTCTTTAGAGCCTCCCCTCGGGAAGAGAGGCCCATGGGAACATTAAAGAGCTGCTCCCCAGATGTGTCTGGAGAAATAGGTCTGTGTGGCCATGAAAATGGCTGAGACCTTCATCTGTGGGAATGAGATCTGAGGCCACAGCTGTTATGCCCAGGAACATGCAGAGGTCTCCCAGCCCCTATGCAGACAGAGGCCATGCTCTCCACGGGCTGCCCCCAGTTCATGCCCATCCTAGAAGACATGAGACTCCTCTGACAGACAACTTTAGCTCAAGGATCCCCACTGGCTTTGCCAAACATCCTCAGAACTGCACTGCAGTCTCAGATCCTTGTGCCAATCTTCCTCCTCCTCTCCCTTCTTCATGAGGATATGAGCTCAGTCATGGTCTGCTGGGTTTCCCAATCCCCACTGAACCCCTCCCCATTTCCCCTGCAGGTGTGTTCCCTAATAAATCTAATTCCATCTTGCTACCTCCTTCTTGGGAGAGCCAGACTAGGTACACAGAAAATCCAATGAACAAAACAGATAAGCTCCTAGAATTAATAGATAATTGCAAAGATAATTTAGCAAGAATTTTGGATATAAAATCAATATATAAAAAATTAATTGGCCAGACATGGTGGATTACACCTGTAATCCAAGCACTTCGGGAGGCTGATATGGGCAGATCACTTGAGCTCAGGAGTTTGAGACCAGCCTGGGTAACATGGTGAAACCCCATCTCTGCAAAAAATACAAAAAATTAGCTGGGCATGGTGACATGCCTGTGGTCCCAGCTACTGGGAAGCTGAGGTGGGAGGATCACCTGAGCCTGGGAGGCAGAGGTTGCAGTGAGCCGAGATCATATCACAGCACTCCAGCTTGGGTGACAGAGTGAGACACCATCTCAAAAAAAATACAAGATAAAATGTAATTGTATTTCCGTGCATCAGCAACAAGTAGAAAATTATACCTTAAAGATACCATTTATAATGGTGTTAAGAAAATAAAGTCCCTAAGAATAAATTTAACAAAAATTGTGCAAACCCATCATGTAGAAATTTATAGAATCTTGAGAGACATTAAGAAAGACCTAGGCAAACATGGAGAGATATACTATGTTCATAGATCAGTAGTATAAGCATTATAATGTCATCTTTCTCCAATTCAATTTATATTAGTCTATTCTTGCACTGCTATAAAGAAATACCTGAGACTGGGTAATTTACACAGAAAAGAGGTTTAATTGGCTCATGGTTCCTTAGGCTGTACAGGAAGCATGGCAGCATCTGCTTCTGGGGAGGCCTCAGGGAGCTGTTACTCATTGTGGAAGGCAAAGCAGGAGCAGGCGTCTCACATGGCAGGCGCAGGACCAAGAGATGGGGGAGGTGCCACACACTTTTAAACAACCAGATCTTGTGAGAACTCACTCACTACCAGGAGAATAGTACCAAGGGGATGGTGCTAATCCATTCATGAAGGATCCACACCCATGATCCAATCATCTCCCACCAGGCCTCACCTCCAACACTGACCATTACAACTGAACATAAGATTTGAGTGAGGACACAGATCCAAACCATATCAGATGCCTTACAAACCTAACCAAAATACCAATTTTGTTGGCGGGGGGGCAGGTAGAACTAGATTCTGAAATTTATATGAAAGAGAAAAAGTCAGATATAGCCATTCTTGAAGAATAAGAACCACAGAAATTAAGACAGTCTTGTAGTGGTGTGGTGGTGTGGGGCAAGACAATTTGATCAATGGGACAAAACACACATATACAGATTCATGCTTTATGACAGAAACAGTACTTTAGATACAGCTTTTCAATTACTGGTGCTTGGAAACTGGATACACTTATGAAAAATGAATGAAAATGGGTTCCTGCCTCATTCCATATGTTAAAATTAATCCCATGTAGATTAAAAACAAAATTTAAAGATAAAACTATAGGTTGAGCATTTCAAATTGGAAAATCCAAAATCTGAAACTTTTTGAGCACCAACATGATGCTCAAATGCACTGTACATTGAAGCACTTCAGATTCCAGATTTTTGAATTAGGGATGCTGAACAGGTAAATATAATGCTAATATTCCAAAACCTGAAAAAAAAATCCAATATCTGAAACATTTCTGGCCCCAAGCATATTGGATAATGATACCCAACCTGTACTAACGTTTTAGAATAAAATATAGAAGGCTATCTTCCATGATTTCAGTGATGGGAAGTATATATGTAGGGCATCAAACTACCTGACTTGAAGCTGTACTACGAGGTTACAGTAACCAAAACAGCAGGGTACTGGGTTGAAAACTAAAACAAAAACATAGACCAATAGAACAGGATAGAGAACCCAGAAATAAGGCTGCACAACTACAGCCGTGTGATCTTTGACAAGGTCAACCATAACATGCAATGGATTCCCTATTCAATAAATGGTGCTGGGATAACTGGATAGCCATATGCAGAAGATTGAAGCCGGACCCTTTCCTTTCACCATATACAAAAATCAAATCAAGGTTAATTGAAGACTTACACATAAGACTTAAAACTATAAAAACTCTAGAAGAAAATCTAGGAAATAACATTGTGGACATGGGCCATGGCAAAGAATTTATAGTTAAGCTCCCAAAAGCAATTGCAACAAACATAAAAGTTGACAAATGGGACCTAATTAAACTAAGTTTCTGCACAGCAAAAGAAACTATCAACAGAGTAAACAGAAAATCTACAAAATGGGTTAAAATATCAGCAGACTATGCATCTGACAAAGTTCTAACATCCAGAATCTATATGAAACTTAAACAACTCAACAAGTTAAAAACAAACAACTACATTAAAAAATGGGCAAAGGACATGAAAAAACACTTCTCAAAAGACATACATGCAGCCAATAAACATATAACTATATGTTCACCATTAATCATCAGAGAAATGCAAATCAAAAACACAATGAGATAACATCTCACACCAGTAATTACGGTTATTATTAAAAAGTCAAAAAACAACAGATGTTGGTGAGGGTTCAGAGAAAAGGGAACACTGATACATTGTTGATGGGAATGTAAATTAGTTCAGCCACTGTGGAAAGCAGTTTGGAGATTTCTCAAAGAACTTAAAACACAACTACCATTCAACCCAGTGATCTCACTACTGGGTATATGCCCAAAGGAAAATAAATCGTCCCACCAAAAAAGCAAAACAAACAAAAACACATGCACTCATGTGTTTACTGCAGCACAACCATAATAGCAAAGACACGGAATCAACCTGGATGCCCATCAACAGTGGACTGGATACAGAAAATATGGCACGTGTAGACAATGGAATATTACGCAGCCAAAAAAAGAATAAAATCATGTCCTTTACAGCAACATGGATGTAGCTGAAGACCATTATCCTAAGCAAATTAACAAAAGAAACTGAAAACCAAATACCGTATGTTCTCACTTATAAGCAGGAGCTAAACATTGAACACACAGGGACACAAAGATGGGAATAATAGACACGGGGGGCTACTTGAGGTGGGAAGGTAGGAGGTGGGGGTGGGCTGATAAACTACCTATTGGCTACTATGCTCACTTACCACCTGGGTGATGGGATCATTTGTATCTAAAACTTCTGCAGCACACAATCTACCCATGTAACAAACCTGAACACGCACCCCCTGAACTAAAAGTCAAAAATAAACTAAAAAGCAAAAATACACATTTGCTAACCATAATATTTTTTAAAAAACGTAAATATAGATAGATAGATCTATATTGAAACTTAAAATGTCTGTTCAAGAAAGGACAACACAAAGAAAGTTAAAATCTTGCTAGAAATTGAAAGATATGTGGAATATATGTAACCAACAAAAGACCGGTATATAAAATACATAAGTAACCCCTACAAATCAATAACAACCCTCCAAAAAGTGGAAAACACTTGAACCAGAAATTCAAAAATAAAAAGTTCAAGTGGCCAGTGAATATATAAAAACATGTCCAACCTCATTAGTATTTAATAAGTAAAAATTAAAGCCACAATGAGATACCATCATGCAGTAGCCAGATTAGCAAAACTTTTAAAGCCTGGCAATGCCAAATGTTCCAGGATGCTACACACTGGTAACTTTCAGGAACTGGTGGTAGGAATGTAACTTGGCACTTTGTAAAATAGCTTGGCACTGTGCAGTAAAGTTGACGATATCCTATGACCTAGCAATTCTACCCATGGGTATTTACCCTAGAAAAACTCTTGCGTATATGCCCAAGAAATGTTCACACTGCAACACCTGTAACAGGCAAACATTGCCAATAATCCAAATATCCATTAACAGTAGAATGGCTGAAGAAGTTATGGTATGATAAAAAAAAAAACAGAATAGTACATATCAATGAGTGAATGTCAGTTATAGCTGACATGATATCAATGTGATACCTTCAAATTATAGGTATCAGTATGACCTCACTTATAAAATATGAAAGATGGCACTAACATAAAATTCAAGTGTAGGCAAAATGAATCCATTATTGTGAGGAGTATACGCACAGGTGGTAAAATTATAAGGAAAAGCAAGACAGTGATTGCCACAAAAGATAAGATGATTAACCTGCACAGAGAGCAGGAAATATAATCAGAAAGAGCCAAGAGGCTTTCAGGTTACTAGAAATGTCCTGTATTTTAAACTAGGAGGTTGTAACGTGGCTGCTGGCTTTATGATTAAACTTTAAACTATATATGTGTGGAGAAATTATATAAAGTCCATATAATCAAAAGCTACTTCTTTTAAAAAACCAATAAATCTGAAAAACCAGCACTCCAATAAAATAACTCTTGTCAAAATTATCTTGCCAAACACAATGACCAATTTTCTATCATCATCTAATTCTGTCTTTCTGCAGTATTCAAAAGAGCTGACGACGTGTTCCTTGCAACTCCGTTCTCTTGGCTCCTGAGACTCTCCAACTCTCCTGCAACTCTCCAACTCTCCTGCTCAACCTCTAAAAATTCAGGGTTAGTCCTGAACTCTCTTGTCTGTACTTTCTTTCAAGGAAATCTCATACCATCAAGTACTATTTCTATGCTGACAATTCCCACACATGGAGCTCTAGCCCTGGCCTCTCCTCTGCTTAGTTAGTGTCTCTTAGGACATTCTGAGCTGTAAACTCCAGCCACCTCAGCTTCCCAGGACAACCAGCTCCATCTCACCTCAGAGAAATTGCCACGCCTGCCCGGGCCCTGCTCCCTGTTCTGCAGACTGTCAGCTTCATCCAGATGGTAAGTCAGGGCAACTGCAGTACTCACCTTGGTTTCTCCAGTCTCTTAGGTCTCTGTCCTCTGCTGTCAGGTGTACATGAGACTCACTGTTATATTTTGTCTTGTTTCTTTGGGACTTTTGTTTGTACCAGGCAGGAGGGTAAATCTGGTCACTATTATTCCATTTGAGCCAGAAGTCGAAGTCTTCCTTCTCTAATAATTTTAAAAGTGCAAATTAACAATGGTACATCATAGATATAATATTTGTTGAATTAACTACCTAATTTTAAAATGAGTACTAAGAAGGGTCTTGTTTCAGCAGTTAAGAAAAACAAATACAAGATGGTAGATTTAAACCCAACCAAGTGAATAATCACACTAAATGTAAAGTCTAGAAACTCCAATTAAAAGGTAGATTGCCAGATTAGATAAAACACACACACACACCCCAACTGTATGCTGTCTACAAGATGCCCATTTTAAATATAAAATCATAAATAAGACTAAAAGTAAAAGAATGAAAAACCTATGTATCATGCTAATATAAATCAAAAGAAAGCTGGAGTGGCTATAAAACAAAGTATATTTTAAAGCAAAGCATATTACCAGGAATAGAAAGCCTCTTTATAATGACAAACAGGACAGTTCATCAAGGGAACATAACAATTCTAAATACCTAACAGCCTAATAATAACAGAGATTCAAAATGCATGAAGTAAAAATGAGAGAAGTGCAAAGAGAAATAGGCAAATTCCTAATTATAGTCAGAGATTTCAACAACACTCTCCCAATAATTGACAGTAAAAGTAGACACAAGTCAGTAAGGGTGCAGAAGACCTCAACGGTTAATATGATTAATATCAACCAACTTACACTGATTGACTTCACAGGACACTCCACCACCAAACAGCAGAATAAGATTCTTTTATTCTGCGCTCACAGAACATTTACCAAGACAAACCTTCCTCAGGGTCATAAAACAAATCTCAATAAATGTGAAAGAATTTATACAAAGTATGTTCTCTGACCACCATGAGATTACATCATAAGTCAGTAACAGAAAGATATCTGGAGAATCCATAAATATTTGAAAGCCAAATAACAAACTTCTAAACAACCCACAGGTCAAAGAACAAAACAGAAGAGAAATAAGCAAGTATTCTGAAATGAATACAAATGAAAGCACAGCATATTAAAATTTGTGAGCCAGACGCGGTGGCTCATACCTGTAATCCTAACACTTTGGGAGGCCAAGGTGGGTGGATCACCTGAGGTCAGGAGTTTGACACCAGCCTGGCCAACAGGGCAAAACCCCATCTCTACTAAAAATCCAAAAATTAGTCAGGCATGGTGGCGGGTGCCTGTTATCCCAGCTATTCAGGAGGCTAAGGCAGGAGACTCGCTTGAACCCGGGAAGTGGAGATTGCAGTGAGCCGAGATCACACCACATCACTCCAGCCTGGGTGAAAGAGTGAGACTGCGTCTCAAAAAAAACTAATTGTGGAATGCAGCAGAAAGATTTCAGTCACCTTACCCTCCATCTCAAGAAAAAGAGAAAAACTCGGAGTTATAAGAAAGGAAATAATAAAGATGAGAGCAGAAATCCATGAGATATAAAGCAGAAAACAATACAGAAAAATCAATGACAACAAGAGCCACTGCTTTGAGATGAGGAAAAGTGATTAATCTGTATCCAGGCCAATCAAGGAGAAAAGTCACAATTTACTAATACCAGAAATGAGGTTACAGTAATGCCATTACAGTTTCTACAGATATTAAATGAATAAGAAAATACCACAAACAACACTCTGCCCATTGATTTGACAACTTAGATGAAATGGACCAATTCCCTGAAAGATACAGCTACCATAATTCACGAACAATTCAGAACCATTTGAGCAACAAAATAAAGGTTTGGACTATAACGCAAAATAGACAATAAATCTCCATACGTCCACAATGAGATAACAAATGCTTGAATCAATACCGTCTCCCATGGAGAATTTCAAATAACGTATGTAGATATTCTACTCTCAAGAAGCTCCTGGCCCTTCAAGTTGGGGCTACGCAGTGGTCCCCTCCTAAAGAGAACAATAGGAAAAGGAGGAGAAAAGCAGCAAGTCTGCAGTGGAGAAAACACGACCTCAGCCAGGCAGGGGTCAAGGTCAACACCAACAGTGAAGTCATGCTTTACAACATGTGATGAGAATGGCACTTTGCCCTGGTCTTTCTCCCAAAAACCTATACTCTCCAGTCTAATCATGAGAAAAATATCAGACAAAACCCAACTGAGGGATATTCTATAGAATACCAACCACTAATCCTCAAAATTGTTGGCGTCATCAAAAACGAAAATCTGAGAAATGTCAAAGCTTAAAGGGGCCTAAGGAGATAAAACAACCAAATGTAATGTGGTGTCCTGGATGGAATCTGGGAAGGGAGAAAGGTCATGTTGAAAAAGCACCATCTGGCCGGGTGCGGTGGCTCACGCCTGTAGTCCCAACAGTTTAGGTGGCCGAGGCGGGCAGATCACCTCAGGTCAGGAGTTTGAGACCAGCCTGGCCAACATGGTGAAACCCTGTCTACTAAAAATACAAAAATTAGCTAGGCATGGTGATGCATGCCTGTAATCCCAGCTACTCAGGAAGCTGAGGCAGAAGAATTGCTTGAACCTGGGAGGCGGAGGTTGCAGTGAGCTGAGATTGTGCCACTGCATTCCAGCCTGGGCGACAGAGCAAAGCGAAAGAAAGGAAGAAAGGAAGGGAGGGAGGGAGGGCGAAGGAAGGAAGGGAGGGAGGGAGGGAGGGGAAAGCACAATCTGACAGAAATATAACATGAGCAACATATGTAGCTTAAATTTTCTAGCAGCTATGTTAAAAAAGTAAAAACAGGTAAAACTAATCTTAATAATTATTTTATTTTACCAAATATATACAAATAGTATCACTTCAACATGAAATCAGTATAAAAAATATTGAAACAGTTTACATTTTTTCCATATTAAATATGTGAAATTTAGGATGCATTTTACACTTACCCCATATCCCAGTTGAGACTAGCCACATTTCAAGTGCCTGGCAGCCACCTGTTATGAACAGGGCAGAGCTAAATAAATAGCCTTGATCTAAAGCCAGCAATTGAAATTATGATCATCACAGTGAGGACTCTGCATTAACTGTTGGATAATACATAGACATTGCTTCCTCTGAAAAGTTCCATTTCATGGTTAAATGACAGCAAAGGCTGGGTGCAGTGGCTCACGCCTGTAATCCTAGCAATTTGGGAGGTCAAGGCGGGCGGATCACCTGAGGTCAGGAGTTCGAGACCAGCCTGGCCAACATAGTGAAACCCGGTCTCTACTAAAAATACAAAAATTAGACAGACATGTTGACGGGAGCCTGTAGTCCCAGCTACTCAGGAGGCTAAGGCACAAGAATCTCTTGAACCCAGGAGGCGGAGGTTGCAATGAGCTGAGATCTGGCCACTGCACTCCAGCCTGGACGACAGAGTGGGACTCCATCTAAAAAAAAAAAAAAAAAAAAAAAAAAAAATGACAGCAAAAAAGCGGCAGCAGCTTCCCTGTGCATGTTGGCATTTGTCTATATTTTAATCCTATAAACTTTACCCCAGGAGACTCTGTCCACACCATGGACTTAGATGAAAATCCCTATACTGATGAGCATAGAACCTAGTAAATGCTCAGTTAAAAAAAAAGATGAGCCATAGACTGGAAGGAAACATTTGCAAGTCACCTATCTAATAAAACACTTTTATCCAGACATATTTTTAAAACTCTCAAAACTCAATAACAATAAAAATGGGCAAAACATTTTGACAGGTAAGGTTTCATAGCAAATAAGCACAGGAAATGATGCTCAATAACCCCAGACATTAGGAACACTGACGCCATTTACAAATCAGATCGATTAAAGCCACAGTGAAATGCCACTACACACCTATAAGAAGGCCTAAAATTAAGAGTGCTGACCACGCTAAGAATGGACCAGGACTGGAGACCCTGGAATCTCACACACTTATGCTGAGAATTCAAATGGTTTGACCATTTTGGCAGTCTCTTAAAAAATTAAATGTAAACCTATCACATGATCTAGCCATTCCTCTCCTAAGAATTTACTCAAGAAAAATGAAAGCATTTATCCATATAGCTTGTGCACAAATGTTCACAGCAGCTTTGTTTATAATGTACTAGTAAACACTGGGAACAACCCAAAGAGGCCCACACAGGAGAACGGATGAGCCCACTGTGATGCAGCCACAGCAGGGGCTACTCGGAAAGAAAGCAGAGCTAACTTCTGATGCAGGAACAACATGAAATGCACCTGTACATAATTAGCGTTACTGAAAACACCCGACACAGACAAACCAAATGTAACAGAATTCTACAAAATGCGAGCCATCTATGACAGAAAGCAGGGCGGTGGCTGCCTGGAGATGGGACCATGACGCGAGGGGTGGGGAAGGGGCTATGCAAGAACACTTCCTCCAGGGCTGTAGTGTTGGACTCCTGCTGCCCACGCCCATCAACACACATCAGATTACAGTCTTGAATTGTGTTAATAGTAACATAATAATATATTCTGTGTCACAACAACCTAACCAGTGAGGCTACAACTGAGCATATTTCTTTGTGTTTTATATGTTTTAGTGTGTTTTGTATTTCTTTCCTAAATTCCTCATTGATGTGCTTGGAATTATTAGTAGACGTTATATTCATTTACAAGGGCCTGCTATAATTAAGAATGTAGATTTTGTGGTCAATGTTGTAATTAGATTTTCTAAGTCTGTCATGTGTCTTGACTATTGTAATGTTGACTTTCACTGGGAAACAGTTTTCCATTTTACGTAGTTAAATCTTTCATCATCTTCCTTTATAGTTTTCATCCTTGGTGTCATGTTAAAAGCCAGAAACCCTGGGACTATAAAAATATTGCATTTTTTTCTAGTAATTATGCTTTTAATCGTTCATATTTACCCCATCTGAATTTAATCTATCTGAATTTTTCTTCTGAGTTAAAGTCTTTAATTTAAATTTTCTCCAACTGGTTTGTGCCTGAAACAATTTACCCCAAAGCATTTGTTCAATAATCGACACTTGACATATTTCTGTAGTGAACCTACTAATGACCTGCAAACACTGGCAATTCGTCATTTTATTCTGCTCCATGGATGTTTCTTTCTGTTCCTATACCACACTGCTTTATACACTGTAGCTTTATAATATATTTTGATACATGTTTGGCAAATTTCCCTTTTTCTTTTTCTAAAAGAAAAAAAATTAAAGGAAAAAAACCAAACTTCCTGGAAATTTTGAAATGTTAACTATATCCAGAATTAAGAAAATTAACAGAAATTACATACTAGTTAGGTATTAATAACATTGAAAATAAACCATATATGTAAAAACCTGTGACAGTAACTAAAGTTATATGCAGAGGATAATTCACAGTTGGAAATGCTTATTAAACAATGACACAATAAATTCTATACACATTCAATTCATGAAACATTAAACCAAATTTAGATATTAAATATAAAATAGTAATTTATGGCCAGGCACAGTGGCTCACACCTGTAACCCCAGGACTTTGGGAGGCCCAGGCAAGCAGATCACCTGAGGTCAGGAGTTCGAAACCAGCCTGGCCAGTATGGTGAAACCCCATCTCTACTAAAAATGCAAAAATTAGCCAGGCGTGGTGACACGCACCTGTAGTCCCAGCTACTTGAGGAGGCTGAGGCAGAAGAAACGCTTGAACCTGGGAGGCAGAGATTGCAGTGAGCCGAGATCACGCCACTGCGCTCCAGTCTGGGCAACAAGAGCAAAACTCCATCTCAGGGGGAAAAAAAAAAAGTAATTTATAAATAAAGCAAAAGAAAAAAAGTGTATCTATAGTAAAATAAGTAACACCCACCCCCCCAAAAAAGATAATTCTTGAAAGACATAAACTATAAACAAAATTTGGTAAATGTGACCAGCAAGGAAAAAGAGAGCCATGAATAGAAAATATTAAGAAAGGACTATAACTCAACAATGAATATTTGAAAAATTATCAAGGAATCTATGTAAAAATGAATGCCAACAAATTTGAAAACCTTAATGAAAATGCATACATTGCCTCAGAATTAGGATATCTGAATGGTGTGGTAACCATAGTAGAAAGTGGAGACATTCTTTATAATCTGCCCACCAAAGATGCCGAGCAATTCATATGCTGCTAAAACTACAAGTCATTAGTACAAATACTTGTCCAAGACGGTGATTTTTCTGACAGTTGGCAAAATTTTAAGAACCACATCATGAGCTCATCTGACCCGCTGTTCTTCCTTTCTTTCCACCAAGTCATATTCCAATAGACCCTTGCACAGTCCAGTCCAGGTTCACCACATACAGAAAGAACCTGGCCCCATCTACCATTTACACACTGAATTGCATTCTTTTGATCATTATTTCCATACCAAAGAATATGGCAGGACTCAGAGGTATCATGGGTCTGGTTGCAGACCACAAGAAAGCGAGTATCACAATAAAATGAGTCACACAAATTTTTTGGTTTCCAAGTGAGTGCATCCAAAAATTATGTTTACACTATAGTCTATTAAGTGTGCAACAGACAATGCCTAAAAAACCAATGTGCATACTTAAACAATACTTTATTGCTGAAGTATGCTAATGGCCATCTGAGCCTTCAGCAAGTTGTCCTCTTTTTGCTGGTGGAAGGTCTTGCCTAGATGTGGATGCCTCCTGGCTGATCAGGGTGGTGGTTGCTGAAGGTTAGAGTGGCAGTGGCAGTTTTTTAAAAAAGACAGCAATGAAGTTTGCCACATCAATCCACTCTTCCTTTTGCAAAAGATTTCTCTGTAGCATGTGATACTGTTGGACAGCATTTTACCCACAGAACTTCTTTCAACATTGGAGACAATCCTCTCAAACCCTGCCACTGCTTTATCAACTGCGTTTATGGAATATTCTAAATCTTTTGTTGTCATTTCAGCAATCTCCACAGCATCTTCACCACGAGTGGATTCCATCTCAAGAAACCACTTTCTTTGCTCATCCATAAGCAAAGATGATGGATAGATGCATGTTGCAACTAGATGGCTAGATGAATGAGCAACTCCTCATCCATTTAAGTTGGATCCTAAGATTGCAGTAGTTCAGTCACATCTTCAGGCTCCGCTTCTAATTCTACTTCTCTTACTAGCCCCACAACATCTGCAGTTCCTTCCTCCCTGATGTCTTGACCCCTCAGTCATCCATGATGATTGGAATCATCGTCTTCCAAACTCCTGTTTATGCTGACATTTTTACCTCCTCCCACGAATCGTGTTCATAATGGCATCTAGAATGGTGAATCCTTTCCAGAAGGTTTTCAGTTTACTTTTCCAAGATCCATCAGAGGAAGCACTATTTATGGCAGCTATAGCCTTACAAACCGTATTTCCTAAATCATAAGACTTGAAAGTTGAAATTACTCCTGATCCTGTGGAAAGGATGCCGTCTTAGCACACATGAAAACAACATGTATCTCCTTGTACAACTCCCTCAGAGTTCGTGGGCAACCAGGTACACTATCAATGAGCAGTAATATTTTGAAAATAACCTTTTTTTCTGAGCAATCGATCTCGAGGGGGATTTAAAATATTCAGTAAACCAGGCTGTAAATAGATGTGTTGTCATCCAGGCTTTGTTGTGTCATTTATAGAGCACAGGCAGAGTAGATTTAGCATCCCTCTTCAGTGCCCTAGGATTTTCAGAATGGCCAGTGAGCATTGGCTTTAACTTAACATCACCAGCTGCATTAACTAGCCCCTAGCAAGACAATCAACCCCTCCTTTGAAGCTAGGCACTGACTTCTAACTATGAAAGTCCTAGATAGCATCTTCTTCCCATAGAAAGCCCTTTCATCTACAGTGAAAATGTGTTAGTGTGGCCACCTTCATGAATGATCTGTTATCTCAGCTAGATCTTCTGGATGACTTGCTGCAGCTTCTCCATCAGCACTTGCTGCTTCACCTTGCACTTCTGTGTTACGGAGACGGCTTCTTTCCTTCAACCTCATGAATCAACCTCTGCTAGCTTCCAACTTTTCTTCTGCAACCTCCTCACCTCTCTCAGCCTTCACAGAATTGAAGTTAGGGCCTTGCTCTGGATTAGGCTTTAGCTTAAGTGAATGTTGTGCTGGTTTGATCTTCTAACCAGACCACTACAACTTTCTCCGTATCAGCAATAAGGTTGCTTTGCTTTCCTATCTTTCTGTGTTCACTGGAGTAGCACTTTTAATTTCCTTCAAGAACTTCTTTGCATTCACATGACCAGCTGTTTGGCGGAAGAGGCCTTTTGACCTGTCAGCTTTCAACATGCCTTCCTCGCTGAGCTTAGTCATTTCTAGCATTTGATTTAGAGTGGGAGACGTGTGACTCTACCTTTCACTTGAACACTTAGAAGCCACCGTAGGGTTAACTGGCCTTATTTCTATATTGCTGTGTCTGGGAATTCGGAGGGCTGAGAAGAGGGAGAGAGGCTGGGGAATGGTCACACAGTGGGGCGCTCAGAACACATGCATCGTTTATGGATGAAGGCTGCCCCTTATATATGCCTCTGCTGCACCACACATCTCTTCCACATATGCCTCATAACACGATTCAAGCATGCCTGTGGCTATTTGATAAAAGTACTCTTTTCCTTCAACAAAGCTGTGTCCTTCTGTCCTACATTTTAATGTCTGGAGGCACATTTTTCCAGAGGGACTTGAGAATCATGATGCCATGAACACTGCAGTCGACAACCAGGCAAGAAAGGCAAGAATATTCCCCTCTCCAGTCGAACCTGCCCATGCAACAGGATATGAGGGCGGCCAGCCCTTCTAACAAAGGATATCTGTGCCCTCGGCCGCAGTCACCAAACTTCCTGGTGGGTAAGAGGTGTCCTCGCAGATGGAGCCAGGTGGCCTGCTTGAGCTGCCCAGGACCCTATAGATACAGCATCACTAATATTTACAACAAGCGTGACAGGTAAGAGTGGTTAGCATTTTCTGGATAAAGACGTGACCCTCCCAGAGCTTGGTGCGGTCGCCCACACTGTGGGTTTTCCTTTCCGCACAACCCCAGTGTGGAGCCCCCAAGTCATCCATGCTTGGCTGATGCTGGGTTTTGGGGCCCTGGCTCCCTAAGGGGCCTGACTGTGCATCCACAATGACGGAGAGTGGGTCTCACGCAGCTCCTCAGAGGCCTCACCCCATCCCAGCTCCCACCCTCCAGACCCGCAGGCACCCCCCAGGGCCGCACCTCCCGGAAGCCCTCCATAGCCCACAAATCTGACCTAAGTCCTGGTGACTCCTACACTCCAATGGAGTCGTAATCCCTAAAATCGAGGGGGGCCTTTGCTAGGGTGGTTTCTACTGAGGATTAATCCCTGGAACAACTCTCTGAATAAAATAAAATAAAAGCTGGCTGCATGGTCAATTACCTTGGTAAACCTCTCGTGGAGATAAACAATATGCAATAATTTCTAAAAAACCTTGCAGTAGAAAAACCTGTTTCAAATTTCTGATTTTATGAACTTTAAAACTAAAATTACATTGAATTTCTGGCCTTTGCCATGGATTCATTTCTGCATGGCCAGGATTCCTGACGGCCCCTTTAGTTTTAAAGGTAATCCACACCTAAAGGAGTCAGAGGTGGATTCAGATAACTAAAGCACCGCTCCTGAGACCTGAGCGGTGACATTGCCTTTGCTTCTACACCAAAAGTCACACAAAGTCTACTTTCCTGGTTTCACTGATTAAATAATTCATATGCTGTACTATATTAAATCAAATTCTACCAACCCTCAACCCCCAAATCCAGCAAGTAAACTGTCCCTTCATAAACTACTCAAGAAATAACGAATGCATCTGAAAGATAATTGCTTTTAATTTTCTAAATTTTCACTTATGCAACATAAAGGCAGATTTATGTGACCTGATAATGACATTTTTACAAAAAACAATCCCCCCCACCCCAACATCTTGGTCAGTAGTATATAAATATTTACAATGAAAAAATAGGCAAGGAAAAAGGAAATCTTCATTATCCATGTCGATTTCTTTCCAATGCTTATCAGGAACTTTGAAAATAAAATACTCCATTAACTTTCTCGTCATTCCTATTTACACGCTGCTTTAGCTGATGCATTCGCGGTATTTGGGTTGCACTGTATAGGAGTATTTTTGTTCTCTATCCCTCCTACTTTTTTCTATACTATTTTAAAAATCTGAAATAGTAAATTAAATATAAAAATGTAAACTCTGAAAGGAGAGAAAATAAGAATAAATATGTGTAAAGGTAATGCATTAAGATACAAAGGATCTCACAGAGGTTAATATTTTACAACACTAAAAAAAAATAAAATGCTCTATATATTTTCTTAGTTGGGACACTTTGTTTCAATTTAATTTTTGGTTATGTTAACAAAAATTACCTCTAAAGAGGATGTTAAAAAAATAGCAATGACGTTACCATCTTAACTAATGAATATCCTATCACCCTAATTTTTTCTAAAAGAAATGGATTTTTTAAAGTGACAAATATAAATTATAACATAGAAAGCTTAAGAAGCCTCAGCAAATTATGGTATCTTTTAGCGATGAAGACTTTTAGAGACAAATGTGAACAGTGCAGCCAGCCTACTTGACTTAGTGATTTACAAATGCATTCGACTCCGACATGTGAAACACGACGTGGCTTCTCCCACACGCCGCTCCGCTGAAACATGGCGCACTCGTGGGCGGAAGGGCAGGACACCTGCAGCATGCAGTTCCTGCAGGACGTCGATGGGAATTTCGTGTCTAGCAGTGCAACGAACATCACCCGCAGCTCCCTGGGAGGATCGCGAGCTTCACGTGTGGGAGCTGCGCCGCCCCCTGGTACCCAGAGACACGCGGAGCCTGGGCTCCCTGGCTTTGTAATGCTCGTTAAAGTCCAGCCTGAAGCTAAGAAACCGAAGACTCTCGTCAGAGCTGGTCGTCAGTAACACCAAAAACTGCTGCACGATACCCTAAAAAGAAGCAAAAGGAGTAAAATATTGTTTCAGAAAAGAACGACCCACAAACGTATTCCCCGGACCTTAATCTCCTTTGGGTTGGGTCTGTTTTTCCTTCCAGATCAACAGGCCCTTAGTAAATGCCCACCAGGGCAGGTGTCCAGGGAGCAAGAGCTGCTGGGACCCTGGAGTGCACACGGCCAGTGCACCTGCATTAGGAATGGGCGCCCTTTTACAAGGACAAATTAGTGAAGAATACATTTGATTTGAAAACAACCAACCAATAGGTTTTTTCACTTTGTTCTTAAGTTCCACAAGAATAAGCAAAACAGCAAAGTAACAGATGTTAGAACATTCTATTCTATTTTGAATACAAAACTCAGTGCCACATATTTCATCTTTCATATGACTCATGAAAGAGGATTTCATCCTAGAGCCCTTGCTGGAGAACAAATTGAGAGCATCAGTCGGGTCTTTGGGTCTAGCTGCTTGACGTGAGGCTGCAGCCGCCCTCTTCATGGGCACTGGCATCGCCATCATCCTGTTACTGAGGGCGTTTTTAAAGATGTGACAGAAGTTTCCCCTAACTCTGATAAGACGAAAGGACTGGCTGCTTCTATTTCAGGCTGAAAGACTTGCATACTGAGTACAGGCCCATCCCTGCCCAGTGCTGGAGCCTGCTCCATGCCACGGGGTGCTGATCTGTTCACAGAACTGCTGGCCTGGAAAGGCCTCATCTGCAGAGAAAACTCACTGAGGCACTGCGTCCTCACCAAGCCCCGCCCAAGTCTTCACCAGCTGTCACTGCCCCTTCCCAGCTTCTGGTCAGAAACACGAATGCCGAAGCTCACAGGCAGGCCTGGGCACAGGCTCTGCTGTGTTGATAAAGTAACTTCACCTCTGAGCAGGCAAACACTGTGTGTGTGTGTGTGTGTGTGTCTGTGTGTGTGTCTGTGTGTGTGTGTGCGTGTATCACTGCCTTTTTAGGTGAGGGAAGAACACGCCTAAGAAGTTATATTGCCAAAATATAGACAGTGACTTCCTATTATGTGATGATGTGATGAAACTGAAATACAACGGTCTGTGGAACTACTAAAAGGAAATCTAAGAATATTTCTTCCACAGGTTGAGACTGGATGTCCTTTCACAGTCAATGGCGATAACACCCTGCCGTCGCTGGCACCGCCACAGAGAGCAGAGACGGATTTCTGCTGTTACAGAAAAGAATCTTCTTTGTAAATCATTACCATTCAGATTTAAGACTGTAATTTGAGTAAAACTGGGATTACAGTGATTAAGATTACTTTTTAAAAATGTATTAACTCCCTCAGGGAAATGTGTAACCATAAACAAGAACATCGTTGTCTCAGAAATAAGCACACAGACAAATCTTTAAAATTACACATTGCTCCTTTGTAGCTATACAAAGGATTTGTATGTCTGATTTTAGTGAATCATATGGATCTAACCATTAGGTGTCCATTTTTAAGAAACAGGAATACATACTGTACAAATAACATGAGTTCAAGAAGGCATCGTGTCAAAACACCATCCAACAGGGATGCCTGTTCACGGAACATGGCTGGCCAGTCACTACCCCCTTTTATGAAACTTCAACAAAAATGCAAAAGTAGGCCAAGGTCAGACTAAGACCACTTGTAAAAGGGACAACGTTCCTCCTTAGTTATCTTGAAGAAAAATAAATATTTAAAAAGTATGAGGGCCGGGCATGGTGGCTCATGCCTGTAATCCCAGCACTTTGGGAAGCTGAGGCGGGTGGATCACTTGAGGTCAGGAGTTCAAGACCAGCCTGGCCAACATGGTGAAACCCTGTCTCTACTAAAAATACAACAATTAGCCGGGTGTGGTGGCGCGTGCCTGTAATCCCAGCTACTCGGGAGGCTGAGGCAGTAGCATCGTTTGAACCCAGGAGACGGGGATTGCAGTGAGCCAAGATCACACCACTGCACTGCAGCCTGGGTGACAGAGCAAGACTTGGTCTCAAAAAAAAAAAAAAAAAAGTCTGAGGACCTGGGAAGCAAACTAGATGCCCACAGAAAGAGCGAGTGAGGTCTCACTTTCAATTTTAAACCACATGAAGGCACCAGCACACAAACCCACGATGTTGGAGGGCTGGAGGCTTGATGCTCCATGATTAGTGATCAGCGACTGAACAGAAATATTTTTCATGAAATCTTTTCATCTCTACTATCAGTAAGATCACATTGAGAAATGGAGGAAATGAGAAACTGGACCCATACATGGAGGCAAAAGCAGAGGGACAGACATGCAGAGCAGCCGTCCCCAGCCTTCCCGGGTCTACACCATGTCTGCTGGCTGCCGGCCCCTCACCCAGGCTGGGCAGCTGTCTCAGGGACAGTCCCCATTGGGAGTCACTGAAAAACCCAAATGAAGGCTACAGAGATGCCTGCAGGTCCCCACAATCCCACCACGGGGGAGCACAGGGGCCACCCCCAGGTCCCCACACCCACCACAGGGGAGCACAGGGGTCACCCCCAGGTCCCCACATCCCACCACAGGGGAGCACAGGGGTCACCCCCAGGTCCCCACACCCACCACAGGGGAGCACAGGAGCCACCCCCAGGTCCCCACACCCACCACAGGGGAGCACAGGGGTCACCCCCAGGTCCCCACATCCCACCACAGGGGAGCACAGGGGCCACCCCCAGGTCTCCACACCCACCACAGGGGAGCACAGGGGTCGCCCCCAGGTCCCCACACCCACCACAGGGGAGCAAAGGGGTCACCCCCAGGTCCCCACACCCACCACAGTGGAGCACAGGGGCCACCCCCAGGTCCCCACATCCCACCACAGTGGAGCACAGGGGCCACCCCCAGGTCCCCACACCCACCACAGTGGAGCACAGGGGCCACCCCCAGGTCCCCACATCCCACCACAGTGGAGCACAGGGGCCACCCCCAGGTCCCCACACCCACCACAGGGGAGCACAGGGGCCACCCACGGGTCCCCACACCCACCACAGGGGAGCACAGGGGCCACGCCCAGGTCCCCACACCCCAACACAGGGGAGCACTGGGGCCACCCCCGGGTGCCCGCATCCCACCACAGGGGCCACCCTTTGGCCAGGGTTCTCACTGATGGCACACTGGCACTGCCCGGAGCCCAGGCATACCTGAGTCCCCCAGAGGGTCACAGGGTCCACCATGGGTGCTACTCACACCTACACAAATAAGTGTCAGACTGACAGGGCTGACTCTGCTCTCATCACTGTGAAAACAACTGTCAGGTACAGAACATGGGCAGAGTGGTGTGAAGAGCCACTCTGTATCCTCATACACACCTGGTAGAAATGGGTCAATATTCGCAACTGTGAGCACATTTTTGGTATAGATTCTTTAAATTCTCCAATCCTCTTATTTTCCTCCTCTTCCTCTGCTGCCGTCACTCCCCACTGGCCCTGAACAATCAAAAGTACCAAATGTCAGTAAAATCACGATGGAAAACAGATTACAGAGTAGGGCTGAAAACAGGTATGTGAGGAGCGGGAGGTGTCTGCTTTTTATGCCTCTCTGTACTGTTCAACACTTTCACAATAATTTTCTGATGCCAGACTGCTCTCCAGCTTACTTTTTCCAGTTAACAATGTGTGTTGAAAATATTTCATATGAACACATTTGAGACTGCCTCTGTTGTTTTTTAATATCACATTGTATAACATGTAACAAGGTATATAATTCATCTCATTTCATGGGATGAACAGCCTTCTATCCTTCCCTCGTGCTGTACACGTTTTTATATAACAAAGACAGTATGTGTGAAAGTGGAACCAGCTGGCCCAAGGCGTCAGCACCCTTTAAACTATTATCTTGACTTTAGTGAGAATGCTTCTAGTTCCCTAACCATGATGTACTTTTTGGTACTGGAGATATACCCGTTTATTTCTATTTTTAAGATCATTTTCAATCAATGATGAATTTGATTAAATGTCTTCTCAGATAGCATATATAGGAATTATGTTTGTTTGTTTGTTTTTTGAGATGGAGTTTCGCTCTCCCAGGCTGGAGTACAATGGCATGATCTCGGCTCACTGCAACCTCGGCCTCCTGGGTTTAAGTGATTCTTCTGCCTCAGCCTCCCAGGTAGCCGGGATTACAGGCATGAACCACCACACCCAGCTAATTTTGTATTTTTAGTAGAGACAGGGTTTCACCATGTTGGCCAGGCTTGTCTCGAACTCTTGACCTCAGGTGATCTGCCTGCCTCAGCCTCCCAAAGTGCTGGGATTACAGGCGGGAGCCACCGCTCCTGGCCATGATTTAATTCACTTGTCAAATATGGTGAATTATATTACTGGATTTCCCAAACCTATGCATTCCTGAAATAAATCCTAGTCTTCATAAATTATGCTTTTAAATCTAGCCTTTTTTCAATTATATTTTATGTGAGATTTCTCCATCAATATTTACAACCCAGATTTGTTTTTTCTCAGATAGGGTATCAGCTTCATGATTCTTCTTACACGATTTAGAAACTTGGAACAGTTCACAGAGCACAAAGCTGACCATCGGTGCGTTTGGGAGTCTTTCTCAGCACAGCTGACCTGATGCTTTTTGGTGGGAGCCCTTCGATGGCTTTGTTTCTTCTTTAGTATTTGCTCTGCTTACAATTTCCTTTCTCTCATGGGGCCAATTTCGGAAACCTATGGAAAATGATTTCCTTCAAGTAGATTTTTTTCCACAGAGCTGAGCGAAAGAGTAAGTTCTTTCTCACTTGTTTTGTATGTTTGTGCCTTCTCCTCCCGCTACCTCTCAGATTCATTCATGGCTTAATTTCCCTCCACTCCTTGGCCCCCCAAAAGGCCCAGCTCTTGGACTTTATTAACTTGTTTCCGATTCACTGATTTTCGCTCTCATCTTTACTAATTATGTCCTTTGGCTTTTTCTTTAGGTTTCATTCCTGCTTTTCCAACTTTTTGAGTGGGATGTTTATTTACTTTCATTCTCTCCAATTTATTAATATAGGCAGTTATGAATTTTCATATTTCCTTATTTATGTGCATTTTATCTTTCATAGTCTGTAAGAAACTGAAATAGTCTTCTAAAATCCATGTGCTTTGACCCATTTCTGCTTGTTTGCTTGTGGTTTTCTAAGTGAGTACTGATATGGCACAAGCTGGGCCTTACAGGAAGCCCACACTGCGTGGGCCTCACTGTGCCCTGCACCTCCCATCACTCCAGTGCGCCCTTCCTGCCACGTTTACTGTTTTGTGCTCTGAACCACAACCTGCTTTCCTTTGAAGAATTTAATTTGCTTTATATGCTTTGTTTGTGTCCACTGTTTTCTTTATAAACTATCTACATCACTCGTTCTACACCAGAACTTCCCAATTTGTCTTCTTTTCTCCCCACCAACAACCCTTTTGTGGAGAACGGGGTCTTGCTATATTGCCCAGGCAGCTCTCCAACTCCTGGGCTCAAGCTATGCTCCCACCTCTGCCTCCCTAAGAGCTGGGATTACAGGCATGAGCCACCACGCCCGGCCAGAACTTCCCAATTTGTAGGTCTGCCCAGATAATGACCTTCAGCCCTCAGCTACAAGCCATCCAGCACCCCCACCCAGGGGCATCAAGCAAACACCATCCTCTATTGAGGAGCTTTTTCTTTCATTATGTGGGTTTAACCCAAGTCCCCTGATTGATGTGATGTACATCTGCTCTTAGTTCTGTCTTCATATTTATACTATGCTTTCCGGTTTGAGGGTGATAATCTTCTACTATATCACCTGTATTTCTTCTAACAGCCAGGCAGTGACACTGTGTCCCAGTGGTTACCTTTATACCTTCACTTCATAAAACATATCATCTTCTTCTTTGGATGGTATCAATACTCTAATCTGGGCAATAATAATTATTGTCCTCCTTCCTTTTGCCATCTGATTTTAGAAACATTCTATTCATATCTCTAACATCTTTCAACCTATGTATACCTGTTTTACTTCATTTATGAGCTTTAAACAATATCTTTTGATGCTTGGTTACAAAAGATAAATAACAATATTTACACTACTTCCCATCTTTTCCCCACCAACTTTTGTCTTTTATTTCTTTACACAAATTTTTAAAATATACTATTTTACTGTCGTATAACACATATAAAAAAGTGTAAAAACTCATACATGAACAGCTTAATAAGTTATCACAAGATGAATATGCGCATGTCACCCCCATGCAGATGCAAGCGAGGGCATCTCAGCACCCAGATGTTCCTGTGGCCCCTTCCAATGACCACCTCTCCCCCCAGAGGAGCCCTGGCTATGGGAACGGGGCCTGGTGTGCCTGAGACACCCTGGCTATGGGAACGGGGCCTGGTGTGCCTGAGACGCTCTGGCTATGGGAACGTGGCCTGGTGTCCCTGAGACGCTCTGGCTATGGGAACGTGGCCTGGTGTCCCTGAGACGCTCTGGCTATGGGAACGTGGCCTGGTGTCCCTGAGACGCTCTGGCTATGGGAACGTGGCCTGGTGTCCCTGAGACGCTCTGGCTATGGGAACGTGGCCTGGTGTCCCTGAGACGCTCTGGCTATGGGAACGTGGCCTGGTGTCCCTGAGACGCTCTGGCTTTGGGAACAGGGCCTGGTGTCCCTGAGATGCTCTAGCTATGGGAACATGGCCTGGTGTCCCTGAGACGCTCTGGCTATGGGAACAGGGCCTGGTTTGCCTGAGACACCCTGGCTATGGGAATGGGGCCTGGTGTCCCTGAGACGCTCTGGCTATCAGAACATGGCCTGGTGTCCCTGAGACGCTCTGGCTATGGGAACGGGGC
The DNA here is from genome assembly GCF_029289425.2 of Pan paniscus. Taxonomy (NCBI): domain Eukaryota; kingdom Metazoa; phylum Chordata; class Mammalia; order Primates; family Hominidae; genus Pan; species Pan paniscus. The sequence continues at coordinate 113,984,035 of NC_073263.2, forward strand.
CTGGTGTGCCTGAGACGCTCTAGCTATGGGAACATGACCTGGTGTCCCTGAGACGCTCTAGCTATGGGAACATGACCTGGTGTCCCTGAGACGCTCTAGCTATGGGAACATGGCCTGGTGTCCCTGAGACGCTCTGGCTATGGGAACATGGCCTGGTGTCCCTGAGACGCTCTGGCTATGGGAACATGGCCTGGTGTCCCTGAGACGCTCTGGCTATGGGAACAGGGCCTGGTGTCCCTGAGACGCTCTAGCTATGGGAACGGGGCCTGGTGTGCCTGAGACACTCTAGCTTTGGGAACGGGGCCTGGTGTCCCTGAGACGCTCTAGCTATGGGAACATGACCTGGTGTCCCCGAGACGCTCTAGCTATGGGAACATGGCCTGGTGTCCCTGAGACGCTCTAGCTATGGGAACATGGCCTGGTGTCCCTGAGATGCTCTAGCTATGGGAACGTGGCCTGGTGTGCCTGAGACGCTCTGGCTATGGGAACATGGCCTGGTGTGCCTGAAACACTAGCTTTGGGAACAGGGCCTGGTGTCCCTGAGACACTCTAGCTATGGGAACGGGGCTTGGTGTGCCTGAGACACTCTAGCTTTGGGAACAGGGCCTGGTGTCCCTGAGACGCTCTGGCTTTGGGAACGGGGCCTGGTGTGCCTGAGACACTCTGGCTTTGGGAACACGGCCTGGTGTGCCTGAGACACTCTAGCTTTGGGAACGGGGCCTGGTGTCCCTGTAAACGCTCTAGCTCTGGGAACGGGGGCTGGTGTGCCTGAGACACTCTAGCTTTGGGAACAGGGCCTGGTGTGCCTGAGACGCTCTAGCTATGGGAACGAGGCCGGGCGTGCCTGAGACGCTCTGGCTATGGGAACATGGCCTGGTGTGCCTGAGACGCTCTGGCTATGGGAACAGGGCCTGGTGTCCCTGAGACGCTCTGGCTATGGGAACGTGGCCTGGTGTCCCTGAGACACTCTGGCTATGGGAACATGGCCTGGTGTGCCTGAGACACTCTAGCTTTGGGAACAGGGCCTGGTGTGCCTGAGATGCTCCAGCTATGGGAACAGGGCCTGGTATCCCTCAGATGCTCTAGCTATAGGAACATGGCCTGGTGTGCCTGAGACACTCTGGCTATAGGAATGGGGCCTGGTGTCCCTGAGACGTTCTGGCTATGGGAACATGGCCTGGTGTCCCTGAGATGCTCTGGCTATGGAAACATGGCCTGGTGTGCCTGAGACACTCTAGCTTTGGGAACACGGCCTGGTGTCCCTGAGACACTCTAGCTTTGGGAATGGGGCCTGGTGTCCCTGAGACACTCTAGCTATGGGAACGGGGCCTGGTATGCCTGAGACACTCTAGCTTTGGGAACAGGGCCTGGTGTCCCTGAGACGCTCTAGCTATGGGAACGGGGCCTGGTGTGCCTGAGACACTCTAGCTTTGGGAACAGGGCCTGGTGTGCCTGAGACGCTCTAGGTATGGGAACGGGGCCTGGTGTGCCTGAGACGCTCTAGCTATGGGAACGAGGCCTGGTGTGCCTGAGACGCACTTCTGTTGGGCACTACACCTAGGAGAGAGAATGCTGGGTCAGAGTAGTCCTGAGTTCGGCACTGGTTCCTGCCTAACAGTATTCCAAAGTGGTTATTCCAGTTTATCCAGAACCAGCAGCGTAAGAGTCTTCTCACATCCTCACCAGCATTTGTTGGTGTATGCCTTTAAAATTTTAACATCAAACATCTAAACTTAGTATAGTAAAATAGTATATTTTGAGCTGTTTAAAATTAGCCAGTGCTGCCGACTTAGGCCCAGGCCCCACGGCTCTCAGCACCACAGGCCACGGAGCAACAGTCTCTACCTGTGGGCTTCTGGACCTTACCCTGTTCCAATTACTTGTCTTTCCTTGAGCCACACCACTCTTTTAACTACTATGATCTTATTCGATAACTTAAGGACATACATGTACTCAACTATAAACTTATATCCATAGTGGCTGGACTAATCCATGTTCCCTCCGCAGTGTGTGAGGGTTCCCTTTTCTTCACATCCTCGCCAGCATTTGTTCTTGCCTGACTTTTGGATAAAAGCCATTTTAACTGGGGTGGGATGATAGCTCACTGTAGTTTTGATCTGCATTTCTTTGATAACCCATGATGTTGAGCACCTTTTCATAAGCCTTTTTGCCATTTCCATTGTCTTCTTTCGAGAAATGTTGATTCAGATCCTTTTCCTTTCTTAACTGAATTACTAGATTTTTTTCCTGTTGAGCTGTTTGGGCTCCTAATATATTCTGGTTATCAATCCCTCGCCAATGGGTAGTTTGCAGATATTTTCTCCCGTTCTCTGGGCTGCCTCTTCACTTTGTTGATTGTTTCCTTTGGGTGCTTGTTAAACTTGATGTGACCCCATTTGTCCATTTTTGCTTTGGCTGCCAGTGCTTGCAGAGTATTACTCAAGACATTTTGCCCAGACCAATGTCCTAGAGTTTCCCCCCAGTGTTTTCCATTAGTATTTCCATAATGTGAGGTCTTAGATTTAAGTCTTTAATCCATTTCGATTTGATTTTTGTACATGGCAAGAGACAGGGGTCTAGTTTCTACACAACCAGACTTTTGTAACAACAACAAAATGCCAGCTTTCCTTCCTTCTCTCTGTACTTCCTCTCAGCTCGTAGCCCTGGCTGGGACCATCGTGCAGGAGCGTGTATGTCTCACTCTGTCTCAGGGATGTGCTTCCAATATTTCACCCCCAAGAATGATGTCGTCTTATAAAATTATTCATGCAAACCTTTTTAATGGGTTTTACTTGGTATTAAATGATTTTTTCCATCTATTGAGATGATCATATAATTTTTCCCCTTCAGTTTATAAACATGAATTACAATATCTTTATTAGAATGATAACAGGGAGGGTTCTATTCTTGGAATAAGCTGAAACTTGTTTGTAACACATTATCATTTTGATCTATCAGTGTGATAATACTGTGGATTTCCCAATCCATGTTTACAAGGGAGACTAGGACACAGAGAGAAACAAAAGCTAAACTACCCAAATGCTTTGTTTTGGCATCAGGTTACTATCTTAGATAACTATATTCAATTCTGTTTTATAAGTAAAAGCAATCCCTAAAAATTAAAAGCCAAAATGAAACCACTTAACCTAACTGTGCAGTGAGTTGGTGGGAGAGCCTTACGGGAGCACTTATTTCAAGGACATTACCACATGGAATTTGAATGCATCTATTTAGTGGAAAAATTTTTGGCAAAAATTTTTTAAAAATTATTAGAATACAAGAAGAAATATTTTTTCCCTCAAAAAAAACTGCAAAAAAAGTAAAACTATTTTCAAAACTATACTGTTCCCATATCAGCAGCAGCATCGAGATTCTTATTCTGAGACAGTCACGTGTATGGGTGCATGCATGGATGCATTATCGTAAGATGGCAAATAATTAAGTATGATCATGTTAGAAATCAATGTTTTCAACACTGGAGATATATTGATAAAAAATGAAACAAGTAAAAGTCCTTTAATCCTACATTTGAATTGGAAATATCACTATAAATTGATATCTATTGCGTGTGAGAAGAAAAGTGGAAAGAAACAGAAGAGCCATGAGGAGGAAGAGAAGGGCCCTTTGGAGTCCCCCACCCAATGGCGGCATAAGAACATGGTGGCACCAGGGGGTGCAGCAGGCGGGCGCTGCTTCGGTCCCAGCACACACCCAGGGCTCTGTCATCTTTCCAGGAGGCGACTTGCATGATCTCTTCAGAACTTTCAGGGCACCTCAGGTCGAAATGATGGCTTTGAAGATTATCTTGCCTTTTAAACTTAAATAACTTCTCAGATATGGTTTTAGCTTTTGTGTCTCTTCCTGCATCCTTAAGCAAGTCTGAATGGAATATCCTGAATCAGCGTGGACTTGGCCTATGCATCTGTCCCACTCACTGTGACGGCTAACTGCCCAAGAGAACCTTCCACTCCCACACGGCCAGAGGACACGCTATTAGCACAGGGTTAAAATCCGAAGGAGTAGCCGGGCGCGGTGGCTCATGCTTGTAATCCCAGCACTTTGGGAGGCCGAGGCGGGCGGATCATGAGGTCAGGAGATCGAGACCATCCCTGGCTAACACAGTGAAACCCTGTCTCTACTAAAAATACAAAAAATTAGCCGGGCGTGGTGGCAGGCACCTGTAGTCCCAGCTACTTGGGAGGCTGAGGCAGGAGAATGGCGTGAACCCAGGAGGCGGAGCCTGCAGTGAGCCGAGATCGCGCCACTGCACTCCAGCCTGGGCGACAGAGTGAGACTCCCTCTCAAAAAAAAAAAAAAATCGGAGTGATTTTGGTCAATTTTGAGACAGTTTAGTAATTCTCTAGAAGGGAAGCTTCTTGGGGCACGTGGGCAGTTTTACAAATGGCAGTGGCCAGCATGCACTTGAATGCCTACTAAATAAGCGTCATATATCATCACACATAGATAAGTGACTCTGTGAGGTCATATTCCTTATCACCCATTTTACAAATAAGGAAACGACATCTTGGAGGGGTGAGCCACCCAAAGGCGCAAAGCCAGTAAGTTATAGAGTTAGGTAGAATCGTGAGTATGTCCGACTTTAAGTTATCCATAGGGTTGCCTGGACAAGGCCCAGGAACTTCTGTGTGCCAACTCTACAACACTTCAGAATTACCAAAATTCGCTTTGAATGATGAGAGCCCTTAGCGATACAAATGTTTCCAAAAAATACCAAAGAAATAACTTGTGCACCCAGTGGTTGAGGACTCTCTAAGCTACATATGGTCCTCTAACACAGGTTTTAAGAGAAACAATACTCAAAAGTAAAACTAACCAAACTGTATTGACTGAATAATGTCTTTGACAATCCCAAGAGTTAGTACCATCATATGACATTAAAGACAGACACATGCTGAGAAACGCATCGTTAGGTGATTTTGTCCCTATGTGAACATCGCTGAGTGCCTTACAGAAACCTCAGTGGTACAGCTGACTACACCCTGGCTATATGGCACAGCCTATGCTCCTAGGCTACAAACCTGGGCAGCGTGTGACTGTACTAAATGCTGTAGGCAACTGTAACACAATGGTAAGTATTGGGTATCTAACATATCTAACATAGAAAAGGTACAGTGAAAATATGGCATTATAATTTTATGGGACTACTGTCATATATGCAGTCTGTCATTGACCAAAACATCATGTGGTACATGACTGTATCCTGAAAAAGTAAAAGATTAAACAGATTATAGTAAATAAAAGAAATCCCATAAACAGCCAAACTTGCTTAACAAATCTGAAAATAATCGTTAAGTACAGAAATTTGGTTCATGTACATATACATGTACACACACACACACATGCATGTACCTGTAAACACACATATATGCAAAGCACACACACACATAAACACATACACATGCATATATACCTATACATATTATATATACATATATACTTGCATTACAGGTATATAAACATACATATAAGGTCTCCAACTTAAGATCGTTTGACTTAAGATTTTTTCTACTTTAACGATGGGTTTATTGGGGTACAGGTTGAGTATCCTTTATCTGAAATGCTTGGGACCAGAAGTATTTTGAATTTCAGATTTTGCAGTATTTGCATATACATAACGAGGTATCTCGGAGAGGGGATGCAAGTCTACACATGAAATTCATTTATGCTTCATACACACCTTAAATACATAGTAGCCTGAAGGTAATTTTATATATTTTTTATAATTTTCTGCAGGAAACAAAGTTTGTGTACAATAAGCCATCAGAAAGCAAAGGAGTCAGGTGTGGAATTTCCCACTTGTGACGTCATGTCAGTGATGAAAAAGTTTCGGGTTTAGGAGCATTTCGTATTTTGTATTTCAGATTAGGGATGCTCCATCTATATTATATGAAATGCACTTTCAGTGTAGAATGTGCTCATTGGGACATAAGACTGCTCTAAGTTGAGGAGCACCTGTAGATGCACACGTTTGCAAAATGCAGCATGGTGCATGATCCACAAGCTTCAAACACAGAGCGATGCAGAGCGGAGGCAGCTGTGGAGATTCCGACGGGTGACATCGGCATTGTGGCACTCAGTAATGAAAACGGGCAGGAGACTTGTAATTCTCATGAATGCTGCTGTTTTTATTTATTTTGTGAAACAGGATGATGATGCCAGTGAGGGTGGTCCCTCCCTCTTTACAACTGTCAGTGATTTCTCGGGACTTCAAACGCAGTATAGGCACATCTCAACCTGTCTGACAATTTTGGCAAGAAAGTTATTTGTTGGCATTTGAGATTATCGTGTGTGGCAAGGAGTTCATTATTCAAATAGATAAATTCACAAGTGTAAAGACCATACCTCAATTTCACGCTGTTTCTTTTTCTCTTCAAACTGTAATCGTCTCTGCAATTCTTCCAGAGCAGCTCTGTATATTGCATCTTGAGCATTCTGAAGTTCAATAATTTGATCAAACACAGCTCTAAGTTGATTTAAAAGTGCCTGAAAGAGATGACAATGATTTATGAATAGAGCCTCAACCAGCTAAGTTTCTTAAACAAAACATTGATATTTAGTGAAAAGATATTAGAAAACAAGATATCAACTGAAATTCCCAAAGTGTTCATTAGCTGTTCATTCATTCCCTCACCACACATTTCCTGAACCCTCCTGCTGAGCAGCGCTGTGCTGGGCACCAGCAAAACGTGACCATCCTGCAGCTGCACCCGTAACAAGAGCAATCGTGACTGCCCAAGTCCCACGGTGGGCCAGGAGCTCTCTGCAAATCATCTCCAATCCTCACAAGTTTACAAAAATGAAGTTCTGCCCAAATTTCAAAGCTAGATAGCAGGTAGTAATGAGTAGAACTATTCCAAGATTGAAAAAAGAATAGGAAAGCATCTCCATTTTTTTTTTAGATATAGCAAAAGCAGGTAATCAAAAATATGAGAAAGGAAATACTTAGTAAAATATAAAAAGCAAATTCAGCAAGGTTTTTAAAAAATGTATCATATTTTATACCAGGAATAAAAGGATACCTTAACATGAGGAAAAAACTCCTAATGTTTTAAACAAATATCAGTGTCACAGCAGGTATCTTCCGTTCATTGCTTATAACTACTGCCCAGTAATCTTCAGTAAACAACTACTGTACCTCATTAATCTTTCTCCTATTGTGGCATGGAAGGACACAATGAAATCTACAGCACAAAATCATTTACATAAATTAAAAATGTATACACAGAAAATACCATCTATATACCCAAGGCCATACAGCAAATACATTAAAGCTGATGCAAACAGCAGGGAAGGGGGTACAGGCAGAGGAGGGTGGAATTGGGGTATTGGCAGGGAAGGGGATAAAATTAAACCTAACAAAATATGAGAGGCTTTTCACGGACCACTGATGGCAGTGTGCTATGACTGAAGAGAAAGGTTAACTCTACCCTCTGCCATCTTAGGTTTGAAAAAACACACTAACAGTCTGAGGGCTGAGCGGGGGGTAATTTCAATAGTGCAGAAGAAAATTGTGATAAAATTCAACACCCACTCATAATTTAAATAAGGCATCTAAGCAAACTAGGACTAGGGCAGAACCCTCTTAGCTTGACAAGGGTCCTATCAGATGTCTTTGCAAACAAAACAGCCAACAATGAAGCAACAAAGCATCACTTTAACGTCAGGAATAAGACTGGGATTCCCTTTGTGCTTAGAGTCAGCCTAGCTAACACTCCGAAGTGTGAAAAAGAAGCAAAGGCAGACTGTGTGAAATGAAAGAAACAAAACTGGTTTTACTTATAAAAAATATGCGCCAAGAAAATATTAGACTAGAAAAATTAGAGATCGAAATAACAAAATCAATACCATTTCAGACCAGCCAAATTTCTCAAATGTAGCAATAATGTAACAAAAGATTTGCAAGAAGTTTATAGGAGAAAAATGACACAACTGTACTTGAGAAGCATAAAAGAAACCGAGATAACAGGAGAGGTTCCAAGCCTGTGGTTGGGAAGACACAATACAGTTGATTTGGGGAGAAACTAAGATGTTGAGTTAACTCTATTTTTAACACAACTTTACAGTTAATGAAGACATTTGCAAAGCCACTTCTCATCACCCATTGTCTAATGGACTAATACTATTCTACAAAAATATTTTCCGTTATGAAAGCATGGCAATGCTTCGGTTCAAAATTCATTTGCTAAGTCACAGCAGCACCGTTCAGAGTTGAACTGATGTCTGATCTCAAGTGAGACAAAGCTGAAATGAGTATTTGCTGAATGGGTTTTGGAACAAACTGATGCAGGAGAACTTGGTATTCGGCAGTGAACAGCCCATGCTCTCTTTCACTTACTACAATGCACTTATGCAACCAGGTCTTCAAATTACATGGCAACAAAAACAATGTGGACTGATTTGGCAAATGACAGAAGGATGTGATCAGGGGATGCTGTTCCTAACATAAAACCACCACATGATTAATGCGGCAAACACATCTTCCATCTTACAAGTTCTCATCTTAGAGCTGTTCTGTCCTTTTGACAGGGTCTTAAATAAGCAACATAAAAGATACAGACGGTTTAATCTGTTGTTTTTAGTAAAGATTTATCTAATTTGTTTCTTTATGTAGTCTAATAAAGAATAATTTATTATGTTTGCAAGAGTTAATCTATCTACAAGGTGACCCACTGACATTGACTTCAAGCTCAGGCTGCCAGGCAGGGCTCTGCTGACAATCTGTCCACACAGGGCACCTGCAGGAGGCCGTTCTTTCGCAACATCAGTGGTACCAATTCACTCTGCAATTCACAATTTCTCTCAACAATGCGCAAACAAAAAACACAAAAACATGCACAGCCTCCAGCTTCAAGATTATATGTATCAGAACCGCCTTGGTTTTCTTAGTGAGTGACATAATAAAAATGTTATACTTAAAATTGCTTATGTCAATAATAGATTGTTTTAATCTGCTTTACATACTGGGTTTTTTGTTTTTTTTTTTAAGCTCATTTTAAACAAATCGTCAAATTAAGAGTAAAGCCATCAGCAAAGGCAAGTTCAGAAATGACCATGAAGCCTCCGGCATGACACCTTCAACAACGTCAGGTGGGACCAACGCACACGTGAAGACCCCGCTTCCCACTTTCACAAGGGCACTGTGCTACAGGTGGGAAGATTTTCTCCCCCGGATAGGGTTCTTACCAGTGGAAATCATCTAGGGGCAAAAGCTATGACAATTTATCTCGTACAGAAGGTTCACATCTGTAAGTGGACTAAGTCTCCTACATTCTCCGTAAGCTGTGTGGAGTGTTACTTATTTGCCACAACTGGACTGATATCAGTATGGGTATAGTCCTCAGTAGTTCAAACATTTTCTGAAATGCATGAAATCTAGTGACTGTAAACACCTCTGTAAAACACACACACCAGCACAAAATAGCAACTAACACCTATCTGCCAGCCACTATGGTCAACATTATACTTGAATTATACAATTCTTACAAATCTGTTGAAGAGACTAGGACCATGCCCTTTTAAAACAGAACACTGGAGTCAAAAGCTATGAAGTGAAACTCCACCCTCGGTCTACCTGGCTGCAGAGCCTGTGTCTGTCTTGCCATGCGACTGCACCGTGAGACAGGCCGTGCTGGCCAACGGCACACAGGTCTAGGAACAGAGAGCTATTTGTTACACTGACTTCCTAAACGTGTGCGGACAACGCTCGTCGGCGTCTGCTGAATACAGAAAGGCAACGGCTGGCAGGCAGCATGAAACCGTCTGTGGTTTTACTCCGATAACAAGACCAGGGTTAGTAATAGAGGTTTCAAGGGCCTCAAACCTCAAGAAGTACATTTCTTCTTTTTTTTTTTTTTTTTTGAGACAGAGTCTCGCTCTGTTGCCCAGGCTGGAGTGCAATGGCGCAATCTTGGCTCACTGCAAGCTCTGCCTCCCGGGTTCATGCCATTCTCTCCTGCCTCAGCCTCCCCAGTAGCTGGGAGTACAGGTGTCCGCCACCACACCTGGCTAATTTTTTGTATTTTTAGTAGAGACAGGGTTTCACAGTGTTGGCCAGGATGGTCTCGATCTCCTAACCTCGTGATCCACCCACCTCAGCCTCCCAAAGTGCTGCGATTACAGGCATGAGCCACTGCGCCCGGCCTGTATATTTCTTTAATTATTAATTATCCTCAAAGTATTTTAAACTATTTTTCTGACATAATTTCCACATATTTATAAAAACATGTAAAACACTCCATATAGAAGCAGCTTTGATCTTAACCATTTTTTGACATGATTAATAGTTCTTTAATAATGAAATTCATGGCTGGCTAACCTACATATACTAAAATTTAGATGAAGTAAAGGCCCTGAAGTGGCGTGTTTTCCACTGACAGGCCCTGAGGAGAGTGCAGGCCCAGCTGGAGGCAGCCTCTGCCAGTCGGAAACATCCGTGAAGTCTCGGAGTTCAGGTGAAAAATGCATTTGAAATTTGCCCCCTACTTCACAATATATTTGCTTCAAGTGAAAGCAATGTGGTTCCTTCTTGTCCCAGACCTCAGAATAAAAGGAGAACTCCAGGAAGATTTGCCACATGGAACGTGCAACTTTCAGAACATGGACCCTAAAGGAAAAGAATGTTTGCGAAAAATGTCATACATGTCACCATGGTTTTTTGTTGTTGTTGTTTTGTTGTTTTGAGACAGTGTCTCGCTCTGTTGCCCAGGCTGCAGTGCAGTGGCGTGATCTCGACTCACTGCAACCTCTGCCTCCCGGGTTGAAGCGATTCTCCTGTCTCGGCCTCCCAAGTAGCTGGGATTACAGGCACACACCACCACGACCGGCTAGTGTGTAATTTTAGTAGAGGCAGGGTTTCACCATGTTGGTCATGCTAGTCTCGAACTCCTGACCTCAGGTGATCCACCCGCCTCGGCCTCCCAAAGTGCTGGGATTACAAGCATGAGCCACTATGCCCGGCCTGTTTTGTTCTTATATTGTGTTGCTTATTTTGTTCAGATATTAACCTCAACAACTCAAAAGTCATGGTTTTCTCTTTTGAATACCACAATAGGATATCATTATATCTAGAAAATGAAAAGGTATTATTATTTTCTACCATTTTTACATCCAGTTTAGAGTATATTCTTGTTTCAGCACTACTGTACTACTGTTCCAATTCTCTTCAGAAACTGTACCTTCAACAGTAAACTTTTAATAAAATTATCTGAATTATTACCAATGTGGCTGCATCAGGGCATTTCTAAGATTCCCCCATTTGACAGGAACCCAAGAAAAGAAGATGATTCTTTTGGTTTCTTGTTTCTAAGCAGGTCGGAGTCTTACCCTGGAGTCACTGTCCAGCAGGCAGCGGGAGATGATGGTGTCTAAGAACACCTCGTGTGCAGCAATGATGTGATCCAAATCCTGGGCCTGCTGGACTTTGTTCCAAAGCTCATCCCAAGAACATTCAAGCACCTGGGAAACAACAATTTAAAGACGCTAAATAAGCTCATGTCCTTCCTAGTGTAGCATCACTCATAAAATATATACCACCTATGCGAGGCCGAGGCGGGCAGATCACCTGAGATCGGGAGTTCGAAACCAGCCTGGCCAACATGGCAAAACCCCGTCTCTACTAAAAATACAAAAATCAGCTGGGAGTGATGGTGGGCCCCTGTAATCCCAGCTACTCAGGAGTCTGAGGCAGGAGAATCGCTTGAACCCAGGAGGCAGAGGTTGCAGTGAGGTGAGATCACACCATTGCACTCCAGCCTAGGCAACAGCAAGACTCCATCTCAAAAAAAAGAGAAAAAATTATGTATATATACACATATATATACACACATACATATACATACACATATATATATATACCATGTAAAAGCCAAGACATGACTTATTTAAACTAAAATCAACACAACGACTGAAGTGTACCTCAAATGTGATGTAATACTGCATCTGATGAATGAAATGGACCATCTCAGAGGCCAAAATGTGACACTGGTGCAGCACCCCGGAGAACTCTGCAAGGGAAGAGCTGACGTCAGAGGTGCAATGCAAGTACACTTACCGACAACGCGCTGTTCTCCCTTACCCACCTGCAAGCTATCTTAAAACAAAAAATCAGTCATTTAAATTCTCGACCCCTTAACAGGAAACAACCTCTCCATAACCAATTTCTGTGCAGTTCAAGCTAAACAAGAACTTAGCTATCTAACCAAGCAGTACTATACTACTTTACCTAATAAGGGCCTAATAACGAATATATGAAACAAAATGTAATTGTGTTTAAAAATTAAATACAAAACATTTATTTTATAATAATGCAGTGCACTGAATAAATAGAAGCTCTACTTCATGGCTTTACAATTAGTTTGCCTGCTGTGCATGAAACATTTACTATTCCCTGGCTCTCTGGAGATAAAGGTGACATTTCTTTAAGGAACCAACTGTGGCCTTACCGCCTGTGAGAAAGAGGAGCCTCGAGGGAGGTCAGCGACGAGCTCAGACTCTCCTTTTATCCTTTAGGAGATCACACAGCCATCACCAGGCTGGAAGGTCACCACAGAGCACAGTTCTCTGCTCGCACTTTTAATTTTTTTGTTCAACGGCTATGGCAGCATATTGTTACACTAATGTATGTGATGGCTAAATCAGAGCTAGGCCCATCAGTGAGGTGATTACAAAAAGGCTTTATAACACGGGTCAGCTTGGACATGTTTTGTTACTGCTTCAAATGCCCTCAATGAGTTACCTCGATAACAAGATCGAGACTTGCTACGCATGCAGTTGTGTGAGACATCAGTCTTGCCTCTTCTCAAGACAGTAAAGAAGTGGAACTTAAGCCTCTTTATAGAGGTGTGTAAAAATAACAGTGGCAATGCATACTTTTTAAAAAATACTCTTTCTGTAAGTTAAAGATCAACTGACACCTTGCAGTTTTGCTCTCTTGGTTTAACACATGACAGCTTGGTCAGTAAAGAAAAGTGGGAGAGGAGGAGATAGAATTCTAAGCCTTATAAAAATCTAAATTCTTAAACAGACGATCAACTTATACAAGCATGACATATGTATGTGAATTGCATGAACGCTGTCCGAAGGCACAGACTCCACTAACAGGCAGCATCGCCGTCCGACCCTGGCACCCGGTCTCCAGGGACGCGCCGTGCACTTGGGAAAGGTGGAGGACGTACTGCAGAGAAGGACACCCTCACCTGCCCGGTGCCTGGGTCTCGGGAAGGGGCTAGAATTCTCGAACACAGAGGCTCAGGTGAGGGAGAGCCAGAGTTGTAAAGCAGACAGTGATATACATTATACACCAGCACTCACCTAAATGAAATATATGGCAGCCAGTAACAAAAGATGTTTAAAAAAATAAATTTCAAAAGACAAAAAAAGAACTTGCTTTCTAGGAGGCAGAAGAATTTTTAGTTAGGGATCATTGATGGCAGACTTAGACAATGCACCTTTCAGATGGAGAAAATTCATTTTTTAAAGAGAGGGATGACACACTGTCCCTCAGGCAATAAACAGGCAGGAGGTGGCAACCTAACCAACCAGGAGCTCCAAAGGGCACTCGTCCACATCCACGCACCGCCCAGCGACTCGCAAGGGAGCACACCCACTCAAGGGCTCAAGCGCCTCCCCTGCCAATGGCTATGACTGATGTATCAGAGGCATATCTAAGATTTACTTACAAAGTTTACAACTCTGCAAAGAATGCTCAGCGCTCCTTACATGGCTCCGCAGACAGTTAAACACAGAACTATAGCGTCCACAGTCATGAGATGCACTCTCAGCTCTAAGACCCTCAGAAGAGACCCAGCTGCCCTCAGACCTGTGACATCTGCCGAGCATCTGTCTCACGGGGCTCCTGCAGCACAGCGTGCGCTCCACATACCCCAAGTATCTTTCTTGCCATTAGGAATCTACAACACACAGATATGGTCAATGTGCATCCGAAGAATGGGTTCAGCTTTGAGGTTCATCTGAAATCCTAGAATTATGAGTGTACTTTTCCCTACTAAAACTATAAATACGGTCTAAGATTTCAAATCGAATAATACTCAAAACCCCTCAAACTACAATTCCTTTTCAATGTAAAGGGGCATAATAAAGTGTTGTTTTAAGTGATGTTCAGCCATGTTATGGTTTCGGTGAGATTCTACGGACAGTAACCACCACTTGCACTCAACTTTAGGTTTTAACGCAGAGCTCAAATGAGAGGACTGTGTCTTCCCCCACTGAAGTCACTGGACTGTAATGGAAAATCTATAGCCAGTCTTCCCTGGAGAATGGTGAGTATTTAAAACGTTCTACAGGTGCACAGAGTGTACATATATTTGTCCTCAAGCTATTTCTCAGATGTGATTGGATTTCTTTCCAGTGCAGCAAAGTTATATAAAATAGTTTAGAAACCACTTGCGGAAGGTTTTTGTATTTTTATGTTAATATTATCACAGAACTCTGGTGGATCTTTTCATTGGAAAACAAACGGACGAATTCTACAAGTCACATGCCACGCCTCACAGGTCTCACCCTGACATCCGATGTCTCCATCGACCCTTCCCCAGGTACATGCTCAGTGTGATCCTAAAATTTAGCACTGCTGTGCACTTGTGCACAGTGAGCACAATCTGTTTTATCTTCTAGCCTTTTCAAGCAACTACCCAGGTTATACTTATCCATCCTGACCTCCTTCAGAGAAGGTTGAAGCTGAATGACAAAACTAGATTTCATCTAAAAATGAAAGGGGAAACTTCACCTGAAAGTTTACCGTCACCTAAAAATGCGAAGCAGGCTACTATCAGCACTTTCTCTGAGGGACTCTAGATTTGTTACAGACGCATAAGAATTTTTTGTGGCTATTCTCCATTTTCTAGCTCCTGCTGGGTGCTCCGTGGGTGACAGAAGCGGCTCAGTCCCATGAAAGCTCAGGTCTGTGCTGCTCTGCTCCGCCTGCATTTCTGAGGCTTCCTCCAGAATTCTTCTCAGGGTCAGTCAAGCCAGCAGCATCTGAGTAACATGCCGATTTTTCATGGCACGAATATGCTTTTGCTAACGTCTTCTACATTTCACTGTTGAGCTATTTATGAAACCAGGAATTTTTTTCTCCGGCTTCAAATCGGTCTGAAAGTAGATACACAGTGATTAGTGATTAAATCACTAATTCTATTTCAGAATCTCTTGATTTTCTTGAGTGTACAATTTCTCTGATTAATGTTCTAGATTCTTTAATGTCACACTGGGAAATAAAAATGCTACTGAATGGCCACAAAACAAAACAAACCCATCTACCAAACAACACTGTCATGCAATGCTCAGTGTCAGCCTAAACTCCTGACATCCCACTCCAGCCCATCCCAGTGCTGCCTGGGGCCTTCCCCTTCTCTCCCTCACTCCCAGCCTCAGCATCCCGCAGCCCTGGCCCCACCAGGTTTGCATTGCTTCGCTGTCTTGGCTTTGGCTCTGCCTGTATCCCTCGTGCCCCCTAGTCACCCCAAGCCCGCCTCTCCCTCCTAGCACACACTTAAAAGGCCCAACCCGTACCCCCTCACTCTGAATCCATCTATTCCTCCTCTGTGATTTTCAGGCTCCACTTCCTTCTCCATATCGGCATCTTAAACAGCCTTCCAACAAACAAAGCGTCTAACTTCGTTAGAAGTTTTGACTTTGATTTTGCCCAACTCTTCTGTAGTATATCTTTAAATTTTCAGATGCCATATGGCAGCTCAGAAGGGGTCTGTTAGTTGAAAAGGTATCGTGCACCACGACAGACAGGTCTACTGCCCCCACCCCAACCCCATCTTCCTCCTAGCCACGGCACCCTGTGAGACTGCAGTTCCCACTACTGATGTCCCTTCCACATTCCACTCCACAACTTCAAGTATCATCCAGGCTGATGACATCTAAAATCTTTACCTCTAGTCTAGATCTATCTTAAGTTTAAGATCAGTCTGATTAATGGCCTCACAAGGTATCCTAAAAAATACTCAAATTAGCGTATTTGAATGGAATCACTATCCCCCCCAAAGAAGCTCTTCCTCCAGTGCTCCCTGGGTGGTAAAAGATGCCACCACCCACCAGGTCCTCAAGTCAGAGACCCAGGTGCCACTGAGACTCCAACCACCTCCTGGCCTCCGTACACGCATCACCTGGTCCTGCTGGCGCCACAGCCCAAGTCTCCCTCAAATCCATTCCCTTCCCTCCAGCCCCACGGCTGCTGTAACCATAAAGGCCAACGTCACCGCACACGGATTATTACAACTGGCTGCCCTGCAAACCACCACGGTCGCACCCCAGGTTCGTTATTCTCAACTACCTGAATCCAGACCTTCAGGATGTGCTCGTGGCTGGACTCTCCAGCCCCATGTTGCAGCACAGTCCCCCTCCACAGCTTAGCTGAACATGCTGCTCTCCTCCCCACTGACCCGAACAGCTCATCCTCACCTGTCAGGGGCCAACCTGGACACCATCACCTCTGGAGCCTTCTGGAATCACCCACGTCTGTCAGATGCCTCATTTAAACATTCCCATGCCACTTGGATTTTCCTGTATCGAATGACTGTAAGATCCTGTGTAAACATCTGTTCTGCCCTAATAGGCCATGAGCTGCTTGGCCACAGGGAGCTGGTTTGTCACCTTGTCACTGGGAGCCAGCAACAGGGAGCACTAAGTGGGCCCTCAATGATGATTTCCTGAAAGAATGCGTGATGTGGACACTGGACGTCAGAGCAGGCAGTCTGCATTCCTCCAGATCTTGAGTACTCAAACTCACACCTTTCAAAAGGTTTTTATGAGCAAGGTCAATTTAGCAACAATGTGAATATAGGTGTTCTTTCCTTTTACAGTCTTAAAGTACTACCAGCAAATAGTTTTCCTTCTAGAAAAATCATCTCTTATTGTGTCTACAATGAGTACAGAGGACAGCATCTTCAATGGTCTTCTTTTGAGACAAAGCCCCTTGACAGTGACAGACATATGGTTGCTGCTGAGGACACTGCTACTGAAAAGAAACCTCGTAAAACCATCCACATGACAGAAGTCTGAAATCCCTACAATATCACAATTATTTTTCTTTCCCAAATGAGAAATTAAACACTACAGGCAATAGTATTTCTGAACTTCTAACTACTCTAAGGCTGTAATGACTATGAACTCAATTCACAAGGCACAATTAGTCCTTTAGTTCCTAAAAAATTCCATTTACACCTGCCAACATGCCTAGGATCTCTTTACCCAGCACTCTGAAAATATATTTTAGGCACATGTTTTAAATGTGTTTTTATGGCTGACCCACAAGTAACTATATAATTATAAGAATCCCAAAAGCAAAGCAACACTGGCAATAAGGTCCAATGAATACAGGATGCACATCTCCTGCAGGGCCGACGCCACACTGGATGGCTGATACACAAAACTGGGCGGCCACTATCTCCTCCCGCTTGGGCAGCAGCTAAGCGCCAGGCTCTTCTGTAATTCTCCACTGACCCCTAAAGGCTGTTGAAAGAACTTCAAGTTTGACTCAAACACCGGCTCTTAAGGACTTGTTCAGGCACCTTCCGCCAGAACCCCCTCACATGCGGAGATGCCCCTATAGATAGCATCGAGTACTGCTAAACATGATATTTGTTTTTTTTAGAAAAGACCTTAAAACAATTTGTTCACAATTTCAAAATCACCTCCTCAACCCATATTTATGGTGATGCTACTGTATTTAAAAGTGACCTTATCAAAGTACCCATCTGATCTATTTTTCTCAAGACTAAGGATCCAGATGACATTTGTTAAGACCTAGGATTGCTTTCAAAGTCTCTAACCACCTTTAAGGATCTCATCCTTACATCATCGGCATTCCTGCTCTCCCAGGCAAGTAATCACGGCAACAGTGAACTTGGGGGCACTCACCACAGGCAGGTGCTGTTCCAAGTACTTTCACTCAGACTTAATCCTGCAACACTAGGAAGTAAGTGCCATCGCCACCTCATCCCCCAGATGAGGAAACTGAGGCAGAAGATCAAGAAATCAGCTGAGGCCACACAGCCTCAGAGACAGGTGATGAGGTGGGGACTCCCCCAGGCAATGTAGCTCTAGCACCAATGGCTCAGCTTAAAGTTTCCATCAGTTGGAGCCAGGCACACAGAACTTTTTATATCTGTATTTGTATGTTTCACTAAGGATCCAAAAGACTTTTGTTAAGGATCTTTTGGCTCCTTAGTGAAACATATGAATGATGAGTGAAACATACAATGAATACAGCAAGCACACCTCCTGCAGGGCCGAGGCCACACTGGACGGTTGAGACACATTAAGGATACAAAACACAGGATACAAAAACACAGATAGATACACAAAGAAATTTTTAAAGAGAAAAACTTCAACTCATCCTTTGTCATTCACTGAGTCTAAGACACTGTCATTTGTAAGATGAATCGTTATTATATGAATCATCAAGAAAGTAAAACAGTTGCCAGTCACACTAACAGACACCCTGACCACAGTCCTGTGCGGGAAACACCCTCTGAACCCACCGCTCAGATGGGCCCCTCACAGGGCACTGCTGGCCCGCGGGCACCTGCCTTTCCTGGTAAGATAAAATCTGCAGTGCTGCTTTACATGGAAAAGTGGCATTTTGGTTCTTCTCTCAATAATAATTATGTGCTTCATGGATTTCAAATTTATGCTCCACTGCTATTTCTACACCTTTCTGCAAACACAGCAACTTTTCATTTCAAAATAGAGCCAGGGTGGAGCCAGGGTGTAATCTTTTTGAAGGCAATGAACCGCAGCTGGGCTGGTACTAAAGGCTGTGCTGCCGGAGCACAGAGCCCAGCTCCAGGAACCAAGAGGAGCTGGGGCCAGGTTCACACAGCTGCAGGTCACAGGAGCCTGCAGCTCCACAGACTTTAAGACACATTGAGAACATGAAAACAATGTGTATCTTAGAAGTGATACAATATGGTTAAAAGGAAAACCAAAAAAAAAAAAAAATGTAGTATGAGCTATTAAACCTTCATTTACCTTATTTTTCGATATATTGGGCCAAAACCAAATTTGGGCCAATCCAACCTTTTCAGATTCTGGGTCTCAGGCTGCTCTCCACTATACACTAGGGAGGTTTGACTGTGGTATCTCCGAAGTGCCTTCTACTTGAAAGCTTTCTAATTATAAGGGACCTGCTGGTTCAGATGTGGCCCCACACCAAGCTATTTCCATGGCCAGACACTGCTCTCCAAAACCTACACAAGGAAGCACTTACTCAGACATTCGTTCTCTCGAAAGCACATTTCATTCAGTGGGATTAGAAAAGATAAAGGAAAACCTGTAACTTATTATCATTACATTTTAGACAAGAAATAATTGAGTGTCTAGTGTACAAGCTCTAATTTTAAAATGTAGTATTATTTACATCTCATTTTAAGCTAGTGGAGTTCCATCATCTTAAACAGTGGCTGAGCACAGTAGCTCACGCCCATAACCCCAATACTTTGGGAGGCCAAGGCGGGCAGATCACTTGAGGCCAGGAGTTCGAGGCCAGCCTGGCCAACATAGTGAAAACCCCATCTCTGATACAAATATTAACACAAAAAATTAGCTGGGCATGGTGTACATGCCTGTAATCCCAGCTACTCAGGAGGCTGAGGAATGAGAATCGCTTGATCCTGGGAGGTAGAGGTTGCAGTGAGCTGAGATCACACCACTGTACTCCAGCCTGGGCAACAGTGCAAGACTCTGTCTCAAAAAAAAAAAAAAAAAAAAAAGGCCCAGGCACAGTGGCTCACGCCTGTAATCCCAGCACTGGGGGAGGCCAAGGTGGGCAGATCACCTTAGGCCAGGAGCTTGAGACCAGCCTGGCCAACATAGTGAAACCCCATCTCTACTAAAACTACAAAAAATTAGCCAGGCGTTGTGGCGGGCACCTGTAATTCCAGCTACTCATGAGGATGAGGCAGGAGAGTAGCTTGAATCTGGGAAGTGGAGGTTGCAGTGAGCCAAAATCGCACCATTGCACTCCAGCCTGGGTGACGGAGTGAGACTCCATCTCAAAAAAAAGGTAAACATAAATCTCCACTAACCACTGTTCCCTGAGAACTTCAGGGACCATTTCAGAGAATTAACATTCTCTTAAGAGCCCTCTAAAAACTGTCTAAACATTAATTTTTGTCTCAGACCAGTAAGTTAATGTCTTAAAAACCAGAGGAAAACTAAGAAAGTGTTATTTCTGAATCAGACTTCTATTAGAACCTGACTACGTAAATTTCATCTTGATTCTTCATGAAAGATGAACGCATCCTTGTTTTCCCTCAAGAACATAAGAGATCGATTTTATTTCTAATAAAGACCAAAAGCAAATTATTTCAATGCCACTGTTTTGAAAGGGGAAAGGGAGGGAAGCTGAGGGAGAAAGAAAAAGCCTCCATTCGTTCCCTCCCCACCCCACACAAAGGCTGAGAAAGAATACAGGCTCAGTTACCTGTATTGGTCTATTTCATTTTGTGAAATGTTATCTGAAACATGAATTTAGTTTCCAGTAGTAGAAATATTTTTTAGATTAATTGAATCTAATAAACCATTTTAGTATTAGCCGCTGTGTTTTGTCCAGCTGACTGGCAAATACATAAAAAGCTGCTACCATCCAGGATTGGTAAAGGCATGAAAAGCAGATAATCTTACATGAGGAATGGGTGGGATCTTCTTGGTAGATCATGATCAAAAACTCTTGCCCCCAGCAAAGCACTTTCACATGTAACTACTTACTGCACACCATGAAGCAAGTTACTACTTTGATGAATATTGCTAAAACGCTAGGGTGATGACTGTTGATACTTTAAGTAAGACTAAGCTGTCCTCTGCACACCACGCCCATACAAGGCCCCGTGGCACCTGTTGATGGGAGCTCTCTACAGGGTCTGTCTGTACTCTGCTTCAGATTTATCATTAGCAGGACATTTCTAACGGGCTGGATTAGCAAAATCAGCTAGTTGATTTCTGCTCATGAAGCTGCTTGGCCATGAACTACTTTAAAATACTTCTTTATTAAAGGTAAGAACACTGACACCCCAACAGAAACGCAGGTAAAACAATTCCTGAAAAAGGAAATATGGTAGTCCCCCATACAGTTTCTCTTTATGCTGTTTGTCACCTGCTGTCAACGGCAGTCCAGAAATAGCACATGGAAAATCCCAGAAATAAACAATTCATAAGTTTTCAATTGAGCACCGTTCTGAGTAGTGATGAAATCTCACACCATCCTGCTCCAACCTAGCCAGGAAGTTAATCAACCCTTTGTCCAGCAAATTTATGGCGTATCCAACCCCCCCGTTAGTCACTCAGTAGCTGTCTCAGTTATCAGGTCAACAGATCACGAGAAAAAAAGGTGAGCACAGTACGGTGAGATCTTTTGAGAGACACATAACACCCACATAACGTTTGTAATAGTATGATGTTAAAATAATCCTATTTTGCCATTAGTTATTGCTGTTAATCACTTACTGTGCCTAACCTATAAGTTAAACTTTATCATAGGTAGGTACATATGGGGAAAAGCAGTATACGTAAGGTTTGATACTATCTGAGGTTTCAGGCATCCATGGGGTGGGGGGGAGGGTCTTAGAATATATCCCCTGTAGATAAAGGGAATACTATATAATACAGCAAAACAAAGAAAAAAGAGGCCAGGCATGGTGGCTTATGCCTGTAATCCCAGCACTCTGGAAGGCCAAGGTGGGAGGATCACTTGAGCCTAGGAATTTGAGGCTAGCCTGGGCAACAAAGGGGGACCCCATCTTAAAAATAAAAAGTGTTCACCCTCATCAATCATTTTAAAAGCGTAACATTTAAAAAGCATAAAAGTTGAAATGAACTTCCATTTTCACCTATGAATTGACAATTTATTTGAATTAATAGCCAATGTTAACAAAAACAGTGATACAGACAACTATCAACAATACAATCTGGGCTTACTGAGATATGAACTAAATTGGTACACATTTCCCAAAAAGTGATCTGATAATATCAATAGAGTTAAAATATGAATACTTAGTAAGTAAAAAGTCAAACTAAAATTCAAACTGTTAAGCAAGCAGTTCCACTTCTATCTATTCTCAAGAAATATTCAGAGGCATATAAAGTTGTATTTATAAAAACATGCATGGCATTATTTATATTGGCAAAAAATTGGAGAAAAAAACTACATGTCCAGCCAAAGAGAAATGATGAAATCATATGTACATGAGGTAATATCGTGCTGTTAAAAATGGTTCAGAAAAAGTTTCAATAGCGAGGGGGAAGGATCAGCAGAAGAAGCTGGAGTCAAACTCTGTGAAGCAGGATCCTAGCGATATAAATAAATTTTATAAATAATAAAATATGCATTTTCCCATACATAGAAAACTGATCAAAAAATTTATTAGTTATTTCCAACTAGAAAACAAAACTCATTATTGATATTCAATACAATAAGAGAAGAGCAAATTGATACAGACGTTGCTAAACTGATAATCAGATCAGAAAACTATATCGCAACCAGCCCATATTTCAAGTTGATAATGGAGCTCAGCCTTCACAGAGGCTTATTTTGACGTGTGACAATGACAGCATCGGTTTCGCCTTGAATTGGTCTAAATCCACTACAAGAAAGATGCTGCCTCGTGAAGGGGGCAGCCAGGAACCGATCTACCTGGTGGTATTCATAAGAACACGGGGGGAAGGAGAAGTGCAGGCAAGTACACATCCAGTTAAAGCAACTGTGAGCAAGGGAATCCGCAACAGTAGCGAGAAGGACGGTGTGAAACCATGGAGAAAGGAGACCCGCAGAGCCCCAGGCGTGCATGCAGCCCTCTCAGCACGGCCCTCCTCCCGCCTCCCGTCCAGTGGCAGCACATTCATAAGAAGGACACTCTGCCCGCAGCCATCACTGCCTTTAAAAGAAAATCTCCCCTTTGCTTCCCTCTCAGCTAATTCAGAGGATTCCTACCATTCACTTCCCACTATAGTCAAATATCAACACCCAAGAAAAACTGACAATTCTACATGTCAGTGTTGGCTCAGACAGGGAACTCCCTGCCCCACAGCCTTCGGCGGGGGTCACTATTCTGGATCTCTGGTAGCTGCTCAGGGACCAGCCTGTGAGCTGGTAAAGAAGCAGAGATCATGAACTGCTTTCTCCAAACAACTGCTCTCTTTTTACTCTTAACAATTACTTTTCACCAAAGGATTAAAGGCATATACCATTTAGTTCTTCCTTAGAGACATACCTACTGAAATACTTTCTCAAAGGTTCTGACCAAATCAATTTTATATAAAGACTTCAAAATTACTTGTAATTTAAGTCATTCAATGTTTATAACATTAAAATAATCTTGACTATCTGATACCTAAGAATTTTTACTATAGTTTTAGATTGTTTTAAATAATATATTCTCATGTTCTGGTTTATGGACAAAACAAAACATTAAAGAAATTCTCAAAAACAATTTAGTTAAAACACTGTATGGATTTTAAATGAGTCAGTGATTTATTAAACTGTTTTCCTCAAAAATAGGCAATTTTTAAAAAGTATATATATGAACATTAGAATAAAAAATAAATGTGATTTTAAAAGAAAGTTCGCCATCTGAAAAAAATATATAGCTGTCACCGTGAGTCTACCTTAACTTGCGCGGAGTTGCTGGAAACCGCACCCAGTGGGGGCTGGAGGCCGCTGGGAGTGTGTGCAGACCCGTGACCATGCTGGGGGCTCACCTGGCATGTTTCTCAGGAGCTTTGCATTGCACATGTGTCCCTTCCGTATGTCAGTGAGGATGTATTCCATCCGCTTCGCCCTCCAGAGGAAGTTAAATACTCTTAGGTAGTGGCTCATACATTCTCGAGTAAACACCTGGGATAACAGCAGAAGATGAGTTGATAGTATTCCCACATAAGAATCCTCTCAGTACAGGTCTCAATCTTTTTTTAAAAAGGTACATTTTAGCAAACTATCATAATATAACAACCACACTGATTACTTACATGCTAGGCAGCATGCTAAGCAGTCACAGTAACAGAAGGCAGGCATTTTTATGCCAGTTGTACAGATGGGGAAACAGAGGCCTAATGTTACACAGCTTGCAGTTTATTAGGATTTTCAATCCATTTTAGACTAGTCTAAACCTAGTCTAAAATGTGGACTCTTCACTACAACTCCCCCCAACCCGCCTGAGGGATCCGTGAGGCAGGGGTGCACTTTCTTCTGTAACAGTAGCTCCTAAGGGTGGTGAATCTCATGGAAGGTAGGCCTAGAAGAATCTCCCATCTGAAAAGAATCCTTCAGGTTATTTTCACCCATTTACTTTTATTTTGTTTTTTTTTGTTTGTTTGTTTGTTTTGAGATAAGAGTCTCACTCCGTCACCCAGGCTGGAGTGCAGTGGTGAGAGCTCGGCTCACTGCAACCTCCGCCTCCTGCGTTGAAGGGATTCTCATGCCTCAGCCTCCTGAGTAGCCATAATTACAGGTGTGTGCCACCATGCCCAGCTAATTTTTATATTTTTTAGGAGAGGTGTGTTTTTGCCATGTTAGCCAGGCTGGTCTCGAACTCCTGGCCTCGAGTGATAGATTTGCCTTTTTTAAATAAATCTATGATATAAACTTTTTTCCTTGAGTCCTTCTACTAAAGTAGAGCTTTACAGACCTAAACATTTAACATTATTGCATGAGCAATTGTTTATGTACATGGCATGACAACTTTGACACTCTTAATGAGATCTGTAATACTACGAAATAATTAATTATCTCTTATCTAGGCAATGTTCAGTTTACCTATTTGTCAAGGCACTCAGACTCTGTGAAATAATCGATGCAATTATCTGTACTATGGTATCTTTTATGCTATGAAAATAATACGTAATGTATGCAAATTAATAAGGCAGGAGATATGAAAGTTGCTAATTTAAATAATTTGTTAAGGCCGGGCACGGTGGCTCATGCCTATAATCCCAGCACTTTGGGAGGGAGGCAGGTGGATCACCTGAGGTCAGGAGTTTGAGACCAGCCTGGCCAATATGGTGAAACCCCATCTCTACTAAAAATACAAAAATTAGCCAGACATGGTGGCTTGTGCCTGTAATCCTAGCTACTTGGGAGGGTGAGGCAGGAGAATCGCTTGAATCTGAGAGGTGAAGGTTGCAGTGACCCAAGATTGTACCACTGCACTCCTAGCCTTGGTGACAGAGTGAGACTCTGTGTCAAAAATAAATTAAATAAATAAATAATTTGTTAAAATATCACACTGCTTTTTGCATTGTAACTATTTTAAATTGTTTAGGATATAAGTCAAAAGAGAAAAAGCTAATTTGAATATGATGAGAAATTAAATTTAAGAGAAGTTATACACTTAAAATATAGTAGCTTTGATCAATAAAGGTTACACACCAGGAATTTATGTGTAAAAAGGAAATTGCACCAGCAGTTCCCATCTCACTGTAGACAGGAGAGACACACTTACCAGTGGCAGGTTTCTTACCCCCAAGAGGAAAGAGGGTGAGTGTGCCCTGATGCAATTATTGCAGCAGCGTGATATGCACCCTGAGAGGCGGGAAAACAGCACGAAGCAGGTTCTACCAGAACCACCGAGAAGAAATTTTAGAGCCCAACTATATTCCTTCTCAACAGAATACTTTTCCCAATACCTCAAAGAAATGCAATGTCCTTCTTCAGTATTTCAGATATAAAACTGACTGAAGTAAGTTTAGAGGGTGTCTTGGTCAAGGAAATTTATTCAAGTCTGAATAGTTTAAAAATGAGCACTAAAAGGAGGCATTTTAATTGCCGACATGTAAAAAGACAGCTTTCCTGGTCAGCCTTTTATAACGTGGTAACTGTTATGTAGGTAAAAGCACTATGAACAAAGTACAGCTGCTTCCTCATCGGTTTAAATGAATACTAAATACCAAATTTTATCTAAGTAGTAAAAATATGATTCCTGTAAAATACACTTTATAGTTCCTTTCACATTATCCTAAACTAGTTGCCACAGTATAAGAATAATGGAAGAAAATGAACAGTCCATTTATTAAGGAGTTGCTGAAACCTATGATAGAACAAATGATATTTTTAAGAATTTTTAAAATAGAGCATTTCAGTACTCATTAATAATCATTTAAAACACACACACAATTCTGGCTTAAGTATTCATTCAATGAGTAGATCTTAGATGTCGAGTGATCACTTGAATTAGAAGTCCCCAGAGAAGAAAGCCAATTTCAAACAAAATGTTTAACAATCTTAATAGCTGTAAATACTATAAAATGATGCAGGATAATCTTACAGTTGCAATTGGTCCGTCAACATGATAATCGAGGCTGAAGACATCCCATCCAGTGTCACCTGGAGAGACCTAACAACAGAAACAAACACGTAATTGCAAGACCTTAAGCTTCTTGCTGAAGAACTTGTTAACGCAAAGAAAAAGCAGTAAAATAATGCCAATTGTTAAAAACTGCTCAACAGTTCTGAGTGCATCTTCTTGTTAACTTCTACAACCTCACCAATTAGGCAATAATGAGCACACAGTAGGTGCTCTGCAAACATCTAGCAAGGCATGGTGTATTTCTGAATGAATATTGTGACTATGTGTTTAAAATTCATCACCATTTGCCTATGACGAAACCCCACTGCCTCTAAATATGTTCCAAATCTTTTTATTCCAAGATGACTCTTGCAATATTTTAAGAAAACCAACCGTTCTGCTAATGATCTTCCATCACAACTAAGTAAATAGTGGGTTTATGTTCATAATAACCACACCCTTAAGAAAAGTCATGTCCTACCAAACTGCAACTAAAAACATCCATTTTCTGATAAATACCATCGTACACCATGTCTTGTGCTCCTGTTGGATTTACTATGAGAAGAAAGCACCATTTTCTAAGCATCTGTGATATGCTGCCCAGCACAGGGCAAGGGTGTCATGCGTTTTCTCCAGCTTAAGCCTAGCAGCCCTGCAAGGCTCCTCGCTGCAAGATGGGCAAACGGAAACCCAGATGGTGGAGAGAGAGCAGATGTGCTGACCAGGCAGTAACAAGCCACAGAGTGGAGTTCCTACTCAGGCTGCCCAGTTTCCAGAAACATAACGGCTAGCTGTGCCTGAAACAACATGGAAAACACTCGCTAGAACACCCCAGCCCAGTGGGTCCTCGGTGCCGGGGCGGCGTTCCCAACACGCAGAGCCGCAGTACCTCCAGCAGCCGCACGTCCAGCCTTCGCAGGATCTCAGGACTGTCAAACTGTGCGTTGGTGGCTCTGACAGCGGTTTCTAGAATTCCAGTCAAGTTATGCTGATACAAAGTCGTAGCTGGACGGACAAGTTCTGGTCTTAACAAATTTTTTAAAAATTAAAGAAAATATTACTTCAATTCTTAATGAACTTTAAAAAACGTATAAACTATTAAAAGTAAGAGTTCAAATTATAAAAACTCAAAAGACAAATGGGACCAATACAATAATGCGGCAACAAAAGCTTCAGAGCATTAACTGCAAACAGGGATTACTAATTATTGTGGAGTTACATTTCTTTAAAATCTGAAAAATACTGATTTTGGCCAGGAACATTTGCTCAAGCTTGTAATCCCAGCACTTTGGGAGGCCAAGGTGGGAGGATCACCTGAGGTCAGGAGTTTGAGACCAGCCTGGCCAACATAGTGAAATCCTATCTCTACTAAAAATACAAAAATTAGCCCAGCATGGTGGCGGGCACCTGTAATCCCAGCTACTTTGGAGGCTGAGGCAGGAGAATCGCTTGAACCCAGGAAGCAGAGGTTGCAGTGAGCCAAGATCGCGCCACTACACTCCAGCCTGGGTGACAGACAGAGCGAGACTCCATCTCAAAAAAAAGAAAAAAAAAGAACTGATTTTGATTCAGCTTAAATTGAAAGTACTTAAATGTGCTATACATGTTAACAACGTTTTCAAACTTCAGACTGGCCTATGAGTAGCATGAGCTGATGTAATTTCCTTTTAGACCCAATGGGAAGAGGAGAGGCCTCCATCAAATCAAAGCAATTAGGTACATGGATGTCATGATTCTAAAGGGCCAAGAAACACTACACTTTCAGCAAGCATTTCTTGAGGGTTACTGATATCTGCTTTTATAAATATGAAGCTAACACGTCTCTAATCGGGGGTGACCAAGTTAGGAACACCACTAATCAACTCAGGTAGACGTGTAAGCTCTACAAAACACAGGGCAGAGACAAGGTGAAAAAGACACACAACGTCAAATAAACCTAAAAACTAGGAACTTAAAATACGACATTGAGGAGAAATGAATTTTTCATTTTATAGCAGGCATGTGATACTTTCAACATTAAGATTGGGCACAAGGCAAATGCATTCAGCCGGCTCTATGATGTGACCTATGACACCATCAGTGTGCTCCAAACCTCACTTTGGCTCCTCATCTCCATCTGCACCAACTGACCCACATACACACCCCATGCCCCCATGGCAGTAGAGAACATTTCCCCTTTAAAAGCTCATCACCACTCATACTTCAAACAGGTGTTGACCTCATCACGACCAGCATTTACTGTACTAGTGAACTTTCTTTTCTTACAAATGTGTTAGCAGGCATCAGCTATGACTAAGGCATGAGCATGTCACAAGCCAGCTATGGCTGTGTACGCCTCAAAAAGCCACATGAGTTTTCACACGGGAGACTGGCTTCTGGCTAGAAGGTAGGATGTAAGAGCTTGCATGTCTCAAACAGTGCTTCTCAATGTGTAGTCCCCACAAACGCAGCATCACCAGCAGCTGGAACTGGCTGGAAATGCAAATCCTCTACCCCACACCTGAGAATCTCATTCTCTGAAGTGGGCCCACAAGCTACTGCAGCAAGCTTTTTAGTCTGTGATACACTGAAACTTGAGGACCTGAGGCCTAAAACAATTGCTTGGGGAGCACTGGCAGGGTTTAAAGGTAAGTTACTATTTTGTGTCTTAAAGGGAACATTTATCTTACTTTAAGTGTCCTAAAAGGAACACCAAAAAAGAAGTTTCATTCTTCTAAACACTTGGGTGAAAATCTCCAGGCCCAGGCTGTGGACCCCTGGGATGCTCATGCCCAGGCTCACGCTGCCTGGGCCGGGGTCTGCACTGTCTCTAGACCTAGAAGCATAGCAGGCTCTGGTCCAGAACTTGTGGAGAAGGACATACATTTAACTCTGGAAGGGAAGATGCCATGAGAAATGTCAGGGAGCAAAATGAAAAGGTCATAGTTTCATTTTTATGTGAACATTAACTACAAATATAAAAGTAAAATTCAACTTTAAAATATATATTTTATTTTTCAGCTTTATTTCAAACTCAAGCTAAAGTTAATTGTGATTAGACCAACTCTTCATACATGAAGACTGTAAGCCCCACAGTTTTGGAAAGAAATGCCAGTTTCTCTTATGAATAAAGCACAGAACATGACAATGATGCTCTGCTGATAACCAGAGAAAAATGAAGGGGCTTTACCTTTTGAAAATTTTACATTCTTTTCAGATTTTATTTTAAAAAGTATGCTCGAAGAATTCAACTCATTTTCTTTTAATATAATTTATTCTTTTAAATACAAGATTCCTTATCATGTCAAATATATTACTTATTTATAGAAATCAAAATAGTGCCTTACTTTAGCAAGTCCATTAAGTGCCTTATAAAGTCTCCTTGACCAAGAAGCAGGTACCGCCTCATTGCCTGCATGTGGTCCAGCAAGCTGTACTTTTTATTGAGAACATCCAACAGGTATTTGCTGGTCTCAAAATAAGCAGCATCAATCTTCCCCTGAAATGCATTTTCCAAGTCTGTGAATAGGTCTGCAGCTGTAAAGAACAACAGGGAAGAGCACACATGCATATGTAATTTGTATTTCCACAGAGGAGAAATGAAGGCACATACATCCAGACTCAGGGCCAACCACTGCCTGTGGCATCAGTAACAGACTGACCGCAGGCACAGACAGCTGGACATTCCACAAAGGAGACCAGAGCCCTAAGACCACACACATGAAAACAATTCTGCCAGCTGGGTTCACAGCAGACACCTACATGTGTGTCTTCATGATTTCCAAATCCCTTAATACACTGTAACTAACCGTAAATCTCACCAAAACACACTGGTAATAGGGCAAGTCAGTGCTGAGTCACCCGTCCATACCCATAAGATGTTTCCATAAATTAGTCTTAAGACCAAAACAGCACATGCAAATAAGCTTTGTGAATTGTACAACTCGCAAAAGTTGAGTAGTAGTATCATGCACCATAGAGTGAAGTCTACGGAGATTGGTGGAGATGTCTAGGGGACAAAACCAGATTGTCACCAATAAAGACGCCTGACTCTAAGCAGTAACATAGCGGAAGAAAGCATTTCCATAGCTTTCTATTGAGAAGAAATCGCAGGTGGAGACTATACACATAACAGAGCTTCTTACAGTGCTGATTTACATCTGCAAAGCACAAAACCATTTTTAAAACTTATATGAATACTTCATTTCATTAAACCCATAATAATACTTAAGCTAGACAATAACCCCAGTGGGAGGAACAACCTCAGACTGAGAGAAGGCAAAATGCTAGCTGAAGACTAAGCAAGGACAAGAAAGGCGAGATCTTCTGATTCAGAGTTTAAGTCTCTTTCCACTGAGTTACCCAGTTTAAATATACCAGAAGACTCTTAAGATTTGTTTGTCCTTCCGAATAAGAAAGCAGTTAAGACAGGCCTATTTTAGTGTTGCTATTATTCCAATTACACACTAGTAGCAAACAACTAAGATGCTCCCAGTGAAGAAACTGTAGTTATCTGAGGATGAGTGAGGTCTGCCTGGAGTCACGACACCACGGAACCCCTTGATGAGCTCACCACAGTCCTGTTTTAAGGGCATGGGGTTGTATTTCCGTTGATCTACGTAGTTTTAATGACATAAAGATTTTTCTCTAGAAATGTTTTCATTACACCTTTGTTTGAGTCATTAAAAATTTTCATTCCAAAGAGAAGGTTTGAATCAGTCTTAGCCCAAAGCAGCCTATGAAGACACAGAACCCAGAGCCTCCTCGGAACTCTCTTTGCTCCTTCAGGGTTGAGGCATCTCTCGTGCTCCAGTTTTTAAATTTTCACTATTTATTCTTTATTCACACTTTTAAATCTTCATAACCTTTTCACAGATAAAGATGAATTTGACATGTTCTCCTGTTTTTTGACCATTATTAGGAGTCTTTTAGGATTTGCATCTTCTGTCTTCCCAGTTACACTATAAATACTCAAGAGCAGAAACTTTGCTCTCCGCAGACCCTGGCAGCCATGGACAGGATGACGGGGACCACAGGAGTCGTCACAGAGAAGCAGCAGCGTCAGCAGCAGCAGCGCCCCGTCACCCTCAGCATCTGCAGGGGACCAATCCCACGACCCCCACAGACACCAAAATTCCCTGATGCTCAAGTCTCTTCTACAAACGGAGCAATATTTGCACCTAACCTACACACATCTTCCCATATACGGTAAATCATCTCTAAATTACTTATAATATCTAGCGCAATGTACATGCTATGCAAATAGCTGTTAAACTGTCTTGGTTTTTTGTGTATTTTTTTAGTGGCTGCCTTTTTTTTAAGTGTTTTTGATCCTCAGTTGATTGAATCTGCAGATGTGGGGCAGTGGGTATGGGGGCCGCCAGCAGCACAGCAGACGCGGTGCTCACACAAGCAGCAGCAACCTTCATGGAGAGCCTCCGGCACAGCAGGCGCATGGGGACGCCCTGTCCCAGGCACAGCCCATGTGTGCGCCGCCTTCTCTAGGAACTATGAAAGGTCACAACTCGAACACAACTGCTCTCCTGGTTCTTCTTCCTTCCACCTCTTCAGTGTAGAAGCATTTCCCCAAAATCTGTATTGGATCACATCTATCTCTATTCCAGGAACTAATCTGGGGTCTATGTACCCCCCCACAAAAAAAATACATGTAAAATTATG
Organism: Pan paniscus; assembly: GCF_029289425.2. Lineage (NCBI taxonomy): Eukaryota > Metazoa > Chordata > Mammalia > Primates > Hominidae > Pan > Pan paniscus. Next base: position 114,016,017 of record NC_073263.2, read on the forward strand.
TCTGAATGCTAAAGGGTGAGGGGGCCATGGCTCTCACACGCCTGGAAAGGGTGTCTCCCCTGGACCACACGGGAGCTCTTGCTACACCATCCTGCCTTGTCCTGAGTTACCATGGTGAGATAAGTGCTTCCAAAATCTCTATATTCGGCCCTGACTTTTAACCAGAGTTTCAGTATAGCATTTCCAATACATGCTGGAAGCTTCCACTAGTAAGTCCTCTCAGCTACTGAAAACCAAATTGCCCTAAATGACACTCCTCTCTCAGTGCTATGCTCTCCCGAAATCCCCTGCTGCCCTTCCGACTTGGCCTCATGAGCTCAGAGTTCTAGTGCCATCACTGACTCTTCCTGATCCCCAGCCCTCCCGTCCAGAGAGCCAAGTCCTGTTAAGAGAACATCTGTCATTCCAGTAACACCTGTAGCTAAAACCACACCCAGTAACCTATCCTGCTTCCTACATGAGGTCCTAGTCTGTGTCTCTTTAGTCTGTCACATTATTAAATAATAACTTTTTATTTTCACTACAATCTTTAGATAAGTCTAATTCGTCCTATTTCTCTTCTGCACTTCCATGCACATTATTCCTTTGTCCTGGGCTGCACGATAACCCACAACCAAATTCTCCTCCTTCTCCATGGACAGTGCAATTCCTGCCTCTTTCCAAAGCCTTCCTGTTGAGCCTTGCCTGAAAATACCCAAAGCGCTTCACCTGCACATCTCACGTCCCTGATCACTTTCACCTTTATTACTGACTACTGGTTATTTTACTACGCATCTCCTCTCCAAGACCAGACTAATAAGCTCATGAAAGGAACAGTCATGGTGAAGTCATCGTCTCTTTCCTGTAGCTACCACAGTGTCCTACGCAAAGTAAACCTTTTGAATTAACCATGACAATATAAATAGCAAATACAGCCAAAACTGGAGAGCTATAAATATAAGTTAGCCATACACAAAACATCATGAAATTACTGAGGGTGGGGCAGGCGGCAAATGGGGAAAAGGAAGAGAACGAGGGAAAGCCTCAGCACTTCCCACAGGTTGAACGCTCACGCGACATTCTGAATGCAATAAACACAATAAGTGCAATAAGTCCTGGCTCTTCTCCAAACAAAGCCTTTGCATCCCAAAGAATAGGCTACCATTAGCAATATTTTTTCTGTTATTTCTTATTTTGGCACACTGCCACTTTATCATTTTAAAACAGCTATACCTATTCCAACACTTACTGTATAACTCTGTATAAAAAGGAAATTAAAAATTTACACAGTACTATATATATACATACATAATACTATGTATTAAGGTGCGTCAGAGAGTAATTCTAATAATCTATAAATCCTATGGTACAAAAAATACTTTTAAGTAATCTGTAATATCAGCACATCATCATCACCTCCACTATCATCACCGCTATCACCATCATCATATCATTACTATCACCATCCATCACAATTATCATTGTCATTACTATCATCACATCACCATCATCATTACCACCATCATCACCATCACTATCATCACCACCATCACTGCCACCACCACGCCATCATCACCACCCATCCCCATCATTATCACTATCATCACACCATCACCATCATCACCACCATCATCACCATCAACACCATCACTGCCACCACCATGCCATCATCATCACCGTCACCACCCATCTCCATCATCACTATCATCACACCATCACCATCATTACCACCATCATCACCATCAACATCATCACCATCACTGCCGCCACCACGCCATCATCATCACCGTCATCGCCACCCATCCCCATCATTATCACTATCATCACACCATCACCATCATCACCACCATCATCACCATCAACATCATCACCACCATCACTGCCACTACCACGCCATCATCACCACCCATCCCCAACATCATCACATCACCATCATCACACCATCACCACATCATCACCATCATCATCATCATCACCATCACTACCACCAGCACACCATCATCATCGCCATCATCACCACCCATCCCCAACATCATTACTATCATCACACCATCACCATCATTACCACCATCATCACCATCAACATCATCACCATCACTGCCACTACCACGCCATCATCACCACCCATCCCCAACATCATCACATCACCATCATCACACCATCACCACATCATCACCATCATCATCATCATCACCACCATCACTACCACCAGCACACCATCATCATCGCCATCATCACCACCCATCCCCAACATCATTATCACTATCATCACACCATCACCATCATTACCACCATCATCACCATCAACATCATCACCATCACTGCCACTACCACGCCATCATCACCACCCATCCCCAACATCATCACATCACCATCATCACACCATCACCACATCACCATCATCATCATCACCACCATCACTACCACCAGCATGCCATCATCACATCCGCATCATCCATCCCCAACATCATCACATCACCGTCATTACACCACCATCATTACCCCCATCATCACCATCAACATCATCACCACCATCACTGCCACCACCACGCATTCATCATCGCCATCATCACCACTCATCCCCAACATCATTATCATCACATCACCATCATCCCCATCATCACACCATCACCATCACTACGTCATCAACATCACTGTTACCATGAGTATCACCATCCTCACATCATCATCAACATCACACCATTGCCATCATCACCACCCCACCAGCATCATCATACCGTCCTGGGGTGACTCTGCAGACTTGGTCACAGCTATCATCTTTGTAGTGGGAGTCTGATCATGACAAACTTGGTGCAAGAAATTTATTGATTTTCCTATCAAAAGGACCTAAAAAGAAAAACATTCTATGATTACTTTTATGTAAATTTAAAACGACTGCCCAAATCTACAAATATTCATAAGCTACAAATTGGCTATTGATTGAAAACCAACAAGAGCATCTGCTACAGTATGGAGTGAATTCTAGTAACTCAAAGATATACTGAACACATACTATACTGATGTATTCAATTAACATGCACTTACTTCATCTCCAGAACATTAACAATCTCAAAACGCATGAAATTTTAACTGAAAATTGGTTTTGTCACATAATCTAAGTATACATAGCCATAAAACATCAAAATCACAAAAATCTCTTCTAATCCTACCTTCCTAGACTGATCCATCGTAATAAACGAAGGAATCATCGATTTCCTCAAAGTATACTTGTCGTGCCACAGTCGATCTGTTTTAACTGTTGGATCTGATGCTACAAAAAACTGAAAGCAAAGGGGCATGGAAATGTTCAAGAGTGATATTTATGGCAAAATATTAACCAACAGCAACATCAAAGAGTAAGTTATTCTAGAAAGCCAAGTTCTCCAGACACAGGGAGTCTTACCTATTTATACAATAAAACTTGTATGAAACACAGAAATCTCTCTAAATTGGAACTATGTATTTCCTAAACTTTTAAAACTAAAGTATAACAAAAACAAGTTATGTCTTCCTTGGAGATTCAGAATGTCCATTAGTGCCTCTGCAGCATAATACTGAGGCTTCCTGGGCCACACGGAGCTCTTCCTCAATAACGGTGCAGGCTTTTGGGGTTCCCCTCCCTCACAGGCAGCAGCTGTGTGTCTCCTCCCATCAGTCTGCCTGCCCTTGCAGTCTCTCTTTTGCAAAGCCCCAAAGCCTGGAAAACAGAGGTGCCCAGGCCGGCGTCCTCTCTTCACAGACAAGTCCCAAGCTCTATGGGCAGACCTTGCTGTACATGTACCCACGTGTACAAGGGGCCGGCACCAGCCAGGTGGCATTGTAGAAGTGACCCCTGTGTGGCTCCCCCGGGAACCATCTGTGCTCAGGAGCTTTCTTCCTCACTGGCAAGCAGCTCCCCCGCCCTGACCCTCACGGGCACCTACATCACTGCCGTTAGAAAGGAAACTGAGCAGTAAGGAGAAAATTCTATTGCTGTTGCTTCCAGTTTATTTCCCACTACAACAATGCAGCCATTCTCATTTTTCAATCATACACCCTAATAGAATTGCACTTTTATTTCTATAAACTTGTTTTATAAAAGCACAACTGCTGAATTAAAGTAGCTTTTAGTTTTTATAGACAATGCCAGGTTTCCTTTCCACACAGCTGTGTAGACTGACGCTCCCACGGGCAAGATGTCCTGTTTTTGCATCCTGGCTCATTTTAGATTTTGCCAGTTAGGTGGAATCATGGTTATCCTATATTGCTGTCATTAACCAAAAATGAAGCCGAGCATATTTTCATAGTTCTAATTGCCATTTGCTTTTCTTCTCCTGTGAATGGTCTTTTCATGCCCTTGACCCATCTTGCTATTCATTTTGTTCTCTCATCAATATACAAAAATTCTTTGTACATTAGGAATAGTGACGATTTGTGAATCATTAAATATTAGAGATTTAATTTTTCCAAGTTAATCATTTGCCATTTATAGTATGGTCCATATTTTAGTTCTGATCTATTTTTTTGTTATATGTAGATAAATGTCAGTCTTCGTTTATGGTTTCTGAGTTTCCTGTCTTCCTAAGATCTTCCCATTCCTAGATTATGAAAATATTGTCCATCATGTTCTTTCAGTATTTCTACTGAGTTATTTTTATTACCTAGATCTTTTTTTTTTTTTTTTTTGAGACAGGGTCTCACTCTGTGGCCCACGCTGGAGTACACTGGCATGATCTTGGCTCACTGCAACGTCTGCCTCCCCAGCTCAAGCCATCCTCCCACCTCAGCCTCCCAAGTAACTGGGACCACAGGAGCACACCACCATGCCCGGCTAATTTTTTGCATTTTTGGTAGAGACAGGGTTTCACCATGTTGCCCAGGCTGGTCTCAAACTCCTGAGCTCAAGCGATCTGCCTGCCTCAGCCTCCCAAAGTGCTGGGATTACAGGCAGGAGCCACCATGCCCGTCCTATTACCTAGATCTTTAATTCCTCTGGAACTTGGTATAATCCTGGCACACAGTATGTTATAAGGGGGAAGTCTACGTCTTCTCCTGGATGGCATTTTTTTCTTTCCTGGCCGAGCCGGCCCCATTTAATGAATACACCATCCTTTCCTCTGAGCTAAGGATGCCTCATCAGGAATTGTTAATATCACCATAATTAATTATATCAACAGATTAAAAGAGGAAATCATTTGACTATATCAAAAAATGCTGAGGAAGCATCTGATAATGCCTCTATTTACATTCTCCAATGATGACCAATTCGTTTTTTATGATCATGAGAGCGTGGATTTAAGCGTATCCAGTGCTTCCTCCATCACAGTTATGCTCTTCCTGGGGCTCCCCATCTCCTATGTGGGGCGGGGGAGCCTCTTCAAGCCGCTCCTGAGTCCACACTGGACCCCAGTGGTCTGCCCTACTTTTCTGCTATAGATGGTGCTCTAGGCTTAGCTCTGTTCCTCCCAATACCTAGAATCAGCCACTTCTCCAAGGAGCCCTACTTCCTTTGAGGGAGAAATGGTACCGGGACCATGACCTCAGCACTTGGCAGTATTTTCAATTAAAAGCCAGCAGGCCTAAGAGTCAGCACTGCCCTGTGATGCATGGCAGCTGAGTTCTCCAGTCAGACTGTAAAACACATTTCAGTCGTATCACACCCAAAGTGCCTTTTTGGTGATCTTTCCATAAATTCCAAATATCTTTAAAAATTACACAGCAATACAAAATTAACGATCTCTTAGCAAAATGTAATGGTCAAAAGTAACCCAAGAAGCAAGAGAGAGAAGACCCTGAAAACGGTATCTTCAGAAGAAACTGGAAATATAAAATGCTACCACTAAGGCACAGGGTTACTAACACTTTTTAAGACATAATTCTTAGGTTGCTTAACGTATTCTAGGCCACAGAAATACACATAGGATGGCCTCAGTTGATTTCATGAAACTGGCATAACACTAGCACATGTGATTAGAAAAATACCAAAAATATTACAGGACAGTCTCATTTGTGAATATGAATAAACTCTAAATAAAATGTTATACTTGCATTACTGGAATAAAATATTCTTCGTCAGCATATATTATACTTCTAATATGCTATGCTAAATGTCTTAAAAATAAGGGAATATATAAATGAACTACAAAATATTACCATGTAGTCATTAAAAATAGATTGTTCTTAACTACCACAGCCCTTTCCAATAATCTGATGAAAAGTATAGTTCTTCCCAGGAAAAAATCGCATATACAACTGACCCTTGAATCACACCAATTTGAACTGTGCGGGTCCACTTATAGGTGGATGTTTTCCAACCGACGGCACACACAGAAACTTAGCATCCTCGGGGTGTGAAACTCACTTGTACGGGAGGCCCCGCTTCTGAACCCACAGGTTCCACCGGCCGACTGCAGGACGTGAGTATGTGTGGATTTTGGTATCCACAGGGGTCCTAGAACCAATTCCCCTCGTATACCACGGGACGATTATATTCACAAAATAGAGTTTCAGAGATCATTTTAATAAGCCTTGGTGTCAAAAATTTAATGGCATAAAATAATGTTCATTATTTACTTGAACAAGTTGACAATATACTACGCATACGATACACACAAATACACAGAAAAAAATCAGTATATACAAATATTAACAGAATGTGTCTGGTCCTGACAGGGTTACTGGAGAATTTTAACTTTATCCTCTGTATGTGCTTATGTGATCAACATTGTTTAAACTGCAAATATTTTTCTATTAGAAAAAAAACACTGTTTAATAAAAGAATCAAGTAATTCTAGCCAAATACTGAATACATGCTACCAGTAAATTGTTGTGTTTTTTAAATAACGTCATTTTCCCAGGGCAACCAACCAAAAATGAATTTTTTTCTTTCACAGAAATCTACTTCCAAGAGTAAGTATTTCAGGAAACAAAATTTTAATGATGTCAAAATCTTCTATTTGATCCTTTTAAGGGCCAGACAGTATCAATTATGTACAGCGAATCTCCTGCGTAAGTAGGCACATGAATAAGTGCCAACATTTTTATGACCATAGGGAAGAGGCTGCTACGTTTATTTTCAACTAAAATGTCTTATCTTTAAGTATCAATGTAAATGACTGAAGCATTCACTGATCTATTTTAGCCTTTTGAGATCTATATTGCCCTTCAGGGGTAAACAGCAGTACTATCACGGAGGCGTCATCGACTTAACCTAGACTTCAATTGTCCATGACAGAAATAAGCCCCCGTTGAGTAATCTCGGCAGCGACGAAGTCACCGCGCTCATGCTGGGACTGCTCTGTAGCTTGCCATGCTACAGATTATATTAACTGCAAATAAATTGTATGTCTGTTATTCAGTTAGACAGAAGAGCTCGTTTCTACAGACAACACACTAATTTATCCTAATAGTTGGAGTACAGCCGGATTTTTATCAGTATGAACAATAAAGAAAATTTAAGCCATAAAAAACCTCAGGCAATTCAGGCATGTTTAGAAGTTATGAAAGCACTGCTTCATCTAAGGGCAAAGGAGCATGCAATCACTCCAGCAGCAAACATCTCGTAGCAAGCACAGAGCTTGGGTACGCTTTAGAATATAATTAATTCTGTGAAAAATATAGAGTTATAGAGGGAAAAAAACCAAGGTCAGAATATAATTGCGATACGCTTTTATTTTACTAAGGCATTTTCCACTCAAGGTTCTTTAATTTTCACCATTATGTCAAACGCAGAAAGAATTAAGAAAAAAAATAAAACATAATTGTACCATGATTTCTCATTAATTGCTGGACAAATGCCAAGGCCTCCCTACTAAAAACAGAAATGAAGAGGGTAATTTTCTTAGCAAGCAACTTCTGAGAATCAGATCCATTAATACAGACCATAAAAAATTCCAACTTCAACTTGCCAATCACTCAGGCAGCTACCAAGAGATTTCTCCTAAGGCCACACTTAGATACAATAAAATGGCAACTGGACCAGGGGAATGGGTAAATTGGTCAGATTCTCTGTACAACAAAGGATAATTTACAGGGTAAACTTATAATTACAATATTTCAAGAGGTATGGCATAAAAATTCCAAAACAGTAAGATATTTTACATGGTAAACTTTTAAATTTCAGTAACACAGCAACAGTGCTAAATAGATCCAGAGATATTCTATCTTATCCATACTTTGTGGATCTTCAAATTCAAGAACGTAGAGTTTTAGAATATTATCACAGCATTTAAGTAAACATTTGAATCAAGTCTGGAAATCTAATTTTGAAAGCAAGTTTAATTTTAACTTGACCCATCTTTTCTTGCTGCTAGTTGAAGCACCTAATCTTTACTATCCAAAGGGCAAATGGAAACTGAGTGGTTCTGCCTGTAACTTGAATATATTGGCATAACTTGTTTACCTTAAGTTTATGGGGGAAGAAGCCAGGTTAGCTACAGAAAGGACTCACCATGCAGCTTCTCTAGATAGTAGTAACACAATGGAAAAACTTGGTTTACTTTTACAGTACCTACATTTAAGAGCAAAAAATATAAACTTTTCCCCAAATGCTGAAAGTGCTTTCCAACTTAATCATTCGGAATACCTTCCAAACTCTTATAGCCCTCTACTTTTGTCTGCCTTTGCAAATATACAAGATATAAATAAAATAAAAACAAAATTTAGATACCATTCTTAGCACTAGTGGGCTAAAGGTCTATATCCTTTTTATTGTTAAAAAGTAAAATCCCAGATGTTAGACTTAGAGGCAGCTTTCAATGATACCACAGCAGACATAGCAAAGCCCAGATGTCATCTGGAAGTTTTTCTGTCATCTTGCAGTTGCAAATCAGCCAAGCCCAGAGGCAGCTGGGCAGAGAGGCAGTGCAGTGTTCAGCCATGATTGGCACTCAAAGAGCTTCCAGGAAGGAAGACAGGAGAAAGCCTTCACACGTGGAATGAGCTCTGCTGGGCCATCAACAGAGAGACCGAGAGGTCCCTGAGACTGGCAGGAGCCCAACGCAAGGAAGTCCCCGAGGAATAGCAGTAGGCTCTGGGCAGACACAGCCAAGAGGGAGACGCACCGCGTCCCCATTCAGCAGGCATCCACCGACTCCCAGGCAGGAGGAACTGGAGGTCAAGGTGAATTCAGGCTTCGGGTCACTACAGAAGGTGCAGCTCTCACACCAGCGCCATGCCCAGCCCATGCATCTCTCATGTTTGCAAAAGCACAGGTCAAAGGAAAGCCCTGGGTCCTGTTCCAACTTGGGCCTCCCTTAACCAGGGCCACAGACAGACAGCACAGCAGGGGTCTGTGGACTTGGGAGGAAAAATAATCTCATCTTTATTTTCACTAACCTCACTAACCTCACTAACCTCTATCTGAAATTTATCTCTTCCTTCAATTATAAATGTGACTAACAAACCACAGCACCCGTGCCTTTGTTGTCAACAGGAACCACACAGTTCACATCACATGTTGAGCTGTTGCAGGTGCTTTGAAATAGGCACTAACCCTTAATGCGCTAAATTTTATTTATTTATTTAAAAAATAAGCCCGCATATTACCACATCACTGACTTGATATTCAGTTTGGACACACTAGATAAAGCAGAGTTCTTTCTAAGAGAATTTTTTTTTTTTTTAATTTTCTATTTCTATAGGTTTTGGGAAACAAGTGGTGTTTGGTTGCACGAGTAAGTTCTTTAGTGGTGATCTGTGAGATTTTGGTGCACCCATCACCCGAGCAGTATACACTGCACCCAATTTGTAGTCTTTTATCCCTCACTCCCTTCCCACCCTTTCCCTCCAAGGGAATTTCTTGGAGCCTGCACTACTGCACAGAGGATTGCGAGTGTGGAAGGGAGGTGAGTATGCAGAGCTGGTGTGGAAGGAGGTGGCACTCTGAACTCAGCCACCTCCCATCACCTCAATTTTAGAACAAACTTTGCAGGTCCCCGCCCGACTCTGGGGGCTGCTGCAGGGAATCGGAGGGTGGATAGACCAGGGGTCCTCAAGTTTCAGTGCACAGCAGAAACACCACGGGGCTTTGGAAATCCTCATGCCCATATCAATCCACATTAAAACTCCTGCGGCCGGGCGCGGCGGCTCACGCCTGTAATCCCAGCACTCTGGGAGGCCGAGAGGGGTGGATCACGAGGTCAGGAGATCGAGACCATTCTGGCTAACACGGTGAAACCCCATCTCTACTAAAAGTACAAAAAAGTAGCCGGGCGTGGTGGCAGGCGCCTGTGGTCCCAGCTAATCAGGAGACTGAGGCAGGAGAATGGCGTGAACCCGGGAGGTGGAGCTTGCAGTGAGTCGAGATCGCACCACTGCACTCCAGCCTGGGCGACAGAGGGAAACTCCGTCTCGAAAACAAAACAAAACAAAAAAAACTCCTGCAAGGCCCCATGTGCGGCAAACAGATGTGCAGCCTGAGAGCTACAGAGCCCTACTTGCGCACGGCGACTCCATGGTGAACAGGAGCACCTCAACCTAGCAGGGAGGGAGAAGACCCGGGAAAGGAGCCACAGGAGCTAGCGTAGCCGGCATCCCTCACCAAGCGTTTGTGTTTTCGGAACTTCTACATTTTTTTTTTTAGAGGAAATTCACATAATATAAAAGTCACCATTTTAAAGTGTGCAACTTAGTGGCTTCTAGTATATTCACAATGTGGTCGTGCGACCATTCCTATGATCTAACTCCAGAAGATTTTCATCAGCCTGGAGAGAAACTCCGTATCCATTAAGCAGTCACTCATTCCTCTCTGCCTCCCCAGCCCCAGTCCCTGACAACATTAACTACTTTCTATCTCTACGCATTTGCCAATTCTGGACATTTCATACGAATGGAATCATACAATATATGGCCTTCTGTGTCTGGCTTACTTCACAGAGCACAATGTTCTCAAGATTCACCCACACTGTAGCAAGTATCAGATTTTCATTTTTTTGTTAAGGCTGAATAATATTCCATTGTATGGATATACATCATTTTATTTACCAGTTCATCAGTTGATGGACACTGGAGCTGTTTTCACTTTTGACTATTATAAATGACGCTGCTATGAATGTTCATAGACAAGTTTTTAGATGAATGCGTGTTTTCATTTCTTTGGGTATATACCTAGGAGTAGAACTGTTGGGTCACATGGTAAATCCATATTTAATTTTTTTTAGAAACTGTCAAACTGCTTTCCAGAGGGGCTGCACCATTCTGTGTTTCTACCAGCAACGATGCAGTTCCCAATTTCTCCAAATCCTTGCCAACACTTGTTATTTTCTGGCTGTTGGTTTGTTTTTGTTAACAAACCTAATGGCTGTGAAGTGGTATTTAATTGTAGTTTTGATTTGCATTTCCCTATAATAATAATCTTTTCCTGTGCTTATTGTCCATTTTTGTATCTTCTTTGGAGAAATATCTTCTCAAACCCTTTTTAAACTGGGTGATTTTTCTTGTTGAGTTGTGATAGTTCTTTATGTATTTGGGATGGGATACTAGACCATTATCAGGTAAGTGATTTGGAAATACTTTTCTCCCACTCTGTGTTTTTTTCACTTTCTCAAAAGTGCCCTTTAATGTACATAGTTTTTATTTTGATAAAGCCTGATTTACTTGTTCTTACTGCTCATGCTTTTGATGACATATCTAAGAAACTGCTGCCAAATCCATGGTCCCAAAGATTTACCACTATATCTTCTTCTAAGTTTTATAACTTTGGCCCTTAAATTTAGGTGTCTGATCCATTTTGAGTTAATCTTTACATATGGTGTATGACAGAGATCCCAATGCATTCTTCTACATGCATCCAGTTGTCCTGTTATCATTTGCTGAATAGGCTTTTTATCCCCATTGAGTAATCTTGGCACCTTTATTGAAAATCAATAAAAATGAAGATGTACTTCTGGGCTCTCGCTTCTAGTCCATTGACCCAGAGGTCTATCATTATGCCAGTATCACATTGTTTTGATTACCTTGCATTGTAGCATGTTTTAAAATCAGAAAGTTTGTTCAACTTTGTTCTTTTACAAGATTGTTTGGCCTCAGGGCCCCTTGTACTTCCCTGTGAATGTGAAGATCAGCTTTTCCATTTCTGCAAAGGCTGTTGGAATTTTGATAGACATTGCATTGAAAGTGTGGCTCGTGTTGGGGGAGTACTGCCATCTTAACAATATCAAACATTGAAAGTGTGTCTCGTGTTGGGGAAGCGCTGCCATCTTAGCAATATCAAACCTTCCATCCATAAGCACAGAATGTCTTTCCATTTATTTAGGCCTTTTTCATTCCTCTCAACAATGATCTATTCTTTTCAGAGCACAAGTCTTGCACTTCCTTGGTTAAATTTTGTACTATGTATTTAACTTATTTAGATGATATTTTAAATGGAGTTATTTTCTTAATTTCATATTTGGATTATTCAATGAAAGTATATGGAAATATAACTGATTTTTGTTATTGAGCTTGTATCCTGCCAATGTGGTGAACTTATACATTAGACAGCTATACATACACCTCTCTACCTATATATAATCTTTATTATAAAGTATGCGTGGATTCTTTAGTTTTCTATAAATCAGATCAAGTATCTGTGAACAGAAATGGCTTTACTTTTTTTTGGAGATATGGTCTCACTCTGTCACCCAGAGTGCAGTGGTACAATCATAGTTCACTGCAGCCTCAACCTCTTGGGCTCAAGTGATCCTCTGACCTCAGCCTCCCAAGAAGCTAGGACTACAGGTGTGCACCACTACACCTGGCTCATTTTTTCTTAATCTTTTGTAGAGAGGAAGGTCTTGCTATGTTGCCCAGACTGGTCTCAAACTCTGACCGCAAGCCGTGCTCCTGCCTTGGCCTCCCAAAATGCTGGGATTACAGCTGTGAGCCACTGCACCCAGCTGGTTTTACTTTTTCTTTTCCAATCTGGCTATCTGGATGCTTTTACCTTTTTCCTTTTTAAAAAAAAAAAAAAAAAAAAAAAAAAACCTTGACTAATTATCCTGGCCGTAACTTTCTCAACAATGCTAAAAGGAAGTGGTAAGAGTGAACACCCTTGTCTTGTTCCTGACCTTATGAAGAAAGCATGGAATCTTTAAGTATGATGTTAGCTGTTAGTGTTTCACAGATGCCCTTTATTAGTTATGTTCCTTTCTATTCCAAGTTTGACTGTTTTATCATAAAAGGGTACTGAATCTCATCAAATGCTTTTTCAGCACCAGTTGAGTTGATCATTTTTCCTTTCACTGCCTTAGTAAGATGTCTTACATTGATTGACTTTGATTATACTGAACTACCCTTGCATTCTTGGGATTAATTCCACTTGGCTATTGTGTACAATCCTTCTACTATGCTGATGAATTCTGTTTTCCAGTATTTTACTGAGGAGTTTTGCATCTATATTCCTAAGAACTACTGGTATGTAGTTTTTGTGTGTTGTATCATGTTGACTTCATAAAATGAGTTAAGAAGTATTCCGTCCTATTCTATTTTTTTAAGGAATCTGAGAAGGATTGCTGTTAATTCTTTAAATAGGATTGCTGTTAATTCTTTAAATATTTGGTAGCACTCACCAGAGAAGCCATCAGCTCCTGCACTTTTCTTTGCTAAAGTTTCCTGATTAATGATTCAATCTCTTTACCTGTTACAGGTCTATTCAGGTTTTCTATTTCTTTGTGAATCAATTTTGGTAGTCCGTATGCTTCTAGGAACTCTCTCAAGTTTTATCTATCTAGAAATGTCTTGATTTTGACACCATTTTTGAATGGGAATTCTGTTGGATACAGAATTCTTGAATCATCATGGTTTTGCTTTCCGCCTTTTGAATGTATTCTCCCCCACCTTGTGGCCTCCACGGTTTCTGATGAGAAATCGGCTATTCATCTTCTTGAGGATCCCTTCTGTGTGATGGGTTTTCCCACCTGCCACTTTGAAGATTTGCTCTGTCTCTCTACAGTTTGGTTATATAGGTTGAGTATCCCTAATCTCAAAATCAGAAATCCAGAATGCTCAAAAATCCAAAGCATCTTGGACACCAGCATGACACTGACAGGAAATGTTCATTGCAGTATTTCTGATATCAGATTCTCTGACTGGGGATGCTGAACGTAAGTATAATGCAAGCATTCCAAAATCCAGACTCCAAAACTTCCGGTCCCAAGCATTTTAGATAAGAGATATTCAACCTAAATGTGTCTTGCTGTGGTGAGTTTATCCTACTTTTGAGAGTTTGCTGAGCTCCTTGAATGTGTAGATTAATGTTTCTCATCAAATTTGGGTCTCTTTGCTCTGTTCATTTTCCTTCCCTCTTTTAACTTTCTGTTCTCAGACTGGATGGTCTCAATTGACCTAAACTCAAGTTGCTGACTTTCTTCTCCCTGTTCGAATCTGCTGTAGTGCCCCACTAGTGAGTTCATTCATTTCAGTAATTGTCCTTTTTAACTCCAGAATTTCTATTTGGCTCTTTTTTACAATTTCTATCTCTTCATTGATATCTCGCACTTTTATTATAAAAAGAAGCATTTTCTTATATAGATATATAATAAATTACTATGAGATGAATGATTATAAAGCTCACTTATAACTATTTAGAGTTAACCACACACTTGAAAAAAATGCAATTTTACAACAAAGTTATAATTCCCATTAGGGAAACTAAGGAAAAATTAACCTATAGAAGAAACAAAGAGACAAAATTTCCACATTTTAATTACATAGTGATCAAACACACAATGTAATTGTCTAAATTACCAAATTCTTAGGGTAAAGATGTTATTAATATTTAAAGTAAATTAAAGAGAACCTTCCCAAAACTAATCAAAGACTTAAATGGATATTTATAAATGTAGGGTCTAACAGAAAAAACAGATGTCAGAGAACTACAAACAAATCAGAAAAAGCCCACAGACATCTTAGGGACAGAAGATATTCAAATTTTATCCAATGTTCTCCTTAAAGTAGCAGCAGATATGCTACACACTTCCTATTGGTCTGATGTAATCTTCACACATACACAAAATCGCACCAGACAAGCACTATCATACACACATCTGGAAGATGGGGAAGGGAAGGCCCAGAGAGGCGAAGGTATTTGCCCAGGATACAGAGTCATCAGAACCTGAAGCCAACAGCCAGACCCAAATCAGACTTCAGAACCTAAGCTCTTGAGCTCAAACCCACAGAGATAAAGTAGTCAGATGAGTTACAATGAGATAAACCGGTAGGTGGTATAAGCCCACTGGTATTGCAGTACTAAACATAGCAGACCCATGGCAAAGAACACAATATACTTTATGTCAAGAAAGATTAATTTTAGCTCCATCAATCACAATGCATTTCTGAAAAAACCTACAAGCAAAATTAGTGAAGCAAACGAGTATCTCAGGTGTAAAGAGCTATTTGGACAAAATGACTAGCAAATTTAAAAATTACAAATCATGAACTTCCTAAAGCTCTATCTAATCTCAGACCCTAGGTACCTGCATCAGTAAATATAGAACCTTTAAAATAAAAAAAAGACAGAGATCATGACATCACTGTAGTAGCCTATCAGCATTTGGGTGGTCTTGGGAAAGGACACCTGGGAATGACGACATCAATGTAGTAGCCTATGAGCATTCATGTGGTCTTGGGAAAGGACATCTGGGAATGAGGACGTCAATGTAGTAGCCTATGAGCATTCAGGTGGTCTTGGGAAAGGATACCTGGGAATGAGGATGTCAATGCAGTAGCCTATGAGCATTCAGGTGGTCTTGGGAAAGGATACCTGGGAATGACGACATCAATGTAGTAGCCTATGAGCATTCAGATGGTCTTGGGAAAGGACATCTGGGAATGAGGACGTCAATGTAGTAGCCTATGAGCATTCAGGTGGTCTTGGGAAAGGACACCTGGGAATGAGGACGTCAATGTAGTAGCCTATGAGCATTCAGATGGTCTTGGGAAAGGACACCTGGGAATGAGGACGTCAATGTAGTAGCCTATGAGCATTCGGGTGGTCTTGGGAAAGGATACCTGGGAATGAGGATGTCAATGTAGTAGCCCTATGAGCATTCAGATGGTCTTGGGAAAGGACACCTGGGAATGAGGATGTCAATGTAGTAGCCTATGAGCATTCGGGTGGTCTTGGGAAAGGATACCTGGGAGTGATGACATCAATGTAGTAGTCTATGAGCATTCAGGTGGTCTTGGGAAAGGACACCTGGGAGTGATGACGTCAATGTAGTAGCCTATGAGCATCCAGGTGGTCTTGGGAAAGGATACCTGGGAATGAGGATGTCAATGTAGTAGCCTATGAGCATTCAGATGGTCTTGGGAAAGGATACCTGGGAGTGATGACGTCAATGTAGTAGCCTATGAGCATTCAGGTGGTCTTGGGAAAGGACACCTGGGAATGAGGACGTCAATGTAGTAGCCCTATGAGCATTCAGGTGGTCTTGGGAAAGGACACCTGGGAATGATGACATCAATGTAGTAGCCTATGAGCATTCAGATGGTCTTGGGAAAGGACACCTGGGAATGTTTTGCATTAATTCTTGCAACTTTTCTAAGTCTAAAATTAAATCAAAAGGAAAACATTTAAAAGTGAAAATCTTTGCCAATGAGGCAAGACCTGAGGTAAGTTCATTAATAATTTGAGATGCTGATTCGAATATTATACTCAATAGACATGTATTATTTTATTTTTAAATAAATAAAACATGAACATTAGCCTTATACATATTCTAAGCAACAAGAGTGCTTCAAAAAAGTTTCCCAAATTTAAACCACACTAGTCCTAAGGGTCTGCTTTTGTCTTACCTCAACGAATCAAAGTTTAAACATATTAAAGAAAAAAGTACAGAGGAAAATCGATTTATCAGTTTTTGCCCAATTCCCTCTGCATTCCCTATCAACTCTCCAGTCCCATCATTACTATCACGAAAGGAAATGAATACACAAGCCTGAATAACACATAAGGCAGAGAATCAATAAAGAACTGGCGGTACCTTTAAGGACTCCTTTAAAAACACAGACAAATGGCCAGGCGTGGTGGCTCTCGCCTGTAATCCCAACACTTTGGGAGGCCGAGGCGGGTGGATCACCTGAGGTCAGGAGTTCAAGACCAGCCTGGCCAACATGGTGAAATCCCGCCTCTACTAAAAATATGAAAATTAGCTGGGCGAGGTGGCACGTGCCTGTAATCCCAGCTACTCAGCAGGCTGAGGCAGGAGAATTGCTTGAACCCAGGAGGCAGAGGTTACAGTGCACCGAGATGATATCACTGCATTCCAGCCTCAGCGGCAGAGCAAGACTCCGTCTCAAAAAAAAAAAAAAATACCACAGACAAATATAATGAATTGGTGGTTCAACTAAGGGGTACTTTAAAAGCCTGGTTGTGAAAAATATGCAAACTAAATTATTCTCAAGACAGAAGTATTGCAAATTACAAATTAGGTACTAAAGTCAAAAAAGACAATTAGCCAGCTTGTGGCTTTGACTTTTGTTCTAATTATTAGCAATATATATCCTAATCGTATGAAAACTCAGACAATTCCCACTCCAATCTCTGAAGAAAACCAGGTTTATCAATTGATCAGCAATCATTAGAAAAGTTAAAATCGCCCAAATTCATACTATAACTGACACACTAATTATTGAACAAAGAGGATACAGATTCTTTAATTAAATAAAAAGGTAAACTTTCTCCTTTTTATAATCCTAATTTTTAAAGATTGCTTAAAATATCATCTTTTACTTCTGAAGGGTACAATTATAATGGATGATAAGAAGATACACCTCAAAACTGAGAACAGTAACACACAGAACTTTTTATTTCTGGTGTACATGCTGGTCGAAGTATTTCTCATAAATCTACACCACTAAGCATGGCTGAGAGTAAACAAATCATAGTAATATAAAAAGAACATACGTTCTGAAAATAAAACATTGATTTTTCATTTTCTTAACCACAAGATCACTTAGACTCCCATAAACTCATTAAATAACAAATTTTTTAAACTCAAATAACTTGGCTTATTGTGATAATGGTCAGGAGATTTAATATGCATTCTAAATAATCAATTGCACAGGTTTTTAAACAGCTTTCAAAACTCACCTCATCCTGTAATTATGGAATAACTGAACATAAATGCATTAAAAATGACAAGCCTCACTCTATCAAAGGAAACTCCCATTACCTACGTGTCCTTAGCACCTTACCATTGTGATAGATAAAAACTAAATAGTACAAGAATTTAAGTCTCCATTTAATCTTGAAAAGTTAAGTCTAGAACTTTAAGTCAATTAAATAATTTTATGATACTTTCCAGAAACAGACCTAAAAATAAGGATTCAAATTTAAATGATGAATACCAAATATACCTCTATAGATGGCATGTATATGTATTTTAACATTGAACATTATATAAAAGTTAAACTAAGAATTGAGCTATCTACAGTGTCAGAGGTCAGTATAAAGTTTACCTTTAAGGAGAAGGGGACAATGATGGGTACACAATAGGGGTACTGATAAGTGCTATTTCTTGACTTGGATAGTGACTTAATACAAATTGCATATAAAAAATTAAAAACATAAAACAACCTAGATTTAAACAAAAGGTACAGAGCTTAAGAGTGTAGGGCCAGGCACGGTGGCTCACGCCTGTAATCCCAGCACTTTGAGAGGCCAAGGTGGGCGGATTGCCTGAGCTCAGGAGTTCAACACCAGCCTGGGCAACAAAGTGAAACCCCGTCTCTACTAAAATACAAAAAACTTAGCTGGGCGTAGCAGCATGCACCTGTAGTTCCAGCTACTTGGGAGGCTGAGGCAGGAGAATTGCTTGAACCCCAGAGGTGGAGGTTGCAGTGAGCTGAGATCGTGCCACTGCACTCCAGCCTGGACAACAAAGCGAGACTCCGTCTCAAAAAAAAAGAGTGTGGCGGTACATGCAGGTATGCAGAACCTGGGAAATGGACACAATTCGTCATCTTAATGGAGGAAGGGGTTAAAAAAGAAAGTTTACTCGTGATTTTAACATTTAGAAAGATACAGGCTCACAAAAGCTCTGAAAAACTTGAGGTAACCATTAGTAAAATAAAACATACCTTACAAAGCTTCAGTTTTTTTTTTTAAAGAAAGTTCATACAACAAAAGGAACATAAGAAACCTGAAAATCCTTTTTAATCTCCAAATCCAATACGCAATCCCTATAAAAATTTTTAAAAGAACTTTTAACGGAATTGACAGGCTGATTCTAAATTCATATCTAAGTATAAATGTGCAAAAACAGAGAAACTGTGAAAAGAACAAAAGGTAAGGACTGCCTCTACCAAATTTCAAACCATAGAGTCATTTAAATAATATTGACAGATGAAAAGCAAACAGAAAAAATACAATCCAGAAACAGATTCAAGTATATAGAGAAATTTAGTTTATGATAAAATGTGGTAAAACTTGTGTGGAGTCTCAGTTAAGGCTCAGTCAACAGTACAATGATTCTTTGTACTATTTTTGCAACTTTTTTATAAGTTTGGAAGAATGTGAAAAAAAGTTAAAAGATATGATTTTTTAAAAGAGCAATTCCATATATAAAAATTTGAAAATATAAAACCATCCATGATTCACTCCTAAAAAGAAAAACAAATCCATAAGAAAAATGGGCAAAGGAAACTAACAGGTAATTAGAAGAAGAAATAAAAAAATAACCTATAAGCACGAAAAGCTGGTCAGTCTCACTAGTAATCAGGGAAATGCAAATAAACACCCCAGTGAGATGGCACATTTCGTGCATTAGGTGAAAATATTCTTATTAACATTGGGTAAGACAAAGTGTTGACAAGGATGCGGGAATGAGGACCATAACAGGAAGCTGATAGCTGCGTCAACCTGGATAGGCACTCCTGAGCGCAACGTGGCAGAAGCAGTTTAAAATATGCATCCCCACAGGCCGGGCGCAGTGGCTCACGCCTATAATCCCAGCACTTTGGGAGGCCAAGGAGGGCAGATCACAAGGTCAGGAGATCGAGACCATCCTGGCTAACACAGTGAAACCCCGTCTCTACTAAAAATACAAAAATTAGCCAGGCATGGTGGCGGGCACCTGTAGTCCCAAGCTACCTGGGAGGCTGAGGCAGGAGAATGGCGTGAACATGGGAGGCAGAGCCTGCAGTGAGCCGAGATTGAGCCACTGCACTCCAGCCTGGGCAACAGAGCAAGACTCCGTCTCAAAAAAAAAAAAAAAAAAAAAAAAAACGCATCCCCACAACCCAGCAATCCCACCTCCCAGAACCCACCTTAGAGAAACTCATAAATACGTGCAGGGAGACACATAAAAGGATGTTCATTTTAATACTGTTCATAAGATTAAAAACTACAAAGAAAACATCATCTCCATCAACAGGACAGTGGCTAGACAAAAACATATCTGTCCCTACTGTGAAATAATATGCAGTAATAAAGAAAAACTACACACACCATCGGGAAAGCGCTACAAGACAGGCTAAGCAACTTGCCCAACGCAGATGCACACACGCCATGCCGCCCATGTGTTTCAAAAGCACACAGAGCACCAGAGACTCCATTCTGCCCCAACGCTTGCTTTAAAAACAACTTGTAACAGCACAAACAATAAATTAGAAAACAAATTGAATGTAATACAAACTTCACGCTTGCTTATTTGCAATTTCATCCATGAGAAACGGCAGGAGAACACAGGCCACTGCAGCCAGCAGCGCCCACACAAGGCACACCTGTTTCAGATGGCCAGGCCTCCGCCACTTCCCGCCACACAAAGTCTGCGGCACCAACGGCCCACTCCCACAAAAAAACGCCAGGGTTTTTCCAAGGCCAATGTGATATTTATGGCAGTGCTTATGTATTTCTTAAACTTTAACGTGTTAAACTGCACTACAACTTTTGTTAGATTCCTGTCTTACTGACAAAGGTTTTGAGTGTGGTGCCCCCTCACCCTACCTTCCACCAAAAGCCCTATCATTTCTATCATGCGATTTACACAACAGTGATTTTTAAGCGGCACATGCTGCATTACAGAACTGACTGTATTTCAATAGCTACATATACAACTAACTTGTTTCATTAAGCTGTTAGCACCAAAGTGAGTTTGCAAAGTAATCATGGCAAAGCAGCAGAATCTGCGATGATGACTGCCCCAAGACTCAGGAGGCCTCGTCCTGCTTTGCCATCCACGTGCTAGTAAACTCGGACGAGTGATTCCACCTTGCTGAGGAATAAACCAGGACAGTTCTCCACTAACCAAAGAACTCGTGAACTTATCTGCTGTTCAGTGAGATAACCAGCTGTCGAGGCACTGTGTAAAATGTATATGGTATTCAATGGAAGTGCAGTTGCATTCCTGTTAGGAGAATATGGTAATCATGAGGGGAAAAATGAAACAGCATAACTGCGTGCCCATGCTTTTTAAATCCAAGTCTCAGAACCGAACACCGATCCTTACTTCGTGGTAAGTGTCCTCAAGCTCCCCATCATATATCCAGCGGTACAGGAAGCTCAAAACAGGATGAGACACGAGGCTGAGGATGTGCTGCACCAGAGACCGCATGTACGGGTCTCCTGTTTTTGTGTAGGCGTGGACAGCTGAGGCCAGCTCACCTCCTTTCCTTCCTGGGAGAAATGGAGGAAAATACACAAAAACATACACATTTACACTCATAGTACACACCAGTCACTTCTCACCAACCAAAGACGCCCAAGTAATTGAGATAAAGAGCATTTGTTTTCTTACAGTTAATACCATTTTGGACCTAGAAGCAGCAGTAACATGTCATGATTCAGAAACCAGGAGGTCCAGACTCCAACCCTGGCTTTACACAAGTGTGTGAGTCACTCTTCTCTTTAGGACTGCTGAGGAATTTTTCAGAAACAAAAAGTAGCAAAAAATTGCTGGCTACACAATCTAAAGTTCACATGACTTTTCATGCCTTTTCTACTTGAGACATACTAAGATTCACGCTTCATGGTGCAAAGGAGGGCACAAATATGTATGAAAAACAAAAGTCCTATGAATCAATCCTTGTACTTTTTTTTTGGTATGGTATGCTAGCCCCAACCCATTAACTTGTTTCATAACCCATTAGCTGGCTACAACAGACAGCGTGAGAAACACCGCTCTCTGTAGAGAGAAGAGGCCTCTGGGCCTTGGCCAGAACTACACAGTATGAAGGACTGGGAGTGGCAAAAATCCGGTCTGGAAATAGAAGCACATGAAGAGTTTTTATGTTATGCTAAGAATTCAAGATTTTATTAGACCACTGGTAGATTTTAGGGAGAGGAGTGACAGGATCTGATTTTAAGAAGATGGCTCTGGTGTGTGTACACAAAGTGGGGCTGTGAGATTGAATATGGGGATCGGACAGCAGCTCTTATAACAGTCCCTACAGCGCCAAGGCCAAGCGTACAGGCTGAGCAGAGTGAAGACAGTGAAGGACCCCAGGGGCCCGCTGGACACAGAAAGTGACAGAGGAGTTTGGGGGATCCAGTTCCGGAGAAGCGCTGGGAACTGGAGAAAACGCTGGCGTTTATTTACTGTGCTCCACTTCTCTCTTTTTTGAGGGAAGTGCCAAGAGGTGAGAGAGGAAGGTGTGCAGACAGCAAGATGACCAATGGGGCCCTGCAGATTCTGGGGAACACCCTGGGCAGAGGATGGCAGTGAGAAGGGAACTCTTTGTGTGGCAGATGGCCAGCTCGCCCATCTCATGTCATCCTAACAACCCTAAGAAGTAACTGCTACTAGGATCTCAATGTTATAAACGAGGGAAAAGGCAAAGAGGTTCTTGGCCAAGGTAGCACAAACAATGAGAAAAAATGTCAGAAAGCAACTAGCAATACAGAACCTAGAGCCAGAGAGGCCAAAGCAAGACATGCAAATATGGGAACATCTGACCGAGAGTCACCAACATGGTCCCTGACTGCAGAAGGACTAAAGGCAAAAAGCAAAATGCAAGGAAAGGCGACCAAGGGAGCAGCAAGCACCATGGGGAGCCATAACCAAGGACCACGCAAGAGAGAAATCTTTAAACACGAGACACCCTCCTCTTTCCCACCTCCATCTCAATGCCAGCCCAAGCTTCTACCGTATAAATACTGGGCCACACTGGCAAGTGGTTACGTCCCCTCTTGGTTCCTATCTATCGATTCCTATTGAATCAACATGGCCATTAAGGACAAAAAAGGGCAGGACACAAAAGCAAGCCTGGATGGCGCACCCTACAAACGAGTTCTGAAACAAAGCGAGCGCCGGACGCGCATGGGAAAGACGTGCATGGGAAAGACGCGCATGGGACCTTGGCAGTGGTCCACTAGGGCCGCAAGGGTCTTCAGTCGTATTTTGGGATCATAGGTCCAAACCAGGAGGCGCCGAAGTGTTAAACTACTCTCAAGTCCCAAATTCACACCCTGGTCATCCTCTAGTTGTAGCTAAAAAACAATAAAGATAGAAATGTTTAAGTACAAATAACTACATAGATCACACTTCTTAATCTATATCAAGCGAACATAAGAAAATGATTATACTCATAAAAATGAAGCCAAAGTCCCCTTTAAAAAAAAATAGTATTTTAAAGCTACCTTTAACTGGTAGAACCCCGAAAATTGGCAATTAACTGGCTCTAGGCTACACTGAAACTTGATATTCAAACCTTACAAATAATATTATGAAAAATATTGCTGTATTTTAAAAGTAATGTATGAAGGAACTTAAAACATTCTATATAGCTTCAATTTTGTAACACTTCAAATCATAAAGAAATAAAAATAAAAATAAAATATTTACCTGAGAATGTAAAACAGAGAGCAATCGATAGTATTCTCTGAGTTCCTGGTGCAAGGCGGCACAAAAGCTCTGTGTGGAGGAGAAATATAATTAAAGCACGACACACTCATTACACATTGACTGATTTTAAGTGGAAAGGTATAATGCGTTTACATAAAGTTCAGGTGGGGTGCTACAAGATTTAAATTCAGGTTTTGTCAATAATCTTCTAATCATCTTAATCACCACAATATATATTTTAATAACATGAAAAAAGTGTTGTTCCTTAGTACAAAAAGCATGAACTTTGCAGAAGAGGAATGGAAAAAATATACATGGTACAGTTTTCATGAAGTGTAGTGACTTTAGAGAATGATCCTTTACGATTATATCCCCTGTAGATCTAATTAAACTAAAGAGCTTCTGCACAGCAAAAGAAACTACCATCAGAGTCAGCAGGCAACCTGCAGAATGGGAGAAAATTTTTACAATCTACCCATCTGACAAAGGGCTAATACCCAGAATCTACAAAGAACTTAAACAAATTTACAAGAAAAAAATCAAACAACCCCATCAAAAAGTGGGCAAAGGATATGAAGAGACACTTCTCAAAAGAGGACATTTATGCAGCCAACAGACACATGAAAAAATGCTCATCATCACTGGCCATCAGAGAAATGCAAATCAAAACCACAATGAGATACCATCTCACACCAGTTAGAATGGTGATCATTAAAAAGTCAGGAAACAACAGGTGCTGGAGAGGATGTGGAGAAATAGGAACACTTTTACACTGTTGGTGGGACTGTAAACTAGTTCAACCATTGTGGAAGACAGTGTGGCGATTCCTCAAGGATCTAGAACTAGAAATACCATTTGACCCAGCCATCCCATTACTGGGTATATACCCAAAGGATTATAAATCATGCTGCTATAAAGACACACGCACACGTATGTTTACTGCAGCACTATTCACAATAGCAAAGACTTGGAACCAACCCAAATGTCCATCAATGATAGACTGGATTAAGAAAATGTGGCACATATACACCATGGAATACTATGCAGCCATAAAAAATGATGAGTTCATGTCCTTTGCAGGGACATGGATGAAGCTGGAAACCATCATTCTGAGCAAACTATCAGAAGGACAGAAAACAAAACACCGCATGTTCTCACTCACAGGTGGGAACTGAACAATGAGAACACTTGGACACAGGGTGGGGAACTTGGACACGGGGCCTGTTGTGGGGTGTGGGGAGCAGAGAGGGAAGGCATTAGGAGATATACCTAATGTAAATGACAAGTTAAAGGGTGCAGCACACCAACACGGCACATGTATACATATGTAACAAACCTGCACGTTGTGCACATGTACCCTAAAACTTAAGGTATAATAATAAAAAAATTAATTAATTAATTAAAAAAGATTATATCCCCTGTAAATATTCAGGGTTAAAATGTAATTTTCTTTCATGCTCTTAATTAACAAAATTTTAAAATTGGCAGCTCAATGCCAATCCTCCTAATTTTTGTTCTGTTTGCACTGCTTGTTCTTCTGACCCCTATTAGTAGTAAGAACTTTTCCACACATCTCCAATCTTAAATACTGAAAGGAGGCCGGGCGCAGTGGCTCACACCTGTAATCCCAGCACTTTGGGAGGCCAAGGCAGGCGGATCACGAGGTCAGGAGATCGAGACCATCCTGGCTAACATGGTGAGACCCCTGTCTCTACTAAAAATACCAAAAATTAGCCGGGCATGTTGGCGGGTGCCTGTGGTCCCAGCTACTCAGGAGGCTGAGGCAGGAGAATGGCTTGAACCCAGGAGGCGGAGCTTGCAGTGAGCCAAGATCACAACACTGCGCTCCAGCCTGGGCGACAGGGTGAGACTCCATCTCAAAAAAAAAAAAAAAAAAAAAAAAAAAAAAAACTTAAAAGAGTCAGGTCAAAACAACACGAATAAGAAGCTAGAAGAGGCACCCTCATACACCTGCATCCAGTCCTGTGGCAAGAGCCTTCAGGGATGAGCTGTGGGATGTAACTCCAGGATGCCTGGGGGCAGCTCTGCTGTTCAAGGAGCCCACAGCAGAAGCAGCCTGCAAGGGATAAACCTGTGTTCTTTCTCATTCAGTTTTATCCAGCAAAACTCCATCAAAAAAAATTTTTTTAATTGTTTTTTAAACTTATTTTCTTTAAGTAAATATGTAGGTTGCATACCTTTCTGTATATTTTTAAAATATATCAGCAGTCACCTATAGGTGTATTTTACTGCATTTATGGTTTGTGGACTAAGACAAATGTGAACATTTTCAAGTTTGAAAATGAACATAAAACATACTAATTTTGTAGACACAAAAGGACACGTCAAAAGTGAGGTGTGCAAGAAGAAACGTCCTAGAGTCTGGAATGAGACAGACCGGGGGTAAAAATCCAGGGCTCCCGCTGGAGGTACCGCCACGTGTCAGCCCCTGACGGTATGAACCTCTAGGCTCATCTACATAGGGAGGAAGAATAAATGCGGTAACGTAGGGCAAGCGCCTGGCACAGGGTGGGCACAAAGGTGCTTACTAAACCATAGGTCAGTTTTCTTAGGTAATATTTACAGAGAAAACGACATGGAATCTGCTCAGGCACAGCATCACTCTTTACCAAAACTCCATCCCAGCCCGAGGGCAGGAGGGCAGACACACAAACACATCAAAGCTTTGAAAAACCTGCTGAAATATGCGGCCAGGTGCGGTGGCTCACGCCTGTAATCCCATCACTTTGGGAGGCCAAGGCGGGCAGATCAAGAGGTCAGGAGATCGAGACCATCCCGGCTAACACAGTGAAACCCCGTCTCTATTAAAAATACAAAAAAATTAGCCAGGCATGGTGGCGGGTGCCTGTGGTTCCAGCTACTTGGGAGGCTGAGGCAGGAGAATGGCGTGAACACGGGAGGCGGAGCTTGCAGTGAGCCGAGATCGCACCACTGCACTCCAGCCTGGGTGACAGAGCGAGACGACTCCGTCTCAAAAAAAAAACAAAAACAAAACCTGCTGAAATGATCAAATCATTATCCAACGTGTAGAATCTAAGTATTTATATACAGGTGTATGTGAGTCAGCTTCTGAGAAGTCTATAACCAAAAGAGTGGAAGTGCAGGCAGAGCGCGGCAGCGCCACACACCCTCAGAGGGAAAAGGCCTGTGGTTAGCAGAGGCTGTTTCCGCCTTGGTTCATTAAATGCACATGTAAATTTCACACTTACAAAACAGTATCTTCATTCATATATGATTTTGCTCCATTTGGTATGTCTAGAGCCAGGACACCTCCAAGGCTAACTGTGGGCACTGGTAATACTGACACAGGACATAAATTATGCAAGGCATAAATTAGGGCACACGGTCACCCCACTGAGAGCACACGCTGGCTCTTCAAATAAGATAAATAAACCATCACTCCTTCAGCAACTGGATGGCACCGAGCAATGACTCCAAACAGCAGGAAATGGAAGTAGAACAGAGACAGCTTTGGAACAGAGTGACACGTCACACCCTGGTCCATACCTGCCATCTACTAGTCAGGGCAACTTGGTCAAATCAATCAAACTTGCTGAGGTTCAATTTTCACATCTGCAAAATGGGGACAATTAATGCTTGCCCTGATCATTTTAGAAGGCTGCTATGATAATCGATAAGGAGAAAGAAGATAAAAGAAGAGCCTCTAAAGTCCAGTACTATAAACAGCAGTCCCCGACCTTTTTGGCACCAAGGACTGGTTTTGTGGAAGACATTTTTTCCACGGACCAGGGTGGGATGGGGGGGCAGGGTGGTTCTGGGATAAAACTGTTCCCACCTCAGATAATCAGACATTAGATTATCATAAGAAACATGCAACCTAGATCCCCTGAATGCACGGTTCACAACAGGGATCACAATCCTATGAAACTAATGCCATCACTGATCTGACAGGAGGCAGAGCTCAGGTGGTCATGCCTGCTCGCCCTCCACTCACCTCCTGCCGTACGGCCCAGTTCCTAACAGGCCATGAACCAGTACCGGTCCACAGTCCAGGAACTGGGGACCCCTGCTATAAAACATAATATGATACTACTATAGTGATGATCAATCCATCTCCTGGAATAAAATATCTACATAATGGTTTAGTTATCCTGTATTGATTTTGTGTGTGTGTTTTGCTTCATGTCTATCAAGTTGACTAGGAGCTATCAGTGACACTTGCATAAGATGATGATATAAACCCAGACATGATAAAACACTCCCTTTGGGAAAAGGGACAGGGACTCTAAAATTACAGCTGGCTCCTGAGGGGACGGCCCATCAGTCCTACCTGCCTCGAGAAAGAGCCAGCTCACTCCTATCTGCCCTTGCAATGAGGGAGAGTGGTGGCTGGTCATCGAGCAATTCACTAGACTGGCAAACAGAACAGAAAACCGTGCTAGACTGGGAAGCAGCATCTTTATATGCATTCTCTCCCCACCTTCACAATCCTAGAGGTAATCACTACCCCACTCTACGCAGGAAGAAACTTGTGGCCAAGAGAAGATAACCTGGGCAAGATGACGTGACCATTACAGGAGAAGCCCAAACCGGAACCCTGGGCTGCCTCGCTTCAAAGCTCAAAGTGTGACACCTACTCAGCAGCCACACTGCCACAGCACGCTCCTCCCCACCAGCCACGCTCCTCCCCACCAGCCACGCCCCTCCCCACCAGCCATGCTCTTCCCAATCAGCCATGCTCCTACTCAGCAGCCACGCTGCCACAGCACGCTCCTCCCCACCAGCCACGCTCCTACTCACCAGCCACACTGCCACACTACTCGCCTACTCACCAGCCACACATTCTAACCCACCACCCACACTCCTACTCACTAGCCACATTCCCAACCACCGGCCATGCTCCTACTCACCAGCCACGTTCTTACCCACCAGCCATGCTCCTCCCCACCAGCCACACTGCCACACCACACTCCTCCCCACCAGCCATGCTCTTCTCCATCAGTCACGCTCCTACTCACCAGCCACGCTCCTACCCACCAGCCACAATGCCATAAGTCCTGTGCTATGCTGGGCTTATAGTATACAGTTGTTTTGTGATTCAATAATTTTTGGAGATTTCATTGGCAGTAATTACTGCCCAATAATCAACCTACGGACAAGACCACATGCTGCTTAGCCACAAAGAAGGGCTGGACAGTGGAGATGCCACGGCTCCTATTAGCTGCCCCCTGTCAGGCTCCAACAGGAGGAGAAGCAGCAGCAGCTCCCTCCCAACCATGCGCTGTGCCATCGGCAGTGCCCACCCAGGGCTGTCCAGACAGCCATAGCCAGGATTCCCATCTCCAGCTTCGGCAGTGTTCCCAAATCCTGCCTCACCATGCTGCCTGGGGAATCACGCAGCTGGGAGTGTCCCCTGTTGGCAGGCCCCGTCCCAGCAGGGCCCCTCCTCCACCTTCTGGAGGAGGCAGCAGCAGCTGGGCAGGGCCCCCTTCGAGCGTTTGGAATCGGGCAATGCCAGCTCCCCATGGCCAGCTCTGTCTCACCATTTTCTCTGTATTTTACAGTCCTCCAGCAGTTCCTGAGCCAAACTGCTGTATTCAGTGTCCTCATCAGCACCTACTGTGGTTTCTACTGTCTTGAGTGGACCCTGACAGCTGACTCTCAAAGCTGCTTTACTTGGAAAGAGCCTTAGAAGGAGCTATTTCACAGTAAGATTTCAACTAGAGTAAGCGTTTCCCAAAGTGCGCAGCATCCTAGGAACCATGAACGCACCTGCCCAACGAGTCCGAATGAGCGGTCCAGGCTCCTCTGGTCCGTGTATCTTCTGATTTTATTATGCAACCATCCCAACTCAGAAAGCCTGACTGCTGTGTCTCTCAAAGACCTACTTAGATTTGCCTAAAAAGTAAATACATCAAATGTTAAACATTAAAAAGCAATACTAGAGCTTTAATTAGTATTTTTCTCAAGCACTTCTACTTTTAATACTATAATCCTTAGGCTTCAAGACATAAAAGTTAAAACTAAGATCCCATCACTAAAGGGAAGGAAAGCACATTAAGTGACAGCATGATGGAAAGCACCTCAAAGGGCATGGTGAGCTCATTTCACACCACCCTGCAGTTGGCCTGCGGTGTGGCAGAGAAGGTCTGTGATCTCAGCCACGCTGTGAAAGGGCTAAGAGCCATAGTGTGACCCACACCACAAGAAATGGGCATGGTAAAGGCAGGTTATGGAAAAAGGAAACAAAAGTGGGTGAAGACCCCTGACCTGGAATCCTGCATCAACGCCGAAGGTGCCAAGGGACCTCTGTCCCCTGGGTGCCTCAGCCATCACACAGCAGGATGCAGAAATCGGCTATGGGGCAGCCCCATCAGTAGACGTGAGGAAAGGAGGCACACATTAATCACAAAGGGTCCCCATAACAAAACTGAACGAGCCACAATGGACAGAAATAGAAACCAGAATTCCACAGTGCAATTTCACCTCACACCCGATTCGCAAAACCCCAGTACCACCTTATCAATCAACAGCCACTATCAGGACTTCATGACATGTTTTTTCTTTCTGAATATTTTAACTTAGATTTTATGTTACTGTACCTTTCCTTCTACTTTGTAACAATTTTCAGTGTTGTTCATTTTGATGTTTTTGCCATCTATGCCCTGAAAGACGTACAAAATGTCCCTTACCAGAGCTGCTTCTGTAATTTCCATAGTACCTGCAAAATCATTTTTTAAAGACAGTAATTACTAGACAATATTTTAAGAGACAATAGATATTATGGTGCAATTAGCTTCAGATTAGATATTTGCCACCCCGATGAAATTTACTAACTCAATAAATAAGCTCAAGATGAAAAAGAGTATGAGATTAGAAAGAAACAAGGCGAGTCTCAGTCTACAGGTTGGCCTTCTGTGCCATGAACGCACAGCTGTCAAACACGACATGAGTCTGCAGCTGTGGACAGAGGCTGGACGCGGGAGCCACACACAGGGACAGGCGGAGTGGGGCAGATGGTGGAGACTACTGCGGGGGCTAATAATACTGTGCCAGGATGTCCTCCAGCTCTCAGATGCTCCTCACCTTTGCATTCTACGCAAGGACAGGTACAGGTAACATCCAGAGCTATTTCAGAATCAGCAGATTACGAGCCAACAGGGAAACCCAATCCTCTGTTTTCAGGACACTCATGTATCAAACGCTGCTAACTGTAGTGTTCTCAATAAAGAAACTCAAGCTTCCTTTTGGAATCTAGCAGGGCTTTAAAACCCTCCATGAGGTATTCATCTCACCATTGAGTAATTCCTCAATGACTCTCTTAGACGTGCCAGGCACTGTGCTGAGCACTGGCACCAGAAATGAAAAGACATAGCCCCTCTGTGGCCTTAAGACTTTGGTAGAAGAAGGTGACTTTTACTGGGGGCCTAACCCAGCCTTAAAGACTTTCCCAGGGAAACGGCAGGATGAAAACAGACAGGGAGAATGTGATGAGGAACAGCAAAGACGAGAGATGTGGAGGGAGGAGGCCACATGGAAAAGCAGCCAAAAAGCAGACTGTGCTGGGAGGAAAAAGCCCAGGTGGCCTGGGGTGAAAAGCCAAACTCCCCAAGGCGCCGCAGACCATCAGGGACTCTGGACTTCATCATAAGAACCAGAAGAAACCACTAAAAGGTCTGAGGTGGGGTTCCTGGGCCGTACCTTAAAATAAGGAAAGGCTGAATTCCAAGTGTTCACAGAAAAGCTGTATTAACATAGATCCTTACTCACCACCCGTATCCCCTTCTCTCCTGGACCTTGTCATGTTGCGAGACACAGCACTGGGGACACCTTTTGAGGTAGTGGTTTGTGAAGAAGGCTGATTTGCAGTTAAAGTCCATGCGAGTCGTGACCCCAACTGCTGTCGAAGGCAATCTCCTACTCCCGGAGCTTGATTAGACTGTCTAAAAAAAGAAACATGTATTATCTTCTAATAGGCT
The DNA here is from genome assembly GCF_029289425.2 of Pan paniscus. Taxonomy (NCBI): domain Eukaryota; kingdom Metazoa; phylum Chordata; class Mammalia; order Primates; family Hominidae; genus Pan; species Pan paniscus. Next base: position 114,047,698 of record NC_073263.2, read on the forward strand.
ATTCGCTGAAGAGACAAAAGTGTCCCTAGAAATTTCTCTTGTATTACTATCGTGAATTACATAAATTTATAAATCTGGTATAGCTGATACCATGACTTTACCCTAACCGAATATATCAATAACAGACAGTCCCAAGTCCCTTGAACTTGGTCAAGCCTCCTTGTGACCCTTGGCCTAGCGTTCGGACCCAACACAGCAGTGGAAAAATCATCTTACTGCTACCTTACAATATATAGTTCTTACCATTAATATCAAAATCTATTTGGCTTTTCTTTATAAACATATAACATACCTTACCCACCCCATAACCACTTTGAAATTCTCTACTTATTTTAACTTCAAAATCCACAACTCTCGTTCACTCCCCATGTACTGAGCAGAGGAATCGAGTCACTGTGACACTGCCCCAGGCGCCTGGCCTCACCTGTCTTCAGCCTTCAGAGTGCTCACTATGAAAAGAAACTGCAATTTTCAATTAACTGCTAAAGTATACAAACGTATAAAATCTAAGGCAAATGCATATTCAAGGTCAAGATGGCTTGTCAGCAATTTTGAGACTATGTCAAAGTTGTTTTTTGAAAAATGTAAGAACCTCATAGCTGATTTCTAATAGCGTCAGTTTTGACAGCTGCAACAAAAATATCACTTCCTGGGACTACAAAACACAAAAATGAGAACCTCAGCTGCTCTACAGTTTCCAGGTGCCAGAGCTTGGATTTAGTACTGGTGCAATACTGGGGGGGTTTATCCATAATCCACTCGTGAAGTAAGGAGAACAGGAAAGAACTGAAACAGTTCTTATTTTATTCCATTTTCATCAGGAGAGAAGTCAACAACATTCACTAAAACTATGTCTCTGGGCATAGTTCTAAATTTAAGAGGATGATTCTAAAAGACTTTCAGTTCAAAGTTCTCTATACAGATTTTTAATAGGATAATAATTCAAATTCTGAGGTATAAATGAGAATGTCAATTGATTCTTTTAGCTGGAACTTAAATTCTAGATTAAATGTGTCAAGTTCTGTTTTTAAATGCTTTGCGTTTTCTTCATAGAACACTAGACCCCATTGGTAATCCATATGTATAGAACACACATTCTGTTTTCAAGTATCTTGAACATAATTGAATAAATCACAAAATGATTTATAATTCTATTACACTCACATGGAAAACACCATTTATTTGATGCTAAATCCTTGGTCACTGTTTTTCTGGAAAAATATCTACTTTATGATAATCCACTTTAATGCGATTTCCGGGAACCAACTATGGCAAAAAGCAAAGCCACCCGTTTATCTACATATAGGAAGAATGTGTAATTAAAAACAAAGAAAAACAAAGTTCCATCCATGAATGACAATGGCGCCTGCTTGATTCTCAGCTGTAAATCCTGTATTTCTTGAAAACATGCTTGGACCACATACATAAAACCTTCGTTGTGCATTCCTGCATTTCATCATCTTAATTCATATGCACTAAAATGTCACGATCCTTAAAGACCTCAGCACTCAAGGAAAGTTCAACCTTATTTTATTTTACTTAACAATTTACTAAAGAATCCAATGAGGAGAAAAACATACATCAATGAAGAGGCCACTATTCCCTAAGGAAAAATCTGAGCGCACAGTCAGAGAGCCTCCAGATGAAGGGCTTTGCACAGGGTACTTCAAGCTCCTTCGTGATGGGCACTTCAGTGACAGGTGAGAGCTGGCCAGAGCTTGTGGATTACAAAGTGGAAGGAACTCCTGCTGTAGCATAGCTCTGAAGAGGAGTAACGCTCGGAGATGGAGTGCATCGGACACAGTGCCCAGAACACCGTCTGGCACATATGAGGCCCCACTGATACTGTGGGTGAACACCAATGTCTGGTTAACAGCCTGCAGGCGTCTCTGTTTCTAACACATAGAGAATCTATACACGTCAGCGTGGCCTTACCCTGGGAGGAGAGATTGTGGCGCAGGCGCGGGGCCACTGAGGGCACACAGGCCAATGCTGCTGATGCCACTGCTGCCCACGCTGCCGGAGCTCTGGGCTGACTGGGCACTCCGATCCTGGTAGCTCAGGGGAAGGGTCTGAGGCCTGGCATAGTAGTAAGGGGTTGAGTGGGCATCTCTTGGTAAGGCCTGAGCAAATAACGTAGCATAGCTAGAAACCTGAAAAGAGAAACACACTAAGAGCAGAGACAGGAAATTACAGAACAGTCTTCCCAAACCTAAAAAGGTCATTTATATTCAGATTTTCCTTCTATTTCTGTAACTGGATTTGGATTCCATACTTTATTAAACAATAAATTAGATGTTATGCTTTTGAAATATGCCTAAACTGATAAAGTTTTAGAAAATTTTCTGAACTCCAACAACCACTACATCATCTGATAACTAAACACTCACTCTGATCCAAGCAAACTGAAACTTGAATAATTTTTTAAAGTTAGGCATTATTAAAGAATGATTGCCCTCTATATATTCATATCTATATGGTTTACATGTATATTAATATATAATGATTGCTCAGACAAAGCCTTTAGCAATAGACAGAACTCTTTCACCCACACGCTTCAAACTCTTTGCACTCCCATGTCTCTGGTGGGTACTTTATTATACCAGACTCTGGGGCACAGAGCACTGGAATCACTCTGACATACTGCAGGGGACAGACACTGAGCCCGGTGATGACAGGGTTTCACTGGCACAAAAGTAAAGAATGCTCATAACTGAGAGCATGAAAAACTCCTAAAGGGTCTTCTAGTTCATAAAGAATTACCTATCAGTGCTGATATTAGTAACTTCACAAAGTAAACATTTTGAAAACTAACCATTTATTCTCTATTTAATCACCCATTGTTATGTCTGAATAACAAAATTCTGAAAAACATTATCAGGAAACCACACTGACTAAAAATGTCCTTAAAAAGAAAAAGGAAAAGAAATCTCTTGACATTCCATGACCAGACAAGCTTGTTGCTTTCCTAGCATTATTTTCTTAGATGCAGAAGTCGTTTCCTATCAAAGTCAGCCAGGGTGTCCCGACGGACACGACGCTGCACAGGCAAAGCCACTTACCTTGCTTGGCTGCCTGCGTGGGTCCTCACTGAGGCTCAGCAAGAGGTAGAGTATTGACCATTTATTTTTCAAAACTCCCTGTTTGGAAAAAAGTTAATATTAAAAGAACGATTTTATACTACTCTCCAGCCTTATTTTCCTCTTTCCTGAACTGTATTTCCAAACTAGAAATGCATTTTAAAATTCACATAGTAACGTCAAATCTAACAATTCATAAGTATTTTCAACAGTGCCACCCATCCGAAGGCGGAAGCAAATGTCCTCATGCAACCAACAACCTTGGATCTTTCCTTCCCTTATTAACTAGCTCTAAAGTCCCCAAGAAGAAAAGTTTTTTTAAGTTACCCTATTCCTGAATAACAGTATCGTCTCCCCTGAAATAATTCTTATAATGTCCCCAAAACCGTAATTATGAGACAAAGCCATCATAAAAATATGTGAATTATTTTTTCCTTTATCAACATCCCATTTAAGCCACAAGCACAAGTTAGTCTCAGCATCATGTGTACCTAAAGTCAAGATGTAGGTCTGGGCCGGGAACAGGGGCTCACGCCTGTAATCCCAGCACTTTGGAAGGCCAAAGCAGGTGGACCACTTGAGGTTAGGAGTTCGAGACCAGCCTGGCCAACATGGCGAAACCCCATCTCTACTAAAAACACAAAATTAGCCAGGCGTGGTATCACGCACCTGTAGTCCCAGCTACTCGGGAGGCTGAGACACGAGAATCACTTGAACCTGGGAAGCAGAGGTTGCAGTGAGCTGAGATTACACCACTGCAATCCAGCTGGGAGACAGAGCAAGACTCCGTCTCAAAAAAAAAAAAAAAAAGTGGGTCTGAAGCACTTAGCTGTCAAGATAACAAACCCACAGGTTTCTATGCAAGGGTTATCATACAGATTTCATTAATTTCCAATTGTGTATCACACCAGTCTGATTCGCAAACAGCAGCCAAACCTCAGTATACTCTATTCAGACAGCCTTACCTTTTGCATGCACATGTAAGTACCTTTATTTACATAACAAATTATGGGATGATTGCTTATATTATGTAAACTCTCCATTATATAAAACATTCTCTGAAAGTTTCTTTTAAAAGTAAGCTCATCCCAGGTATTTAAATTACTGTCTAACTTTAAAAAATTGGTTGACATAGGCTTTTTCAGAAACTCAACTAATCCCCAGCCAGGGCCACGAGGATAAGAAACAGACCCAGCCCTGATGGAGTGTGTCTCATCACAGGCAACAGACAAGTGGGCAGATGCAACGTGACAAATGGCACTTCACAGCTCACAAAAGGGCTTCTGGAGGAGACTCGAGTCTCCTAGAAAGATGGACCGTGTAGAGGGAGGGACAGGAATGGTGAACACAGCAACCTGACAAAGGCCAGGAGTCAGGAGGGAAGCTGACATCGGAATGAGGCCTCCACGCTGCACCAAGAAACTTGGATTTGGAGGTAAAGCCAACAGCAGGAAGCCTGCGAAGGACGTCCTAGGCAGAGGCACCATCACTGCACAAGTGACGAACATGCTGGAGGGGACAACATGAGAGGAAGACCGCTGTTATCTGGAGGGAGATGCAAGCAGCTGAATGCAATGCAGTGAGCCGAGTGTGTGCTCAGGCATGTGTCCCCGGTGAGTCCCTGCAAGCCAGCAACAGGGGCCCGTGAGGCTCAGGCACTCAGGCCCAGGACCAAGGAGCCAAGCTGCTGCCAACCTTTAGCTCTTTCCACACATTAAATCCTGTCATCGTCACAACCACACTATGACAGGGCTTATTCTCTTCATGCCATAAATGAGAGAACAAAGGACAGCAAATCTGAATAACTCACCCAAATCACAGAGCTACATGCAGGGTTCAAACCCAGGTCTGCCCAACTCCAAAACGGACAAATGAGAGATATAGCTGGGGAGTCAAGATGACACTCAGGTTCTCATGGGGGGCAAGATCAATGGTGCTGTCATTCACCAAAAGAGAGAACACAGAAGAAAGAGCAGGCAGCGAGCGGGTGGATGCAAATGGACGCCCAGAGGGGTGGAACAAGACGCAACACTTCCTTCAGCTCAGAGGATGCCAAGTTGTGAGTCCCTGTGGGAGTTTCCAGGAAGTCTCTGAGTGAAATGACCGGTAGGTGAAGGGAAAGACGGCAGGAAATGTTCTACCTTTGCACTAAGAAACCGCTAGGTTAAAAATCTCAGATTATATTTTAGCAAAGATGTATCTGAGGGTGAAGGGTGAAGAAATTTCAAAAATGAACAAAATTATGCACCAAAAACTTAGCAAGTGACATAAAGGAGGAGGCAGCATTTTTTAACTATAAAAAGAGCAAGTATAAAACACCCAGGATCTCTTCAGTCTGCTGAAAACCGTTTGATACGAAGGTGTGGACGGAAACAGGGAAACCACAGGAGACAGTGAGGCAGTCTGGAAACACCACCAGCAACACTACCGGCTGGAGCAACTATGGGAATACCACCAGCCAGGACCCACTAGGGAACACCACCAGCCACGACCCACTAGGGAACACCACCAGCCAGGACCCACTAGGGAACACCACCAGCCAGGGTCTACTAGGGAATACCACCAGCCAGGGTCTACTAGGGAACACCACCAGCCAGGACCTACTAGGGAACACCACCAGCCAGGGGCCACTAGGGGAACACCACCAGCCAGAAGCCACTAATGACCCTGAGACCAGAGAGATCAGGCTGGAGACAGCAGCTGCAGGGTCCAGGAGGGCCCAACACAGGGCAGGGACTGCCCTCAGGAGCTGTGGGCACAGCTACGCCACTGACAAACAGCTGCCCAGCAGCAGGGGAGATGAGTTTAGTGTCACCCCTCTCCCAACTCCAGACTCACCCTGGAGCTTAAGCCAGCTCCAGCTGAAGCCAACCGGGAGACACACAGCGAGAGGCCAGGAGTATAATCTGCCAGGCCTGGAGAGCACAGAGTGGGCAGGAGTGGGTAGAGGAGAGATCTGGCGGAGGAAACCAGATCGTTCCCACCACTCTGGCAGTACAGATGCTTTTAACCATCCGAAATCACTTCAGACCTGCCACCTCAGACTCTGAACTACAGGACCGCAAGTTCAGATACAAAACTTTTAAAACTGTGCACAAACTGAATTGTACGTGAAGAAAGTCTTATCAGGACATGGTAAGATCTAGAGGAACACCAAATAAACATCTTTGCAAAGCAGCTGTTTAGTGCCCAGCACAAGAGCTGATCTCAGCTTTCCTGGCACTGCCACACCAGAACACCCGTCATCAACAGGGCACCACCTACCATGCCGCCACAGCACCTGCACGCTGTTCCCTGCCCTCGAGGCCACAGTCCTGCCCGAGCAGTGCAGATGCACAATGTTCTAGTTCTACTCCCCTCATAAGCCACCCTCCCCCTTCGGACTTTCCTGCTCAGCCATGCTTCAAACCCAGCTCAGGAACACCACAGCACTCTACTCCCGTCTCCACGTCAACCTGGACCCTCCTTCCACTCCGGACTCCTTCCTCTAGGTCTAACAACAACAAGAGCAAACATTCGACTGCACCTTTGACCTTTCGTCCCCATGGTCTGCACAGCACACCCACACACGGGGCCCTAACTAAGACAAGATAAAAAATTAGGATCAACAACCTTCACACTTCTGCGGAGCCATTTTTAGCAAAATGATGGAATGGCTACTAACCTGAATCTACTATTCTACTTTGTATAATCGTTGGTCTTATACTATTATTTCCTAGTATTTTTCATCATGTTTCAGTCATGCAATGAAAAAGCCAAGCAAGTCAGTTTTGGGGGCGAGCCCTAGGGAGCGGGCCACTATTTAAAACATTGATATTTAGGAATAAACATTCAGAGCTCCAAACAAAATTTTGGAAAACAACCATTTTAAGTCACAAAGTGTCTAAATAGGGCCAGGTGCGGTGGCTCACGCCTGTAATCCCAGCACTTTGGGAGGCCGAGACGGACAGATCACGAAGTCAGGAGATCGAGACCATCCTGGCTAACACGGTGAAACCCCATCTCTACTAAAAATACAAAAAAAAAAAAAAAAACAAATTAGCCGGGCATGTTGGCGGGCGCCTGTAGTCCCAGCTACTTGTGAGGCTGAGGGAGGAGAATGGTGTGAACCCAGAAGGCGGAGCTTGCAGTGAGCCCAGATTGCGCCACTGCACTCCAGCCTGGGGCACAGAGCAAGACTTTGCCTCAAAAAAAAAAAAAAAGTGTCTAAATATGTTTTCATCCAATGGCTAATATTAACAAATACAACAGCTTTTACTAGATGAAATCCCCCTTTGGGGATCTTGGTAAGGCTAAGAATCTGGAGAAATATGGTATCCAATAAGCAAATCTTTTTAACATACAGTGTGTAGAAAATGGTTTTAAAAATGGAGAAAGATTTAAGAAAAGCAAATGATACAGCAGTTTGAAATAATTTGCCTGGAAATGAATGGACAAAAAAGGTTCCTATTTCTTACTCTGTAAACATTACAAAGATAATATCGCAAATATTATGGAAAAAAGCATGCTTAAAACAGTGAATCCAAGTCAAACAATTAAGGAATCAAAATGGGCAGCAAATGAACTAAGCTTGTTTCAAGAGCACAATATAACAACAGAGGAAGACTCAAAATAAAAGAGTTTAATTACTAGCAGCATTAGGCCTGACTCAATCATTTTCACTGTGTAACACTAACAGTATTTGTTGCGCAAAGCACTAAACCTCTCTAGATTCACTTTCTTCTCCATAAAAGGAAAGAAAGCGGGATGAACTAAGTTCCTTTATAGTCAGAAATCACAAAAATCTCACCCTATGATTCAATTAATGTATTGGTATGCAGGCTGCCAAAATCTTTTATCAAAATACAAGGCTGGGCTTGGTGGCATGCACCTGTAGTCCCAGCTACTTGGGAGGCCCAGGCAGGAGGATCGCTTGAGCCCAGGAGTTTGAGACCAGCCTGGGGAACACAGCGAAGCTGCGTCTCAAAAGAAAAAAAAAGGTCAGAAAAATCATTCATTTTCAAGTATCAATATCCAACCACATTCAAAATCAATTTTTTCGTTATTCACTATGGCAGTACAAATTATGACCCAATGAATAAAGTTTATCAGTCAGATAAAGTTTAGCTATTATATGAAGATAAGACTTCTACCAATGTGCTTCCTCCCAGCAGTAATTAAGTGACTACAATAAAAACTCACACATTCTGTTGACTTTCCCAGTGCAGCTTCATTCATCTTTATAAGCAATTTAGCATTAAATCCAGCTAAAACTTCTAATACTGAAGCTCACACAAAAAAAGCAAATGCTATCTATAATTAAAAGCAATTACCAATTATAGAAAAGTTTAATATGATACCACAAAAAACATTCAAAGGTTCCTATACCACTCATCATATCCTCAACAATGAGTGCAATGACCTCCAGAATTCTGCACTGTACCTGTGAATGAAGTTTTCTGTGGAGTTCTGAAAATAATGCAGCATCTGCTTCTCTTCGTTGTCGAATAACTGAAAAGACAGAAAGAAAATAAGTGTGGTAATTACAAACACCAAAATTCATTCTTATGATGCTATTTCACCTACAACACCATAACTCGCAAGTGATGAATTCGGAGTCAAAAGTCACTGTCAAATTAGATGATGAGCAACTTTTAAGCTCTATGAATCCGATCAATTCATCTAACCTCCCTGATGTTTGTAAAGTACGGAAAATATTAGGCTGGGATCAAAGAGTTTATGTGAAAATTAGGTAAAGTAATAGAAATAATGGGATTATTTACAGTCCATCTACAAATATTAATAAACAGTAAGGCAAGCTATGATCACTGTAACCAGTTAACAGTGGTCACCTGGAGGTAGGGATGGAAAGTGAAAATATTAGGAATCCTGAATCCAAGGGCAGTAAGTTAAGTACAATATTCATGGTCATTCATTCCACTTGGAAACTACATATCCTAAACATTTTTGTTAAGATACACAGCAGGCTGGGCGCGGTGGCTCACACCTGTAATCCCAACACTTTGGGAGACTGAGGCAGGTGGATCACAAGGTCAGGAGATCGAGACCATCCTGGCTAACACGGTGAAACCCAGTCTCTACTAAAAAATACAAAAAATTAGCTGGGTGTGGTGGCGGGCGCCTGTAGTCCCAGCCACTTGGGAGGCTGAGGCAGGTGAATGGCGTGAACCCAGGAGGCAGAGCTTGCAGTGAGCCGAGATCACACCACTGCACTCCAGCCTGGGCGACAGAGTGAGACTCTGTCTCAAAAAAAAAAAAAAAATACACAGCAATGTTTCATCTTGTTTTAGTATTAAATGTCATAATCACTGTTTCAAAATAAAATTCAAAATAGCTTATTAATTTTCATCCACCAATTCATTTGATTAACAAATGTCTTCGGCTGTTCCAGCTACACTTACAAATTATCTGAAAGCAGTTGCAGCGAATGAGAAGTTCATTCTATGTTCTGTTCCATGAAGGAGGAGAAGCTGCGGTCGTATTGGGTTCCCTGGGGGAAGAGAACCTACTTTGCTCACATTTACAACACTGCAAACATCACCTGTGCACAGGTGCCTCTCAAAGAAGCTGTTACACCCACTAGAAAGGTGCCACTTTCAAAGGCTAACTTATAACTTCAATACTCTCTAATGAACCTTTGTATGTATCCCATTTTAGTAGTATGACTTTATAAAAAGCTCATCAGCCAATCACATTTAGCATTAAATGTTCTAATTCATCTGTACAAAGATAATGACTGACTTTACAGCCAACCCCATATTCTTCAGCTAAAAAAGGATCTTGGTATGAAGCACATACCAGAGATTACATAATCTAATCGTAACTGTACATTCAACTCTTCCTATATGGAAAAGGAAAGCTATCTTAAAACATACTATGTAAAGTGCATTAAACAAAATGAATGCAATTAAAATTTAATATAATTTACTGTATTTACAACATATAAATAGACTCAAAATACAACCATGAAATCAAGCAAGTGACGCTCTTTCTATAGAATGAGATTGGCACTAATTCATACATGCACTACAGTCACAGCACAATAAAATAAGAATAAAAATGAACACATAGTATTTACAAAATAAGTGATGTTTCTCTATTAAATTGATTCTCTATTAAATTTTAGCACATCTCCAGTTACAATGTACCCCACCTGCCAGTGTGGAAAATGTTTTGTCACACATGATGACTTTTGCAATTTGTTTCAATATAAAACATACTAGCACTTTATATTTGAGGTCGGTTATATCAAATGGAAAATTAACTTTTCCATATTATTCCAAAGAGCAGAGCTACCATAACTCAACTAATCTATCAACAACTGTAATCAAATTTCAAATGTCTAAGCATTCATAAAACATGACAAATTAACAGTGCCTATCACAGGAAAGGACTATAGGTGCTGAAGGAGGTGGTGCTCACTGGAGGGTCCCAAGAAGAGTTGGGGACACCTGCTGGGGACACCCCAGAGGCACCTGAGTCAGTCAATACACAACATGCCTTAATCTCAAAACACAACACCCACAGGAAACAAACTCTACATTGCTGCAGTTTTCTTCTTTAAAAGGAAAATCCCAGATTCCCTCGAATATCCACTGCAACAAAGTAGCTGTCAGTTCCTTATGAGTTTAAACAAACTTTATTTTTAGCTACTATGACACACTTATAGTAGTATGTTTAAATATGTGTAATATGCTCACTGCGAGGCCATGAAATGTAACTTTGTAAAGGAAATGGTCTGTTTATCACAGTACCTAATTGTTGGAGTCTTCAGTAATCATCTAAAATGTGTAAAATGGTTTAGGGTTCAAGAGGAGAGTATAGTGTTCTTATGTTGTTATATAGACATTGAGGAAAATAAATTTTAATATGTTAACAGCAGTATAAATACCCCATTTTTATTCCCCATCTTAAATAATACATGCACACTCAGCAACACCAAAGCTCTGCATCGTAACAGCAGATGGATCATTTCAGACTCCCACTTGCTCGTCCAGCCCTGAACAGGCAAAAGCACTATGTCTAGGTGAAGTACTCTGGGTCACACCCTCAACTCTATCCAGAACTGACTCGCCATCCAGTGCACTCACACAGGTCTAAAGTGGGACCGCCACAGACCATGGGCCAAACACAGTTCATAATGCAACAGCCAGGGGTGGAAAACTGTGCCACGCAGGACTTCTAGAAGGTGTTATCACTAAGACCCAAGGCCAAATGGACTTCTAGAAAGTGTTATTACTGAGACCCATGGCCAAATGGGCTTCTAGAAGGTGTTATCACTAAGACCCAAGGCCAAATGGACTTCTAGAAGATGTTACTACTGAGACCCATGGCCAAATGGACTTCTAGGTGTTATTACTGAGACCCAAGGCCAAATGGACTTCTAGAAGGTGTTATCACTAAGACCCAAGGCCAAATGGACTTCTAGAAGGTGTTATTACTGAGACCAAAGGCCAAATGGGCTTCTAGAAGGTGTTATTACTGAGATCCAAGGCCAAATGGGCTTCTAGAAGGTGTTACTACTGAGACCCAAGGCCAATGGACTTCCAGAAGATGTTATTACTGAGACCCAAGGCCAACATCTACTCCACTTGGACAGTTTAACGGGGAGGCCCCAGCAGGGAAATGCACTGACCTTCGCACAGGCCTCTTTTCTAGGCCAACTGAAAAGCACCACTGCGTTTGGCTTATACAGCCCAGAGAACTGTAAGGATGAAGAGCTGGCCACCTGGAAAAACCACCTTTCAAACAGGACAGCTCATGTGTGGCGGCTCATTACTCAGAGCCGAGCTTCCCCTCAGACTCTTCAGAGGTGAAGCAGGGTGGCAGAGCCCTGCCAGGGATAATCAGATAACCTACTCACCAACCAAAAGCTAACAAATGGAAAGCTTTCTTCTCTAAGGTGCCAGGATTTGCAAAAGCTTTATGCACCATCCCAGAATTAAACATTCTAAAGTATTATGTTCTAATAGTTCTGACTCTACAACAGAATTGACTTGTCCTTATTTTGTACCAATATTAAAATGCGCTTGGGAACTACATACACACCTACGCACATACATACATACATCTGCTTAAGCTCTGACAAGTTTAAGAATCCAACACATGACATTTAAGAAAAATACGTACGCTCTTTCTTGATTTTTTCAGCTACTAAAAATTCATCTCTTTCAACAGTTGGGGCGAAGTTGCTGCCAATCACCCGCACAGCATACTGGAACTGCTGGGCTACATCAGCTGAAAGGCAAACAAAAGGATGTGGATTGTTACCAACCAGGTTACGTTCTGGTCACCTGAAGCTTCCAGTTCAAGACAGTGAACTAGTAATAACATCTATCTTCCACCTCCCCAAGGTCTTAACTGAGAGGACAGAAAAGCTATTAAGAAATCAAAACAGAATGAATGAATGAAATAAGAGTTCAATAAAATAAGAATGAGAACAGTAACACACCAGAGAGTCTGAAAAATCCTAGATAACAAAAAACAAACTGGCTCAGTAATCACGAAAAGAAAAGGAACAGAAAGGGTCACATCCCAACACATGAACAAGAGGAGAAGGCCGGGTCAGGAGAGCCTCTGAGAAACTCCCGGGTCAACACACACAAAAAGCCAGAAGCAGGTCACTCAACAGTCAAAATAGACAGTTAATTTGCATTTGCACCTCTAGATGAAGATGACAGCTTAAACGCATGTGCCTCTACTCCCTTCAAAAACACCATAAAATTCAGGATAAAGGAGTTTTTAAAACTAAAAGCATAAACCAACAAGGACAAAGAAAACAAAGCAGAAAGGAATCAGAGAGAAGTCAAAAAATGTGAGAAGCTGGACTGCAGATGGATGTGTGGTAACTGATTCAAGAGGACAATGAAACCTGAACACTAAATGTCCGTCAAGTTAAGAATGGGGAGAGGGGAGTGGGAGGAACAAATGTCAAGAAGAAATAACAGTTCCCACTGCAGAGCCCAGGCAGGCTCAGGAAAGGAAGGAACTGGATACTTTCAGGATGCAGAAGCAAGCAGGGCTGAAGGGGGAGACCTGGCTGCAAGTTTGGATGGAAACAGACTCCTGGGTCCTCCACCCAATCCCACGCTGCCAGACAACCACCGAGACCCACCCAGCAAGCCTGGTCTGGATGGACACTAGGGTGGCCCCGGTCCCTAAGTAAAGGTAACAGACAACTCAGGGATCCCCAGTCCTTCCCAGAACTCCAGGATGCACAATTTGTCTATGGGAAAACTGATCAGCCCAAGAGAAAAGAGAGACAGATGGTGATGAGTGGGGATCCCCAACAAGCACACGGGTCTTTGTCAGATTCAGACAGACCACAGAGATAGTGCAGATCTGGTTCCAATCACCATATTAAAGAAAATATCACAAAAAGTGAGTCACATGAAACTTTTGTTTTCCCAGTGCATGTAAAAGTTAGGTTTAATATACTGTGGTCTATTAAGTGTGGAACGGCATTATGTCTAAAAAGAAAAAATCATATACACACCTTAATTCAAAAATACTTTATTGCTAAAAAATGCTAACAATCATCTGAGCCTTCAGCAAGTCGAAATCTTTTTGCTGGTGGAGGGTCTCACCTTGATGTTGACGACTACTGACTGACCAGGGCGGTGGTTGCTGAAGGCTGTGGCAATTTCTTAAAACAAGACAACAATGAAGTTTACCACATCGATTGACCCTTCCTTTCGTGCTTCTTCTCTATAGCATGTGATGTTGTTTGATAGCATTTTACCCACAGTACAACTTCTTTCGAGACAGAAGCCAGTCCTCTTAAACCCTGCCACTGTTTTATCAACTAAGTTTATGTAATATTCTAAATTCTTTGTTGTCATTTCAACAATGTTCACAGCACTTCAGCAGGAGTAGATTCCATCTCAAGAAACCACTTTCTCTGCTCATCGATAAAAAGCAACTCCTCATCCCTTCACATTTTATCATGAGATTGTGGCAGTTCAGTTACCTCTTCAAGATCCTCTTCTACTTCTCTTGCTATTGCCACCACATCTGCAGTTCCTTCCTCCACTGAAGGCTTGAACCCTCAAAGTCATCCATCATGGCTGGAATCACTTTCTTCCAAACTCCTGTTAATGCTGACAATTTGACCTCCCATGAATCACAAATGATCTTAATGGCATCTAGAATGATGAATCCTTTCCAGAAGGTTTTCAATTTACTTTGCCCAGATCCATCAGAGGAATCACTATCTATGGCAACTATAGCCTTATAAAATGTGTTTCTCAAGTGATAAGATTTGAAAGTTGAAATTACTCTTTGGTCCATGTTCTGCAGAACAGATGCATGTTAGCAGGCATGAAAACAACTCCAGGTGCATTCTCAACGAGCAGTAAGGAATCTTTTTCTGGGCAGTAGACCTTAATAGGAGGCTTAAAATATTCAGTAAACCATGCTACAAAAAGATGTGCTGTCATCTAGGCTTTGTCGTTTCATTTCTAGAGCACAGGAAGAGTAGATTTAGCATAACTCCTAAGGGCCCCAGGATTTTTGGAATGGTCAACGAGCACTGGCTTCAACAACTTCAGTCACCTGCTGCATTAGCCCCAGACAAGAGTCGGCTTATTCTTTGTAGCTCTGAAGGAAGGCACTAACTTCTCCTCTCTAGGAATGAAAGTTGGCATCTTATTAGACGCCAATAAGATGGCGTCTTATTCCAATAGAAGGGTGTTTCACTTACACTGAAAATCTGTTGTTAGTGTAGCCACCTTCCCCAATGATCTCAGCTAGATCTGGATGACTTGCTGCAGCTTCTCCATTAGCAGGTGCTGCTTCACCTTGCATTTTTATGTTATGGAGACAGCTTCTTTCCTTCAATCTCGAACTAAAAACCCCTGCTAGCTTCTAACTTTTCTTCTGCAGCTTCCTCACCTCTCTCAGCCTTCACAGAATTAAGGTCTTGCTCAAGATTAGGTTTTGGCTTAAAGGAATGCTGTGGCTGGTTTGATCTTCTATCCAGACCACTCAAACTTTCTCCATATTAGCAATAAGGCTGTTTCAATTTATTACTCTTGTGTTCACTGGAATAGCACTTGTAATTTCCTTCAAGAACTTTTCCTATTCAATCACAACTTGACTAACTGGCATAAGAGGCCTAGCTTCTCGCGTGTCTCAGCTTTTGGCATGCCTTCCTCACCAAGCTTAACCATTTCTAGCTTTTGATTTAAAGTGAGAGGCATGTGACTCTTCATTTCACTTGAACACTAATTTCTTTTTTTTATTATTTCTTCTAAAAAACAAAAAGCGGGATACATGTGCAGAACGTGCAGGTTTGTTACACAGGTACACGTGTGGCAGGTTTGTTACATAGGTATACGTGTGCTGTGCTGGTTTGCGGCACCTAATGACCCGTCCTCTAGGTTCCCGCCCCTCACCCCCTACCCTCCAACAGGCCCAGGTGTGTGTTGTTCCCCTCTCTGTGTCCATGTGTTCTCACTGTTCAACTCCCACTTATGAGTGAGAAGGTCGTGTTTGGTTTTCTGTTGATCACTAATTTCACTTAAACAGTAAGAGGTCACTGTAAGGCTATTAACTGGCCTAATTTCAATATTGTTGTGACTCAGGAAATAGGGAGGCCTGAGGAGAGGGGGTGAGACAGGGAACAGCTGGTCAGCAGAGTAGTCAGAACATACACAACACTTTTTTATTAAGTTTGTGCACTTCATGGCACCCCAAAACAATTACAACAGCAGCATCAAAGATCACAAGTTACACATCAACATAACAGATATAATAATCATCAAAAAGTCTGAAATACTGTGAGAATTTCCAAATATGACACAGAGATACAAAGTGAGCACATGCTGTTGGAAAAATGGTACCTAAAGACTTGCCCAACGCAGGGTGCCAAAAACTTCCAATTGTCAAATAACGCAGTATCTGTAAAGGACAATAAGATGACATGTGCCTGTCCTCCACAAGGAAGCTCAGCACTGGGCAAATGCTGCCCTAGCCAAGACCTTCCGACAACTCCACTCTTAAAGATGAAAAGAACAGGTATCACCAGATACCTGAGGGCATCATCTAAAACAAAAAGGAGACAAACACAAGAAGGAAAAAAGGAAACTCTAAGAAAAAGTAACAACGTAGGAAATAAGAAAATGGGGGCAAGATGTACAAAAACAAAGAAGCTATAATGGCCTACGAGATTAGACATAACACATCCATGAAACAAAACAGTATGCCATAAATTCAGAGAAGACAAGCTCTTGAATATTAAAAGTATGAAGGCAGATGTTTTTTAAAATAAGTAGAAAGCTTGTATTTAAAGTTGAAGAAGTCTCTCAAAAACTAAAACAAAAAGGCAAAAAGATGGAAATTAAGACAGCCAAGACAAGGAAATCACCAGATCAGGCCAGGCGGAAGTGGGGAGGGAGAAACCTGGAGTGGAATAAATGTCCAAAAAAGTCATACAAGACAGAAAGGATGAGAAGGGAAGGGCCTTGGAAGTTACATGGTTCACAGCAACTGCCTCAGCCCCAGGAAAAAATCCAGGCTCTCATCTCTGCAGACGCAAACTCCCAATCTGAGGAACTCCCACCCTCAGTACAAGGGATCTGGGAGAAAAATGTTCCCCACTACAATCTCAGCAGCAAAAGAACATCAAGGGTCAGGAAGAAATCTTTCAGAAAGCCTCTACCTTCCGAAAGCAATCACTTCACAATAAGTGGATTGGAGCTGGTGCCAGGGTGGGAGAGCCTGCCAGTCTGCCCAACTTCTATGACTCTAGAAGTCAAGTTACCAGTAGATACCTCCAGATCCCCCCAACCCCACCACTGAGTGCTGGGCCCAGTTCAACCCGGGATGCAGAGGAGCAGCCCAACAGGGCAGTGCCCAGCTGCATCTGCCAGCAAAAGCCAACACTGTTCTCCATCCTAGGAAGGAAGTGGAACTATGAGTGGCACCTGGAAATTCAAGTGGGCACTCTGAGCTCAGTGTGGCTTCCTCCGCCCAATCCGCAGAGAATCTTTAAGTGAGCACTCTGAGCTCACAGTGTGGTTTCCCCTGCCCAATCCACAGAGAATCTTCAAGTGGGCACTCTGAGCTCAGTGTGGCTTCCCCTGCCCAATCCACAGAGAATCTTCAAGTGGGCACTCTGAGCTCACAGTGTGGCTTCCCCCTGCCCAATCCACAGAGAATCTTCAAGTGGGCACTCCACGCTCACAGTGTGGCTTCCCCTGCCCAATCCACAGAGAATCTTCAAGTGAGCACTCTGAGCTCAGTGTGGCTTCCCCCTGCCCAATCCACAGAGAATCTTCAAGTGGGCACTCTGAGCTCAGTGTGGCTTCCCCTGCCCAATCCACAGAGAATCTTCAAGTGGGCACTCTGAGCTCACAGTGTGGCTTCCCCTGCCCAATCCATAGACAATCCAAAATACCCAGAAATGTAAGAAAGGATTTAAGGAAGATATAAACAAAACCAGAAAAGTGGATCTAAGAAGAGCATTCCTGGTGAAACAGAAACTGAAGAATCCCTGAAAGATGTAAAGAAAACAAACAGGATTGACTTGAAAGAAGAAACTAGAGACAGAAGTCATCTCCGTCAAGACAGAGTAAGCACACTCCACTACTGATGACAATGTAAAACTCTGGCAAAAATACATAAAACACCTCTAATCAGACTCTGAACAATGGGTAAGAGAAGCAGACTGGGTATGAAACTGATGGATCAAAGGAAATCCTGAAATGACTTCCCCCATTTTTGCTTTTTGATATTTTCTTTATGTGTTTGCTGTTTACTGCACCAGCTGGGGCTGGGTAACACTCCAAAACCCAAACCACAAACAGGCAAAGACAGAAAAACCTCCGAGCCAGGCCCAGTCTCCCCAGCCAGGGCCCAGGTGGGGAAGGAGGGAGGAAGCACCACAGCTCTCCCAGCCCTGCGCCAGGCTACCAGCCCCTTCTACCTTCACTCAGGGGCACCCCCGCAGTGGGCTGCCCCATTCCACACTTGACAAGAACCAATAATGGCCCCAAGACTCCATCACAAGGCTGGCAGGCTGGGGGCTCGGATTTTAGCCAGAACATGAGGAAATGTGTTGGGAACCAGAGTGAGGGCAGCAGCACAGAAAAGGAAGCTGGAAAAAGTCACCCCTTAAAGCTGTGTACTATCGAGAAGGAGCCCAACTGAGACATGATGAAAGATATCCTTAAAAATGAAAGGAAGAAGAAAGATATTCCATGAAAACACTATTCAAAGAACGTGAACTGGCTACATTTCTATCAGACAAAGTAAACTTTAGACTAAGAAAAATTAACAAGGATAAAGTAGGGATCACAAAATGATAAAAGGGCAATTCACCAAGATGACATAGCAATTCTAAATGTGAACACTCTAAACAGCAGAGCTGTAAGACACATGAAGCAAACTCTAATAGAACTGAAAGGAAAAACAGACATTCACAAATACATCTGGAGACATCAAGGGGCATTTCTCAGTAATCAAAAGGGCAAGTGAAGAGAAAATGAGCAAGGATATCGACTTGAACACCAACAACCAACTAAACCTAATCAGTATTCACACAACAGCCCACCCCACAACCAAACAACACACACTCTTTTCAAATGCACGTGGAACATTCAGGACAGACTGAACTGTGGGTCACAAAGCAGTCTGATTAAACAGAAAACAAAATTATTCAAAGTATGTCCTCTAACACTAACAGAATTAAACTAGTAATCCTTAACAGAATGGTATCTGAAAAATCTCCAAACATCTGGCAGTCAGTCAACACACACATGGGCCAAGGAGCCAATGAGCCAAGGAGCACCACAGTCACTGGAGCTGGAAAAGGCGACGCAGCACCCCCCAGAGCCTCCAGGGGTAGCCCAGCCCTGCAACCTGCAGTCAGCCCCAGGACACTGCCTTTGGCTCTGGTCTCCAGAAACACAGGGGAATAAACGAACTAATTTGTAATAATTTGTTACAGCAGTCATAGGAAAATTACGTACGTCCCTTTCATTATTTAAATTAAACTTTATTTAAAAGGTTGTTTTATATCGTTATATTACACCTTCACAGTAACAACTACAAGACTTAAAAATTCATGGAATGAACGTAATTCTGAACAGTTAAAAAATTTAACAGAAGCAAGGCTGAGCTGTCAAAAGAAAGGTCAGAACAGGCCTCAAACTGAAAAAACTGCTACTCCTTTCTCTTTCTCTATAAAGGTCCTAGAAATCTCTCGGGGAAAAGCCTCAAACTACAGTAAATGCACTTTCAAGGGGTTGCAGTAAAAGAAAGCAATGCAACTTCTTACTCCAAGAGCAAGCACTTCAAACTTGCAGTCATGGGTGAATGAGTTCTGGAGACCTAACACACAGCATGGGGACGGTAGTTAATGACAATGGATTGTGTACTTGAAATCTGCTGAGAGCAAATCACAGGTTTTCTCACCACACACACAAACACACACAAAAAAACGGGTACTGAGGTGAGCTGCTGAACATATTGATTAGCTTCACTGTGGTAATCATTTCACAATCCATACATACATCAAAGCATCACATTGCATACCTTAAATATATATTTTGGATTTATCAATTATACCTCAACAAAGCTGAAAAAAATACATGGGCAATAAAAACTGTCAAAGAAAATCAGAAAATGAATTGAATGAAAATAAAAACAACATATCAAAATATGTGAGATGTGGCTAAAACAGTCCTTAGAGGAAAATTTATAGCATAAAATGCTTTCTTTAAAAAGGAAGATAGACCTCAAATCAATAATCTCAGTTTATATGATAAAATCTGGAAAAAGAACAAACAAAACTCAAAGTACACATTAGGAAATGGTAAAACAAACAAACAAACAAACAAAAACCCCAGCAGTCAATGAAATTTACAACAAAAAATGGTGGGGTGGGGGGAAAAAAATTCTTAAACAAAAAAGAAAAAAAAATCACAGAATTGATAAACCTTTGCCAGACTGACCAAGAAAAACAAGACAAGACACAGAATCAGGAGGGGATACTGCCACTGATCTTATAAAAATTTAAAAGATAATAAGGGCTAAGTAATTTATGTAGACACTTCACTCTCAAGGAGGTAGCTAAAACAACTCCATATCATAAGTGTGGGCTGGGCACACTTTCTTCCAAAGAGCACAATACAAGCAGAAAAAAAGAGTCACTCACAGCAGAGAAACCTGGCACACACACCTTAGCCAAGTGATCAAGGTCACTTTCAAGAAAGATGAATCACCCTGGTGGCAGGTATCCTCCATATGATGTGATGAAAATGTCACTTCACCCCGGGGGTCTTCCTCCCAAAAATATGTAGCCCCAGTCTAGTCATGATAAAAATATCAGACTCAATTGAGACAGTCTACTAATAACCTTTAATCCTCAAAATTCTCAAGATCATGAAAAAAAAAGTCTGAGAAATTGTCAATGTCAAGAGAAGCCCAAAGAGACAAGACGAATGAATGTAACATTCCTAGAGGGAGCCTAGAGACAGCAAAAGGCCACCGAGTGATAAGTGAGGAAATCTAAATAACTATGGAGCTTCATTAATACTAGTGTATCATTATTAATTAATTAATTCTAACAAGTGTACCACGGTTATGTAAGATGCTAATAATAGACGAAATGGTACTGGGCTTACAGGAGCTCTATATTTGCAATTTTTCTGTAAGTCTACCATCATTCTAAAATAAAACTTTTTTTTTTAAATATATTAATGCCAAGACTCACTTTTCACAAATTCTGATTTTATTAGTCTGGAGTGGGGAGTCATGGCATCAATATTTTTTAAAGCTCCGTTTTCAAACTTTTAGTCTTCAAGATAGGAAAGCAATTAAAATGTGAGGGGGGGAAAAGCTTTCTTTGGTAAACTCAAAAATGAATTTCAACCTATATCACATGCCACATATGAAAATTTGTTGGGAAAAGCTGAGTGTTGGGAGAAGCTGAGGCAGGACTTGCATGTCTGACTAATGTAAAAGAGTCTTGGAACATGTCCGGGGTCCAGGGTCTAAAATCCCTTGTGGCCTTTGGAACGCCAATCTGTGCTAAAGGGCGGAAGGCTACCCTGACGCACCATAATCTCAGCCCAGGGCATAAAACCCCTCGTGGCTTGGATGGAATCCAGGACTCGTGGCTCTGGAATGTGTCTAGACTTGCTGGCTCCTTGCTCCTTGCTCTCCCAGGATCGATTGTATCTTGAGTTAAAAGAACCTGCTCTCCATTATCTCAAGTAGCAGAGCATATGCTAAACCATCACACCTGTAAATCATGTGCTTAATGCAACGCGACCTTTCGACCCCCACATTCTCACCACCTGTTTCTTTGTTTGATCACCAATAAATAGTCTGGGCTTCCAGAGCTCAGGGCCTTCACAGCCTCCATACTTAGCGATGGCCCCCTGGACCCACTTTCGCTCTCAAACTGTCTTTTCTCATTCCTTCGACTCCACCAGACTTCGTCACCCCCATGACCTGGTGTTGGGTCTGATCACCCCAACAAAAATTAACTCAAATAGAAGAGTAAAACATAAGCCCCTCTTAGAAATAAAACAAAACAAAGAAGAAATCTTTGCAACTTTGAGTTTGGCAGAGTTCCTACATGACACCAAAATGATGACCCATTTTTTTAGAAATTCATACATTGGCCTTCATCGAGATTAAAAACTTTTGCTCTGCAAAAGACACTGTTAAGAGAATGAAAATACTGAGAAAAATATGTGCAAAACACAAAGACATAAGCAAAAGTTTTGAACAGATAATTCACCAAGAAGACATATGAATGGCAAACACACACACACACACAAAGATGTTCAACATCACTAGGAAAATTAAAATTAAAACCACACTGAGATATCACAACACACTTGCTAGAATAGCTAAGATTAAAAACCACTAACACTGCTGAGTGCAGGTGGGGCCACGGCATCCCTGGAGCTCTCCCACACTGCTGAATGCCGGCGGGGCCACGGCACCCCTGGAGCTCTCTCACACTGCTGAGTGCCGGGGGACTACAGCATCCCTGGAGCTCTCCCACACTGCTGCGTGCCGGCGGGGCCACGGCATCCCTGGAGCTCTCCCACACTGCTGAGTGCCGGCGGGGCCACGGCATCCCTGGAGCTCTCGCACACTGCTGAGTGCCGGGGGGCCACGGCATCCCTGGAGCTCTCCCACACTGCTGAGTGCCGGGGGGCCACGGCATCCCTGGAGCTCTCCTACACTTCTGAGTGCCGGCGGGGCCACGGGCATCCCTGGAGCTCTCCCACACTGCTGAGTGCCGGGGGGCCACGACATCCCTGGAGCTCTCCCACACTGCTGAGTGCCGGGTAGCCACGGCATCCCTGCAGCTCTCCCACACTGCTGAGTGCAGGTGGGGCCACGGCATCCCTGGAGCTCTCCCACACTGCTGAGTGCCGGGGGGCCACGGCATCCCTGGAGCTCTCCCACACTGCTGAGTGTGGGTGGAGCCATGGCATCCCTGGAGCTCTCCCACACTGCTGGTGCAGCGGCAAAGCAGCCACAGCCATACTGGAAAAGAGTCTGGCAACTTCTGAAAACAATGAGCATGCACCTGCCCCGAGGCCCAACAACCCCACTTGCAGGTGTTTATTCTAGAAAACTAACTTAAGTTCACATAAAAAACCTGTCCATGAATGTTCATAGCAGCATTATCCATAACTGCCAAAAACGGAAGCACTCCAAATGTCCCTCAGTGGTAAAATGGCTAAACTGGTTCATCATACAATGGAACACTACTCTGCAATGAAAAGGTGAACTATTGATATGGCACTGTAAATGCATCTCAAACGCGTTATACTAAGTGAAAGAAACAAGTCTCAAAACTTTTGACTGAACACTGTATGACTGCATTTACGTGAAATTCTAGAAGCGGAGACACACACAGACACAGGACGGTGGCGGCCAGCACAAAGGCAAAATGGTAGCACAGAGGAAATCACTGTGAACCTAAACACTGAGAATTTTTTTAAATGGGCTAAACAGCAGAATGGAGATACTAAAGGACAATTTAAATGCAAGCTAGAAAATCAAACACAACAAAAGAACAGTTAGAAATTATGAAGAAAAATAAAATAGTAAAATTTTTCTATCATTAAAAAAAAGTCAGCCCAGCGTGGTGGCTCACGCCTGTAATTTCAACACTTTCAGGGGCTGAGGTGGATCACTTGAGCCCAGGAGTTTGCGACCAGCCTGGACAATACAGCAAGATCCTTCTCAAAAAAAAAATTCTAAGTCTGTCACTAGCTTTGAAAAAAATAATAAATTTTAAAAAAAGAAAAAGTCCTCAGATTGAAGGATCATCAAGTGTTAATCCAGGTAAATTTTTAAGTTCCACACCTAGACACATTATTGCAAAATTTCAGAACATGCAGGATTTTTTAAAATTCTAAAAGCTACCAGATACAACTTCAAAGGAGTAAGAAATGGATTAACATCAGACTTCTCATCAATAATGAAAGAATACCTTCAAAGTGGGCAGAGGAAAAACACTTCAGACCAAAATATCTATATCTGACTGATGATCCAAGAGTTCGGGAATAGGAGCGTAAGAGAAATAAAGACATTTTCAGACTATTAAGTAATTATTTAGATCGGCAAATCCTGTTGATTCTATTTCTAAAAGCATATCCCAAATATGATCACCCCACAGCTACCATCCCATTACAGGAAGTCTCCTGAGGAGCTGCTCACTTGCTTCCACCTTTGCCCCCTTAGAGTGAATTATCCACCCAGCAGTCAAAGTGATCCTCTTAAAATATAAATATTATCATCACTCTGCTCACACACCCCCCATCACACTCACAACAGAACCCAACCTCCTGGCCGCAGCCCAGGGAGCCGGCCCCTTGCTCCCCACATTGCACTCCTGCTATTCCTGGAACACACCAAGCTCACCTCCAGCTCGGCACCCAGCTCGCTCTTCTCCACATCCTCTAAGGACTCACACCCCCCCCCATCTTTCTGTCCCTATTCTAGCTAAAGCAGACACAAGCGCACTGTGTCAGCAAGGATCCAGTGAATGCCTGCATAGTGGGGAAAGGAACAAAATGAAATCTAAAATGTTTTGTGGGGTCACAGGGTCAGGGTAGTTTTTATTTTTCTTATATTTTTCCACACTTTCTGAATTTTTACACTGAGTATATATTAATTTTATGAATATTAAAAGTGTCATTGAAAAGTTTCCTTAAAAAGTTGTGTCACTATTTAAGAGTTTTTTTTTTTTCCCAGACAGGGTCTCACTCTGTCACCCAGGCTGGAGTACAGTGGTAAGATCTCAGCTCCCTGCAACCTCTGCCTCCTGGGCTCAAGTGATCCCCCACCTCAGCCTCCCAAGTAGCTGGGACTACAGGTATGTGTCACCACATCCAGCTAATTTTTATATTTTCTGTACAGACAGGGTCTTACCATGTTGCCCAGGCTGGTCTCGAACTCCTGGGATCAAGCAATCCTCCCGCCTTGGCCTCCCAAAGTGCTGGGATTACAGGTGTGAGCCACCGCACCCAGCCAGTAAAAATTATTTTTAGGTTACCATTTTCACACTCAAGTACATCACATAAATATCCCCAATCCAAATGTTTTATATACTTTTCAACTTTCTCATACCAAAAAGTTAGGAACTCTTCAATGCCAGAAACACTCTCCTCTTCACCTCCTCACTTTCTCTGCACCTCAGATGGATGTCATCATTTCACTCCCACTTACCTCTTCAGCCACACCTGAGTCTCCCTGTCCTCTTACCAACCAAATTTCCAGTCTATCCTTCTTGCTGATTATAAAATATTTTTAAAAATCCAACTGTTACCTCTTAAACCAAATCTACTTAATCTGTGCTTCAGAGGGAAAAGCACAGAATCCAGACTACTGAAGAAATTAGACATAGCAATCATTCCTTGTTTAGTGAACCTGCAATCAAAGAATAAGCTGGGAAAAAATCAAGCAATGTCCACTACACGCTTCTGGTTTAAATACTCCCAAAATACTGTTCAGTGTTTGAAGTATAACTAAACTCAATCAGTAATTCAATGAATAACTCCTAAATACTTACTACAGGCCAAACACGTCAGGCCCTAACAATATGATGTACAGTGGTTAACGAGACAGACGTAGAACATAACAAATGTGGCACACAAGTACCCAAGGCAGACTGTGATAAGAGCGTCAAAGAAAATGAGGGCACTATGACAGCTCATGACCAGGAGGACCTCGTGAAGTAGATGCTGAGGGAAGGCCTTGCAGGAAACACCGTTAGTCTGGCAGCCAAGGCTGCCACGTGAGGAGCCCAGGGACCAGAGAGGGGAACCCACAGGGAAGGGCGGCACTGGACACTGCTGCTGCAGGGAGGCCGTGCCACAGGGCTCTAAATGCCACTCAGTCAGTCACTCCATCGAGAGCCCCAGGTGACAAGGTCCAGATGTAGATCTCTGATGATTCTGCTTAATGCAAGAGTAAAAAATAGAGTACTCCATTTTTTTGGCCACAAATCACCTAAGGAGAGGTCTAGTTCTCCCACCTCTAATCTGCTCTGGGTGTGTGAGGGGTGGGCAGTTCTCAGGTTCCCGGAAGGGGAGTGAACACTCCTCTGATGATCCTCTGAAATTATTTCAATGAATGCAAGGGCACACTGCCTGACCAGAGAGCAGTGCTGCTGAGTTGTACACTCTAAACACAAGAGCGGATAGAGGTGAGAAGCCATCCCACAAGCTGGGCCATGACTTATTGTCTCTATCGAGCACACAGAGAAATTCGGCATCAAATTCAACACTTAAGAGCAGGGGTGAATTAATTCAAAATATCAAGCTGTAGAATCAGAAACTTGGGTTCCAACCTTGGCCCCGCAATTTACTAGCTCGATGATAGTGAGCAAACTACTTAATCTCTCAAAGTCTCAGTTTTCTCATCTAGAAAATGAGGTTCACCATAATTCTACCACAGTATAAGCACAACATCCAGCATATTTTAAGTTTTATATAAATGTTAGCTATTCGTATTGTTATTAACCTGAAAATATTAAATACATACTATATCTGCTACAGCCATTAGAATCACAACTCAAAAAATGCACCCAATTTTTAACCTTAAGCAAGATAATTTAGTCTTCATCTTGAAGACTACAAATAGAGAACAAATTAAGCCTTCAACAGATTCGATGAGATTTGTTTTCTAGAAAGGACCCTCTGACTGAAGAGGAGAAGAGGAACTAGAGGAGATACAAAGCCAAGGCAAGACCCTCAGCTGGAATTGCGTTCAGTCCCAAATGTGAAGGCTCCAGAGACACCTGGATGTGGGCCCAAGAGCTTTTAAACAAAAAAGTTGCCCTTTGTATCCCCAAAAGATTCTATATACACTCAGGTTAAAGATGACAACTGAACTTCAAGATGCACAAAAATAAATTTGACTCAAGTGAATACAGAAATTCCACAGTTGTGTGTTTCTCAAGATTCAAAAAACAACTGCGGAAAAGTTGAACTGTTTGGGAAGACCCAAGTTTCTGCCTTCCTGTTTCTTGTCGACAGCGTGGACTATATGTTCCACACTTCTGCTTTTCTGAAGGATGGGGGAGGGGTCAGGAGGGTGTTGGGAGTAAGCCACAGTGCTTAGTAGAGGAACAGAGCACATACACTAGCCATCCTTGACTCCAGATGCAAGTCAGAGTAACTTATCACGCATTTTAATGTTTCGGATGCCAAGCTCCAACAGACACCTACAGGATCAGAAGCCCTAGAGATGAAGCCCACAATATTAATTCTGAGTAAGTCCCACATTCAGAGAGTTTAAAATGAAAAGGCATGAAGTTAGATACCATAAAAAGTCCTGTTCTCAACCATTGGCCACCAGCTCCCCTTCCCACAGGCAATCAATGTTATCAGGTTCTTGTGTAATCACAGGCGATTCCAATGCATGGCTCTAGTTGAAAAGCAATGCTCTAAAACAACAAAAACATTACTCTAGATGTGTGGTTCTCAAACTCTTTGGTCTCAGGGCTTCTTTACACTATTACGATTGAGAACTCCAAAAAGCTTTTGTTCATGTAGGTTATATCTATCCACAGTTACCATATTAGAAATTTAAGCCAAAACAATTTTTAAAGTTTAACTTATTGAAAAATAGTAAATCCATTAAGTACAACTTGAAACAAAGCCTGAAACTCTGAAGTTTTAATACACATCTAATGTATATCTTAATATACATGTAATACACATTGATCTTCCCAAGAATGTAATTATATAACCAAAGGAAGATCACATGGTATTTGGAACTTCATCAAAAGCTCTTTACCATTTTGGAAAATCATGAAACCAATAGCAACACCACTTGTGGTACTGAATCACCAAAACAATAATCCTTTATCTTCTGATAGTGGCTTGTAGGACACTCATAGAGGTCTTGCATATTACAGCAATCATCTTCGAATATGTTGTGTACTGTAGTCATACCTGAACATTTATGATGAAATACTTATCTAATATAAATTCCTCTTTATGTATTCTTTACCTCATAGTTAGAAAAAGGATTACAAAGTAGCTATGAAAAGAAGTGTTACCTCTGACAGATTTGAACATTAACATCAAGCACACTGTTTCCAATGATAAGAATAATTACGCAAAGACATAATAAATAAATGTGCTCCCAGGAGGGGCAGGGATATGGAGACAGGATTTGACTATGACTGGCTGGCAGTATGTGTTTCAAGCAAATTCACAGATGTTATAAGTTGGAAAAGGTGGTAAATCATGGTCATGCTAACTTTATAAAATTGTCAAGCACCATTATATGTAGGTGCTTTGCTTCTGAAGGTCCCTTGAAGTCAACTGTATAATTTTTTAAAAGTACCTTATAAAAATGTGATTCATATGAAATTCTCATTAAAAGTAACAAGTACCTATTATGACTTGATTTCATAGTACTAAAAAAAAATGTATTACAAAAGCATAAGGCCAATTGTAATATGTCATCAAAGAATAAGGTAATTAATCAAATATTCTATGGAGTTACCAGATAAAATGCTCACTAATCAAATTTTTTAACACCAAATATTGTAAAGGTGGTAATTAATATTGCTCCTTTGCTCACTAAGGTATAACAAATGAAAGAACAAGGTAAGCTACTATTTATAAATTCTTCAGTAAATAGCAGCATAATTTAAAATTATATCATAAATGCTTGACAATCCTAGCTATCTAGAACATAGCAAAAAGAGCATCACCTTTAATGGACTTCATGACATAATTTATTCAGAGAGGGCCGGGCGCAGTGGCTCGTGCCTGTAATCCCAGCACTTTGGGAGGCCAAGCGGCAGGGGGGTGGGGTGCAGATCACTTGAGGTCAGGAGTTGGAGACCAGCCTGGCCACATGGTGAAACCCCATCTCTACTAAAAACACAAAAATTAGCCAGGAGTGCTGGCATACACCTGTAATCCCAGCTACTTAGGGGGCTGATGCAGGAGAATCACTTGAAGGAGGCAGAGGTTGCAGTGAGCCCAGATCATGCCACTGCACTCCAGCCTAGGTGACAGAGCAAGACTCCATCTCAAATAAATAAATAAATAAATAATTTATTCAGAGAGGACCCTGTCAGGATCTGAGAGCCCACTTTTAATTTAGACACAGTTCTAAATGGGAAGATAGTAGGATACAGAATTTTGCTGAAAAGAAGCTTTTCAGTCTCTTAGAAGGGACAAAACTTTTATATCAAAGAATCTTCAATGTAAAAAAAAAAGTTTTTGGCTGGGCGCGGTGGCTCACACCTGTAATCCCAGCATTTTGGGAGGCCGAGGCGGGTGCATCACGAGGTCAGGAGATCGAAACCATCCTGGCTAACACAGTGAAACCCCGTCTCTACTAAAAATACAAAAAATTAGCCGGGCGTGGTGGCGGGCGCCTGTAGTCCCAGCTACTCGGGAGGCTGAGGCAGGAGAATGGCATGAACCCGGAAGGTAGAACTGGCAGTGAGCCGAGATCACACCACTGCACTCCAGCCTGGGCGACCAGAGTGAGACTCTGTCTCAAAAAAAAAAAAAAAAAAGTTTTTAAGTTGAGAAATATCATTCTAGCTCATGATGAATGAAATTCAAAATCCAATTATAACAATGGGAATGTATGAATGTGTGGTTTATCCCTAGAAAAAAAAACTCTGGAACCACTGGTATAAGGAAAACACTGACATTAAGGTGGGTAAGTCCTAACAATCTTAGTTTTATCTGATTCCCCCTATGACGAGGAACATGAAACATGAGAAAGGAAACTCAGTCTGCTAATGACAAAAACAAACGATGGCAGGCCATGCTCATACCTCAAGACCTTTCCACTGGTTCTCTCCACTCAGAACCTTCCCCACATGTTCAAATGGCCCTCCCTTACTCCATTCAGGTCTCTTTAAATATCTCAGAGGCTTTCCCTCACCTGCCTCTTCCCTCTCTATTCCTTTACCCTACTTTTTCGCCACAGTACTTACTGCTAATTAACATGGCTGGTTTATCATCTGTCTCTTCCAGTAGAGCGTCTGTCAGATCTGTGGGAGGAATGACTTGTGCATCTGCATCACCAGCACTTAGCACAGTTCCTGGGGGGAACTTTGAGGACGGGGTTGTCCTCAAAGATTTCTTAGATAAATAAAGTGACAGAATCAAACTTTACAAGATGCAGCAAGAACTGTGTGAAGTCACTCATTTAATAGTGACACAAAATTATTCATGATTGCCCCAAGATTATCATAGAACATCCAATGAATTATGTACAGTAATTGTCATGAAGCATGAAAGGTCAAAATGCATTCTCAGTACTTTAAATGTAACTTTGAAGTCTTCCTTCAAAAATTGAGTAACTTCTTTTCCACATTTTGGTGCTTAAGATGTAACTCAGTTGCTTCCATTACTCAGAAAATTCCCTCATGGTGCATCCTCACTTTCTCCCCCACCAACCTGGCCAAAACAAGGAGCAAGAAATGGCATCCTGTACCATTTCTTTCAAAGTACCTCGACTACAAAATGGTTTACCTACCGTATAGGATTAGTTTTGCTTATTAGTAACAATATTCGCCATGTGAACTTTCCCAGAATAGTTTTATATCAAATCCAACCTTCAACCCTTTAAACAGTAGGAAAACACGGCAGTTATAGTCGTTAACACCCCCTTCCCATAATACTCAAGCCTGTTAAACTTTCCTAACGAAAAGGGACGATGATGTGACACTCCAGCACCCCGCATCCACCTCCGCGGCGCAGCCACTCACTCCACCCCACACAGGATGAACCCAAAGGCGCGCAGAGGCGCCCTCCCCCGGCGCGTGACACCAGAGAAGGGGGATAAATTGGCGAGCTGGCATTCCTCCCGTCCTCACTGACGGACCCGCAAGCGGAGTGAGCGGTGACTCAGCCCGCTCCGGCTCGGCTCCGCCCTCCCGCCTCCCGCCCCGGCGTTCTCGCCCCGGCCTTGGCCTCTCCACTCCCTCCGCCCCGGTCCTGGCCCCCAGCCCTCCGCTGTCCTCCCCGGCTCCCTGACCCTCGAACCCCAGCCCTCCGCTCCCTCGTCCGGGCCCCACGTCCTCGGCCCGTCCCCCAGCCCTCTGCCCGGCCCTGCATCCTCGTTCCTCCAGCCCCGGAACGTATTAGGGCTGCACGCGCAGGGAGCAGCCCCCGGGACGGGTCTGCGGGCTTCGCGTCGCCCGGCCACTGTACCTTCGCTCCTGCCCAGGATCCTGCAGCACAGGTTCTGCAGCAGAACGTTCGGCGACTTCTGGTCCGGGGTCGCCATCCTCGCCCGGAGCCGTGCACGGGGGTCCGGGCAGAGCCGCCACTGCCGCCGCACGCGCAGGGACCGCGGCCCGCGCCCTTCCTGCGCCCCGCAAGCTGCCTGCTCCTGACAGGCTAAGGCGCGGGCGCCGCCGGCCACCAGGGCGCCATTTTAACGGAACCCGCCGAAAGCGCGGGCGCTTCCCACAATGCCCCGCTTCTTCCCTGCGCCGCGGCCGCGCGTGCGGCTGCCTAAGCGTTCCCGGCCCTGTCCGGTGCATTCCCCCGGCTGCTGCCCGGCCGGCCGAGAAAGTTCCGGGCGACAGGTGGCCCGAGGCCCTCGAGCTGCGCGGACAGAGCGGCCCCGGAGTCGCGAGCGTGACGGGCTTGCTTGGAGGGCACTTGGTGGCCGGTAGCACCATAAAGGCCATAATTTGGTGTGGGGGTGTGTGTTTTAACGGCATTGGTTTGATTCACACTTCTGATTAAAGAAGCCTGTTTAAAAAAGAAAAGAAAAAAGAAGCCTGTTTAAAGGGTGCAGGGTGTTAGGATTGTTAACGTGCAGTGGGCAGTTCACCTGCTACGCTATCCAACAGGCGCCCTGCTCAGGCCCGACCTCGCACTGCCGCGCAGGCCGGTCCCCCCGGCCCGGGTAACTGGGACGTCCTGGGAAAATAAATTAATCACGTACGGAGTGAGAGAACAGGAGACCTGCCGAGAAAAAGATCGATAAGCAGACAATTACACCAAGCCAACTTCAGTGCAATCGTTAAAGCTTACACATGGGTGCACGCTTGGGAGCCGTGAGCTACCATGTTAAAAGGCCAACTTCCTAAGGAAAAATGATGGAAAGAGATCCCGAGATCCTATGAAATGGAAGAGGGAGGACAACCCAGCTATTCCAACATCCCAGCTGAGGCCAGCCACACACGTGACTGTCTGCAAAGCCCGTCGGGCCTGGGTCCAGCTCAGGTTGCAGAATTGTTGGCAAGTAAAACGTTTGTTGGCGTTCTGACTCAAAAACATGGAGACAAAGCAGACTTGTAGGATATTACAGTCAACAACTAGACCCTACAGCTAAAGGACTGTCTCCTTGCATGATGCAACAACCATCACAGCTCTGCAAGAGCAACCAAACCACCAAGGATGCGATCACCCCTCACTGCCTTCGACCCGCATTCTGTGGAAACGCTTCTAAACTTGCATCACACTCAACACGATCAGTTAGTAACTGGCTTTTTATGAAGTTATTTTCTCAGCCGCATACTACAATGTCCAGATGTCATCTAAATCCTGCCACCCTCTCCCCCACCTTCAGCTGAAACGCTGCATGACTGCATCATCTTACCTGACCAGCTCTCTCCTAGGACAGACATGCAAGAAACCCCCCTCACTAACGCTGATGTTATTTGGTTTACAGATGGCTCTTACTTAAAGGATGCAGCTGGAAGGTATTACACTGGTTATGCCATAGTGTCTTTGCCCAAAGAAATAGAAAGTGCTTGTCTTCCAGGAGCAATCATCTCAACAAGCAAAGTTAATAGCATTAATTAGAGCCTGTCAGTTGGCAAAAGGAATAACTGCTAATCTTTATACCAATAGCAGGTATGCTTATAGAGTAGCTCATAACTTTGGAATGCTATGGAGACAAAGGATTTTTAACCTTTTCTAGTCAGCCCACAAAAAAATGGGTGCCTTGTTTCAGAATTATGGCAAGCCATACTATTGCCAAAATCATTAGCCATTATCAAGATTCCAGGCCATTCAAAGACACTCAAAAAAGCAAGATAAGCCAGTTAGCAGGTAGTATAGCAAACAGGGTGGCCATAAACATATCTGAACAAAAAGATCAAACCATTTTGGCCTTTAAGGAAGTTAGATTTTTATGTAAAATTAGCTCAATCTAAATCTCCAAAAACAGGACGAGAAAATTGGGAAACAAAAGTGGCACATGCGCTTCTGAGACTGATGTACGGTTTGACCAAATGTTCTACTCATACTTCCAACTAAGTTACAACCATCTTTCTTTTTTTTTTTTTTCTTTTTCAGATGGAGTCTCGCTCTGTTGCCCAGGCTGGAGTGCAATGGCGTGAACTCCACCTCCTGGGTTCACGCAATTCTCCTGCCTCAGCCTCCTGAGTAGCTGGGACTACAGGCACCCGCCACCATGCCGGGCTAATTTTTTGTATTTTTAGTAGAGACGGGGTTACACTCTGTTAGCCAGAATGGTCTCGATCTCCTGACCTCATGATGTGCCCGCCTCGGCCTCCCAAGGTGCTGGGATTACAGGCGTGAGCCACCGCGCCTGGTCCAGCCATCTTTCTTAACGTGCATACACGATGTGACTCACTGGAGCCCTGATAAGATTATTGATTTCTTGAGGAGAACAATGTTGTTGGAAACCTTCTCCAACTGTTGCTCATAGGTATACAGTCAGGGCTGTCTTCCCAGAATATAATGCAAGGAAACCTTGACCCAGTTCTCCATGTCATTTTCCTTTACCAGAAGGCCCTTTCGAGGGATGGCAACTAGATTTTTTCAGCTACCACCATCACAAAGATACAGGCACATCCTAGTGATGGTTTGTGTATTTTCTCATGGGTAGAAGCATTTCCATGCAGAAGAGCAGCAGCCTTGGCGGTAAGTAAAATTATCTTAGAGAAAATTATTCCGACTTGGGGAGTTCCTCAAGAACTTTATAGCAACAGAGGCACTCATTTCACTGCACAAATAATCCAGTCAGTATGCAAAATCTGGCCCATTTTCCAGCATTTCCATTGTGCCTATCACCCCAGTCATCTGGGTTAGTAGAATGCACAAGCAGAATAATCAAAACTCATTTGGCAAAATTAACTGAAGTTTTAAAACTCCCTTGACTGGAAGCTCTTTCTTGTTTTTGCTTCACCTAAGATCAGCCCTTATGGGTAAACACCAACTGTCTTCATCTGAAATTATAACGGACAGACCTATGAAATTGTCTCCAGGAAATTGTAAATCGATGATATTAAAAAGGGACAGGTTGTATTATTGCAGCAGCCTCATGAGGCACCTAAGTAAAAACTGTTATTTAGTAAAAGATTCTTTCCACAGTGAGCTCCAAGAAGCCAAAACTCAAGGAACACATACTTCAGCCAGGAGACTTTGTAGGAAACAGCATCCTTTAAAGGACTTTCTGCACCAAGGAGGAAGGAACCTTATCAGGGACTCCTAACCAACCCTTGTGCCGCTAAGCTTAAAGGAGTTGGTTCCTGGATACCTGCCACCCGTGCAAGGAAAGCTGCTTTGTCAGTTTGGACTTCATCTCAAATCGGTGATCTAAAACTAAAACTCTCCAGAACCGACAAGGATGAGAAGAAAACGACATGTGAGGTGATCAGCCTTCTCAAGACACCTGACCAGGCCTGTATCTAGACAAACCCTTAATATAATCATCGTCAGTAGATGAGGAAGGTCTTCCTTTACAAGTTCCCACCACACTTCCTTCTTTTTGTCCCTAGTTCTTCTGTTTTGTTGCTACCATCACCAGCCATTGCCCATGAAACAAACATCTTCTTGCAGTAGGCTTGGGCCTGTGCTAGTAAATTACAGGACAACACTCGTTAG
Organism: Pan paniscus; assembly: GCF_029289425.2. NCBI lineage: Eukaryota > Metazoa > Chordata > Mammalia > Primates > Hominidae > Pan > Pan paniscus. Next base: position 114,082,112 of record NC_073263.2, read on the forward strand.
GTGTGTGGCCTCGCGCCCCTTTCTGGTGGTTCTGGCCTACCATGGTGGCAGCTCCTCTTCAAGGACAAGAGTAGACAGAATATCAGAAATGTGTCTGTGTTTCTCAGGACGGTCATTGGTGCTTAGCACTAGTATGATGAAGGCGAGTGTGCATCACTGGCCTATTAATAATACTTTACAAAGCAAAGCCATAGGAAGAGCTTTTCAGTAAAAGTCCACATACCTTAATGCTGGTACTACGCCAACTGAGAGATTAGACCACTCAGTATCGGGATGGCATAACACAAACTTGGGATGGTTTCACCTGACTTACCCTCTCTTTGGGTCAACTTAGTTCACGTGCCCCTTTACATTGGGAACAAAAGAATCATATCAAAGATCCCTGGCCCAGGAGCACTGGAGATATGGGATGGAACCCAGAGAACAGTGCATCTACACCATTGTGTTACAGAGTCCTGGCTGGCATGCCACTGAGTGGGCATAGTGACCGGGTGTTTACTGGTTGGCTCCAGATGGAACATCTGGACTCTGTGATAATGACCTATGGCCATGGTTACCCCCAAGGTGGCCAGGACACCATTCTCTGCATTATGCCTGGACATAGGATGGAATAGTTCACAACCGACATAGATAGTAGATAAAACTAGGTAGTCTGAATAATTCAAAGTATGGACTTTGATTCATAATGCTTCAATACTGGTTCTTAAATGTAACAAACAACACACTTTTAATCTGTGCATTGTGAGGTGCTGAGCGAGAGGGGCCAGCTGCCAGGTGCCGGGTGGTGGGTGGGTCAAAGGCCAAACGCAGGTTCCGCCAGGCAGGTGTCACTCCCGGCAGGAGTAGAAACCAGAGGCCTCACTGAGGGTGCCAGCCCCCACCCTGGTGTTTCATTTTCCCCACGGCACTGGGTGAAGGTTAGGTGTGTCTGTGAAGACAGCAGTGAAGGGATACTGTCTCACTGCCCAGAGAGCCCCTAACAAAAAGTTTCTGCCATTCTATGGCCCTGGAGTCAGGGGAAGAGAGAGAGGGAGGCAGCTGAGAGTGGAAAAGTGCTGAATACAAAGTCAGAGTGGGAAAAATGTCTTCCAGGCCCCCTGAAAAGGAGGCTTTGGCAGAGGTACCTATGACAGGCCTCAGCCAAGGGACCCATGTGGTCTCGGAAGGGAGGTGCCTGGGTTGGGCACAGGGGATACCCAGGGCACCCAGGTCCTTCCCCGCAACAGCCTTCAGACACGGCAGTGCACTGGCCACACACTATGAGGCAGCCAGGTGGGGCCTTTGTCGTCATCCGTGGTCAGACCTGAAAGATCCCACAGGGCATTTGGGCTGCAGCCAGCCAACTTTCCAGGCAGCATGTTGCATTCCAACTCTGTTTCAATAAAACTAGTTTCGAAAAAGAAAACATTTCAAAATATTGATGGGATGCTGCTAAGTTTTGATCGTTGCATTAGAAAGAAAGAGATTAAAGGAATAGTTTAAGCTTCCGCACCAGGAATCTAGAAAAGGAAAACCAAATCAAGCTCAAACTAAGTAGAAGGAAGGGGAGTGAGATCAGAATGGATGCTGGGCGCGGTAGCTCACACCTGTAATCCCAGCACTTTGGGAGGCCGAAGTGGGTGGATCACCTGAGGTCAGGAGTTTGTGACAAGGCTGGCCAACATGGTAAAACCCCATCTCTACAAAAATACAAAAATTAGCTGGGCGTAGTTGTACGCACCTGTAATCCCAGCTGCTCAGGTGGCTGAGGCAAGACAATTGCTTGAACCCAGGAAGCAGAGGTTGCAGTGAGCCACGATGACACCACTGCTCTCCAGCCTGGGGGACAGAGAGAGAGACTCTATCTAAATTCCAAAACTTTGGGAGGCCAAGGGCAGATCGCCTGAGGTCAGGAGTTTGAGACCAGCCTATCCAACATGGTGAAACCCCATCTCTACTAAAAACACAAAAATTAGCCAGGCTTGCTGTCGTGTGCCTGCAATCCCAGCTACTCGGGAAGCTGAGACAGAAGAATCCTTTGAACCTAGTAGGCGGAGGTTGCAGTGAGCTGAGACCATGCCACTCCAGCCTGGGTGACAGAGCAAGACTCCATCTCAAAAAAAAGAAAAAAAAAAAGATCCGAATGGCAAACAGTGACCTAGAAAACAGTAAGACAAATACGGAAAACAGAAGAAACTAAAAGAAGTTGATTCTAGGAAAACAAACTGATCAGATTTGCTAGACTGGACAAGCCAAAAGGAAAAGAAAAAAACAGAAATATGCCAAATCAGGAATAAAAGAAATAACATACAAGGGTCCATGGTGAAACTAAAAATATCACAAAGAAATTTAAAAATGTTTAAAAAAATAGATAATTTAGATAAAATGGACAAATTCCTAAAGAGACATAAATTACGAGCACTGACCAACAATGAATAGAAACTTTGAACAGGTGTATAAGTAACCAAGTTGAATTAGTAGTTAACTACATGCCCACAAAGAAAAGATCTGAGCCAAATGGCTTCACTGGTGAATTTTCTCAAATGCTTAAGAAACAAATGATATCAATCTTACAGGAAATAGAGACAAAATAACACTTCCCAAATATTTTACAAGGCCAGTATTAACCTGATACCAAAGCCAGGCAAACACATCATAAGAAAACTATAAAATGAGAAAGGTACAACTTTTTAACAAAGTGATTGCAGATTAAATCCAGCAACATGACCAAGTGGGGTTTATCTGAGGAATGCAAGGTTGGGCTAACATCTGAAAGCCAATTAATGTCATAACTCCTCAATAGAATAAAAGAAAAAATCCATATGACCTTCTAATAGCCACAGAAAAAGCATTTGACAAAACCAACCCTTTCATAATAAAAACTCCCAACCTATGACTACAAAGAAACTTTCACAACCTGATAAAGGTCATCTATAAAATAAACCTGCAGCTATCTAAGTTTCAGAGAATCATCTTTTTGTCTTATTTGTTTCCTCTGTTATGTCTCTGCTTTTATTTCATTAATCTCTTCATTATCTCCTTCATTCTGTTTGCTTTGGGTTTATTTGCTCTTCTATTTCTAGATTCTTGAGGTGAACACTTAGGTTATTGTTTGAGACTTTTCCTCTTTTCTAATGTAAACATTTAGTGCTATAAATTTCTGTCTAAGCACTGCTTTGCTGAGCTTTTGAATTTTGATATGTTGTATTTTCATGTTTATTCTGTTGAGTGTACTTTTACGTATTTCTCTTGATCCTTATTCTTTGACCCATGGATAATGAAAAGTGTGTTATTTCTTTTTCATGTGTTTGGAGATTTTCCTGTTATTTTGTTGTTGATTTCTAGTGGGGGTAAGAGAAGACAGACTAAGATTTTAATTCTTTTAAATATGTTGAGGTTTGTTTGATAATCAGAAGTGGTATATCTTTTTATATGTTTTGTGGGCACCTGAAAAGAATATATATTCTGCTGTTGTTGATCGCCATGTTCTCCAAATACCCATTAGATCCAGTTGATTGTTCATAAGTTGTTTTCTGTCCTTGTGAATTTTCTGTTTAGTTGTTCTATCAATTGGCGGGAAAGGAGAGTAGGGTCTCTAACAATAATTGTGGATTGCTGTTTCTCTTTTCAGCTCTATCAATTAATACTTTTTTTTTTTTTTTTTTGAGACGGAGTCTCGCTCTGTCACCCAGGCTGGAGTGCAATCTCAGCTCACTGCAAGCTCCACCTCCCGGGTTCACACCATTCTCCTGCCTCAGCCTCCCAAGTAGCTGGGACTACAGGCACCCGCCACCACACCCAGCTAATTTTTTTGTATTGTTAGTAGAGACAGGGTTTCACCGTGTTAGCCAGGATGGTCTTGATCTCCTGACCTCGTGATCCACCCGTCTCAGCCTCCCAAAGTGCTGGGATTACAGGCGTGAGCCACCCTGCCCAGCCAATTAATACATTTTGCAGCTCTGCCATTTAGTGTATATATGTTTAAAATTGCTATGCCATCTTAGCAAATTGACCTTTATCTCATTATATAATTGTCTTGGCTCTGAAGTCTACTTTATCTGATATTAATAGGACTGCCTCTTTTGATTGTTTGCATGGTATATATATTTTTCTATTTTTTTCCCCTTTCATTCTACTATGTGATTGTGATTGAAGGATAGACAGCATATAGTTGGGCCATGTTTTTTTAATGCTGCCTTCTAATCTCTATCTTCTAGTTGGTATATTTAGACCATTTACATTTGATGTAATTTGATATGTAAGGCTTGAGTCTGCTATTATATTTTTTGTTTTCTATTCATTCTCTGTTTTCCATTTCTCTCTTTTTTGTGCTTTCCTGTGAATTATTTGAACAATTTTTTTTAGAATTCCAGTTTGATTTGTCCATAATGTTTCCCAGTGCATCTTTTTTGAGGAGTTTCTTTAGGTGCTACTTTACATGTACATAACTTATTTCTGTCTACTGCTGTTGATATTTTACGGTGTGAATGAACCCAATCTCCTTTTGTGTCCCTTTACATTCCCCTGTTTATGATATAAATATTTCCTCTACAAACATTGAGAACCACGCTAAATGGTGGTACTGTCTGTGCCTCACATATAATTTAGAAAACTCAAGAGTAGAAGAGAGCCTATTGTAGTTATTCATATTTTCATTCTTTTCATTGTACTTTCTTCCTGATGTTTCGTGATTCTGTCTTTTATCATTTCCTATTTCAAGAATTACCCATTCTTTTGGGATAGGTATGATGGCAGCAAATTCTTTTTGTTTTCCTCCATGTGAAATATCTTGACTCTCCTTTCATTCCTGAAGACTATTTTCACAAGATATAGAATTCTGAGTTAACACTTGATAAATGTTGTGCCACTTCCTTCTGGCCTTTGTGGTTTGTAGTGAGAACTTTTCTTTCATTCAAATAGTTTTCCCCTGATGCTAGGATGTTATTTCTCTCTGGCTGTTTTCAATATTTTTTTTTTCTTTGTCTTCGGTTTTTCGGAGTTTGACTATGAAATGTCTTGACATGGTTTCCTTGAGTTTGTTCAGCTTCTTGAATCTATAGGTTTATGTCTTTTGCCAAATTTGGGGATTTTTCAGACATTATTCCTTGACAACTTTTTAGTCCTATGCACATTCTGCTCTCCTTCTAGAACCCTGGTGATGTGGATGTTAATTATTTTGTTATAGTCCCATGGGTCTCTGAGGCTTTCTTCATTTTTAAAAAATATATTTTCTCTTTGTTGTTCAGATTGAATGACTTCTATTATTCTAACATTTCCAGACTTCTATTTTGGGTAATGAAAGACTAGTTAATTCAGACCAACCCTCCCATTGCAAACACATGGAACTAGTGGATACAATATAAAAACCATATGTTCAAAGGTACTGGAACATAACGCAGTGAAAAAACCTGGGAACCAAGATTTGGGAGAATAAGAACATATAGAAGGATGACCTTGGCATTTGAAATGCTTTTCCCCCATGGATTTCCTCCAATTTCCAGAAGAAATGGCTGGGATACTGACAAGCTGAAACTTACTTTAAACTTACTTCTGATCTTACAAAAACAAAAATTGGAGTTTATGGCATGATAAGGAAGAGAGTGGTGGCTGGTCTGTCAGCCTGACTAATGGGCTCTTAAGGTTGCTTAGGGATCTGGGTTGGGAACTGATGGTAAAATTGCAGAATACAGACTAAGCTGTAAATAGATTGTCCTCTTTAGGGATTTGTGCTCAGCTTTAAATTATCTTAACTTATGATTGGATTAAGATGGTGTGCAGGATTGCTAGTGCCCCTAGTACTTGCAAGAATCAAACATAAATCCCCATTAGAGAAATAAAACTTCATTCTAGCCTCAAAGTACCTCTATAAGCTTTCACATAGTGTCTCAGTCACACAATACAATTTAACCAGTCAGGTGAGGAGACAACGAGTGTTTTGGAAAACCAAGAGAAACAACAGAAAACTAGAAAGAGATTTACAGGTGTTACAGACAATGCACTATGAATAAGATGCTCAAGGGAAATCAAAGAAAAGATTGGGAATGTTTGGCAAAGAATTTAGAGAACAACAACAAAAAAAAGCCAGTAGGAACTCTAGAACTAAAAAACATTAACTGAAATTAAAAATCAACGTGTGACCTTAACAGCAGTTTAGATACAACTAAAAAAAAAAATGGTGGTGACATGAAGAAAACAGACACATGAAAACATGCTGAGAAAAGGATTTAAAATATGAGAAAGAATATGAAATACATAGGGGACAGAGTGAAAAAGCATAACATTCATATAATTGGAATCCAGAAGGAGGGGAGAGAGAAAATGTGTCAGAGACAATAACTGAAGAGAACATGGCCAATGACACTCCCAATATGGCAAAAGACATCAAGGCAATGGTAAAAGTGCCACAAACCACAGCCACACTTGCCTAAGGAAAGCCATGCCGAGGCAAATGTAAGCAAAATCCTCGGAGAGCAAAAACAGAGACAGTCTTAATAGCCAGAGGAAAAAAGAGGTTATCGTCAAAGGCGCACCAATTAACCTGATAGTTGATATTTCAGCAGAAAGAAAACATAGAGGCCAGATGAAGATGGAATTATATTTCCAAGTGCAGAAAGAAAACAACTGCCAATCTAGAATTCTATACTCAGCCTAAATACATTTTACAAAGAAAGAGAAACAAAGGCTTTTTTAGAAGAACGGAAATGAAAAAGATTTACCACCAGCAGATTTATAGTAAATGAAACACTAAAGACCATTTCCTTCAGGCAGAAGAAAAATGATACTAGATGAAGGCTAGCACTGTAGGCAGGAACACACAACAGTGGATGCCATGAATACAGGATAAATATGAATGGATATTGATTAGAAAAAACAATGTTTTAGGTTTAACATATGCAAACTTAAATACATAACAAAAATATCTCACCAATAAAGAAGACGGTAAATATTATTAAAGTGCTCTGTTATCTTTGAAATGTCCTAAAAGAGGTAAAAGTACCATTTATATTAAACTTTGATATGTCAAGGATATTTGTTGTAGTTTCTAGGGAAACCATTAAGTGAAGAGTGAAAATACTGATAACTATCAAACTAATAAAGAGTAAATTATCACCGGGTACGGTGGCTCATGCCTGTAATCCAAGCACTTTGGGAGGCTGAGGTGGGCGGATCATGAGGTCAGGAGATGGAGACCATCCTGGCTAACATGGTGAAACCCTGTCTCTACTAAAAATACAAAAAATTAGCCAGGCATCGTGGCGCACGCCTGTATAGTCCCAGCTACTCAGGAGGCTGAGGCAGGAGAATTGCTTGAACCTGGAAGGTGGAGGTTGCAGTGAGCCAAAATCGCACCACTGCACTCTAGCCTGGGTGACAGAGCGAGACTCCATCTCAAAAAAAAAAAAAAAAAGTAAATTATTAGACAATAAAAGGTTTCTATCAATACAAAAAAAAAAGAAAGAAAAATGAACATACTGCAAGAGGGATAAAAGAATATAAAGACGGCAGAGTTAAACCAAAATATCTCACAAGTTACATCAAATATAAAAGCACTAAATCCACAGAGGTAAAGTACAGTTCTGATCGCGTATTATCAAGGGTGCATACTGTCAACATGACTTGTCACTGTTGGTGGTAATAACTTTGATCACCTGACTTGGGGTGCTGTTTGTCAGGTAAAGTTATTCTATGAGGTTATTCTTTTTCTTTTTCTTTCCATACTGTAGTCTTTGGAAACAAGTCATTACGCAGCTCACACCTAATAAATGTGTCCTTACGCTCCACTTCCCTACGGATAGAATCTCCACATAAATTATTTACCATTGTTCTGACTGAGAGAGTTGTCTATTCTCCCTCATTTATTTATTTATTCAATAGTTTATTTATATTAGTATTTATGGGCATTTAGTTTATACTTTGAGTTATAATCTAAAACTACTTTGCTATGGTTTTTTGTTTTTTGTTTTTTCTTATAGACGGAGTCTCACTCTGTTACCCAGGCTGGAGTGCAGTGGCGTGATCTCGGCTCACTGTAACCTCCGCCTCCCAGGTTCAAGAGATTCTCCTACCTCAGCCTCCTGAGTACCTGGGACTACAGGCGCATGCCACCAGGCCCGCCAAATTATTTTTATTTTTTATTTTTCTTTTAGTAGAGACGGGGTTTCGCTGTGTTGGCCAGGCTGGTCTCAAACTCCTGACCTCGTGATCCGCCTGCCTTGGCCTCCCAAAGTGCTGGGATTACAGGCATGAGCCACTGCGCCCAGCCTACACCTTATGTTTTATACCATTTTAGATTTTATACCATTTTTATACCATTTTAGATTTACAGAAAAATTGAGAAGATAGTACAGACTGTCACACGCCTCTCCCCATCTCCCCACCCCCTGCAGCTTTCTCCTATAATTAGCATCTTGCATTAGTGCACAGTGAATGGACCAATATTAAAACATGATTATTAACTGAGGTCCACAATTTGCATTAGTCCATGCTAAGACTACGAATCCCACACTTGTGCACCCACTGTGTCATCTCTTCTCCATGAAATGGATCCTTTTAGCTGAGGCGACGCTGGTGGGATGCTGCGGTAGAGAATTCCCAAAGACGGCTGCAAATCATCCCATCCGTCTCTGTGTGAGTCTGTTTCTTCTCTCCATGATGTGGATTAGTTTTAAAATTCTTTTATATTCTATCTCTCATGTCACACTTGATATTATAGGGGAAAAATGCATTCAACCTGCCTAAACTGGAAGCTGTATGATTAATGAGGTTATCAGTACTCAACCCAATTAATATAACGAGCTTCTGATTGATTGACTAAAACTAGTGAACAATCTTTAAAATTACAATTAATTTATAAATTTATACTCACTTTTCTTTTATGAGATCAGAATGATTTGTTGTTCTGACATCATATCAACGGATTGAAACTTCAACCAGGCTTTGAAAAACTCCTATCTTTCAGGAAAATGTCATTAAACTGTTGAAAGTAGATGGATAAATTACTTTAGAAGTCAAGAAGTCTTTTAAACCACTCTCCTTTCTGTTATCTTGCTTTATGAGCATGTAGTGTTTCTTCTTATACTTAAAAAAAATTGGAATTAATTTTCAAAGGTTGACATTTGATAAGGCTTTACTATAAATATCGCTAGGATCGAAGGATGCTTTTTGCCTCTCTCTCCAGGCTGGCAAGCAGAAGCCACTACTCGCCTCTTCTCCAGAATCATTTTCGCCTGTATTCTCCTGTCTTATAACTCAGGTCTATAGTTACGGTTTTTGAGGCACATTAAGTTTTTGAGTATGGTGTTTAAGGGGAACACTGTTTCTTTGATTCTAAACGTATTTTAATTTAATTTTAAAACACAATTTAGCTCACACCTGTAATCCCAGCACTTTGAGAGGCCAAGGCAGGTAGATCACTTGAGGCCAGGGGTTCAAGACCAGCCTGGCCAACATGGCGAAACCCCGTCTCTACTCAAAACACAAAAATTAGTCAAACACAGTGGCGTTTGCCTGTAATCCCAGCTACTAAGGAGCTGAGACAGGAGAATTGCTTCAACCCAGGAGGCAGAGGTTGCAGTGAGCCAAGATCACGCCACTGCACTCTAGCCTGGGCCACAGAGCAAGCTTCTGTCTAAAAAAAAAAAAAAATTAAAAGAATACAAATGACTTTTCATAATGGTGATGAAATATCCTTGTTTGGACACAAAATTCCATGACTAATATTTTAATCTTCTCTCATCTTGCTCTTCCTCATATGGCCCATTTAATAATGCACTTGCCATGAACTTTAACTTCAGTTTACTTATAAACTGGCTTTCTTTGTAAATTGGTTTAGTGTTCTCATTCTGTCGCCTGGGCTTGAGATGAGGGTGGATTCATTCTCTCGGTAGCGTTAACAGCGCTTCACAGTTCCCACGGCTCTGGCCAGGGCTGCTGTGAGGACTGGATGAGGTAACGAGAAGTGTGTGCTGAGACATCTGTGTTCGCCCAGGTGGCCTGTGACATCTGGAATGTCGGGTTCTGAGGTCAGATCACTCTGGAAGGTCAAGACCTTTGGAGTCAGTTGAAGGTAGCAGTTGGGCATGCCCCAGTCAGTTCCGACTCATCCCCAGCCATGTGAGGTGAGCTCCATGTCCCCCCTTTTCAGGCCTATAAAACCTTCTCAAAGCCTCTTTCCGGATTCATCTTGCTCTAAAATATTGATTTTCATGACAGGATATTCCTTGTGGCCAATCAAGTCTATTAAGCTTCTGGAAGCCAGAGGGTAGGAGAACCCAGGTGCCCCAGGGCCATGGCTACAGAGAGCCCAGAAGAGTCCTGGGGTCCGCACTTCCTGCTGTGCCTCTGTAGCCCCGGGATGTCACTGCTGTTTTCATAAGTTATGATCACTGCACTATTGCTCCTTATGCCAGGCGCTTAGCAGTTATATCTCCAATCCTCACAACAACTGAACAAGGTCAGTCTTGTTCTCCCCATTTTATAGAAGTGGAAGCTGCAATATGAAGTTGTGAGTAGCCTGCCCAAGTTCACGGTCGGGGAGACCAGTGTTCGAATCTGTGCAGCGAGCCCCCCCAGGCTGTTGCTTTCTAGCTGTATGGCCGTGCCTCGCATTCAGACATTTGTGATTGCTTAATATATTTTAATACACTCTCCAGTGTCTTTAGCCCTTCAGTCCTAAGGAATTAGAGGAAAGCATCCAGGGAGAAATCTGATAAGACATTTGAAAGAAAGAAGTTAATGAGTTTCCGGATGATTAGAGCGCTTATTCCCCTTCTGCTTGAACAAAGCGCTTCACCCAGATTAATAATGTAAAGATGGAGAGCCTCTGTCCACCACAGTACCTGCAGCTGCAAACTCTTCCGTGAGCCACCACCGTGGTCAGAGGAGGTCTCAAAAGACCTTCTGAATAACTCTTTTCCCTCGGCACTGAGCATTGTACTCCATGATTGATTTGAAACACATGAATGCCCAGACGGGCCATTTATTTCTATAAATATATGTTATAAATTACCCTGGCGGCAGCAGGCTTCAGTTCACCTCTGCATAGGAGAGGAAAACATTTGTTCTTTGTCATATTTTTATATTTCATCTGCCTCACAAAACAATTGAGTGGGCTAGTGACCAACCATGCACTGCCACTGCTAAGTGTTCATTTTACCGAACGTTAGCTTGAATGTATTTTTAAAGATACAGCTGGAATTTACAGATGAGTCTGTATAATTTGAGGCAGACACTCAAAACCAAGAAACTCCCCCATCATGTGTTTTACACATTAACGGTTTTATTTTGCACAAATTATATTTCTACACAATGGCCCAGCTAACATTTATTTAGTGTATAATGTGACTATAAGATTACCATGTAAATATTCCCAAAGCAAGACCTGCATTATAGTCTGGTGTGCAAAGTCGGTTTTCTGTTAAAAAGCAGCTGATTTAATAAAGCACAGAAAGAGCTTGAGGCCGAAGACTGGGGTTGGGTGGCTCTACTACTGATGAGAAGAAATCATTTTACTTCCTCGCGCCTGCATTCTCAGCTAAGAGACACAAACTGTAGTATTTTATCAATTTTGGATTCTTATTGAAAGAACCAAATGGATCGCATCCGATAAAGTTTGACCTTGCCTTCCGATTCTCCTCCAGGCTTCTCCATCCATGATCACAGATTTGCATACAAGAAGAACCGCGAAGTTATCTTTGCAGTTTCCCAGCCTATCTTTGTATTAAAAGTTCCAGAATTTACTCCACCTAAAACTGGGCAAGTCTTTGCTCTTTCCTAATGATTTTATTTAACTACTAAATCTCTAATATTTGGTAGATTTTGTTTTTTTAAAACTTAGAAGATATGAAGAATTCCATATAACGATCCTAAATGTGCTAGGTGTGGTGGCTCACGCCTGTAATCCCAGTGCTTTGGGAGACTGAGGTGGGCAGATCACAAGGTCAGGAGATCGAGACCATCCTGGCCAACACGGTGAAACCTTGTCTCTACTAAAAATACAAAAGAAATTAGCCGGGCATGGTGGCATGCGCCTGTAGTCCCAGTTACTTGCGAGGCTGTGGCAGGAGAATTGCTTGAACCCGGAAGGCAGAGGTTGCAGTGAGCCGAGATCGCACCATGGCACCCAGCCTGGGCAACATGAGTGAAACTCCATCTCAAAAAAAAAAATCCTAAATGTTAGTAACAGTCACAAATTTATCATGCCTAGCATTTTTATCTCGGCTTATGGAATGGGGCCAAAGCTAACATACACAGAGTGAAAGAAAAGCAGAGAAGGAGGAAGGGAGAAGAGGGCAGAGGGAGGATGGAGGGAGAGAGGCTGTTCTGCTCTCTTGATTGATATCGATAATTGCTTTCTGCTTTCTTCATCCCAAATTGGTGCTCTTAACTCTCCTATTCTAGAACCAAGAGCTAGAACAGAGACTTAACACTGCCCACTTCCTCTGTTCAAATGTAGTCCTCCCTGGGGTCCTATAGCAGTTTTCCAGTCAAAAAATGTGTTAATGATGAACTCATAGAATCACTATTTCCAGTGAGAAAACAATCCAGTCAAATTCAAATGCTTTGCTCTCATTTGACCTACCAGTCTCTTATTAGGTTTCATTCCAGATCTTTAGAGTCTTGTATTATGGCTTTTTGTTTTCAATTCATGCATTATTTTTATATTTCCAAGGTTTTCTTTGGGTATCTTTTAGTTTGAGAAACTATCTTCAAATATTCACCAACACACTTGATTGTTTTGTTGTTGAGACAGGGTCTCACTCTGTCATCCAGGCTGGAGTGCACTGGTGTCATCACAGCTCACTGCAGCATTGACCTCCCAGACTCGAGTAATCCTCCCACCTCAGCCTCCTGAGTAGCTGGGACTACAGGCATATGCCACCATACCCAGTGCATGTTTTAATTTTTTGTAGAGATGAGGTCTTGACATGTTGCCTAGACTGGTCTTGAACTCCTGGGCTCAAGCAACCCACCCACCTCAGACTCCCAAAGTGCTGTAATTACAGAAGTGAGCTACCATGCCTGGCCCAAATTTATTTTTATTTCATTGGCAAAAATAAGTTTTTTCCTGCTCCTAATAAATGTGCATTGAAAAATTTGGAAACCACAAAAAATACCTAAAGGATAAAAGTCAGGAGACAGCCCTGGTAATGGGTTAGTGCTGTCCGCCCAGTCTCTCTCCACCGCGTGTGTGCATACACTTGTGATTGCACTACACATGATATTTTATAACCTCCCTTTTCACTCAATATCATATCTCATATTTTTCTATGTCATCAAAAAGGCTAACCCTTGGCTATTAAGGGCCTCCTAATACCCCATCACATGGATGTGCTGCTCTTTATGGGATTAATTTCCCTCTTCAAACATGACATCTGGCTTGTCTTTACATTTTTAAATTCTTCACTATTACATATAAGAAAGTAAAAGCCATTCTAAAAGCAGCTTGGGGCCGGGCACGGTGGCTTATGCCTGTAATCCCAGCACTTTGGAAGGCCGAGGCGGGCAGATCACTTAAGGTCAGGAGTTTGAGACCAGCCTAGCCAACATGGTGAAACCCCGTTTCTACTAAAAATAAAAAAAAATTAGCCGGGCCTGGTGGCAGGCACCTGTAATCCCAGCTACTCAGGAGGCTGAGGCAGGAGAATCACTTGAACCCGGGAGGCGGAGGCTGCAGTGAGCCAAGATCGCACCACTGCACTCCAGCCTGGGTGACAGAGCGAGACTGTCTTAAATGATAATGATAATAATAATAATAATAACAACAGCTTGGGACCCAAACCATTGGCTGAAGCCCATCTGTAAAGTCATGAATTTGGAGTAGACAATCACACAGGCTCTTTATCCCAAGCTTTCCATGGAGCTCAGGCTGTCAGCCACCTCTTCAGAAGTCGGAATGCCTGGAGAGCCCTTAGTCCACGTGTCGGCTGCGCCTCCGTCTTCTGCCTCCACTCTGTCCTCCACCATTTGACCAGGCAGTGCTGGGAAGCAAGGAGGGGACCAGGCTGGAGCCTTAAGTCCTGGCGCAGCTGTCGACTGTCAGTGCGGCCACTGCAAAGCGATGGAAATGTCCCAGAGTGGGGCAGCTGGTCGGTAAGACGATGTCACAGATGCCTGGGAAGAGGAATGCACTGGATAAAACGCTGCCTCACTGAACTCTTATTCACAGCCCTGAGCATCCGCCTTTGATTATATTGATAGCCTTGAGGAAGAGCTAGAGATGAGGCATCTTTCCTCACGGAACAGCCGACACAGATATTACAGCCTGGCTTTGGGCTTCAGGAGACGGGCTCAGAGACATCAAGTGCTCTGCCCAAGATCACACAGCAGTGAGTGGCTGAGCAGAGGCCAGACCCCTCCCGCAGCCACTTTCTAATGGCGGCTACAATCACCAAGAGGGACTGAATTTCAAAGCCTCTATTTAAACAATGATGAGCTACAAAATGCATTCTTACTTCTTAGGTCAACACTTTACTAATAAATTAGGAGATTAAAAAGTCGATATAAAATGTATAAAAAGTCTTCACCAGATGACTTCCACCGTGTCAGGAAGCTGCTGTTTCTGTTACGTTTTACTGTTCTCTTCCCCAAATCCCTGGCGTGTTGCCTGGAAATTCGCGATTGTCTGTAACTCTTCATCTAGCTCCCAGGATTTCGTTTGAAATTCCTGCCACGGTCAGAAACATTTTGGAAGACAGCATTTGAACATTTGATGCAGAAAAAACGCGCTCCCGGTTACCAGCAAGATCGCTGTGTGGAATGAGGCACTTGAGAAAATCTACATTTGGCTCTGAATTTTCTCAACTTTCCTTCCTCCAGGGAAACAGAAGCGCGGAAAGGCGCCCTCTCCTTCCCTGCGTCTGAGGCTCTCGCCCGCCAGGCCCTTCCCGACTCCGCCCAGGCCTCGGGCTGCCCCACCCACACCGGCAGCCTGAGGGGAAGCGGCGGCACCGCCCGCGCGGGTCCGGCCCTGAGGCGGCCTGGTGCTGCCCCCTGCCGTCCAGCGGGAATCGCAACCGGTTTCAGAGACTGAATCTAAGAATAACTGTCAGATCATCAGGAGGGTTCTCCTAGTTCCACAAATGAGTCTATCTGATCGTGGCCCACAATCTTTGCCTGACTGAAAAAGGCGGTTTTCCGAATGCGGACGAGCTCGTTCCACCCTGCACGAGCAAGAGAACGTTGGAGGCTGCAAGGTGCCCTGCAAAGCCCTTCAGAAAGTCCTGGTGAAATCCCAGTGCCAGAGACGACTCCGAGCGAGATACTGCTTTGGACTTCCGTGTTCCAATCCTCAAAGTAGATTTCACTTGCAGGATTTCGAGAGGTTTAAAAAATACCTGGCAGGCATCTAAAAATGGCAGCAGTAAAAGAGGGTATGGAATTTTTATTTGTAGATTTCAATATATGAACTTTTTCAAGATTACATGAATAAGATCAATAGAGAGATTCACTTTAGCATACTGAGTCTGTTTTTAAATGAACCTTAATTTAGCATTATACATATGTCAGGATTGCATTATTTTATATATTAAAACTAATCCAAGATGAATGGGAAAATAGAGAATCTAAATTTATCCAATTATTTCAATAGTAGTACTTAATAAAGCTCCGGCTGTAGAGATTTATTGATTCGGCAAACAGAGATGGTCTCATCTCCACAGCACAAGAAACCCTGTGCATCACAAATGAGTTTCACGGGTATAAAGTAAAATTTCTAGTAGCTGTTTTTTAAAAGTGTAAAATTAATTAATTAAGATTGTTTTATCTTGTATCTTACTTTGCAACCAGTAACATTGTGGCTTCAGAGCCACAAGTCCTAAATTTGAATCCAAGGCTGGCCTCTAGGCAAACACCTCTCAGATGCTAGATGGTGCCTTTGAAATAAGCACGTGTTATATAACCCAGTGTGCACAGAGGCCTCATGCCCACAAACTATTGCTACCTGGGAATGTCAGATAGTCCTGCCTGCCACTGTCACCCCTGAACTGTATGACTTGTTTCTTCTCCTATGGCCTTGACTCTTGGTTCTTGACTCTGGTATTCACTTGGCCCTGGTGTCATCCATACTAACATGTTGTATATAAGATGCATGTGTACAGTGAGTTTTTATTTTTCTAATTACAAAATGAATAGATGCTTATTAAAAAATTGCACCTTGCTGAAATCTGAACTAGACCAGATTAGCCTTGCAAGGCTCTGAAAACCAAATTGTTACTGGAATTACAGTTCACAAAAATAGGCCAGGTCCTATACACTGAACCTAAACAAAGCTACTGTCTGTTAAAAATCAGAAACTTAAATAGGATCAAGAATCTTGGCATAATATTAAAAGTGTGCAGGATACAAGCAAATATTGCTTGTCACAACAAGAAGCAGGAGAAACACAACTTGAATAAGAAAAGACAATCAGCTGACACCACAGTAAAGTAAATCAGATGGTGGAGTTATAAGATGCTCAAAGCAGCCACAACAATGCTTCAACAAACAATTATGAACTCAGTTGAAATAAATGAACAAATAGGAAACTTAGCAAAAATGAGAAATTATTTTAAAAGGACCAAGTAGAAATTATAGAACTGAAAAGTAAAATAACAGAAATGAAAACATGCTAAATGAGCTTAATAGCAGAATGGAGATGAAAGAGGTTAGAACCAGTGAACGTGAAGACTGAGCAATAACATTTACACTCTGAACAACAGAAAGAAGATGGACTAAAAAAAATGAACAGAGCCTCAGGGTCTATAGGGCAGTAAGAAAAGATCTAACATTCACAGCATTAGAGTCCCATAGGAAAGGAGAGTGTGGGGCTGAAAAGAAATTATATCTGAAAACTTTCCAGATTTGGCAAAAGACATAAATCTACAGATTCAGGAAACTGAGAGAATGCCAGTTAGGATAAACCCCCCACAAATTCACACCAAGTCACATCAGAATAAAACCTTTTCAAAGACAAAGAAGCAAGCTTAGAAATCTGAAACCATGGAGTCCAGGAGGAAAGGAGATGAAAGAAAAAGACTGTCGGCTGCAAATCCGAGACCTGGCAAAATGAGTCTTCAGGAGTAAAAGGGAAATAAAGACATTCTCAGACAAACGAAAACTAACAGAAATGGGCTGAAAGAAACCTGCTGAACAGAAAGAAAATGTTAAAAGAAGACCAAAAATTGACTGGGCACAGTGGCTCACACCTGTAATCCCAGCACTTCGGGAGGCTGAGGCGGGCGGACACCTGAGATCAGGAGTTTGAGACCAGCCTGGCCAACATGGGAAACCCTGTCTCTACTAAAAATACAAAAATTAGCCAGGTGTGGTGGCGTGCACCTGTAGTCCCAGCTACTCGTGAGGCTGAAGCAGAAGAATCGCTTGAACCTGGGAGGCAGAGCTTGCAGTGAGCCAAGATTTTGCCACTATACTCCAGCCTGGGCAACAAGAGTGAAACTCAGTCCCAAAAAAAGAAGACCAAAATTTCATCAATAAGAGAAGAGCAATAAAACTATTCTTTTTTTTTTTTTTTTTTTTTTTTTTTTTTTGAGATGGAGTTTCGCTCTTGTTGCCCAGGCTGGAGTGCAATGGCGCAATCTCAGCTCACTGCAACCTCTGCCTCCCGGGTTCAAGCAATTCTCCTGCCTCAGCCTCCCAAGTAGCTGCGATTAAAGGCATGCACCACCATGCCTGACTAATTTTGTATTTTTTAGTAGAGACAAGGTTTTTCCATGTTGATCAGGCTGGTCTCAAACTCCTGACCTCAGGTGATCCGCCTGCCTCAGCCCCCCAAAGCGCTGGGATTATAGGCATGAGCCACCGCGCCCAGCCAATAAACTATTCTTTATCTCATGAGTTTCTTAAATAATATTTTATGGTTAAAGCAAAAAAAAAAAAAAAAGCAAAACAAAAACAAAAACAAAAACAAAACATAACCCCAGCCTGGCCAACATGGTGAAACCCCTTATCTACTAAGAGAAAAACACACAAAAATTAGCCAGGCATGGTGGCACCCACCTGTAATCCCAGCTACTTAGGAGGCTAAGGCAGGAGAATTGCTTGAACCCAGGAGGTAGAGTTTGCAGTAAGCCAAGATCGCGTTCCACTGCACTCCAGCCTGGGCAACAGAAGAGACTCTGTCAAAAAAACAAACAAACAAACAAATAAACAAAAACATAACCCCATCTGGTGTGCTGTGCAATGTATGTAGAGTAAAAACTTGAGACAATCATATTTTAAAAGTGGGTAGGGTAGGGCCTAACACAAGCAGCATTTCAAGGCTTGACTTGAAGTGGTGAAACGTTAATACAGTAGCCTGAGATAATTTATTTATGTGCACTACAGCACCTAGAGCAAGTGCTAGAAAAGTTACACAAAGTGATATACTGAAGAACTGTTATAGATAAATTCAGATATATTTCTAAAAAAAAGTTCAAGTGATTCAAGGCAGAAAAGAGAAACAAAGGAATAAGAAACAGAAAAACAGACACAAATAATAAAATGGCAGACTTAAGGCCTAACATATCAATAATTACCTCAAATGTAAATGACATAAATATACCAATTAAAAAAAGATTAGCAAGCAGCACAACTCAATTACATGCTGTCTATAAAAAGCTCACTTCAAATATAATGATTTACTGTATTAGTCCATTTTCACACTGCTATAGAGATACTGCCCAAGACTGGGTACATTATAAAGAAAAGAGGTTTAATTGACTCACAGTTCCATATGGCTGGGGAGGCCTCAGGAAACTTACAATCCTGGCGGAAGGCAAAGCAGGCACCTTCTTCACAAGGTGGCAGGAGAGAGAGAAAAAGCCCAGGGGAACTGCCATTTATACAACCATCAGATCTCGTGAGAACTCACTCACTACGGCAAGAACAGCATGGGGGAAACTGCCCCCATGACCCAATCACTTCCCACCAGGTCCCTCCCTCAACACCCGGGGATTACAATTCAAGATGAGATTTGGGTGGGGACACAAAGCCTAACCATATCAAAAGGCATAGGGATACTGAAGTAATAAAATGGAAAAAGATATATCATACAAACATTAATTTTAAAAAAACAGGAGTAGCTTCATTACTTTCAGATAAAGTAGACTTCAGAGCAAAGAAAATTACTAGGGACAAGAAGAGAAATTGCATAACCATAAAAGGATTAATCCACCAAGAAGAAGTAGTAATCCTAAATCTGCGGGCACCAAGAAACCAGTGCTTCAAAATACATAAAACAAAAACTGACAGAGCTGAAAAGAGAAATAGCCAAATCCAAAATAGTTGGGGGTTTCAACATCCAATTCATTGAAATGAATAGAACTATGAGACAGAAAATCAGCAAGGGTATCGAAGAATGAAGTCACACCATCAACCAGCAGGGTCTAGCTGACATTTTTCGAACGCTGCATCCAACAGCAGCAGAATCTACATTATTTTCAAACATCATTCCTGTCAATCACCAGGATACAGTAATGTAGGTCACAAAACCAACCCTAATAAATGTAATAGAATTTAAATCAGAGTATGTTCTCTGACCATAATAGAATCAAACTAGAAACCTAAGACAATAGGAAAATCTCCAGCATGTAGAAACTAAACAACATACTGCTAAATAATTCATGGGCCAAAAGAAATCACGAAAGAAAATCTGAAAATACATAAACTTATAAGACAATGAAAATGCAACATACCAAAATTTGTGGGATGCAATAAAGCGGTGCTAACAGAGACCTTGACAGCTCTAAATGTTTACATTAGAAAAGACGAAAATTAATCATGTAAGTTCCCAATTCAAGCAGCTAGGAAAAGAAGGAAATAATAATAAAAGCAGAAACTAGTACAATTGAAAACAGAAAAAATAGAGAAAATGAATGTGTTACAAAGTTAGTTCTTTGAAAAAGTCGGTAAAATTGATAAACCTCTGAAAAAGACAGGAAAGATAAAGAGGACAGAAATCACCATCAGGTATAAAACAACAAGTATCAGCCGGGTGCAGTGGCTCACATCTGAAATTCCAGCATTTTGGGAGGCCAAGGCAGGCGGATCATTTGAGTTCAGGAGTTCAAGGCCAGCCTGGGTGACATGGCAAAATCCCATCTGTACAAAAAGTATAAAAATTAGCCCCGTGTGGTGGCACACACCTATAGTCCCAGCTACTTGGGAGGCTGAGGCGGGAGGATTGCTTGAACCTGGGAGGCGGAGGCTGCAGTGAGCCGAGATTGCACCACTGCACTCCGGCCTAGGCGACAGAGCGAGACTCTGTCTCAAAAATAAATAAATAAATAAATAAACAAACAAAACAGCAAATATAACTGCCGATCCTGCAACCATTAAGGATAAAAAGGGATTACTATGAACATACCTACAACTTACACTCACGCATGTGGCAACTTCGAGGGATTAATCAAATCGTTAATCCTTGAAGAAATGCAAATGAAAACTGAAGTGTGATGCGACTTTACACTAAAATGGCCAACACAGAAAAGATGATAATATCAGTTAGCAAAGGGTGTGGAGCAGATGGACTCTCTCCTGCCATTGGGATTGTATAATAAAATGGTGCAGTTACTTGGAAAATATGTCACATTTCTTATACAGCAAAACATACACCAATCTTATGATCCAGCAACTCTCCTAGAGAAATGAAAGTATACGTCCACAAAAAAAACTTCACAATAATGTTTAGAGCAGTTTTATTTACAATAGCCCCAACAGAAAGCAATATCCATCAACAAGAGAACAGACACGCAAAGTGTGGTGTGATCATACAATGGAATTCTATTCAGCAATTGAAAAAAGAAAGAATTATTGGAGCATAAAAATGTAGGATGACTCTCAGAAACATTATGTTGAACAAAAGAAGCTAGAAACACTCAGAACTTTGGGAGGCCGATGGGGGTGGACCACCTGAGGTCAGGAGTTCGAGACCAGCCTGACCAACATGGAGAACCCCATCTCTACTAAAAATACAAAATTAGCTGGGCATGGTGGTGCATGCCTGTAATCCCGTCCAGCTACTGGGTAGGCTGAGGCAGGAGAATCACTTGAACCCAGGATGCGGAGGTTGCAGTGAGCCAAGGTTGTGCCATTGCACTCTAGCCTAGGCAACAAGAGTGAAACTCCGTCTCAAAAAAAAAAAAAAAAAAGGAGCCAGAAACAATCGTGTGTTATTGTCTTTATTTGAAGTTGAAATGACACAAATCTAATCAACAGTGATAGGAATCAGAACCGTGGATGCTCATGTCAGGGAGAGGTTGGGTCTGACCAAAATGAAGCATGCGGGAGTTTCTTGAGTGACGGAAAAGTTCTATATCTTTTTGTTTGTTCATTCAAGTCAGGGTCTGGCTGTATAACCCAGGCTGGAGTGCAGTGGCACCATCTTGGCTCACCGCAACCTCCATCTCCTGAGCTCAAGCAATCCTCCCACCTCAGCCTCCCAAAGTGTTAGGATTGCAGGTATGAGCTGCCACACCTGGCCACATATCTTGGCAGCAGTGCTGGTTAACTGGGGATAAACATGTGTCAAAACCACTGAATAGGACACTAAAGCTCCGTGCATGTCACTGTATGCAAATTTTACCTCAATAAAGCAAGTGCATGCACTTAACTCAAAAGCAAACATTTAAATGTTTTATTGGCCAGGCTCGGTGGCTCATGCCTGTAATCCCAGCACTTTGGGAGGCCAAGGTGGGCAGATCACTTGAGGTCAGAAGTTTGAGACCAGCCTGACCAACATGGTGAAACTCCATCTCTACTAAAATAGAAAAATTAGCTAGGCGTGGTGGCGCGTGCCTGTAATCCCAGCTACTTAGGAGGCTAAGGGAGGAGAATCGCTTGAACCCAGGAAGCGGAGGTTGCAGTCAGTCGAGATTGCACCACTGCACTCCAGCCTGGGTGACAGAGCAAGACTCCATCTCAAAAATAATAATAATAAAAAATAAATGTATTATTAAATAAATTCTTAAAGAGAATCCTTATATGATTATATAAATATTTCCTTTAAGATTAGGAATAAAATGAAGATGCTTTGTTGATTGCATGGCCCTGGAAGCCCTGTTGCAAACTTTAGGTAAGTAAGAGATGAAGTATTCAAATAAATAAACACAATTATCAATATGTTTGTGGCCATTAGTCCTTTTTCAGAGTGGCCTTGCTTGGGGTTCTGTGTACGGAGGCATATGTGGGCTCGGACCTCTGCTTCTGTGCCAGACAGTCACAGTGAAGGGTGCACATAAATTAAACAGACAAAAAGCGTCCCTCAGATTCACCTTTATCACTTAGAATCCTGCTGTCTCTTAACACGCAGTTACACGTTCCTTTCTATATATTAAAAAATGCCTCAAGATGCTTCAAAGGAGAAGGAAAGTTGTCTTCTATTTTCAGTCAGCTGAGTGGTAGCTGGCCCAAGACATGTCCTTCCTGTCCACCTCAAGTTCCTTTTAGCATCTGGTTGAGATGAAGAGAAAATGGTCGTCTGATAGTAAATCAATATCTAAGCAGGATAGAAAGAGTGTTTTATATCAAGTTTCCATAATGCCACTGTCAGGTATGCGATAATGCTTAAAAATGATGCTGCCGCCCCTGCCAACAATAGACTCAAAAGTGCAATTTTGGCAAAATAAATAAAATGATGGTTACAAAAATGATTTTCTTTTGCAGTGATCTCATAGGACACAACATTGAGAAGCAAGGGCAGATTTCTTGCAAAGCTTGTAGAATCTGTGGGAGATAGTTGAGAAGTTAAAACGTGGAAGGAACTAAAAGATGCTGGAGAGGAACAGAAACTTCCTGTGTGCCCACTGATTGCAGGCACTTTACATAAATCACCTTCAAAGCCATCCCAAGCCTGTGCTCGCCCGTGCGTGGACCCAGCACTCCCAATCCTGGCTGTGCAACTCCCCGCAGTGCTCTCTAAAAGACCACCAAGATCTCTGCAGGTTGAACTCAAGGCAGGAGTTTTTGAGAAGTCCTCAAAGGCTTTGAATCCAGGGTTTCATCTCCTGGGGTCACAGAGACCCACCTGCTGTCTCAGCCCTGGGTCCGCCCCAGCTTTGAGCTCCCACCCCTGCTCCTTTTTTTCTTTATGGAGCTTGTTCTTGACCACCTGTGGATCTCCGTTCTTCCTCCTGATCTCTGAATCATGTCGCACTAAGGAAGAACCTAAATGCTTCTTCTCTATGTGCACCTGCTGTGTGGCGCCCCAAGATATCACATTTGGGCTCTGTAGAGGACACCTCACCCCACCCCTGGCCCCAGTGGGCCCTGTGTCCAACCTCCCCTCAATGTTTTTGTTTTTTTGTTTTTTGTTTTTTGTGAGACAGTCTCACTCTGTTGTCACCCAGGCTAAAGTGCAATGATGCAACCTGCACTCACTGCAACCTCCACATTCCAGATTCAAGTGATCCTCCTTCCTCGGCCTCCTGAGTAGCTGGGATTACAGGCATGTACCGCTATGCCTGGCTAATTTTTGTATTTTTAGTAGACACAGGGTTACCACGCGTTCCTAGCCCTGATTCCTTCCATATCCCTTCAAAGAGCTGCTCTGCTGGCCTGTCCGAGGTCACCGTAAGCTCCTTGGTGCCCGGTCAAAAGTCTGTGTTGAATTTTCATCCTACCTGAGCTCTCCCCAGCACTGGACAATGACCACTTTGGAAACTCTCTGTTCTTGGTGTCAGGAACGCCACTCTTTCCTGGTTTAATAAAACTAATTGACGAATGGTTCCTCCTGTCGACTATCCCTTAAATGGCAGGTTTCCAGCTTCCATCGGGGCACTGTTTGGCTTCTGTGTATCTTCATCCCTCCGACCTGCTGGTGACTTGGATGCTGGGTAATTATCCACCAAGTCTGTGGGCTGCTCCCAGGGGTGCTAACCACACTCCCTTTGCCCCACCAGCCTCATAGGCTGGGTGGTCCTTGGCAGCCGGAGGGAGCCCTCAGGAAGGAGCCCAGGTACTTGTAGCAGTGGCCCTCAGTGGGTGTGCCCGGGGCAAGGCGGGGCAGTGCGGGCAGGCTCAGCACAGAACCTCACCACTCTCATGTGATTCATCCATTTGACTCTGAGCTCCCTGAGGGTGGAGGCCATGCTTTATTAATACCTATATCCCAGCATCGATATATTGCCATTCAATAAATGTTTGCTATGAATAAATAAATGAAGACTTATTAAATGTGATTCAAAAGGCACTTAGGGGAAAGACCTTCAGTGAATCATAAATATTCAGAGAAGGGGCCAAATAGGAGGCATTCTTCAGCATTTTTATAAGGCTAAGAAAAGATACTTTTACTCCCTAAGTTTGGCTTTTGTGAAATAACACAAGTGATGTGTGATATTCATGTGTTTGGCATAAAACCAATAACTTGCAAATGGCTATTTCTTCCCATTGAAAAGAGCATCGACCTGTCAGATGCATGCAGTTTCCATGCAGTTGGTGGCCAGCCCCTCTTTGCAGGGCCTCAGAGTTATCGCCGCGGTCACTCACAGTCCCCCCAGCTCTGGGTGCTGGGATCTTACAATCACGGTACAAACACTGCATTCGGGAGTGATCCAGCCCCTCTTTGCAGGGCTCAGAGTTATCGCCGCAGTCACTCACGGTCACCCCGGCTCCGGATGCTGGGATCTTACAATCATGGTACAAACACCGCATTCGGGAGTGATCCAGTGGTGCCAGAGATGACAGCAGACAGTTAAAAGTCCCAGCTGTCCTCAAGGGTACTTTCTCTCCAACAACAACTAATTTATTTAATCCTTTTAATTCTTCCTGTTATTAATTATAGCATTAGGAGTTTCATTAATTTACTTATTATAAAAGCTCAGTGCTTTCTTTGAAAAGTAGTGGATTTTCCTCTTCCAAATTAAAGAGAGGTCCCCCAAGTGCTGGGATCTGGGTTTGGTGACGAGCCTGAGGTCCTCCTGACTCTACAGAACTCAATGTTGCCCTCAAAGCCTTCCTATTTCGCTTGGTAAATCCATCTCTCGTCTACTTTTTTTCCCCCAGAAATGACCATTGCAATTGGTCGTCTGGCAGTATTTTTCTCGCTTCCTCCGTGCCTGGAGGTGCGTGTCTGGAACTGTTCCTGGCACCTCTGCAGGGGACGTACCCTGGTTTGTCCTGGAGTATGACAATGAGCACTAAGCTTTGACCACCACTTTGCACTCCAGATTCCTTCCTAAGGGGCCTGGCAACAGTCGCATCTGCAGACCATCAGCCTTGCTAAGAGGCCACCCTGACCCCGGGAACTGTGGCTTGCTCTGGCAAGGCTAGCAAACTTTCTTATCTTAACTAACACATGGTAAAGTCAAAAGTTGGACATTCCTTTCTGTTGATCCCAAGTTTTAGACAAAGCCTTGCTCCTTCAAACAATTTCAAAATTAAGAATCTCGGAATCCACCTAGGACCTGGAAATCCCTGCTTCAAGACTTCCTGCCTTTTTGGCCAAGCCAACGCGTAACCTCCATGTGTCAATCTGCGACTTTGCCTGTAGGGGTCACACGTCCTGGAAATGTGTGAGGCAGTTACAAACTGTCTGCCTTGGGAGCACTGGGTCAGGATTCTAAAGCTTGTGTTTCCCTGGGCTGCAGTCACTCATATTTGCTGAGAATAAACCTCTTTAAGTATTTTGCAGAGTTTGGTTTTTCCGTTGACACGGAAGTGTGGTATTGTGTCTTTAGTACCGCTTTGGATGGCCTAAAGCATTTTGTTCTCGCTGTGCTCATAAATTGGTGTTTAAAAGACATCAGATACAAAGTATTTTCGATAACTTAAATTACCTCCCATGACACATGCAAACAGATTACATCTGGGACCCAGCTACGCCCATCCACTCAGTTTTCTAGATGCAGAAAACCCTCTTTATTTCAGGTCACACAAGCACAGGACTAGGAGGAACCTGGGCGATGCCCTGATTCCTTTTCTTCCCTTCAGGCAGGACCCAATTAACTGACCCAACACAGGTAGAAACCAATTCTGTCATTAAAGACCTTTAGGGAAGGTGGTTCCATCTTCTTCCCCTGCAATCAATTCTTACTGCAATGTGAGACTGGAATACATCAAACCTATCCGGAAGAATCGTCTCTGCCAGAAGCTCCCTCCCCAAGGGACTCCAAGAGGAATCCCATGGTTTATGGCCCCTTATTCTTCACCAGGTCAAGGTGCAGAGCCTCTCTCTCCCATGGGCTGGGAGGCGGCTTTGTCAGTCCACTCGGGGGTTCCCGCCTGGTGGCTGGAGTTCCACTGTCCGTCTGTCTTTGTTGGGAGGCGCCTGTCTGGCCACAGACGGGGCTGAATGTGGACATCAGTCCTGCTCCAAATGCGGGCTGCTCTCTCGGGCTTCAAGATGAAGGTGAACGCAGCAAGACCTGGGGCACCCCCTCCCTCCAGGGCCCAGTGACCCATCCAGAGCTGAAACAGATCAGAAGAGAAGGAGAGAGCAGGAGACCCCCGGCCAGGTCACAGCAGAGGCCCCTGGGAGACAGAGGTCCCTGTCCTGCAGACAGCATTGACCCTTGGACTCTGCTGGGCTAGAAGATGGCCCGCCTGAGACCTGGACACATGCCACGCCCACGCCCGCTGAGACTGCAGCCCAGAGGCCGCCACTCAGTGCCCGTTCGCTGTCTTCCCTGGACATAATCGTCCCAGGGCCTCAGCCTTTCCACAGGGGAGAAATTCATGGAGAGGTCCTCTTTCACAGGACATGCTATAGTGTGGGGTCGCCCATGAGTCCGTGAACTAGCCCAGCCCCCAGCACCACGCTTCTCCCCACCCCTCATTACAGACTCTACTCTTTTTGTAAATTCTCTTGGTAGAGACCCGTTGCATCTCTACTAAGACATAAACTCAAGAACTGTCTAATCAGCCAGTAAATAATTTCTGAGCTCCTACTCCGTGCTAACTCAGGCCTTGAGAGGAAGCTAACGAGACGCTGAGCCCTGGGAGGGTCCCCTCGAAGCTCTTGAGCTCACCTGCGCTCCCTCTTGGGGGCCTGGACACGGCGACGTCATCCCAAGCTGCGCAGAGACAGCAAGTGGCAGCCACAACAGGAGGGCAGGTGGCATCTCCCTGGACCCAGCTGCCCCTGGCCTCTCGGTCCTCGGCAATGAGAAGAGCAAGGGGCCTGAGGCCGGATGCCGGTCAGCAGAAGTCCAAGCTCACCACATTGTAGCTGTTTCATCCTGGGGGAGTTCCTCAATCTTCCTGAACTTGAGTATCCTCACCTATAAAGTTTTGTGTCTCAAGGTTGTGACAAATTCTTTTTGTTTGTTTGTTTCGAGATGGAGTCTCACTCACTCTCACTCTGTTGCCCAGGCTGGAGTGCAGTGGAGAGATCTCGTCTCACTGCAAACTCTTCCACCTGGGTTCAAGCAATTCTCGTGCCTCAGCCACCCGAGTAGCTGGGATTACAGGCACCTGCCATCACGCCTGGCAAATTTTTGTATTTTGAGTAGAGACAGGGTTTTGCTATGTTGGCCAGGCTGGTCTTGAACTCCTGACCTCAAGTGACTCGCCTGCCTCGGCCTCCCAAAGTGCTGGGATTACAGGTGTGAGCCACAGCGCCTGGCCGGTTGTGACACCTGCTAATGGTTTCTACTGTTATTGTTCCTAAGATTCCTTTTGACCCTGGTTGGCACGTGGGGACTCGGCCACTGTTGAGCAGAATGCTGGGTTCGTCCTGCTGTGCATGCTTCCAACACCAGCCCGTTTTTCCTAAACCATGAACGTTTGGGGTTTAGGAAATGGAATAAATTAAAATTCATATCACATTCTGTTCTGTCTATATTTTTATGAGATACATTGTAAGGGATACATTTGCATTAATGATTCCGTATTCTTTATTGCTGAAAGGTAAAGAATAAAGATTCTCTTCTATTTTAGAATGCACAGGTAGTCGTAATAACTAGGCATGTCTTGTGTACCAAATTTAAGTATATTACATATGCCAACCTATTTGATTGCCGATCTCCTGACAATCCAGTGAGGTAGGCACTATTATTATCCCCACTTTAAAGATGAGGAAAAGAGGCCCACGTGTGGCAGGAGAATAGGGAATGAGGGTAGCCAAGGGATAAGGCAGAAGCAAAAGAACAGCAGGTGCAGCCAGTTCTGGGCAGGATCAGGCAGCACTCAGGCCACAGCCTCCCTCCTGAAATAACGAGACTGTCTCCACTTCAGCCTCTGATTGGCCATGAGCTGCCTCCACTTCAGCCTCTGATTGGTCGTGGGGCAATAGGATGTAGCCAATTGGAGGCCTCTATAGGGCACCTGGGGGTGTTACCAAATTCTTTTAGCTTAATAACATCCCTAACGGGGGACTCTGGAGCCGCTGGCGCAAGTTCCCTCCCACTCTGTGGAAGTACTTTTGCTTCAGTAAATCTGCGCTTTTGTTGCTTCTTCTTTCGTTGCTTCATTCTTTTGTTGCTTTGTTTGTGCGTTTTGTTCAATTCTTTGTTCAACGTGCCAAGAACCTGGACAGCTCTCAGCCGAGACCCTTCGTCTGGTGACGAATGGACGTTGAGTGAGTGCTCAAGCTCAGACAGCTGCCTAACAAGGTTCTCGAAGTCCCCCCCCCACACACACCTTTTTTTTTTTTTTTCCTGTATAGATAAATACGTGAGAGATAGAGGACTGTGCTGTATTCTCCAGGGCCCAGGAGGGCTAGTGCAGAGTGCCATGCTTCTTTCCAGTGCTAATTTGAAAAACCTCAGTGCACCGTGGGTCACCTGCACGGCCACCTTAGGAGTGAGGGTTGTTGTGGCACGGCCTGCACTCAGGACTGGGTTTATCATCAAGAACCTGGCAGGCTGCGTCTAAAGAGCGTCACCTGCTTATGGGGCCCATGTACGTCTTTCCACTGCAGCTAGACAAGTCCCGAATTCAAATGACGATTACGCATGTTAAAAGCTTGGACTAGGCCGGGTGTGGTGGCTCACGCCTGTAATCTCAGCACTTTGGGAGGCCAAGGCAGGCGGATCACCTGAGGACGGGAGTTCGAGACCAGCCTGCCAACAAGGATAAACCCCGTCTCTACTAAAAATACAAAATTAGCCGGTTGTGGTGGCACATGCGTGTTATCCCAGCTACTTGGAAGGTTGAGGCAGGAGAATCGCTTGAACCCGGGAGGCAGAGGTTGCTGTGAGCCGAGATTGCACCATTGCACTCCAGACTGGGCAATAAGAGTGAAATTCCGTCAAAAAAAAAAAAAAAAAAAAAAAAAGGCTTGGACTAGTTATAAAGTCAACACTTATTTTTGCAATGAGAAGACATTTTCTGGCAGAGACCAGCCTAGGCAACATAGGGAGACCCCATCTCTACAAAAAAAATATGCAGACAAAAAATTAGCTGGCCGGGCACAGTGGCTCACGCCTGTAATCCCAGCACTTTGGGAGGCCAAGACAGGTGGATCACCTGAGGTTAGGAGTTTGAGACCAGCCTGACCAACATGGTGAAACCCCATCTCTACTGAAAATACAAAAAAATTAGCCAGGCATGGTGGCGCATGCCTGTAATCCCAGCTACTTGGGAGGCTAAGGCAGGAGAATCACTTGAATCTGGGAGGTGGAGGTTGCAATGAGCCGAGATGGTGCCACTGCACTCCAGCCTGAGAGACAGAGTGAGACTCCATCTTAAAAAAAAAAAAGTGGACCAGGGAAGCACAAAACGTGCCAATGTATGAGTATTTTAGATAAACCCAAGCAACTCATCTATTATGAAGAATGCTGTTGATTCGGATTTTATTGATAGTATAGTTTCGTCTTATTTGATTTGTTGTAAATATAAAGAGTTCATACATAATTTCACACTTAGGTATAGTTAAGTCATAGCATAATTTTAAAATACTTTGTTGAAAATATAAAGCCTTAGAAATATTTTTTTCAAATGGGATCCATTTATTTCTCAAGTTCAACACAAAGTAATAAAGATAGCTTACACATATGTTAATGTTCGTTGGTTCTAATCTATTGGGGGGACTAACAAACTTCAAATCTTTTATTGTGCTGAATGTGTTGATACTTCCTTTGTCTCAAAGGTTCTGCCGGCTACAAATTGAGTGATGACTGCAGCTTAATTTCTAGAGCTTACTCTACTCACATATAATACTGAGATAACACCAACATCACGGGGAATTTGTGAGCACTTGGTTTATGATGTGTGTGACCGCACCCTGTAGACTCCTAGCATAATGTGAGTTTTCTGTGTATGTGCGTGTATGTATATTTTTACTGAATTTATTCACATTAAACTTAGCTACAGACTTCAGGCAGCTCTCTAGCCTTCCTTTTCTGAAATTAGGTAAACGAGTATTATTAATCCACTAATCATGACATTTTCCTAAGATATATCTTTTATTTTCAAACTTAAAACTCAAATATTTTCTTTTATTAGTCTTTTGATGAAAAAATCTCTCTGTATACATGAGAATAGTAATTGCTTTCTGGACTTTTCCTTACTTTAGTATTTATTTCTCAAGTTCGGCAATGAAAAGAATATATAGATTTCCAGGTGCGGAGATAGGCGGGAAGACGCGTTCTGCTGTTTCCAGCGTCCTTCCTAATAGAGCACAGCAATATTTGCTGATGTTTTTGTTGACCGCAGCTGTATCCTGCATTTGGATTTCATCTGCCTGTGCTGGGACGCTCCACCTGGAGGCTTCTCTTAACCGCAGACTCATCCTGTCTGGAGGGAGGCCTCCCATCACTGCCACCTGCCTCCCCTAGCTGTCCCTGTGTCCTTCCCATCACACGCCTTTATTCCCCTCACCCAGTTCCTGTCGCCAGGTCCCTCCGTTCTCCCTGCCGAGGTCCTGGCCCACCCTTTCCTTTCTGTGTCTGCTGCCAGACCCCAGGTCCTCCACACATTCATTCAAAAGGTTTATTTAGGGACTCTATATGCCAGGCCCTCTGCTGGGGTGGGAGCCGGGGTGAGCGCTCCACCATAGTCCCTGTCCCCAGGCCCTCTGCTGGGGTGGGAGCTGGGCGAGAACTCCACCACAGTCCCTGTC
Organism: Pan paniscus; assembly: GCF_029289425.2. Lineage (NCBI taxonomy): Eukaryota > Metazoa > Chordata > Mammalia > Primates > Hominidae > Pan > Pan paniscus. The sequence goes on from NC_073263.2 coordinate 114,113,064, forward strand.
CGCAGGGAATTCATACGTCAGGCACAATTGTGACAGGGCCTGAACAACAGGACAACTGGTATACTGGGTGAGCCAAGGAGCCACAAGCTGGGCCAGGAGGTGCTCCTGGTTTGCTTTGTTCAAAGAATCCTTCCCAGAAAAGTGGATGCCTACGGAGGATGTTAATGATGAGTATCAGGAACGTTCGAGGAAGAGAAGGTGGAGAGGAGAAAATACACACAGACGGGTGATTCCTTCCCCCTCACCTGATCTGCAAAACTCAGCTAATCATTGCTCTTACCTGGTGAGGTTGTTGTGAGAGTTAAATCTAATGGAAAAATACGTGCAAAGTGTTTAACACCCGACACGGAGGAGGCACCCATACCTCTTGGCTGTTATTATCATTCAGACTGTACAGTCTTTTGGGGAAAATAAGACATACAATATGAAAAGTTCTTCAGAGATAAAAATATCTAAATAACACACTAACCTTCTCCTGGGCGAAGGGCTGAGGTGAGCATCCTGCCTGCAGCTTCTCTCCGTGTTATTCCTCCACTTATTTACAACAATCAGCCACCAACAGCCGCCAGCACTTACTGCATCCCTGCTGGGCCCTGTGGACTGCTGGACGCTTTGAACGTGTGGTTTTGAATCCTGCCATCATCTGTGAGGCGTATGTCATATTTCCACTCGTGGATAAAGAAATTAAACCTCACTTTGATAAGGATCTGCCCCATCTCATAGGTATCTGGGCTGAGATTTGAACCCCGGCCCGTCTGGCTGTGAGCACAGGCTGCACCAGCACAGAGATCTGGGCTGAGATTTGAACCCCGGCCTGTCTGGCTGTGAGCACAGGCTGCACCAGCACAGAGATCTGGGCTGAGATTTGAACCCCGGCCTGTCTGGCTGTGAGCACGGGCTCGCTCCACCAGCACAGAGATCTGGGCTGAGATTTGAACCCCGGCCCGTCTGGCTGTGAGCACAGGCTGCACCAGCACAGAGATCTGGGCTGAGATTTGAACCCCGGCCCGTCTGGCTGTGAGCACAGGCTGCACCAGCACAGAGATCTGGGCTGAGATTTGAACCCCGGCCCGTCTGGCTGTGAGCACAGGCTGCACCAGCACAGAGATCTGGGCTGAGATTTGAACCCCGCCCCGTCTGGCTGCGAGCACGGGCTCGCTCCACCAGCACAGAGATCTGGGCTGAGATTTGAACCCCGGCCCGTCTGGCTGCGAGCACGGGCTCGCTCCACCAGCACAGAGATCTGGGCTGAGATTTGAACCCCGGCCCGTCTGGCTGCGAGCACGGGCTCGCTCCACCAGCACAGAGATCTGGGCTGAGATTTGAACCCCGGCCCGTCTGGCTGCGAGCACGGGCTCCCTCCACCAGCACAGAGATCTGGGCTGAGATTTGAACCCCGGCCCGTCTGGCTGCGAGCACGGGCTCGCTCCACCAGCACAGAGATCTGGGCTGAGATTTGAACCCCGGCCCGTCTGGCTGCGAGCACGGGCTCCCTCCACCAGCACAGAGATCTGGGCTGAGATTTGAACCCCGGCCCGTCTGGCTGCGAGCACGGGCTCCCTCCACCAGCACAGAGATCTGGGCTGAGATTTGAACCCCGGCCCGTCTGGCTGTGAGCACGGGCTCGCTCCACCAGCACAGAGATCTGGGCTGAGATTTGAACCCCGGCCCGTCTGGCTGTGAGCACGGGCTCGCTCCACCAGCACAGAGATCTGGGCTGAGATTTGAACCCCGGCCCGTCTGGCTGTGAGCACAGGCTCGCTCCACCAGCACAGTGAGCACACATGGGAAGCCGTTCTTCATCACCCGCCTCCTCCAGGAATAGCTCAGGAGGACGTCACTTGGGTTCTTCAGCCATTTATGACAGTGTTCAACCAACTGGTCACAGAAATGTCCAGGCAGGGACCCCTTGGGATGGCAAAACCGTGGCTCTGTCAGAGGTGGTCTGACACCACCTGAGGATAGTCCGTTGCCAGGAGTTCATGTGGGTACCAGGCACCCCTTGGAAGGATGTGATGGGAAGGGCACTTCTTCCCAGAACCCCAGTCGAACCATGGGTAGCACATCAGACAAACCCAAATCGAGGGACTTTCTTCAAAACACAGAACAGTCCAGGTCATGACAGACAAGGAAAGGCCGAGGACTCGCCACAGACCGGAAGACGCTACAGAGACAGGACATCCACATGCAGTAGGCACCTTGGAGGGGATTGTAGGATGCTAGAGAGACAGGACGTCCACATGCAGTAGGCACCTTGGAGAGGATTGTAGGACAGAAAGGGGGCCTTCGTAGAAACACGGGTGAGGTCAGTGAAGTGTGGAGCACTCCGTTTCCTCCTGTGTTTCCGGGGCTGGCACTGCACGCTGGGCGCCTATGCATGGCCCCGGCTGGACGACCCGAGGGGCTTGGCCTGCAGGGAAGGTGCAGGACGTGTGCCGGTGCCTCAGGCAGCAGCACTTGTTCCTGGAATGGAGGCACCGCTCAGGGGTCAGCACGGAGCACCGGCTCAGTCCTGTGGCCAGCACTGCTGTGAAGTCCTTAGAAAGGCTTAGCAGTCCTCCGTTCATTGCCAGCCAGCGAGAAAGTGTTGGCTGAGAGTGTTGTCCCACTGTCTTGCACGACTGTGCACCCAGTTTTGCAGCTCAGACAGAAACACTGGGTGGGTGCCACTGCCTGGGATCTACTTGCACCTCCCAATTTACGCAGAGGGAGTCATTCCACTTAGAGCCCCAGGCTGGGGAGGGCGAGTGGCATTTGGGTTGTAAAGACTGAATGCCTACTGTGTTTGGAGCAAAGCAGTGAGCCCCCAAGTCACAGCCCCTGGTGTGGACAGAAATGCCATCAATGGGAACCCCTGAGTATCTTCAGGATTCAGAAGAGGGAAGAGCAGCAGGACTTTGCAGACCTGGGAAACTTCATGGGGAAAGAGGAGTGTTCAGGGTTATTCCAGTAGGGTGAGAGAAGGGAGGAACACCAGGCAGGATGAACACGCTGTGGCCATAGGGGGCTTGGGGAGCAATGCACCGAGGTGCTGTTCCTTTGTTTAGCCCGCATGTTGAACCTACTCTGTCCGATGCTATGCTGGGTGACTTGCATAATGGTGAACATACAATCAATACATGTCTCTGGCTAGCTGGACATGTAGTTCAAGGAATCAGAAACACAGTCAACAAATAAACAACATTGTAGCTACAAATTGTGGGGAACAAAAACATGAGGGAAGTAATCCCAAGAAGAATAATGAGGCCTCCCTGCGGCACTGGGCAGTTGGCCGTGTGAGAGCTGAAAGGGGAACAGAAACCAGCCAGGTGGAGCTGGTAGAAGGTCACTGCAGGTGCACTGGCCTCCTCTGTGGCCCTGCCCCAACCCCCGAGTCCCACCTCGTGTTCTCATCCTTTCCCTGGTGATCAGTGTCACACAGCTGCTCTCTATGGCCCTCTGCAGGTGCACTGGCCTCTGTGGCCCTGCCCCAACCCCCCAAGTCCCACCTCATGTTCTCATCCTTGCCGTGGTGGTCAGTGTCACACAGCTGCTCTCTGCGGCCCTCGCTTTTCTCTGGGGCATTCCTGATGCAGCGGGGAGGATCCCCGGGCTGGATACATGAGGGTATCAACACTCCCTGTGGCAATGCTTGGACACCAGGGAATAGGGGCCCAGGAGTAATGGGACTCCTCCCGCCCCACTGCATGGTGGACAGGGCTCCCCTGAGGCCCGTCACCAACAGTGGTGGCCAGCCTGGCAGCACACGCTTAATTTGTCCTTCCTCCCTGCCGGCTCCGCACTTCCCAGTCTCCCTCTCCTGCCCCCGGCCTCCCTTCCCTAATCAACCACCTTCACACAGGCCCTTGTCTCCAGCTCTGCTGTCTGGGGGAGCCCAGGGGTGGCCTGAAAAATGCATCCTCAGGATGGGTTTGAGAACTCACTGCTGATGGTACGAGAAGTGGTGTTTTAGTCAGCCCAGGTTAGTATAATACAAACACAACCTGGGTGGCTCAATTTCTCTCTCACCGTCCTGGAGACGGGTAAGTCTAAGATCAAGGTGCTGGCAGATTTACTTTGTGATGAGGGCTCTCTTCCTGGTTTGCAGGCAGCCACCTTCTTTCTGTATCCTCACGTGGCAGGCAGAGAGAGAAGGCAGTGCTCTATCTTCCTCTGCTTATAAGGAGCCTCACCATTGTGACCGCACCTAAACCTACATAATGCCCAAAGGCTCACCTCCAAATGCCCTCACACTGGGGGTTAGGGCGTCAGCACGGGAGATTTGGAGGGACACATACACTCAGTCCATAGCAGGTGGTGACACACAGGAACATGCAGCTGAGGCTCATACCATGACCCTCCCGGAGGTGCTCAGGGTGAGGTGCAGGTGGAAAGAAATGCATTAGCTTCCTCGGTCACTGTGGTATTGAACGAAATGGAGGAAATGGCTCTATAAAGACTGTGGAGTTGGCTGACTTTAGAAGCCCCTAAGAAAGGAAACGATGGGCTTGGCAAGCCACCCTCAGCTCAAGGCTCCCTGTGAAAGCCAGAAGGTTCCAAAGGCAGTGTTGATAGAGGCCTCCGCCTCCTGCGGCTGCTGGGGAGGCTGCAGAAGGTCAGGCCCAAGGGCTGATTGAAGAGTAGCAGACCTACAAGAAAACAGAACTTACAGCCTTGATATGTCTCCTGTGCCAAGTCAGGGCCCTGTGATGAGCAGCCCCCTGCGACCTGGGAGGAAACACCTGCTGTCCACGGCCTGACGCTCTCGAATGCCTGACACCCCTGAACCCCCAGAGTGGGCAGAGCGGCTCCCTCCTCCTGCTAGTTACACAGACACTGGCCTGCAGGAGTGAACACGGAACCTGAGTGTGTGTCTCACATGAACACTGTCCAGAGTGTCCACTCCAGAGAAGGAACTTAGCCCCGGGTTACAATATGATGTGTGTGCCTCCCTCAAATGTATATGTGGAAATCCTGACCCCTCAGGGGGTGGTACCAGGAGGTGGGGTCTCTGGGAGGCTCCACCCTCATGCATAGGATTAGCATCTTTTTTTTTTTTTTTTTTTTTTGAGACAGAGTCTCACTCTGTCGCTCAGGCAGGAGTGCAATGGTGCCATCTCGGCTCACTGCAACCTCTGCCTCCCGGGTTCAAGTGATTCACCTGCCTCAGTCTCCTGAGTAGCTGGGATTACAGGCACTTGCCATGATGCCCAGCTAATTGTTTTGTATTTTTAGTAGAGATGGGGTTTCAACATGTTGGCCAGGCTGGTCTCGACGTCTTGACCTCAGGTGATCTGCTCACCTTGGCCTCCAAAGTGCTGGGATTACAGGCATGAGCCACTGTGCCCGGCCGGATTAGCGTCTTTAGAAAAGATGTGCCAGGAGCTTGGGGTGCCCACCTGCCACTCGAGGGCTCTGCAGGAGACACGGTCTGTCAATCTGCCGGCACCTTGGTCTTGAACTCGCCAGCCTTCAGATCCAAGCAACACGTTCTTGTCTATAAATTACACCATCAATGACATTTGCTTATAGCAGCCCAATCGTACCAAGCTGACCAGGAAGACAGAATGAGCTGCGGGTGTCAGCAGGCCCCTCCCAGCACTGGTGCCTTCTGGGCCGGTGATGGCACAGCAGGGGTTGGGGGGAGGTGGGTGCAGGCCCACACAGGGGCTCCCTGTCACCCATTCTGCTCCCGGTTCTGCCCACAGCGCCCGACCCTGATGTGGCGTCTCCACTGAGGGAACAGCGGGCTGTGCACGTGTTGATCACCTGGGAAGAGGCGGCTGTCTGCACTAGAGCCACCTCCGCTCTGTGTAGGAGGGAGGCTGCTCTGCTAGGTGATGGGCAGTCACAGCAGCAAAAGGGGCCTTGAGAGAACCCACCCAGCTTAGAGGCATGAGGCTCCTCAGAGGGAGGCAGCCCTGAGCGAGGCTGGGGCATTGCTGGTGAATCCGGGTCCCTGGAAGTTGTGTGTGTGTGTGTGTGTGTGTGTGAGAGAGAGAGAGAGAGAGACAGGGTCTTGTTCTGTCACCCAGGCTGGAGTGCAGTGGCACGATCACAGCTCATTGCAGCCTCGACCTCCTGGACTCAAGCAATCCTCCCACCTCAGCCTCTTGAGAAGCTGGGACCACAGTCACACACTATCATGCCCAGCTAATTAAAAAAAAAAAATTTTTTTTAGAGGTGGGGTCTTGCTGTGTTGCCCAGGCTGGTTGAAAACTCCTGGCCTCAAGCAGCTTCCTGCCTTGGCCTCCCAAAGTGCTGGGATGACAGGTGTGAGCCACCATGCTCAGTGGAATTTTGCTTCATTGCTTTTTTCAACTAAGCAAAAACTGATTGAATTGGCCACCGTCAGATGCACATGAAAGAAACACTAAAGGGAGTATTTGCTGCAGAGGGAAAATGATCCCAGATAGAATCCCAGTGATAAAGGAATAAATCGACAACTTCCAGTGACCCGTATTCACCAGCGCTGCCCCAGCCTTGCTCAGGGCTGCCTCCCTCTGAGAAGCCTCATGCCTGTAAGCTGGGTGGGTTCCCTCAAGGTCCCTGGTGCTGCTGTGACTGTCACCTAGCAGAATCTAAATAAAAATAATTGTATAATGAATCTAATAACTGTATAGTGAATCTAAATAAAAATAATTGTATAAAATTAACAATTCATTATTTATTTTTAAACATACAGAAAATTAAAATTCATGAATCTGATATCATGTAGGTCCGCGTGGGGTGTTCTATGGGGAAAAGAGCTCTAGGGCCCTTGCATTGCCTCAGAAGGGGTAAAGGTGCTCTCTCACTTCTATTAGAGTTTAATAAGTCAAGGATACATGCCGTAAACTGTAGGCTGACCACTAAAAATAGCAAAAGAATGTCTAACTAATAAACTACTGGGAAGAAATGTGTGATAAAAATTTCTTAAGTGCTGGGCACCGTGGCTCACACCTGTAGTCCCAGCACTTTGGGAGGCTGAGGCAGGCGGTCACCTGTGGTCAGGAGTTCGAGACCAGCCTGGCCAACATGATGAAACCCCGTCTCTACTAAAAACGACAAAAATTAGCCAGGTATGGTGGTGTACATGCCTGTAATCCCAGCTACTCGGGAGGCTGAGGCGGGAGAATCGCTTGAACCTGGGAGGCAGAGGTTGCAGTGAGCTGAGATCACACCACTGCACTCCATCCTGGGCGACAGAGCAAGACTCCATCTCAAAAACAAAAAAAAGTTATTAATAAAAAGGTAATCAATAAAAGAGAAAAGGGGATGGCAGAGGAAATGTGAAAAATAGTAAGCAAATAGTAAACTGATAGATTTAAACCCAACAGCTTCTATAATTACACAGAATGTAAAATAGCTAACTATACTGATTTAAAAAATAAAGATTAACAGTTGGAACAACGACAACAAAAAAAACCCAAACCATAACAACTAAGTGTTTCCTAGAAGACGAAATATACCATAAAAATGATGTACTAAAAATAAAAGGATGAGAAAAAACGCATGACGCAAACACCATCTCTACAGGAATGCTGGTGTAGTTACTCCAATATCAGACAAGTAGCCCTTAAAGCAAGAAGATTTACTAGAAATAGAGTGGAGCGTGATGAGAAAAGTGCCAATTAACAGGGGAGCTGCAGCTCTTCTAAATTTGCATGTGGCCAATAAGAAAGTCTCAAAAGTTATAAAGCACAATTGAAAGACACGAAAAGAGAATTGGACCAACTGACCATCATAATGAGGAAACGGAATATTCCTCTTCCGGTGGCCGATGGAACACGTTGACCCCCTCCCTCCTCCCCTCCCCCAAAAAGACTAATTGTGTGGCAGATTTAAACAATCTCAGGAACATAAGTAAGCAAGTATAGAACATTGTACCCAATAACTATGAAATACACATTCTTTTAAAGGTCCTTTGAACAGCTCTAAAGTAAGCCATGGTTCAAAGCACTGCAATGACACAAAGTAGATACTCTTTTTTTTTTTTTTTTTCCGAGACGGAGTCATGCTCTGTCACCCAGGCTGGAGTGCAGTGGCTTATCTCGGCTCACTTCAACCTCTGCTTCCCAGTTCAAGGAATTCTCCTGCCTCAGCCTCCCGAGTAGCTGGGATTATAGGCGCCTGCCACCGTGCCTGACTGATTTTTGTATTTTTAGTAGAGACGGGTTTCACCATGTTGGCCAGCCTGGTCTTGAACTCCTGACCTCAGGTGACTTGCTCGCCTTGGCCTCCCAAAGTGCTGGGATTACAGGCGTGAGCCACTGCGTCTGGCTGAAGTATATACTCTTTAATCTCAGTAGGTTTAAGCCAGTGTTTCTCCATCCTTTTTTCATTATTATTCTCTCTAAGGATAAAAATTACACTTAATTTAATTAGTTTAGATTAAATTAAATTTCTAATGAAAGAAATGAAATACTAATGGATAAGATTTTGTCAAAGTTGAGCTTCAGAGAGCAAAATGTTGTAATACTGAAGGATTTTTTTGGTCCCTGAATAACGAATTTTTACCACTTCGGTGATGATGTCGCCACTAAACCCTGCCCAATTGAGACTGCATGGTTTAAATGAAATAAAAATCCCCAAATATTCTGAAATTAAGTAATATTTTAATTGTTCATGGCTAAGAAAAAAATATTGGAAATTTAAAATGTTTCAACTAAATGAAAATAAAAATAAGGCTTGTTGAAACTTGTGGCATGCAATTAAAGCCAGACTTAAAAAAAACTACATAAATGTAAATGCATACTTTAAAGAAGGTAGAAAGCCTAAGAGGTATCTAAGTATCTACCTTCAGAAGTTAGGGCCGGGCGCCGGGGCTCATGCCTGTCATTCCAGTACTTTGGGAGGCCAAGGCGGGCTGATCACAAGAGATCAGGAGTTCAAGACCAGCCTGGCCAAGATGGTGAAACCACGTCTCTACTAAAAATACAAAAATTAGCCAGGCATGGTAGCAGGCACCTGTAATCCCAGCTACTCAGGAGGCTGATGCAGGAGAATCCCTTGAACCTGGGAGGCGGAGGTTGCCGTGAGCTGAGATTGCGCCATTGCACTCCAGCCTGGGTGACAGAGCAAGGCTCCATCTCAAAAAAAGTTAAGAGGAGAAAGGAGATAAAACATAAGAAAATATGAAAAAAGTGATGATAACAGCAGAAACTATTGATGTGGGAAAAAATAAAGAGAACCAACTAGGTAAAAACTTATTTCTTTGAAGAATTTTGAAAAACCCAGACAATTGGCAAGATTGATAAACATAAATTTAAAAAACTACACAGATTACCAATATCAGAAATGAAAAATGAAACATTACCGCAGCTGTTACACATACAACAACAACAACAAAAGGATATTTTGAACTGTTTTATGTAAGTACTTCGACATCTTAGGTGAAATGGACAAATTCCTTGAAAAACACAATTTACCCCAACAGACACAAGAAGATATAGAAAATCTGAATAGGCTTTTTCTATTAAGGAAATTGGCATCCATAATTTTAGAACTTTTCACAAAACAAAATCCAAACCTATATGCCTCTCCAGTGAATTCTTCCACAACTTTAAGGAAACACAGCGGTCTCACATGTGCTGATGGAGACAGAAGAAAGACGAGGAAAGTGCACCAACTCGTTTTTGGAACCAGGATAGCCTTCGTACCAAACTTCTAAACACATTGCCAGAAGTAAAACTTACAGACCAACATCCTTTATAAACATAGATGCAAAAATCACATTAAGAATAGCAAACAGGCTGGGCGCGGTGACTCACACCTGTAATCCCAGCACTTTGGGAGGCCGAGGTGGGCGGATCACAAGGTCAGGAGTTCGAGACCAACCTGACCAACATGGTGAAACCCCATCTCTACTAAAAATACAAAAATTAGCCGGGCACGGTGGTGCATGCCTGTAATTCCAGCTACTCGGGAGGCTGAGGAGAATCGCTTAAATCTGGGAGGCGGAGGTTGCAGTGAGCCGAGATCATGCTCCAGCCTGAGTGACGGAGACTCCAACTCAAAAAAAAAGAATAGCAAACTATGTGTAGTATTTCTAATTAAAATGAGGATACATTATGACCAAATAGAATTAATCCCAGGAATGCAAAATTAGTCAATGTTAGAAAATCCATCAATATAACTCAGGACAGTAGTAGAACACAGGAGTAAAATGTGTGACAATCTCCAAAGATGCACAAAACAAAATTCAACATCCAGTCATGATCAAAGTTCTCAGCAATTCATATGGCAACACTTTAAATCTGAAAAATATAATTTACAGAACAACTATAACAAGCTTTCTACTTAATCTCACAACAGTAAACAGTGTTACCCTGAGATCGGGAGCAGAAAGCAGGTTTACTGTTACCACTTATGCTCTCGCCTTTTAACTGGAGGAGTTCTAGACAGAGAACGAAAGCAAATAATAATAATAATAATAATACATTAAGGATTGGAAATGAAGATATAAAACTGTATTTACTCATGGAAAAAAGTTATTTTATACATAAAAAAATTAAATACAGATGAAGGTGACTACAGGTCAATATTCAAAAATAAACTGTGGGCTGGGTATGGTGGCTGACGCCTGTAATCCCAGCACTTTGGGAGGCCGAGGTGGGCGGACCACTTGAGGTCAGGAGTTCAAGACCAGCCTGGCCAACATGGCAAAACCCTGTCTTTAATAAAAATTCAAAAATTAGCCAGGCGTGGTGGTGCATACCTGTAATTCCAGCTACTCGGGAGGCTGAGGCACGAGAATTGCTTGAACCTGGGAGGCAGAGGTTGCAGTGAGCTGTTATCACACCACTGCACTCCAGCCTGGGTGACAGAGTGAGACTCTGTCACAAAAAAAAATAACAAATAAATAAACAAACAAACAATGAAGATCTGTCTCTAGTGATGACCAAGTAAGCTCCTATCAAACCAATCCTCCTGCAGAAAGTACTATAAACTCAAGACAAAGTTTTAAAAAAAATCAACTAAATGGTCAGGCACAGTGGCTCACACCTGCAATTTCAGCACTTCGGGAGGCTGAGACTGGGGGATTGTTTGAGCTCAGGAGTTTGAGACCAGCCTGGGCAACACGACAAGACCCCCGTCTCCACCAAAAATTAAAAATTAGCCAGGCATGGTGGCACGAGCCTGTGGTTCCAGCTACTTGGGAGGGTGAGATGGGAGGATCGCTTGAGCCTGGGAAACGGAAGTTGCAGCGAACTGAGACTGTACCAGTGCACTCCAACCTGGGTGATAGAGCGAGACCCTGTCTCAAGAAAAAAGGAATAAAAATTCAACTACCTGAAGAATGACTCAAAAGAAGACAAATTCTAGAGGGAAATTGACACTTACAAAAAGGAAACAGCTTCCCGGTATGTTAGTTTGCTGGGGCTTCCATAACAAAGTACCACGGGCTGTGTGGCTTAAACAATAGATATTTACTTTCTCACAGTTCTAGAGCCTGGAAGTCCAAGGTCAAGGTGCCAGCAGGACTGGTTTCTTCTGAGGCCTCTCCCCTTGGTTTGTAGACAGCTGTCTTCTCCCTGTGTCCTCACCTCGTCTTCGCTCTGTACGTGATATAGTGAGGAACAATTATTCAAAGGACAGCTAACTCCTCATCAGAAACAACAAGGCCACAGGAGAGTGGAATATCTTTTTTTTTTTTTTTTTTTGACAGAATTTAGCTTTGTCGCCCAGGCTGGAGTGCATTGGCGCCATCTCAGGTCACTGCAATCTCTGCCTCCTGGGTTCAAGTGATTCTCCTGCCTCAGCCTCCCGAGTAGCTGGGACTACAGGTGCCCACCATCACACCCGGCTAATTTTGTACTTTTAGTAGAGATGGAATTTGCACCATGTTGGCCAGGCTGGTCTTGAACTCCTGACCTCAGGTAATCTGCCTGCCTCGGCCTCCCAAAGTACAGGGATTACAGGCGTGAACCACTGCACCCGGCCTTAAATATTAATTATTAAACACTTTAATTAAAAGGCAAACATTATCAGAGTGGACTTCAGAATGCAAAGCCCACTGTATGCTGTCCTCAGGAGCTCCCCTTCAGATATAGAGTGGGCTAAGAACCAGTGATGACGAAGGATACACCATACAAATAATTAGCGTGAGAACGCTGGACTATCAGCTGTCCCAGTCTCAGTAGACTTCAAGGCAGAGAATTAAGAGAAACAAAGACACATTTCATAATGTCTGAGGAAAAAAAATTCTGTTTTTCTCTACTCTTACAGAATGCTATTGAAACCAAACGGGGTGTTTTTAACCCACATCAACCAACCTCCAGTGCTCCAGACACCAATGCAATGTCCTAAAACTCAGTCATGGTATTACTTGGAGCTAGTGGGATCCCATGGGTTGAGGGCTCAGTCCTGCAAGACTGCCTCCACTTCAGACACCAGTTTCAAGCAGTGGGTCCCCAAGTGAGTCCCACTTCTGTCCAATGTAACTGCATATTAGGGTCTCCCACGAACCCCTCTTCAGGTTTCATAGTTTGCTGACAGCTTACAGCACTCAGGGAAACATTTATGTTCACTGATGTATTATAAAGGCTATGGATGAACTCTCAGATGAAGAAAGTTGCCAGTGCAGGAGCTGGGGTGCACCCCCAACAACCCCACCTGCAAGCATATGGGGGTGCTCACCAAATCGGAAGCTCTCCGAACCTCCTAGTTGAGGATTTCGCCAAGGTCTCGTCACGTGGGCGTCATCAGTTATGAGCTCCATCTCCAGCTCCCCCGGGAGGTTGGAGCTGAGAGTTCCAGGCTTCTCATGACGGCTCGGTCTTTTCCGGTGACCAGCCCCTCTCCCACAGGCCACCAAGAATCACCTCATTAGAACAAAAGGTGCTCCTATCACCCCAGAAATTCCAAGGAATTAGGGGCTCTGTGCCAGGAACTGGGGACAAAGACCAAGTATATATTTCTTGTTATTTCACAATATTACATCTCAAATTAATTTCGCAAATGAGGCAGAAAGGTGAAAACCCGTGCCTTGGTCACTAGAAATGGAACTAGGAGGAAAAGATGAGGGAGAAAGTGCAGCTGTGTGACTCTTAGATGGATGTTGCTCCTTGATAGATCACAATTCAGCCCAGAGCCTTGAAACTTCTTGCTCAGAAACTTGCAAGCTTATAGAAAATTTGCAAAAAAAGTACAAAGAATATCCAATCCTTTCCTCGACTCATTTACTGTTAACATTTTGCCCTATTTGCTTTAGCATTTGTTTTGCTCGCTCATCTGATATATAGTATATAAAATGTGTAAATATATACATAAAGAGGAATAAAATATCCTATATAAATATATATTTTCCCCTAAGTTATTTGAGAATAAATTGTGTACGTTGTGGCCTCTAAATACTTTATTTAGCCTCTGAACATTTACCTTCTAAATATTTCAGTGTCTTTCCTAAAACCAAAGACATTCTCTAACATAACCACAGCACAGCTATCAATTTCAGTAAATTTAACATTGATAAAATATTTTTATCTAATCTACTGCCTGTGTTCCAGGTTCACCACAGACTGATAATGTCCTTCAGTGTCCTCTTTCCCCCAGCACAGGATCTATTCTAGGATCATAGATGGCTTTTAATTTTCTTGTTTTTTAATCCTCAGCCTTCCTGTCTTTGATGGCATCAGTGCGGTGTTTGCTTTAATGATAATACAGAATGCGTTTATGGCATTGGAGCTATTCCTCTGGTGAGAAGAAGAGAGCCAGAGTCAGGGGCTTCTAGGGTGGGGCGGGCACCCCCCCCAACCCACCGCAACTCTCTCCAACCCAGCAGAGCACCAAGCATCAACAGCCCTCACCTGTGACCCCTCCCCTAACTCTTTCTTGAATCCATTACAGGACCCGCAGGGCAGACGGTCTGCAGTCACAAGGCGTGGATCTCGTCTCATGCAGGGCAGCCTGTCCCTTGCTCCCACTTTCTGCCCACAGGTGTCAGAGGAAGGGAGGAAAAGAAAGAGGACTTCTGGGACCCCAAGACCCCCACCCCAGGCTTAGAGGAGGCAGGAGTCAGCAATGCCATTCTTGATAGCCCAGGTATCCTGGATGTCAAAGAAACAGAAAGACAGGCTCTGAGAACAGGAGACTCCTTCACGTTCTCCCGTCCTGCAGCCACGTGTGCTCCCACCCTGACAGAGATTCATGGAGTTCAGACTCCAATCCTTGGCTTATCTGAAACAGTCAGAGAGAACTGTGTGCGATCTGCCGGAGGAAAACATTCAAAACCAGTTTTTAGGTGGTACTTAAGTTATTTCAGGCTATCTGAACTCTCGGCTAAACCCAGTTATTTCAGAATTTGAAAATCTTCAAAGGAACAAAAGAAAGCCCTAGAGGCATTACAGATAATTATAATAAAACATGAGTGACATTTTTAATTGCAAAATTGCTCAAGAAATAGCATCTTCAAAATGGGAATTGATCTATAGCTGATACTGACTATTGCTTATGGTCGCTTCCAAATTATATTCTGCCCCTGACGTTTTTCCGATGGAAAAATCAACATCTCTTTCAAAGATCGAATATTGTGTTTTCCTTAATTGAGCATCTAAATGATTTGCCCCTTCCAATGGGTTCTTTTTCTGTCTTCATTCACCAGCCGGCTTCCATTTCTATTCTGCAGCGCTGCTTGCTAGCAGTTTCTGTCAAGCCAGTGCTCAAAGTTTGTCAATTACTCATGCAAATGAGCTCGGTTGCCAATCCAGAATTGGAAGAACTGGGTTTCCCTTTTTATTTTAAGATTGTGCTAGAGTGCAGGGAAAACCAGCTGTGTCCGTCAGAATGCTTTCAGCTGCAAGGGACAGAGAACCTCATGAGAGGAGCTCGGCCAGTCGGGAGAACGGGTCACCTCGGGTCACAAGTCCGGGGGGAGTGCAGGTCTGGGGACCCCGAGGAATTCAGGGGCCACAGACACCACAATTCTTCCCTGTCTCTGCTGTAGAATCCAGGCTCCCTCCTCCAAGGGGTGCGGCTGAGGAACTCAGAGAGCAGATTGACCCCGCCGATCCCGGCTGCAGGACTAGCAAGGGCTTCATCTGCAGGTCCCGTCCCCTCCAGGGAGGATGGGGATGACAGCCAATGCCCTCGGGTGCGCACCATGGCCAGGACACTGCCCCAACACAGGCCATTCTTTTGATGACCCTGCGAACGTGCACGATGACTGACTCCCGTGTTACAGAGGAGGAGCCAGGAGCACGGAGACGTCAGGAGTCACCCAAGACCATGCAGCCCAGGAACCAGGATCTGCTCTGCCTGTGCTTTGCACCGACAGCCCTCACTGTCTGCACCTCATGGGGTTGTCTGGGTCCTGGGGTTTGTATGAGTAACACACAGGGCAGGCACATGGTCATGCTATCCACTGCCAGCTACCAGTTTTCCGAGCACTATCCCATTTCTTTCCTGGTTCCCAGCTTGTCCCCATGTGGCACCTGGAGGCCAAAGGCAAATCTGGGGCTGTGCATGACAAGGGCTCGGGTGGGAACTCCGCCCACAGACACACCCACCCTCCTGAGGCCCATGTCTGCTCTAGGGCGAGGCCCTGGCTTCCATCAGGTCCACGACAGGCAGGGCTCGAGGTGTCATTATTTCACCCCACAGCCCAAAGTCCTTCTGTCAGTCGAAGGTTTTTACTCCAGCAAGCAGCATCACCCTTAAAAAGGTGGCAGAAACATGGGAGATGGGTGGGAGGAGGGCAACAGAGCCACCGTCTGCTTTCATCGCCCATGCGCAGCGGCTCTGCCACCCGGCAGCCGAGGCCATGCAAGATTTCACAGGAGGAGCCCATGGCCACGGGGAGGAGGAGTGGGCGCAGGAGCCCACGGAACAGGCCAGGCAGGAGGGGAGGAGGAGTGTGAGACCCAGGCCATTCTCCTTCCCACTTTGGCGCTGGCAGACAGATCCAAGGAGCTGCTGCCGGAGCGGCCTCCAGGCCCCCGAGAAGAATTCCTCGGAGATTTTGCAAAGCCAGGGTTTCCTTCACGCAGTGCCACTGTCACAGGCGTTCGAACCAGAGCAACTCCATCTTGAGTGAGGGCTGGAAGATGAGGCTGGGCCTTGCTGGGCTGCATTCTTAGGAAGTCAGGCATTCCGAGCCTCTAGATGTTTACGGTTCAGGGAACAAATTAATAATGTTTACTAAAGAGACCCAGACTTGGGAGTGTCCAGATATCCCCATAACTGGAGAACAAAGGCATTCCTAACTTTGCTTTAAAGCGAATAATATCTATTCTTGTAAAATATAGTAATTAAGAAAGCTAATCCTTTATCACAAACCCTTGTAGCAGAGCACAACTCCCCATATGAAGCAGCATTTTCCCAGGGTGGACGCGTCCCTCCTCTTACTTTCCGGAACGTTCTCCTCTGTCTGTGGAGCAGCTGCACTTTCACCACTTTGCTTTCTTAATAAACTTGCTTTCACTTTGCCCTGTGAACTCGCCCTGAATTCCTTCTCGCGCGAGACCCAAGAACCCCCTCTTGGGGTCTGGATTGGGACCCCGTCCTGTAACATATTTCTGGCGACCACAGAAGGGATGATAGTGCAGAATCCCTGAGCTGACGGCCACCTGAGGGTACGTGGTGGGTCCCGTAGCACCCCTGCCTGCCCCACTGGCCACCTCTGCTGCAGGGGGCTTCAGCTGCCACCTCACAGCAGAAAACGTCTCGCCGTGGAAACGAAGTGGGTTCTGCAGGAACCAGGAAGATTGTATTTGATTGCAGTGGTGAAGAGAGAAACGGTCAAAGCTGACTCTGGCACAGGACAGGCTTGGAAGGCGCCCAGGATGAGGTCGAACAGACGATCGCATGTGTGCCTTGACCTTCCCTGTGCCCTTGCCCTGCCCTGCCCAGCACGATCTGGCCGCCGACATTCTACACGGATAGCAAATGAGGGTCTCAGTCTTCATGTCTTTCCCCTGGAGCTACGCTTCCCACCTGGGAAGCTTTCAAAGCAAACTGGCTGGGACTCCACCCTCAGGTTTCTGATTCCATCACCTGGGGTGTGGCCCTGCCACGGTGTTTCCGAAAAGTTCCCATGTGACGCGGCGAGGCCGGCTGCAAAGCTCTGCTCTGGGTCTTTGTTTTGCAGTTTGGAGTAGAAGCATCAACAATTCAGTTAAGCACTAATTCAACGACCCCCTATTTAGTACCTGGCATATTTTGTACTGGGCATGGGACTTGGTTATTGCGCTCCACGTAATTACAGGGTACAGTCCGGGCTGAGAGCCACTTCCCCAGGGATATACACATCCAGCCCCTGCCTAGGAGGTGTTCCTGGTGGATCTACCTCTTCCATCAAGTTTACCGTTAAGGGGAGGGATGATTTTTATAGAGAAGGGAGAGTTTCGAAAATGCCAAGTCTCTTAGCTCAGTGTCCGTGCCAGACCCTGCCCTGCTCCAAGAGCCCTAGGGCCCCTCTTTCCTGTTCCCTTCAGCCTCTGTTCTTGCTTTGTTGCTGAATCAGCAGAGCATAAAAGTGTCGTCAGATCAACTAGCATCTGCTCAATGCTATGGCCATGTAGGTAGGCAGTGGCTTCTGTCCCACCAGCCACATGGCCACAGTCGTCCAGTTGCCCAGGAGGGGAAGGTGAGTGTAGCATGCCGTCACCACCCTCAGCAGCCTCTCACGCCACGTCCTGTGACTCGACCTGCATAGTCCTCCCCTCCCAGTGCCCCGTCTGGAAATGTAACTCATCTGCCTCTCCAGGGGCTAAAAATCTGATAAATTAATTTCCTTTTAAGATATAAGTGGATTGATAAAGCTTAGTACAGTTACCATCTTAGAGATGCCTCTATTCTGTTGGCCATAGTACCTCCATGTTGAAAGCATGAAGATTCTGTAATGTACATTGGGAGAGAATTCCCCACAGGTCTCTCACATTGCTGCGTGTCTTGCAGGCAAGGCACTAACAGCCTTTGTCCAAAGCTGTCTTTTCCAGAATGACTGTATAGCAAACAGCCTTGAAAGATACAGATCATTTCTCTCTGGAGTAAAGGGTAAGCATGTTTCCTGCCTATGATAAAAGATTTGTATCTTCTGAGCTCAGGGTTTCTCTCTGTAATGCACCTGCTCTGTGTGGGGGCACCCACCTGTGCCCATCCACTTCCAGTACCCCATGGCACTGGAAGACAAGAGGAACTGCCGTAAAGATGCAGATTCCTGTGCTGACTGTGCCACGAGTGACAGGCTTTTGTCTCTGACCTTGGAATCTCAAGCCTCCTACAGAATCTGTGAAACGGGCAGGCTGATGTGTTAGCTCACAAGTGGTGAAATCTCAGTCTTTCACAGTTTCTGGCACTATGTTCACACGGTGGATGATTACACAGCTGTCAGAATGAATGCACTGCAGTGAGACACAACATGGTAAAACTCAGCAATGCAATAGTAAGGCAAAAAGTAGTCTAAAACCACTACAGAAAGCATAATACCACGTTAGTAAAGTTAAGCATGTCTATATTAACACACTTTTTAGGAATACCTATGGGTGCAAAACTATTTTTTAAAAAGTGAAAGTGGGGAAGCAGGGACATGGGATTTAGGATGATGGTCACCTGGGGGTGAAGAGCTAGGGGACGGTGCGGGAGCATGGGATGAGGTGCAGCCGTGTGGTTTAAGGTAGGTTACAGCCAAAATCCTGGCTTTTGTTTGGGTTATAGACACTCCATCCACATTATCAAAATAAAACTAGTAGCTCACCGTATTGGCCAATGAATGAAACTGTACTATGTGAAGCAAGGACTATTATTAATTTAGTTTGTTTACCTGAAAATAGTTAGATAAGGATGGACAGATAAATAGATTAAATAAATAAATGCATGGATGAATAGACGGTTGGATACATAAACAACAGACAAAAAGCTTGGCTGAAAACCTCCTTCCTGAGGAAGTTTCTTACTCAGGAACTCTTGTCCTTTCTTTTAATCTAAAGATGAAATGAGACATCTTATCAGGAATACTGGTTTAGAGGACTGAGTACCAATGCCACGTGGCAGCGCTTTTTTTTTTCTTTTTTCTTTTTTTTTTTTTTTTTTTTTTTTTTTGCATAAACACCTGTGATAGCAATTTCTTACATTGCGCAGCCCGGAGACATCCTTCAAGTCCCCCAGTCTGGGCGTGGTCAACTTTGCTGTATGTTCAGGGAGACCCAGCCACAGCATTGAGGGAATTTCTAGAAAAACTCATCAGCTGACCTCTTTGCCTGGCTCCCTGAAGTCCCAAAGAGGCTGAGGGACCCTGGGAACAACTGAAATTGCGGGTTTCTCCCTTTGGGTGTTCGCGGGCCTGGGCACGGCACGATGGGGAACGCAGGTGCCGCCCACCCAGTCAGCAGTTCCGGACCTGCACGGCCGTGCACTCTGCCCCCAGGTGGCGCTCTTGGGATCTGGCCCGCATGGCGGGGTCCTTTGGCTCAGCTTGTTCTGAGCCCCCAGAGCTTGAGCTGCCTGTGCCAATGTCCCCCTAAAAGGGATGCCAGTTTACAGACTTTTCTAGGCCTCTAGGCTTGAGGTAAATCTTACAAGTTAATTTCCTTGAAAGACAGAAAGGCTTGTATGGCCTGAGCAAGGAATGGGGTGTGTAATTTAAAATTACTTCATGGCTGGGCATGATGGCTCACGCCTATAATCCCAACACTTTGGGAACCTGAGGCAAGCAGATCACCTGAGGTCAGGAATTCAAGACCAGCCTGGGCAACATGGTGAATGAAACCCCGTCTCTACTAAAAATACAAAAATTAGCTGGGCATGGTGGCACATGCCTATAATCCCAGCTACTCAGGAGGCTGAGGCAGGAGAATTGCTTAAACCCGGGATGTGGAGGTTGCAGTGAGCCAAGATTGCACCACTGCACTCCAACCTGGGCAACAGAGCAAGACTCTGTTAAAAAATAAATAAAATAAAATAAAATCAGTTCCTAGAAAACGAAATATCAACCATTGAAATGTGGAGTTTCTGAGGCTACGCAGCCCAGGCCCTGGCTGGAGATTTGTGCTAATAAGCCTCGTGACCCTGGGCACAGCCCAGCTTTATCACCTTCCCTGTGGGTCAGATGCGGAGGCAGCAGCCAGTCTCCAAGTCTGCTTCCAGTGCTGAGATGCCGTCATTCCTGCTTCCACACCACACCCTGGTCCTCACTGCAGGTGTCCATTTCCCAGGCCCCTGAAAGAGGAATTGGAAGATAAAGATTCTATTTCAGGCACGATGACCGTTCTCTCATCCCTTCGTCTACACAGCAATTGCACACAACTCCTTTGAGGTTGTTGTTTTTCATCCATGGCCTTCGGTTCACGATGCCCATCACGCCCCCAGTCCAGGAGGATTCATTAGACAATGTCTGTGAAGGGCTGACCTCATCAAAAGAAAGTGCTATATGAATCCGAGGCATTAAAAATAGAAGTGAAGCCAGAAGATGTTTAATCTCAAGGGTAAACGTTTCCTGTGCTGCTCGATAAACCCCATGTGTTCAAAGAGGAGCAGGCAACACAATGCAAGGAGGAGGACAGCGTCTACACGGGAGTGAAAGCAGGCCAGCCCCTTGGGCGCTGGAAGAAAAGGCACCCCCGTGCTTAGAGGCCCACTGATGGCCAGAGGGGCTGTCCTGGGGCCCACATACGCAGGAGGTGAACAGCATCCCCGTGCCTTGCTCGGCATTTCCGTGAGGTGTCAAGGCAGCCCTAAGCGGTGCACGTGCCCTACAATGGGAAGGTGGGGTGGGGCCCTAACCTTCCCCTGGACCGTGGGCAAGCACTTCCTGCCTCTGAGTCCAGTCTTGGAGAGGAGGGCTGGCCATACACTTTTCAGTTTGCACGAAGGCCTATGATGCCTTTGCTGCATGAATTCCATCAAACCCATCCCTGCCTGAGAGGCGTCGGAGCACCGTGGCCGAGAACCCAGATCCTGGAGCCTTGGTTCAAATCTCACTTCTGTCACTTAATATTTCCCCCAATATTTTGTTAAGGAAAAATTTAAACATAGAAAAGCTGCCAGAATGGCTCAGTGAGCACCTGCCCACCCGCCGCCTGCCCGCCACCCACTCCTACATGCTAGCAATGGACATTTTATCACATCTGCCCCTAGGTCCAATGCTCTGTCCACCAACCCATCTTGCTTTCATGTATTTCAAGTAAACTTTAGGCCAGGCAGCCTTCCTATCAGGAAGGCCGAGGCATTGGCCTCCCATGGCTGCTCCAGCAACATCTCCAAACCAACAAACAACTCTGCCCAAGAGCAACCACAGTCGTGTGGATTTCACTTTACAAGTAAGATGCCAGATTAGGGAGAAGGATTACAAATGGGTAGGAAAGTCAGGGATGGTCCCCGTGTGCCTGAGTGCTGTCACTGAACAGCAGCGGGCATCCGTGATTCCGACGGCCACATCAGGGCCCTTCTGAGCACCAGGTAGGTGGCATGTCCAGCACTCCCAGACCCACCAACAGATGACTCGGAAAGGCTGGGCTTACTGAAACATCTGTACCAAGAAGTCATCTGCTAATAGTTTTCTTTGTCAGACTCTCTGTTTTCATGTTTCATCATGAGCAATCTCAGCGTTAGAGGAAGTTTGGAGAAAATAACCCATTGCCCACACCTATTTATTTTTATTTTTATTTATCTATTTTTTTATTTTTTTGCTGGGCCACTTCATGAGACCTCATGTGGTTCACCCTTGGCAACCTCAACATGTCTCTGAAAAACAAGGATGTTCTCCTGCACAGTCAAAGTACCATTCTCACACCTAAGAAAGTCAGTAACGATTCCTTAATACCATCTCCTATCGTGTCCAAATTCAGAATGTCCCCATTGTCCCCACATGCCTTGTATTACAGAACCAGTCAAAGTTCAGGCACTGTATTTTGTTTTTCTGTCTCTATTGCCTCTTATTTTATTTTATTTTATTTATTTTATTTTATTTTATTTCATTTGAGACATAGTCGCACTCTGTTGCCCAGACTGGAGTGCAGTGGTGCAATCTTGGCTCACTGCAACCTCTGCCTCCCGGGTTCAAGCAATTCTGCTGCCTCAGTCTCCTGAGTAGCTGGGATTACAGGTGTCCACCACCAGGCTCAGCTAATTTTTTGTGTTTTTAGTAGAGATGAGGTTTCACCATGTTGGCCAGGATGGTCTCAAACTCCTGACCTCAAGTGATCCACCCACCTCAGCCTCCCAAAGTGCTGGGATTACAGGCATTAGCCACCACGCCTGGCCTCTATTGCCTCTTTTAGTCTAGAATATCCTCCCAAATCCTTCCCCTGTTTCTTTTCACAGAGGCCAGGCCAGGCCTCTTTCTGCAGAGGCCAGGCCAGTTTTCTTGTAGAAGGTCCAGTGCTCCAGGTTTACCTGATTTCTTCCTTGTTAGCCTTCATCTCATACCCTGTATTTCCTAGATACTAAAAATCATCTGCTGGTTTTAATTTCTAGGGTTGGATACAAAAGCATGTTTTTATTTTTCTTTTTTAATATTTGAAGGTTCTTCTCTCTCCTGTTCAGGTAAGTTTAAACAAGGAAAAAGAGCAGATAAATAGAAACAAGGTTTATGAGGTAATTTACCTGTTTACGGAAGCTAAGACTCAAATTATCCCTCTAGTTTTCTTCAGGGTACGTTTTCCCCTTATTGAAACAAGTGTGATCTCAGTTATCCCACCAAAAAATTATTTTCAGGTTTAACTCAGAGCACACAGACACCGCGTTTCCCTCTGTGGCTGTGAATCAGCTGCTAGTTCTGGTTGGAGGAACAACGAAAACAGTGATAAGCTCAACGCTGATTCCTGTAACTTTTCTACCTTATATAGGAGAGGTTCATTGTTGTTGTTCTTTTTTTTTGAGACTGAGTCTCACTCTGTCCCCCAGCAGTAGCACGATCTCGGTTCACAGCAACCTCCACCTCCTGGGTTCAAGCAATTCTTCTGCCTCAGCCTCCGGAGTAGCTGGGATTATGGGCGCCTGCCACCACGTCTGGCTAATTTTTGTATTTTTAGTAGAGACAGGGTTTCACCATGTTGGCCAGGCTGGTCTCGAACTCCTGACCTTGTGATCCGCCCACCTCAGCCTTCAAAGTGCTGGGACTACAGGTGTGAGCCACCGCGCCTGGCCTGTTGTTCTTTTAGAATGATTCTTTTTCCTCGTTATTTTTTTACTTCTGGACCCTTAACACAACTGGAAAAGAACATAACTAGTAGGAGCTGAAAATCTCCAGGGCTGTGACAGCAGCGCAGTCATTTCCCAAGTCAGAGATTTTCCCTCACTGGGTTCCCATGAGTGAGAAAAATAGTTTATTTTATTTTATTTTATTTTATTTTATTTTATTTTATTTTATTTATTTGAGATGGAGTCTCGCTCTGTCACCCAGGCTGGAGTACAATGGCGTGATCTCGGCTCACTGCGACCTCCACCTCCCAGGTTCAAGCAAGTCTCCTGCCTCAGCCTGCCAAGTAGCTGGGATTACAGGCACCCACCATCACACCCAGCTAATTTTTGTATTTTTAATAGAGACAGGGTTTCACCATGTTGGCCAGGCTGGTCTCGAACTCCTGACCTCAGGTGATCCACCCACCTCAGCCTTCCAAACTGTTGGTGGCGTGAGCCACCATACCTGACCTAGAAAAATAATTTACTCTTTAAATTTGATTGGATTTTAACAAAAGTATGTCCATGCCTCCTCAATACATCCTCTATGAGAACTGCATACAGTCGTTCACCTGTTCACAAGAAACTTTAGTAAATTATTTAAATGTTACTGTGCCCTCCCTGGATTGGACTTTGGAATTTGCCTTTCATTAACACACTACAGTCTGACATGGGGCTAAAATGTAAACACTGTCTCTATTTTAAAATAAGTGATCCTACTTAAAATTAGCAAAATGGAACCCTGTTAGGCTGTGAAATGAAGTGCCCAGTTGGACGTCAAGCAAGTGCGGCCTCCCCGTCGCCTGACCGTCCACCAGTCTCCCTGGAGTGGCGGCCGCTGCATCTGACCCTGACTCAGATGTTAGTTGACTCCAGACTGTCTGGAGTTTGCCAGCTTCCTGTGTAGGGCCAGCGTGAGACGGGCAGGCAGCCAGGAACGCACCTGCAACAGATGCCCATTGGATGGAGTTTCTCTCCCAACTTCCCTGCCCTGCTCCCGGAGTCTCCCAGGTCCTAGGCCCTCACTGCCTGAGGCCACAGCCCTGAGCACACATCAGCTTTTCCTCCCTGAGCTGTGCCAGGGCCCTGAGCCCACCTCATACCCCCAGGATCCCATCCCTGTCCTCTGGCTTCAGGCTGGAAAGATGGCGGTGTCAGTGGCCCCCAAAAAGGTCATGTCCACTAGAAGCTGTGAATGTGACTTTATTTGGAAATAGGGTCTTTGTGGGCCGGGTGCAGCGGCTCACACCTGTAATCCCAGAACTTTGGGAGGCCAATGCAGGTGGATCACGAGGTCAAGAGATGGAGACCATCCTGGCCAACATGGTGAAACCCCATCTTTACTAAAAATACAAAAATTAGCTGGGTGTGGTGGCCTGCACCTGTAGTCCCAGCTACTTGGGAGGCTGAGGCAGGAGAATCACTTGAACCTGGGAGGCAGAGGTTGCAGTGAGCCGAGATCACGCCACTGCACTCCAGCCTGGTGACAGAGTGAGACTCCGTCTCAAAAAAAAAAGGAAATAGGGTCTTTGTGGGTGGAATCAAGTTAAGGTGAGGTCACACTGAAGTAGGGTGAGCTTGGATGCAACCACCAGTGTCCTTAAAGGAAGGAAATTGGGCCGGGTGCAGTGCCTGTAATCCCAGCACTTTGGGAGGCCGAGGCAGGTGGATCACCTGAGTTAAGGAGTTCGAGACCAGCCTGGCCAACATGGTGAAACCCCATCTCTACTAAAAATACAAAAATTAGCCTGGTGTGGTGGCAGGCGCCTGTGATCCCAGCTACTGAGGAGGCTGAGGCACAAGAATGGCTTAAACCCAGGAAGCGGAGGTTGCAGTGAGCTGAGATGGTGCCACTGCATTCCAGCCTGGGTGACAGAGCGAGAGTCCATATCAAAAAAAAAAGAAGAAGGAAATCTGAACACAGACACACACACACACACACACACACACACACACACACAGGGGAGACCAGCAAGTGACGATCAAGGCAGAGGCTGGAGCGATGTGTCCACCAACCAGAGGACACCGAGGATGGCGAGGATGGCGAGGATGGTGAGGATGGCGAGGACACTGAGGATGGCGAGGATGGCGAGGACGGCGAGGACGGTGAGGACGGCGAGGATGGCGAGGATGGCGAGGACTCTGAGGATGGCGAGGACGGCGAGGACGGCGAGGACGGCGAGGATGGCGAGGATGGCGAGGACGGCAAGGACGGTGAGGACGGCGAGGATGGCGAGGATGGCGAGGATGGCTGGCAGCCAGCAGGGGCTGGGAGAGGGGTGAAGGGTCTTCCCCAGAGCCTGCCAAGGGGGCATGTTTCTGCCTACACTTTGACCTTGGGCATTCGGTCCCCAGAACGGTGAGAGAACGCACTTCTGTTGTGTATACTATGCAGTGTGTGACACTTTGTTACGGCAGTCCTAGGACATGAACTCAGGAGGCGTCAGTGACTGGCCAGGGTGTCCTTTCCAAGAAGGTTTTAAAGCAGGACAGTGTCTCAGCTCAGGAGGAAACATCTAAAATGGTGAAGGCGTCGGACCAGCTACTCAGCAGGAAGAAATCATATCTCAGAATGCAAGAGGAGAATTTGAGAAAACTGCTTTGATCTGCAGGTTTTGAAGGAACGGTGGGCATTTTGATGTCACTTTTCTGAGCAATTGTGCTCAAGGTGACCATGTAGACATGGGAAGGCATAACTGTCTGTTTCTAAGCACTGCTGGTAACAGACACCCCTGATCAGACAACCCGATCATTCCTCATCCCAGACCGCCCCCTTTTCCCTGCTAAGGAGATGCTGGCCAGGGAAGAGGCGAATTCACTCAATAATTCAGCAAAATAACTCGATGACAGAGTCTCACTCTGTCACCCAGGCTGGAGTGCAATAGTGCCGGCTTGGCTCACTGCAACCTCCACTGCCTCCCAGGTTGAAGTGATTCTCCTGCCTCAGCCTCCTGAGTAGCTGGGACTACAGGAGCCCGTCACCACAGCTGGCTAATTTTTGTATTTTTAGTAGAGGCAGGGTTTCACCATGTTGGCCAGGCTGGTCTCAAACTCCTGACCTCAGGTGATCTGCCCACGTCGGCCTCCTAAAGTGATTTAAAAAGGAAATATTCCCTCCTCCCCACTTTCATCTGGTTGTTCGCATACTAATTCTGAGAAACACAGCCATTGCACTTTGATACTAATTATTCCATTTCTTACAATCTTTAACCAATACTCTGACAAATTGTTAATTTAAGAAGAATTTGCAAAGGAAGTAACCCTACTGTGTTTTTTAAAAGGCAGACAAGAAAAGAGCGTGTGAAAGTGTCTCTTACTGTAACCTGCCCTGGAAGGGTAAGCCTTTTAAAATCACAGCCTAACACACCTGAATTCTGCATCGAGAACTTCAGCTTTCTGTGGTGTGTGACCGTATAATACAAGCTACATATGGTGGTGACCTACCAGTTTGGGTTGACTTAAATATTGAAAGCAAACTCCAGAAATATCTAAAAGGAAACACACCAGCAATATTGTATTGATTGTGGTAGGCTGCTTAATAATTAATTCCCTTACCTCAGTTTTTGAATGTCGTTCTGTTTATGCCTCAGTATCAAAAACAACTGAGAAAGGGGCCACAGCTCCGGGCTTCATCTGCTATTGCAAATTCAGAGCAGGGTGCTACCGGCGGGTGGGGGAGTAAAGAGAACGGGCCCTTTCTTCGTGTGTCCACTTCGTAGGAACCCAGGCAAGAGTACCCAAGCAGACCTCTGCTTAAAGCAAAAACAGACTGAAGTTGTTTTCCCCTCAACACGGTGACCATCTCCAGGTTTAGCAGAGAGAATCTAAACAACGACCCTTGCAAACACAGCAAGGATACCGACAAACGCTGGAAAGCTCAGCTGTGGAGTTTTAGTCGTGGCCGAGTTTAGGTGGCCTTGCTTCAACGCCATCAGGGTTTTGAACACCGTCGGGGGGAAGACGCCAGTCTGCTCACGTGGTGCCCAAACCAGAAATGCCAGTGTCATGTCCACGTTTCCGCTTCTTCGGAGAAGGGACCTGTCTCACATGTCCAGCCAGAGCTTCTGAGCTGGAGATGCAACCCTGCGAGAGAGAAGCCCTGGTTTGTAATCATACCGAGCTTGGGCAAGGAGGCCGGAGGAGGTAGGTTCTATGTCTTGGGTGGGGCCTTGCTTAATTCTTTTTTGTTGTTGTTGTAGTTTTGAGATGGAGTTCCGCTCTTTCACCCAGGCTGGAGCGCAATGGCACAATCTTGGCTCACTGCAACCTCCACCTCCTGAGTTCCAGTGATTCTCCTGTCTCAGCCTCCCAAGTAGCTGGGATTACAGGCATGCGCCACCACGCCCGGCTAATTGTTGTATTTTTTAGTAGAGACAGGGTTTCACCATGTTGGCCAGGCTTATCTCAAACTCATGACCTCATGATTCGCTTGCCTCAGCCTCGCAGAGTAGCGGGATTACAGGCGTGAGCCACCGCGCCACGCCTCCTTGCTTAATTCTTAAAAGGCCTGATCGAGTTACGGATTTAACAACTGAATTCGTGAAAATAATCTCACTGGAAGGATTTTGCCAAGAGGAAGAGTTCGGGATTGTTCGTGGGCATTTTTTGTTTTGTTTTGTTTTCCTCATCACATACAAAGCCTTCCTTGTTCCACCCACAGGTGGGAGATGGAGACGAGTCTTTTCCTGACCAGGTTGTCAAGGCTCACGGGGGGCACACAGACCCTTCGGTCAGCTCCTACCTGCAGCCGGGAGCGGTACTGAGCGCCCAGCTTCAGGTTTCACAGATCTCGCGATGATCCTGACAGGCGCAGCAGCAGGGGGCCCAAGCAGGGTGGTGACTGCCCTGGGGGGCTCAGATAAAGCCAGCAGCACAGGAAAGCACAGCAGGGGCGGGTTTGTAAAGCAAGGGTGATGGTGAGGGGAGGTGACCACATGGAGCCTGGGGCCGGGCCAGGCAGGAGAAAGAGGGCCTCATTCTGTTTTTCTAACCTTTGTTAGTTTCAGGTTTTAAGTACTGTGAGTATTCAAATGTGGGCTCCTTGCGTTACCTGGTTTATGCAGGTAGAATGTAGAATACTATATATTAGGCCAAAAGACCAGTGAAAGCAACATTTCCTACATTTACTCTTTTTTTTTTTTTTTTTTTTTGAGACAGAGTCTCACTCTGTCGCTCAGGCTGGAGTGCAGTAGCGTGATCTCGGCTCACTGCAACCTCTGCCTCCCGGGTTCAAGCAATTCTCCCCCCTCAGCCTCCCGAGTAGCTGGGATTACAGGTACGTGCCACCACGCCTGGCTAATTTTTGTATTTTTAGTAGAGATGGGGTTTACCATGTTAGTCAGGCTGGTCTCGAACTCCTGACCTCACGTGATCCACCTGCCTCGGCCTCACAAAGTGCTGGGATTACAGGGTGAGCCACCACACCTGGCCTCATCCATTCAATCATTCGTCCATTCAATTCATATTTCTCAAGCACCATCTAAGAGCCGAGCCCCGTACTGGGCCCTGGGTGTGTGGGAAGCTCCACACACAGCTGCGCTGAGTCCGGTCCTTCCCGGGGCCGCCGCTGGGATTGGTCAGCGCTGCCTCCCACGCGATGCTGTCTCATCGGCGCACCTCCGAGAACACACTGGGTTCTCTTGGCTTTGTGCTGGGAGTCCCGTCATTTGATAACTGACATTGATAACTCGCGTAGGCACCCGAGACTCTACTTCACTGGCTGACATCGATGATCTAAAATTGGGCGCGCGCCCACTCACTCCCGAGACCGCCCAGTTCCTACATCTTGCTGCAATTCCGCAAGAGGCCATTTGGTCTGGGGCAAGGTGGCCTCTGGGTAGCCAGCCTCCACTTCAGCACAGCATCTGCGAGGTTCAGAAATGCTCACTTCTCTCCAGAAGGCAGGGTGGGGTCCTTGCCACGGTGGGACCCCTCCATCTGACGCTAAGAACTGCAGCGGTGGTTTCTACTCTTGGCCTTTAGGTGCCGTGTCCCCAGGGGCCTTCTGTTTCCCACCTAGGCACTAGACAGAGCCAGCCCTCGTTCTCTTCTGCCCACACCTAGAGGCCACACCCAGCCCTGGTCCCGTCCCCGCTCCCAGAAGCAGATCCAGTATCACACTCAGGAATGAGAAATTTGTACGGAAGAGTTAACGGGCAGGGGACTCACTCTCTCTTCATGTAGCAGAAGGTAACCTGATTCCTCCTGGGCAGTTGTGTTCCCCTCCTAAGTTCTCTCCTTTTGCTCATCCCCACAGTCTCTATGTGAAGCATTGACCTCTCTCTCCCTCGTTGTGAACCATTTACCTCTGAGCTCAGCTTCTGGGCTCCATTCAGCCAAACAAAAGTCATGCTGATCCTCGGACCATCTATGGTACTTTAAGGGTGCTCCTCAGTGGTCTCAGCCTCCGCACACCTTCCCAACACAAGATGATGGAAATATTTTTTCAACTAACAAAATATAAGCAAACAGGCCGGGCGCAGTGGCTCTCGCCTGTAATCTCAGCACTTTGGGAGGCCAAGGCAGGTGGATCACGTGAGGTCAGGAGTTTGAGACCAGCCTGGCCAACATGGTGAAACCTTGTCTCTATTAAAAATACAAAAATTAGCCAGGCATGGTGGCGGGTGCCTGTAATCCCAGCTACCCTGGAGGCTGAGGCAGGAGAATTGCTTGAACCCGGGAGGTGGAGGTTGTAGTGAGCCAAGATTGTGCCATTGCACTTCAGCCTGGGCAACAGAGAGAGGCTCGGTCTCAATAATAATAATAATAATAAGCAAACAAAAATATCCTGGCTGGAATGCTATTGCGAAGGAAACATGTTCTCCTTGATATGGGTGGGTGAGGCTTTTCCCGTGATCTAGCCTTGCGCCCTCGGGTCACTGACTCTCCCTGGGCCTCAGTTTCCCCAGCTATAAAAGGAAGGGGTTGGTCTCATAGTCTCAAGTTCTAACTGGATCTGGAGCAACCGGGGACCACCATGGGAGAAGCGTCACTTACACAGAGAGACACAATGGCCTCCTCTTCCCAAACGGAGTCGTGGAACCATCTTTGGACCCGTTAGCCAAATAGTCCTCATTCTCTGCATCATCTGGTTGGAGATGTCTAGAAAGAGACAGAATTCCAATTGTGTGCTAGGTGCCATAAAGAGACCCCTGCGCAGGTGGCTGAGGGGTTGCCATTCTGTCTCCCTGCAGGGCACTGACTTTTACACTAACAATGTCAACTCACCAACAACCCTAGGTGATTCTCCAGAAGTTCACGGCCAGCTGTCTGTTCTCACCACACAGAACCAATGCCCGTTCCCTTTTCCTCTAGCTCTGCCATTGTTCCTACCTAAGTCATGTGCTGGTCCATCGAGCTCCCTGCATTTTAATGGTTGTTTTTCTGTTTGTTTGAGAGTGGAGGTTGCAAGAGAAGGCTGATGTACAGCTTAGTGGGGGACAAGACCAAGCCCATAAATGCTGCTGCTATGCTAAAGCTTCCACACAGATCTTCTCTGGGCAAAGCCAGAACCTCATGCCTGTCAAACAAGTCAAAAGGGGTTTCTCTAAAAGCTTTGAAATGCGAGACTGATTCAAGGTAGAACTCAAAAATAACAATGACAACAGCTCCCCAAAGGGCCCACAGTCTCTATCTAAAGCCCTGGTGAGCTAGTCCATCACTCCAGCGCGTGTAAGCATGCAAAGCACTGCCGCGTGATCCCAGGCCCTATAAGCAAGGAAGGCACTACCCTTGAGGGAGGAGCCGTGTGTTAATTCCCATTTTAAAGCAAGTAGAAACCCAGGAAGGTAGAGTGATGTGCCGAAGAGAATCCTGTAGGTCAGAGACTCAGAGGTGCTGGGTCACACGACAAACCCAGGTTTCACCCTGTGCTCTGCCCACTCCGAGGCCCTGGGACCCAAACGTCATAAAACACTCATGCACTTCCCGGGGGCTCAGTGTAAATGGCGCACTCTTGGCAAACCTGATTTTAACACTTGTCAAGCAGATAAGGCCTTGAGAAAATCTAGAAGAACAATGATTGGCATTTTGCCACTTAAGACCTTAAATGAACTCCCACTTTAAGACGTCAGCCTTTGAGGTTTATTATCAGGCAGCCTCTTCCACTGGAAAGATTCTCTGTTGCACTGAGGTCTCGGGCTTCACGTGCTGTACAAGAAAAGCACAGCTATTGTGCAAGGAGAATGAGAGGAGCAAAAATGAATATGAATCTGCTGCAAAATGCCCTCCTGATACTCATGTCTTATTCATGAATGTGCCTCATCAACATTGAGACCACAGGGAAATTTGTACTATAAGTGGAAATTCTAGAGAAAGTGGCTAACTTAAATTTTCTTACTTTAACCAGCTCTTGATGAATAATGCATAATATACAAGATGCTTATCAAGTTTGACTTAGAAAATGAGAAAGTAAATTTACTGAAATAAGAAGGAGAGAAAAAAACTCCAAATTATTCAAGGACTTGAGATCTACAATAACAACAAAATATCACAAGCACTTAAAAAAAGCTGACCAAGAGAAATTCCTCTCCTTAGTCATTTAGTCTACATGGAAAAAATCATCATCATTTATGGAGAACTTTATTTAATAAAATAGGCTGGCTGTGTGTAAAACACCCTCTTGTCCTATGTTCCTGTCAACAAAACGAAAATTCAACTTCTGCCTAACACCAGATGCCTAGATGGCCTGCAGCTTCCCTTCCAGCTGTCTGATAACATTGAACAGATAAAATCCTCCTTTAAGAAACAGAGATCTTTTAAGAGTCTGGCAGGCCAAAGAAGTTCTGCTTCAAAAATTAAAGATCTGCAATTCTATTAGGACAAAAGGGAGCTTGGGAGCTCCCATGGGAAAGATTCCGTGTCTAGTCTGCAGAGCATCAGGCTTTGATGGGAAACTGGAACACTCAGCGCCATCTCCCCTGCCAGGAGACGGCCACGGACGGAGGTCACCTGCTCCTGCAGCTGTCGTGGCCACTGGCAGGTCTCAGCAGCTCTCATGGTCCCTCAGTCCTGGGGTACCTGGGCATGAGAGGACAGGGACTCAGACTAGAAGAGAGAGATGCTAATAAAAAGGAGAGAGTCAGATCCAAGTGACAGAGAGAGACAGAAAAGAGAGCGACTCGCCAACACCAGCACACTGTGGGCCCTTTGTGAACCCCAGATATCTGAGACAGACAGCTCTCAGTTAATTTAGAAAGTTTATTTTGCCAAAGTTAAGGATGAGTGCCCGTGACTCAGTCTCAGGAAGTCCTGGCATGTGCCCAAGGTGGTTGGGGCACAGCTTGGTTTTATACATTTTAGGGAGACATAACACATCAATCAACACGTGTGAGATGTATGTTGGTTCTGTCCAGAAAGGCGGGACAACTCGAAGCAGGGAGGGAGCTTCCAGGTCATAGGTAGGTAAGAGACAAAAGGTTGCATTCTTTTGAGTGTCTGATCAGCCTTTCCAATTCCAGCCATCAGATATGCATCTATGTCAGTGAGCGGAGGGCGAGTTTGAGTTCTGTCTGTCCTTTGTCCACAGAGAAATTCCTTATGAGGGAGGCATGTCACTTTTTTTTTCTTTCTTTCTTTCTTTTTTTTTAATCTTAGTAGCTTCCTTTTTAAGGAATAGAATGGGATGCAGCTTTGCCCTAAGCAGTTCTCAGCTTGACTTTTCCCTTTAGCTTACTGATTTTGGGGTGCCAAGATTTATTTTCTTTTCACACCTTTCAAGGCATTCCTGCTCTGTCTGCAGAGATGACAGAAAGCTGCACTCAAGCGGGACCCAGCCCCTTTCCATTATGGACGCAGAGAACTGAGGCCCAACACAGTCCTGGCACCCAGCCCCCTTTCCATTACAAACGCAGAGAACTGAGGCCCAAGACAGTTCCTTGGCTGCAGAAGAGAAAGAAAATGAGAAAACCAGGAAGAGCAAGAAAAGGAGGAACAGGAAAGGGAGTTTATCAGTTTCAAATAACACTGTTTAATGAAGCAATTTTTAACTCATTTTTATTTTATTAAGTTGAACCTAATTCAATGTTTTGTGTTGAACCATATGAAATAGCCATTTTTGCCGGTAAAACTGGAGAATTTCATGTAGTTCCCCTTGACGTATCGTTGGTGGGAGTCAGGTCTGACTTGATATATTGTTGGTGGGAGTCAGGTCTGACTTGATATATTGTTGGTGGGGGTCAGGTCTGACTTGATATATTGTTGGTGGGAGTCAGGTCTGACTTGATATATCGTTGGTGGGAGTCAGGTCTGACTTGATATATTGTTGGTGGGGGTCAGTTTTGACTTGGACCCACATGTTTAGACCCTCTGGGTCAGGAATTCACAGACTTTTTCAAATTACCAAATTCAGGAATGAAAGTGTGGATGACACTGTTGACCAGCCTTACAGAAACAGAAAGGGATGTGATGGGGATTGCTAGGAGAACTGTGTGCCAATAAAGTAGGTAACTAAGAGGAAATGGAAATTTTTATAATAATAAAAGCTACTGAAATGAACTCAAGAAGAAACAGAAAATCTGAATACACCTATAACAAGTAAAGAGACTTAATTAGTAATTTTAAATTTTCCTACAAAGAAAAGCCCAGGCCCAGATAGAAGTAATACCAAAACTTCACTAACTCTTCCAAAAAATAGAAGACCACTTCTAAGGAACACCTCCTGATTCACTGTATGAGGTCAGTATTACCCCAATACCAAAAGCAGGCTAATACTGTCATCACAAGAAAACTACCTCAATGAATATAAATGCAGCCGAGTGTGGTGGCTCAGCCTGTAATCCCAGCACTTTGGGAGGCCGAAGTGAGCAGATTGCCTGAGGTCAGGAGTTTGAGACCAGCCTGGCCAACATGGCGAAACCCCATCTCTACTAAAAATACAAAAATTAGCCAGGCATGGTGGCGACACCTGTAATCCCAGCTACTGGGGAGGCTGAGGCAGGAGAATCACTTGAACTCAGGAGGCGGAGGTGCAGTGAGCCAAGATGGCACCATTGCACTCCAGCTGGGCGACAGAGTGAGACTCCGTCTCAAAATAATAATAATAATAATGATAATGCGATTTGCTTTGCTTTTTTTTTTACATTGGCTAATTACAAGACACATTAAGAAGGTACTTGAGCACAATTAACTGGGGGTTGAGGGAGAGGGAAGGCCAGAGGCAGACAGAGCTCTAGTGATGATCCTGTGGGTTGAACCGTACAGTCTAGAGTGGCATGAGGGCGTGCACACGGGTCTCCTCTCCTGGCTTGCAGTCCCACCGGCCTCACACCCCTGCAAGGTACTGTCTTCAAGATTATTATAAATAGCAGTGCTGGGGGACTGCAGGACCAAGGACCTGGATGTACTCAATGTGATTGATTACAATGTGATGTGATTACAAAAACTTAACGTTTCAGCTGGGCGCGGGTGGCTCACACCTGTAATCCCAACACTTTGGGAGGCCAAGGCGGGGTATCACCTGAGCTCAAAACTGGCCTGGCCAACATGGTGAAACCCCATCTCTAATAAAAATATAAAATTAGCCAGGCATGGTGGCACATGCCTATAATCCCAGGTACTTGGGAGGCTGACGCAGGAGAATCGCTTGAACCCAGGAGGTGGAGGCTTCACTGAGCCAAGATCACGTCATTGCACTCCACCCTGGGCAACAGCGAGACTCTGTCTCAAGAAAAAAAAAAAAAAGAAGTAACATTTCTTAGCATAAAGAAAAAAGAGAATACTTCAAGGAAAAAGACAAGTATCAAACTGCAAAAAAAATTTGCAAACATATGACAAGAGGCTAATTTACTGATGCAACAAATTTTACAAAAGAAAAAACCACAGTGGTAAAACTGTCTGAATATGCATCCAGAAATAAACAAAATGGCCAATTGACCAACTTCACGATGAATCTGAGAAATGTCAATTCTAACAGTGATTAAATATTTCACACCTATTTGATTAGCCCTCAGCATTGGAGAGACAGGGAGGTGAATCCGGAACTCTCCTTGGCTGCTGGGGGAGAATAAATTGGTAGAATCTTTTGGGGAGAAATTTGACTTTATAAATGAAAATCATCTATTAAGATGCACACTTTTAAGGTGGAGATTCCACTTAAGACTTCACGCTGAGACAATGGTGATCTGTATGGACAAAAGTTCACTCTGGCATATTTTGCAATAACCAAAAATGAATACAATATGGACATCTATCACAAGGAGACTGGAGAGATGAATATGATAGAGTGATATAATTCAATATGGGTTTTTTATTTTTATTTATTTATTTTTTGAGATGGAGTTTCACTCTTGTTGCCCAGGCTGGAGTGCAATGCGATCTCGGCTCACTGCAACCTCCGCCTCCTGGGTTCAAGCAATTCTCCTGCCTCAGCCTCCCAAGTAGCTGGGATTACAGGTGCCCGCCACCACACCCGGCTAATCTAATTTTTTTTATTTTTAGTACAGACAGGGTTTCACCATGTTGGCCAGGCTGGTCTCAAACTCCTGACCTCAGGTGATCTGCCTGCCTCAGCCTCCCAAACTCTGCTTTTTTTTTTTTTAGTAGCATAGGAGGACCTGATACCTCCCTGCAGCCAAAACCCCTCCTAGCTCCGGGTGGACAGGAGGTGAGAGGGAGAGGAATCACCACAAGAAAAGGTCAGAATCGTCTGAGAGAACGTTTCTCCTTGGGGGAATCCCACAGCAGTGGAATAAAGCAAAGAACCTAGGAGACAGATGCCTCCTGCCAGGGGGCCTGATGTGGGTGCCTTGTTTACTAAGCATTTATTTATCACTGCTAAACACCCCCAGCCCGGTGGCTGAGCTGACCTCAAGATCTGAGATAAAGCTAGGGTGGGTAGAAGCAGAAAGTACAACTGCATAATTTCAGTGCCAATGAATAAAGGAAAACTGTTGTTGGCTAAATGGATCAAGCAGCCCACCCCACAGCCCCAAATACAGCATACGGTAGGAAAACAAATAAGTTATTTCCACTGGTATTGATGCTTTTGGGTCTTTTTGAGAATAATTTACTATAATTAGTGTAGAAAACCTTTGATTTTAGAAAAATGTTTTAAATAAATTAATTTTTTCACAGTCTACTGTTGATACAGGAGTTAAGAAGAAATTAGGCAGATAGTAAGGGTGTAGAAGTCCTCAGTACGGTTTTCCTTTTAATGAAAATCAGCCCCAAATCATTTTCCTTTCTAACAAAGAGCAGCCTGTGAAATCGAGCGGCAGACATAGATGCAGGCAGTTGTGCCAATCATTTTCAAGATGGCGGCCCCCTCTTGTCTGTAATCCCAGCTACTCGGGAGGCTGAGGCAGGAGAATTGCTTGAACCCAGGAGGCGGAGGTTGTAGTGAGCCGAGATCGCATCACTGCTCTCCAGCCTGGGCGACAGAGTGAGACTCCATCTCAGATAAATAAATAAATAAAGCAGGACTCAATTACAAATCCAAAAAGTGCTGGTGCTCTCAGACAACAGTGGAGGAAATTACCTCTCAGCTCTCCTTTAAGGCAAACGGGTCGTGTCAAGGTCAGGAAGAGCAAATGCGTCTCCACTCAAAGGTGCGATTCCAGAGCTGCCGGTGGCTGGGGCCCGTCCGCAGCCTTCCCTGAGCTCCCCTGTGAATGCTGTGCGGATTGTTCAGACGGAGATCACTGACCACCTACTAAGCGCCAGGTGTCTGGGGGAGCACGTCACTGAACACCTACTGAGCTCCACGCGTCTTGAGGAGCACTTTCCACCGATTTTGTCCCTGATGGCAGAGCCGCTGTGGGACTCAAGGTCATAGAATTCTCTTCATCACACAGACAAGGACATGGAGGGTGGAGATGGCCGAGGGTGGCTACGGGCATCTTATCAGGAAGGAGTCTGCCTGGGACCCCACTCAGGGCTTACACCCACACACACACTCTCCATGCCTGGGACCCACACAGGGCGCACACACACACACACACACACACACACACACACACACACACACACACACACACACATATCCTCCACCTGATTCTTCTGCCTCCTGGATTCTGTCTGGGGCTGAGACCCAGGTAGCGGCCAGCACCAGGTGTCTTTCTGAAGCAGCCAGTACAGAGACCCAAGACAAGGCCCTGGGGCCTCCTTCCTGATGGGGCCTCCTTCCTACTAGGACCTCCTTCCTGGTGGGGTCTCCTTCCTGGTGGGACCTCCTTCCTGATAGGGCCTCCTTCCTGTTGGGGCCTCCTTCCTGATGGGGCCTCCTTCCTGGTGGGACCTCCTTCTTGATGGGGCCTCCTTCCTGGTGGGGCCTCCTTCCTGATGTGGTGGGGCCTCCTTCCTGATAGGGCCTCCTTCCTGATAGGGCCTCCTTCCTGGTGGGGCCTCCTTCCTGGTGGGACCTCCTTCCTCGTGGGACTTCCTTCCTGGTGGGGCCTCCTTCCTGGTGGGACCTCCTTCCTGGTGGGGCCTCCTTTCTGATGGGACCTCCTTCCTGGTGGGACCTCCTTCCTGGTGGGGCCTCCTTCCTGGTGGGACCTCCTTCCTGATGGGGCCTCCTTCCTGGTGGGGCCTCCTTCCTGATGTGGTGGGGCCTCCTTCCTGATGGGGCCTCCTTCCTGGTGGGGACTCCTTCCTGGTGGGACCTCCTTCCTGGTGGGGCCTCCTTTCTGATGGGACCTCTTTCCTGGTGGGGCCTCCTTCCTGATGGGGCCTCCTTCCTGGTGGGGCCTCCTTCCTGGTGGGACCTCCTTCCTGGTGGGGCCTCCTTTCTGATGGGACCTCTTTCCTGGTGGGACTTCCTTCCTGGTGGGGCCTCCTTCCTGGTGGGGCCTCCTTCCTGATGTGGTGGGGCCTCCTTCCTGATGGGGCCTCCTTCCTGGTGGGGCCTCCTTCCTGGTGGGACCTCCTTCCTGGTGGGGCCTCCTTTCTGATGGGACCTCTTTCCTGGTGGGGCCTCCTTCCTGATGGGGCCTCCTTCCTGGTGGGACCTCCTTCCTGGTGGGACCTCCTTCCTGGTGGGGCCTCCTTTCTGATGGGACCTCTTTGCTGGTGGGACTTCCTTCCTGGTGGGGCCTCCTTCCTGGTGGGGCCTCCTTTCTGATGGGACCTCTTTCCTGGTGGGGCCTCCTTCCTGGTAGAGCCCATGGGGAGGAGGTAGGGACGGGACTCCCCCTCCTAAGGAGTCTGTCTGCCATGTGCATAGAGACACCTGACACCAGGGTCACAAAGGACCTGCCTTCCCCTTAGTCCCAAACTGAGGGGTTCCCAGAAGGATGGGACTTGCGGTGTTAAAACCAGGAATGTCCCAGGGAGGTGGGAGTGAGCCCAGAGCCCAGGCTTTTGCTGGAGCCCCCGAGTCGCAGGGCAGTGGCCTGGACTATCTCACCAGCTGGAGGGACACTGCCACCTGCCAATGGTGGCACTGCTAATTTCCAGTCACCGCAGTCAGCTAAGATTCATCCCACCCGCCTAGGGTCTAGGCCTCAAACCCACGTCATCTGGGGTGTCTGCAGCTGTCAGCGTCTTGGAATGTGCACCCGCAGGGCTCACACGCTGAGCGAACTTGGCTCTGTGATTAGAGCCCCGGGCTTCTGTGTGAAGATTTAATTTCACTTGTTAAATAATTTACAGCTCTGGCAGGCAGCTGAAGAAGTTTCATTTGCAAATGCCAGTGTTTTTAGCTTAGCTTTTTCCCTCAAAACTCTGAGTTTGAAAGAATAAACTTAAAAAGGATACGTTTCCAGGCTTTCTTCTCCCTTCATTGAATGGTGTTTCTTCACGTAGCTTGAGAAAATGGCCTGGAGTCAGTTACAGGAAATAAAGTGAAAATTAGAGACTCACAGCCATATTGGCAAGAATGAGAGAGAGACAGACAGACAGAGAGGAAGGTAGGAAGAAAGGAAGGCACATAGAAACCTGGGTTTGTATTATAAGTGTGCATACACATGTGTAACCCTCTAGTACATAACGGGAATATGGAGGAGATATTGGGACCCCCTGTGAGACAGTGCACCAGTTTGAGACAATACATTGTGTACTTGGAAATAAGAGAGAACATGCTATGAGTTGTATTTATGTGCTACTTTGTTTATTTGTTGTTGTTTTTCCCTGTCAGCAGCAGAATATGTGATATTTTGTCTAAACATGACTATGTCCATATGTGACAGGCCTGAGGGGAAGCATGGTGTTTCTAACCTGTCTCTCCCTCTTCACTCCCTGCCCCACCTCCTGCCCCTCCCTGTCTCCCAGACCCTTCCCAGGCTTCTTAGGCAGCACGTGGTGGCCAGCAGAGGAAAACAGGATTCCAGAACAGTCATGCCATCTCTTTCAGACAAACACATGTTGTTAATACCAGCTTCCCTAACTTGAAATAAATTCATACATTTATCTACCCTCACAGACAGTTTTTGAAAATCTCTGTAGTGTCCAGACTGAAACAGAAAAGAGAAGCCAAGATAAACCAAAGATCACAGGGATCCCCGAAGCTCTCCGGGGGCAGGGATGATCCTCCCCGGGGGTCGGAAATTCCTAGGTAACTTTTGACTCTCCAAAAACTTAACCACTGATAGCTTCCTGCTGACCGAAAGTCAATTAACACATATTTTATATGTTATATGTACTGTACACTGCATTGTTATAATAAAGTAAGCTAGAGAAAAGAAAATGTTATTAAGAAACTCAGAAGAAAGAGAAAATGCACTTATAGGACTGTACTGCACTTATGGATGCCGTAAGTTTACTTTCTTTATAAGATGAATCGTCTGTCTGAAATAGCGGCAACCACAGCTGCAGACCTCGATCTACGGTACATACCAAGCATTTCCACTTTTTCTGTTATGTCGTGACATTTTTCTGCTGCTTGGGGGGGGGTTCCAGCATCACCAGTGGCACTTCGTGTGGGTCCTATGGTGCTATTCAAACACGAGAAATACGTGAGAACTGCAAGAGGTCACTTTTTCCTACTGAACGCGATTTACTGAAGAGACACCTGTTCACATGGAGATGATTAGCGTCACACCGAGTTTTAAGGGATTCCTCAGGATGCTCACGCTCACCATGACAGCTACAGGAGGTAGCTGTAAAGTCTTTGCAGTAGTACAGTACTCACTACAGTTAATTTTTATTCTATTATTATTATCTTTTTTGACATGGAATCTCGCTCTGTCACCCAGGCTGGAATGCAGTGGTGCGATCTTGGCTCACTGCAAGCTCCACCTCCCAGGTTCACACTATTCTCCTGCCTCAGCCTCCGGAGTAGCTGGGATGACAGGTGCCTTCCACCACGCCCGGCTAATTTTTTTGTATTTTTAATAGAGACGGAGTTTCACTGTGTTAGCCAGGATGGTCTCGATCTCCTGACCTCGTGATCCACCCGCCTCTACCTCCCAAAGTGCTGGGATTACAGGCGTGAGCCACCGCGCCCGACACTCACTACAGTTATTTTTATGCAGTTATGACATCATGCTGCATCTTTTTTTGTTATTGTTTTGTTTTGTTTTGTTTTGAGATGAGTCTTGCTCTGTCGCCCAGGCTGGAGGGCAATGGCACAATCTCGGCTCACTGCAGCCTCTGCCTCCTGGGTTCAAGCAATTCTCCTGCCTCAGCCTCCCAAGTAGCTGGGATTACAAGTGTGCACTACCACACCTGGCTAATTTTTGCATTTTTAGTAAAGACGGGGTTTCACCATGTTGGCCAGGCTGGTCTCAAACTCCTGGCCTCAGGTGATCCACTCCCCTTGGCCTTCCGAAGTGTCAGGATTACAGGCGTGAGCCACCGCACCCGGCCTCACACTGCATCTTCATATTGGTTTACATTTCTCTCAACTGTGAGTGGCACCATGTACAGTCTGTGTTTGTGTGCATACGTTTTCATAAACTTTAACTTTTTATAATCATTTGTGTATATTTTATTTTGGTAAATAATAAAATGGACTGGTATCTACGTATATTTTATGTCTTCATGAGATATCTAACCTTTTCTTAATTTTTAAAATATTTCTAGGCTACACATTTTATCTGCAAGTTTTTTCAAATGGTTGCAAATCTCCGAAGTTTTCCAGTACATTCGTTGAAAAACATCTCTGTGTAAGTGGACACATGCAGTTCAAACCCGTGTTGTTCAAGGTCACCTGTAGCAGTTTTGATTTTTATTTATTTTGGATTTCTAATCATTCTTTTTATTTTTAATTGATAGAATAATTGTACTTATTTATGGGGTGCAATATGTTTTTTTAATTGAAAGCAAGTTTATTAATAAAGAAATTAAAGAGTGGCTACTCCATCAACAGAGCAGACACAATATGATATTTTGATACATGTATACATTGTGTAATGATCAAATCAGAGTAATCAGCATACTTATGACCTCAAATTCTTATCATTTTTTATGATGGGAACATACAAAATCCTGTCTTCTAGCTAGTTTGAGATATATAATACCTTATTATTGATTATATTCACCCTACCATGCAATAGGACACCAGAATTTATACTTTCGATCTAATTGTAACTTTGTACCGATTGACCAATCTCTCCCTGTTTTCCCCTTACTAACACCCTCCCCAGCCCCTGGTAACTGCTATCCTACTCTCTACTTCTATGAGATCAGGATTTTTAGATTTCACAGATGAGTGAGACACGGGGTATTTGGCTTTCTGTGTCTGGCTTACTTAACATAATGTCCTCCAGGTTCATCTATGTTATTGTAAATAACAGGATTTTGTTCTTTTTTATGGCTGTATAGTACTCCATTGTGTTTATATACCACATTTTCTTTATCCATGCATCTGTTGTTGGATACTTAGGTTGATTCCATATCTTGGCTTTTGTGAATAGTGCTGCAATAAACATTGGAGAGTAGTCATCTCTTAGACATACTGATTTCATTTCTTTCGGATATATACCCAGAAATGGGATTGCTGGATTATATGGTAATTCTATTTTTAATTTTTTGAGGAACCTCTATACTGTTTTCCATAATGGCTATACATTCCCACCAGCAGTGCACAAGAGTTCCTTTTTCTCCACATCCTTGTCAACACTTATTATCTCTTGTCTTTCCAATAATAGCCATTCTAACAGGAATGAGGTAATGTCTTCTCGTATTTTGATTTGCATTTCCCTGATGATTAGTAATGTTGAGCATTTTTTCACATGCATGTTGGCCATTTATATGTTTTCTTTTGAAAAATGTCTGTTAAGGTCTTTTGCCCATTTTTACATCTGATTTTTTTTTTTTTTTTTTTTTTTTGCTGTCGAGTTGTTTGAGCTCCTTATATATTCTGGATATTCATCACTTGTCAGATAGATCATTTGCAAATATCTTCTCCCGTTATATATGTTGTCTTCACTCTGTTGCTTGTTTCCTTTGTTGTACAGACACTTTCTAGTTTGATGTAATCAAAATTGTCTATTTTTGCTTTTGTTGCCTATGCTTTTGAGTCTTTTTCTTTTTCTTTTTTTTTTTTTTTTGAGATGGAGTCTCACTCTGTT
This sequence comes from Pan paniscus, assembly GCF_029289425.2. Classification (NCBI taxonomy): domain Eukaryota; kingdom Metazoa; phylum Chordata; class Mammalia; order Primates; family Hominidae; genus Pan; species Pan paniscus. Next base: position 114,155,588 of record NC_073263.2, read on the forward strand.
GCCCAGGCTGGAGTGCGGTGGCACGATCTCGGCTCACTGCAACCTCTGTCTCCTGGGTTCAAGCGATTTTCCTGCCTCAGCCTCCTAAGTAGCTGGGACTATAGGTGTGTGCCACCACGCCCGGCTAATTTTTTGTATTTTTAGTAGAGACAGGGTTTCACCGTGTTAGCTAGGATGGTCTCGATCTCCTGACCACATGATCTGCCTGCCTCGGCCTCCCAAAGTGCTGGGATTACAGGCGTGAGCCACCGCACCCAGCGCTTTTGAGTCTTATTCAAAAAAATCCTTGTCTAGTCTAGTGTCATTAAGTATTTCTTCTATGTTTTCTTCTAATCATTTCATAGTTTTCTGTCTTACATTTAAGTCTTTAATCCATTTTGAGTTGATTTTTGTATATAGTGAAAAATAGGTGTCCAGTTTCATTCTTCAGCCTGTGGACATCCAATTTTCCCAGCACCATTGATTGAAGAGGCTATCTTTTCCTTAATGCGTGTTTTAGCATCTTTGGTCTGAGTGTTTGTTTTTGTACCAATATCATGCCATTTTGTTTACTACAGCTTTGTAGTATGTTTCAAAGTCAGGTAGTGTGATGCCTCCAGCTTTATTTTTATTTAACGCAGGCTCACTTTGGCTATTCTGGGTATTTTATGAATGTGAACTTTAGAATTTTTTTTTCTGTGAAAAATGTCATTGGCATAGGAATTGCATTGAATCTGTATATCACTTTGGGTAGTATGGACATTTTAATAATATTAATTCTTCTAATCCACGAACACAAGATATCTTTCCATTTATTTGTGTAAACTTCAATATTTTTCATCAATGTTTTATAGTTTTCAGTGTACAGATCTTTTACCTCCTTGGTTATATTTATTCCTAGGTATCTTTTTTTTTTTAGTAGCTATTATGAATGGGATTGTTTTCTTGATTTCTTTTTCAGATACTTTGCTGTTAGTGTACAGAAGCATTACTAATTTGTTTAGGTTAATTTTGTATACTGCAGCTTTACTAAATGTGTTTATTAGTTGGTGTTTTGGTAAAGTCCTCAGGGATATATATCAGTGATTGTGTTGCCTGCAAGCAGGAACAATTTGAGTAAGTTCAGAAGCAATACTGTGCAAGAAGTGGAGAAAAAGGGTACAGTGGTACAAAGGGATACTAGAATTTTTTAAAACTCTGTATAGTTTGCATTTTTAAGCCATGCAAAAATGCTTTCTGTTTAGGACAGGCACAGTGGCTCACGCCTGTAATCCCAGCACTTTGGGAGGCCAAGGCGGGCAGATCACTTGAGGTCAGGAGTTCGAGACCAGCCTGAACAATATGGTGAAACCCCATCTCTACTAAAAATATAAAAATTAGCTGGGCATGGTGGTGTGCGTCTGTGATCCCAGCTACTCAGGAGGCTGAGGCTGGAGAATTGCTTGAACCTGGGAGGTGGAGGTTGCAGTGAGGCAAAATCATGCCACTGCACTCCAGTCTGGGCGACAGAGCCAGACTCCATAAAAAAAAAAAAAAAAAAATGCTGGCCAGGCACGGTGGCTCACGCCTGCAATCCCAGCACTTTGGGAGGCTAAGGCAGGTGGATCACGAGGTCAGGAGTTCGAGACCAGCCTGGCCAGCATGGTGAAACCCCGTCTCTACTAAAAATACAAAAAAAAAAAAGAAAAAAATTAGCTGGGCATGGTGGCTCATGCCTCTAGTCCCAGCTACTCAGGAGGCTGAGGCAGGAGAATCACTTGAACCCGGGAGGTAGAGGTTGTGGTGAGCCAAGATCACGTCATTGCACTCCGGCCTGGGCAACAAGAGCAAAACTCCGTCTCAGAAAAAAAAAAAAAGCTTTGTGTGTATATGTAAACTGGACAAGGTCTAGACTCAGAGAATTATAAGGTGCCTGTGCTCCTGCATGAAAGTCCTGGGTGACATTGAAGACACCTAAATGATAGCCGGCATCCCTGGTGCCACTCACTAAATGCCCTTCGACTACTGACAACAGAAATGCCTCGGTATGTTTCCAAAATGCCCCCGGGAGATGCCACCACCTCTGTTGAGAAGACTGACATCCGAGGGTAGAGAATCACTACTGTGAGAAGGAAAACAAAAGGTGTGTCCTTGAATGTGCTGCCGGAGCGTCCAGTGTCTCATACGGCCCCAAGTGTGGGACCCACCAAAGAGAAAGTGATCGGATATCTATGAGTCGATCTCGTCAATGTCCCCACCTTGAAAAGTACAATCCAATGTTGGAACCACTTCCCACCCACCTTCCTCTTCTTTCTCCTCAGCTAGGAAAAGAGGGTGGCGCAGGTCAGTGAGCCCAGGCCAACAGCACACTCATCTCATCCCAGACAGCTTAGACTTGGCTGCTCACAGCACCATCCACTGCAGTGGCAGCAGCATTACCCAGACATGTTTTAGAACCACGGAATATCAGGCTCTGCCCCAGACTCACTGCATTGGAATCTGTCTTTGCACAACATCTCCTGGTGATTCTGTGCACACGGAAGCGTGAGAAGCACTGCCTTAGAAGAGTCAAATGAGGAGCTACCTTCCTCCTGTGGCAGATGGAGTGAACCCTGATCATCGTTGCTCAAGACGTCCCAGCAGTTAACAAACAGGACACTCTGTTGCATCCCACATCTGGTGGGTTCTCCCTGATAACAAGGCTGAGCGAAGTTCCATCCCACATGGAACGGCCAGGTGTGGTTCTGCATGCATTCTGGCCACTCGAAGCTGGGGCGTCGTCAGGGGCGTGCTGCTTACGTGAACACGGATGTGCTCCCCACCCTGCACATCCTTGGCCTGCAGGAACTTGGTGAACCTGCATCGTTGGGAGAGCTGCGCGTGCACCACCTCCCTCCAGGTTGGGCTGGGTTGCAGGCTGCTCCCTTTCCCTGCACGGGACCGTGCTCTGCGCTCAGCGCTTCTCCTGGAAGCCTCGCCAAGCCTGCCTCTGCGGCAGCAGGTGCTTTTCTGGTGGCTTCTGCATCACAGGCTTCCCCTGTGATTCTCCTCCAGTGTCTACTGCTGAGTTAAGAGAAGAAATGTTTCTCAATTCTTTCTTCCCAGGTTTAATGTTTCTTCCTGATGTTTGCAGTTTACCAGCTGTCCTGGTCAGATGAAGCAAGTATCACGGCACTAATAAAAGGGTTGTGCTTTATCCTTAAAAATATAATTACAAGTCCCACATATTTTCTTTTTCAGCCTTTACCAAGTAAGTTTTCAGCTTTACCAAATAAGTTTTCAGCTTTTACCAAGTAAGTTTTCCCCGTATGCCCACCATTCGATGTTCCAGTTCTTCCCTGTGGCAGATGTAACCCAGGTATCATCTGTGGTCTCCCTGCCCTTTGAAATTGCTGAGAAAACTGGGCTCAACCCCCTTTCTATCTTGCTGTTTCCTTCTCCAGATTCAGTAAAACTCTGACAGCTGAGTAAATAAAGCAAGGCAGCTTGTGTATGTGGGTGCGAGAGGAAGTGTGTGAGTGAATGCAGGCCTGTGTGCAAGTGCACTCATGAGTGTGTGTGTAAGGATGTGTGTGTCCGTGTGTGTAAGGATGTGTGTGTCCATTGTGAGTGTGTGGGAGTGTGTAAGGATATGTGTGTCCATGTGAGTGGGAGTGTGTAAGGAAGTGTGTGTGCATGTGTGAGTGTGTGGGAGTGTGTAAGAATGTGTGTGTCCATGTGAGTGTGGGAGTGTAAGGATGTGTGTCCATGTGTGAGTGTGTGGGAGTGCATAAGGATATGTGTGTCCCTGTGTGAGTGTCTGGGAGTGCATAAGGATGTGTGTGTCCATGTGAGTGTGTGGGAGTGCATAAGGATGTGTGTGTGTCCATGTGTGAGTGTGTGGGAGTGTGTAAGGATGTGTGTGCCTGTGTGTGGGAGTGTGTAAGGATGTGTGTCTGTGTGAGTCTGGGAGTGTGTAAGGCTGTGTGTGTCCATGTGTGAGTGTGTGGGAGTGCATAAGGATGTGTGTGTCCATGTGTGAGTGTGTGGGAGTGTGTAAGGATGTGTGTGTCCATGTGTGAGTGTGCGGGAGTGCGTAAGGATGTGTATGTCCGTGTGTGTGGGAGTGCATAAGGATGTGTGTGTGTCCATGTGTGAGTGTGCAGGAGTGCATAAGGCTGTGTGTGTTTCCATGTGTGAGTGTGCGGGAGCATGTAAGGATGTGTGTGTCCATGTGAGTGTGTGGGAGTGTAAGGATGTGTGTGTCCATGTGTGAGTGTGTGGGAGTGCGTAAGGATATGTGTGGCCCTGTGTGAGTGTCTGACAGTGCATAAGGATGTGTGTGTCCGTGTGTGGGAGTGTGTAAGGATGTGTGTCCGTGTGTGTGGGAGTGTGTAAGGATGTGTGCGGGAGTGTGTAAGGATGTGTGTGTCCATATGTGAATGTGTGGGAGTAAGGATGTGTGTGTGTCCATGTGTGAGTGTGCGGGAGTGCATAAGGATATGTGTGTGTCCCTGTGTGAGTGTGCAGGAGTGCATAAGGCTGTGTGTGTGTGTCCATGTGTGGGTTTGTGGGAGTGTATAAGGATGTGTGTGTCCGTGTGTGAGTGTGTGGGAGCACGTGAGGATGTGTGTGTCCGTGTGTGAGTGTGTGGGAGCATGTGAGGATGTGTCTGTGTCCGTGAGTGTGTGTGAGTGTGTAAGGATGTGTCTGTGTCCGTGTGTGTGGGAGTGCGCGAGAATGTGTGTCCGTGTGTGAGTGTGTAAGGATGTGTCTGTGTCTATGTGTGAGTGTGTGGGAGTGCGTGAGGATGTGTGTATGTCCAGAGCTGTCCAGAGCTCTGTTCTGGGGGGGAAAGTGCTGAGATCAGAAGCAAATCAAGCAGGATAGAGACACTAAGAGCAAAGGAAAGGAAAGCCCAGACCACAGTGATGGAGAACAGAGGAGGTTCATCTCAGAAAGCACGAGGCCATCTTTTCATTCACTTTGTGGACACAACAGAAGTAACAGAAGATGGACCTCTCTGCCAGCAAGTTAGATAACTTAGGTAAAATGAGCCAGTTCCTAGAAAAACAGAAACTGCTAAAAGAGACTCAAAAAGAAATGGAAAATCAAGTAGACTAACAACAAACAGAGGTTTAATTAGTAATTAAAACTTTTCTGCAAAGAAAAACCCAGGCCCACATGGCTTAACTTGTAAATTCTACCAAACATTTGAAGAAGAAGAATACCAACCTTCACAAATTCTTTCAAAAAGAAAGAAAGAAAAATAGAAGAGGAAGAAACACATTCTAACTCATCCAATGAGATCAGTATCATCCTAACACCAAAATCAGACTGACTTGTGATCAAAGGAAGAGAAAACTACAGGCCAATATCCTCATTGAATATCAGTGCAAAATTCTCAAAAAAATACTGGCAAACCAAATCCAGCAACATCGAAAAAACATTATACAACACAGCCGAGTGGGATTTATCTCAAGAATGCAAGGGCAGTTCAATACGCGAAAATCAACGTAACACAACACTTCCAAAGAGTACGGGATAAAAACCACGTAGTCATCTCAATAGGCACAGAAAAAGCATTTGAGAAAATCCAACACCCCTTCAGAATAAAGCGCCTAAAAAACTGGGAATAGAAGAGAACTTCCTCAGCCCGGCAAGGGGCATCTACAGACAAGCCACAGTTATAGACAAGAATCTGAACGCTTTCCCTGTAGCTCAGGAGCAGAAGGAGGAGGTCTGCTCTCCTGTTTCTATTTAATGTTGTAATGGAGGCTCTAGATAAAACAGTTAGTACAGAATAAGAAGAGAACGAAAGACAGAAAGAGAGAAAGAAAGGCAAGGTCTTCATGCTGGAAATGAAGAAATGAAATTATCTCTGTCTGAAATTTCATGAGAACAGTGCAGACCGAGGCAGGGTGGGCGCAGTAGAAGTGAAGCAGGGTTGGCCAGGAGCTGATAATGATGGATGAACTTTTCCTCTAATTTTTTACATGCTTAAAATTTTATGCAACCTTTGGCCAGGTGCGGTGGCTCACACCTGTAATCCCAGCACTTTGGGAGGCCGAGGCAGATCACCTGAGGTCAGGAGTTCGAGATCAGCCCAGCCAACATGGCAAAACCCTGTCTCTACTAAAAATACAAAAATTAGTCCAGCATGGTGGTGCATAACACCCGTAATCCCAGCTACTTGGGAGGCTGAGGCAGGAGAATCGCTTGAACCTGGGAGGCAGAGGTTGCAGTGAGCCGAGATCACACCACTGCACTCCAATCTGGGCAACAGAGTGAGATTCTGTCTCAAAAAAAAAAAAATTATGTAACTTTTAAATAAAATTTAATATTGGAAGATGTTTTTAAAGGAGTAATACACATTATCAGAAAATTCAGAGATTTCTAAATCAAAAGAGAAACCATGCCACCTTTTCCTTGTTCTTTTTGAGGCAGGTTAGCCCCAGTTCATGATTGGGGTCTAAAGCTATTGGTTAATTTTACACAAATCAGAACCCATTAACTTTTCATTTAATCCAAGTCTATCACAAAACATCTAGTGAAATACTTACTGATTTTATTTTATTAATAGGGAAAAACCCAACAGTCCGCGCTCATAACAAACAGGTATGTAGAGATGTAAGTTGTTGCCACTGTTTTCCCTGTCATTCTTCCTTACGGAACATAAATAATTCACAAATCCGTCCCTCTCCTCTTCCCCTAATTAACCTGTAATTAACCCAATGAATTCTTTAAGAACTCGGTTCCGATGTCACTCTCCTGGGGATTGGCTTCCCAGCGCTTCCTGGCTGGGTCTCAAGCCTCTGCCACACGTAGGAGGCTCCGTCACTTTTCCCCAGCATCTAACTCAGGGGGTTGCCGCAGGCTCCTTTGTAAGATCAGGGGCCACGGTGGGGCTCCCTCATCGGCCTGCATCGTCCTTACTTGGCCAAGGGCTGTGCCTGGCACACACAGGACAGGGGATGAGCCTGGCAGGGCTGAGTGAGAAGATGTGAGAAGGGACAGATGAAGAGACAAACGAACTCACATTGTTACTCGCCAATGCCTCGCCCGTCGTTATTGTACACCACACAATCTACAAAAAGGAAGTTTCCATGTTTTTCAGTATCTTCTCTATACCTTTATAAAGTACATCAAACTTAGCCATTTAAACTTATTTATTTGGTTTACGATCCCTCTGTTTTTAATCTTTTAATATTTCCATATACTTGATAGGATACTTCCCTTTGATCATTTTATATTTTTATCCAAGTAAAATTCTAGGCCAGGCATGGTGGCTCACACCTGTAATCCCAGCACTTTGGGAGGCTGAGGCAGGCCAGTTACCTGAGGTCAGGAGTTCGATATCAGCCTGACTAACATGGCGAAACCCCATCTCTACTAAAAATACAAAAATTAGCCAGGCGTGGTGGTGGGTTCCTGTAATCCCAACTACTCAGGAGGCTGAGGCAGGAGAATCTCTTGAACCCGAGACCGTGCCATTGCACTGCAGCTTGGGTGACAGAGTAAGACTCCGTGTCAAAAAAAAAAAAAAAAAAAAGTAAAATTCTACTTGGCCAGAACTATTATTAGGTTTTTTTTTAATGTCATGGTGTCATTAATTAATTTAATTGGCCCCTTCCAAAAGGAAGCTTATTAAAACATTTAATAGAACCTTAAAGAAAATCCTCACTTGTTGTATTTATTTTGTTAAATTGGTTCGAGTTTAAGAAATCCTCATTGAAGCTTTACTTTACTTACAGAATGTCAGTAAATTTACCAGGAAAAACACTTGTACTGTCATTATGTGAGTGAGCCCCAGAAGATGAGGATGCTGCATAATTAATGCCTCCAGCTCTTAACATATGCAGCCATCTGTGCTCTCCCCTACGCAGTCTGCTGGTTTGTTAATAATGTATTCACGTTTGTCTGCAGCCCATACGAGTTGTATGACAGGAGAGATCAGAAAACACAATCCATTTCACGCAGTCTAAGTTACTGGTCGGGTGTGGAGAACAGGTCAGTTTATTATTAACTGTAGTTTCAGGTGAGAGTGACATGACTCAAAACAATGTGACCAAACTAAGAGAAGAACATGAAATCCACGCTCATACAGACAGTGCAGAGGCCAGCAGCCCAGGCTGGAAGTCCTGAGGATCCCAGCCTCCGTCCAGCTCACCTTGCTTTGAAGACAGCGCCACCACTGTCCCAGCTCCCAGTGACATGAGAGTGGATGGGGTCACCCTGGCTCCTGCCTGGGTGCCCTTGTTCTACCCCCGCCTCTGCTGCATTTCTTGGGTAATTCACTCTCCTTCCAGGCTCCTGTCAGAGAAGGCCCTGGTGCTGTCATTGCCAAGTTTTTTCTTTTTCTTTTTTTTTTTTGAGACAGAGTCTCGCTCTGTCACCCAGGCTGGAGTGTAGTGGCACGATCTAGGCTCACTGCAACCTCCGCTTCATGGGTTCAAGCGATTCTCCTGCCTCAGCCTCCCAAGTAGCTGAGATTACAGGCACGCACCACCATGCCCAGCTCATTTTGTATTTTTAGTAGAGACAGGGTTTCACCATGTTGGCCAGGCTGGTCTCGAACTCCTGACCTTAGGTGATCCACCCGCCTCGGCCTCCCAAAGTGCTGGGATCACAGGAGTGAGCCACTGCACCCAGCCCCCTGAATGTAGTCTTAATAGATTAACAGTCCTCGTTCCCAGATCAGATAGGAGAGCCGCAAGACCGGGTCCAAGTTGCCCTGTGCTGTGAGGAGAAGCCGTGATTGCTCCACTGAGGCTGAGAGACGACCTTGGAGTGGAGAGGGTTAGAGGGCAGGCCAAGGGTTGTCGGGTCACAGTAGGAAGTGAAGCTGGCACGATTCCAGTTGCCGTCAACTCCCTGCTGGGATGTAATCTGCATGCAGGTTGGAGTCATCAGAAACCAGAACATTCTCTGACAGAAAACAGGGAAACCACAGAGCACCCGTCTTGTTGACAGTGCTGTCCGGGGCTCGCTCCTGAAGAGGCTGTGAGATCCGGGGGTGCATGTGATCTTCTGGCTGGGGAGGTACCAAGGCCACAGACCCCGATACCTGTGCGGAACCATGTACTCCCCGCCCAGGCTTGGTGCACTGGAGGGAATGAAAATAAAGAACCTCTTAAAATTTAGTTGGAGAAATAATAAAATATCATTTTCCATAGTCAAACAGAATAGGAAGAAATAATAGCAAACACTCCTCTGACACAGTTCCGAGAGCATTGTGTATATGAATTCATGCAATCCCACCGTCATCCAGTGAGGCGAGGACTGTCATTGTCCCTGTTTCACAGACAAGGGGCCGTGGGCTCCTCTAGCTTTCCCATGCCTCACAGCTGGTACATGCAAACCCATGGCTTGAGCCCCAGCAGTGTGGCTCAGGTCTGCGGCACTGACCCATGTCCAAGTCGTTATGTGCACAAGGGATGCTACAGATGTTTATGAGACACACGTGGCGGTGGCTGTTATACATTATCACTGGAGAGCTGAATCCATCAGGGGTCCCAGTTATAAGCAACTGAAACAAATCATGCTATTGCTTTTTTTTTTTTTTTTATGGAGACAGAGTCTCACTCTGTCGCCCACGCTGGAGTGCAGTGGTGCAATCTTGGCTCACTGTAACCTCCGCCTCCTGGGTTCAAACGATTCTCCTGCCTCAACCTCCCGAGTAGCTGGGATTACAGGCGCCTGCCACCACGCCAGCTGATTTTTGTATTTTTAGTAGAGATGGGGTTTCATCATGTTGGCCAGGCTGGTCTCAAACTCCTGACCTCAGGTGATCTGCCCATCTTGGCTTCCCAAAGTGCTGGGATTACAGGTGTGAGCTACTGCGCCCGGCCAAATCATGCTATCTAAGAGTCAGAGGGAATTAACTGAAAGGATACAGGAGCTCACAGAATTGAAGGAGGCCAGAAAGCCAGGATTAGAAATGGCTCCGAAAATTACCGAGAGAGGTGGAGGGGCCGGAGCTGCAGGCAAGTCTGGCTGTCTGAGCTGCAAACATTCCTTTGGGTCCCTGGTCCAAGAATAACATCCGTGCGCTTTGATCCAACACCACGCACTGGCTGTCCCAGGGAACAGAAAGAGGAGCCTCTCTCCTCACATTCCTTGTAGTCGAAGACCATACCTTGCCCGTTCCACACCAAATGGTCCCCTCCCGTATCAGGTGCCGAAGAAGGGGTGCGTGAGGGAGAGCCGCTCACCTGAAGCAGTAAGGGGCGAGTGGCTGTTGGAACGATCCTCCATCTGAGGCCATGCACAGTGGCACCTCCAGGAGGGAGAGCAAGGCTTTAGAGGCAGGCACGGGTGCCTGCTGGGAAAAATGGAAGCCCAGAAACCATCCCACATCCCCCAGCAGGCCCCACCAAGAGGAGGAAGCTGAGTCCAGCCTCCACAGGCAGAGGGAACGTGATACACAGTTGACGTGTCAGGGGAGCAGCTGGGGTGAACAGGGAGGGCATGGAAGACACCAAGAGACGTGTCCCAGTGCCCCACAGCCTGGGGGGCTCACACCTGCAACAGGGATGACTGTCAGGGTGGGGCTTCGCAAAAAACGGTGGCAACGTGAACGTCCCTCCACCGAAGGAATTCACAAAAGCAGTGCAAGAGGCCATCATAGCATCAGAGAATTACAGTTCTAGCCCTCTCTCTAGCAGAGAAGGCCACACCATGTGCCACAGGATACCTGTCTTTGTTTCTTTCTCTTTTTTTTCTTTTGAGATGGAGTCTCTCTTTCTTTCTCCCTTTCTTTCCTTTCTCTCTTTCTTTCTCCTTTTTGAGATGGAATTTCTTTTTCTTTCTTTCTCCTTTTTGAGATGGAGTTTCCTTCCTTCCTTCCTTCCTTCCTTCCTTCCTTCTTTCTTCTTTTTTGAGACAGAGTCTTGCTCTGTTGCTCAGGCTGGAGTGCAGTGGCACAATCTCGACTCACTGCAACCTCCACCTGCCGGGTTCAAGCTATTCTCCTGTCTCAGCCTCTGGAGTAGCTGGGATTACAGGCACCTGCCACCATGCCCAGCTAATTTTTCTATTTTTAGTACAAACGGGGTTCACCATGTTGCGCAGGCTAGTCTCAAACTTCTGAGCTCAGGTGATCTGCCCGCCTTGGCCTCCCAAAGTGCTGGGATTACAGGCGTGAGTCACCGCGCCCGGCCCCTGTATTAGTTTCTTTTTGCTGTATAGCAAATGATCCCAGGTTTAGGTGCTTAAAACCACACACGTTTCTCACTCTTCGTTTCCATGGGTCAAGAGTCTGCATGTGACCAGCTGGGTCCTCTGATCGGGGCCTCACGAGGCTGAAGTCAAGGTGCTGCTGGGGCCAGGTGCTCATCCGAAGGTCAAGGTCACCTTCAAGCTTACTGGCTGTTGGCAGCATCCAGGTCCTTGTGCTTGTGGGATTGAGGCCCCTGTTTCCTGCTGCTGCCTGCTGGGAACTGCTCTCAGTTACTAGAGGCCCCTCTGCTCCCTCTCATGTGGCTCGCCACAAAGCATGGTAGTTTCCTCCCTCAAGGCCAACAGGAGCACATCTCTGCAGCCTCAAATCGCTCTAACTTTCCCTATCTTTTATCCAGGTCCACCCAAGATAACCTTCCCTTTGACTAGCTCAAAATTGACTGATTAGGGATCTTAATTCCACTGCAGAATTCCTTCATATTTACAAGAGAATGTAGCCTGATCAGGGGAGAAACATCAGCCTCCGTTCCCACCAAGGAGAGGGGACTGCACGGAGCCCCCGAGCATGGGGTGGGAACATTGTGAGCCCTATCAGAACTGTGCCTCCCGAAGTCCCAGAGACAAAGCGGCTCAGGAATGAGGGGAGCACGGCAGCACTGAGTCTACAGGGTGGATGCGGTTTGCCCAGCACGGAAGGAAGATGTTCCAGGGGGATGAGACAGCAATGCTGAGAAAGGAAGGAAATCTGGGTAAATATGTAGAGGTTGGCCACATTATGATAGACTGTGACGACCAGTTGGAGAATTTTGTATTTCATGCTATAAAAAGCAACCAAATCTAGTTAATATACCCTAAGTTGGGTAATAGGATCAGATTCTTTACAGTAAAGCTTACAAAAGTAAAATTATTTTATAATTGTATTATAGCAAACAACAGGGTTTAAAAATGGTCCCTTAAAAATGAGCCTTAAAAATAAGCAGCCACTTAATACTCATTTGGGCCCGAAAGCCACAAAGCTATTGACATTTTCTTTCTGCTGAGGAAGTCTTGGTGGTATCGATTCTCATACAGCAGAGATCAAGACGAACATCTTGTACCTCCTCTTCCCCACCTGTCTCTAAAGCAAACGCTGATCTGATGACATTGTCATGAGGCCTGCTCACCCTCAGCAGCTTCCTAGTGTGTCCTGGGTGTGGGCATCCAGTGCCAATAAATGGAGGAAAATGGGCAGACAGGGAGAGGTGGGAGCAGGTGGGAGGAAAGGAAGGGGGGAGGGAGGGAGGCGGAGAAAGGCAAGCTTAAGGGAAAGGTGGGGCATCCTGTCATGCTAGGGTTCACGGAGTGGCAAGAGGTTCCCAGCCCTGCCCACCGCTGACCCAGGCTCACACGGCCTCACCAGCCTCGCATCAGTCATGGTTCCAAGTCCTCAGGAATAACAACAACAACAAGAGTTAATTTTTTTTATTTTTCCATTGTAATTTATATGGAATTCTGAACAATGGAAAATCAGAGCCCAAACAGGTGACAAAGAAGTTCATTAAGAGCCTTGCGAAACTGAGAGCACATCCAGAATCCCTCTCACACTTATATCTGTGAAAGACACGACCTCTGGCCAGTCTCCCACAGACACTCCCCATTCCCTATCACGCAATGTGATGTACTCACCACGACTGCAGGCCTGCTCCTGCTTCCCATCACTTCACCCGTCCTGTTCAGCAGATGCTCCCCTTGAAGAGCTGGAAAAAATTGGTGTTTAGGAAAGGCCTTGAAGATAGAAATGAATGCAAATGCTGTTATTATTATTAATAATATTTCAAAGTGGGCACACGGAACTCGATGACATTTCAATTGTTTGATTTTATTGGACAGGAGGCAAAAGACTTTTTATTTTTATCTTCAAAGCCTGAAGGCGCGTCAGGTGCACAGACTGCAGTAGGGTTTGCTCTGGGTGTTGGGTTCTGGCTGACGATGTTTGCTCAAAAGCTCATTTCTTACAGCTTCTGAAAGTAGATTGAAGAAAGTGCTCCCCACCGTAGCCTCCCTGGTGCAGAGATTCTCCAGGCATTTGCTTTTCATGTGAGATGTCACACTAACCCAAGCACTGTAATTTTACTACCTCCTGCTAAGCTAGTCCAGAGATTGATCATTTCTATCCAGAACTGGCAAGCCTCCCTTCCTTTATATTTCAGATTGAAGAACAGGAGAAAACTTTCAGAAAATGATTTATAGTGGAAAGGTACTGGTTTAAACTTAACCTACTTGCTATTTGAAACAAGTTCTTTTAGTTAAAGTGAAATTCTCTGTGTAAAACATCATTTTAAGAAATTTTCATAATGCATTTTGCTTTTTTAAAGTCTTGTATTTAGTAAAATGCAAAAAGTCTAGTCCTTCTGAAGACTCCCTCATAACCTCTCCTCACACACCCACTTGTACTCACACCCCCAATCCAAAGGTTCATGGGGATACTTTGTTATCTAATTTTGTTGTCAATGTGATTCATAGGTTTTTGGTTTTGCTATCTAGTTGTTCTGTTTTAATTTTGGGATTTAGAAAGATTAAACACTATGCCACCACCACGTTTCACTTTGAACATTTTGAAGACAAATATTTCCTACCTGTGACTAACATATCCAGCCAAATTATCCATCACTATAAGGTCAGAAAAATATTTTAACTGCTGATGCTTCGTGCACCCTTTCCCAGGAAGCCACTAGAGAATACAGTCCACTAAATTAAACCGATAAATCAAGGAGGAAGACATCATGGAATGCAGAAAATAAGGGCTTATGAGAGAAGTGGAGGGAATTCCTGATACCTGTGAAGTGTAGCCAGAGTATAGAAGTACGCAGCAAGTTTAGAAAGTCACCGTCGATTGCAGCAGGATGCCAAAGGATGACAGGAGGGATGTCTCCAGAAAAAAACAGAATGGCACTGACAAATACGAGTGTATGGCTGTGACCGGAGTATAGAAATATGCAGCAAGTTTAGAAAGTCACCGTCGATTGCAGCAGGATGCCAAAGGATGACAGGAGGGATGTCTCCAGAAAAAAACAGAATGGCACTGACAAATACGAGTGTATGGCTGTGACCGGAGTATAGAAGTATGCAGCAAGTTTAGAAAGTCACCGTCAGATTGCAGCAGGATGCCAAAGGGTGACAGGAGGGATGTCTGCAGAAAAAAAATAGAATGGCACTGACAAATACGAGCGTATGGCCTTGAACTAGTAGAAACTATATAGAAAACTAAGAAAATGAGGCCGGGCACAGTGGCTCACACCTGTAATCCCAGCACTTTGGGAGGCCGAGGCAGGAGGATCACTTGAGGTTAGGAGTTCGAGACCAGCCTGGCCAACATGGTGAAACCCCGTCTCTACTAAAAATACAAAAATTAACCAGGCATGGTGGCGGGCCCCTGTAATCCCAGCTACTTGGGAGGCTGAGGCAGGAGGATCGTTTGAACCAGGGAGGCGGAGGTTGCAGTGAGCTGAGATTGTGCCACTGCACTCCAGCCTAGACAACAAAGTGAGACTCTGTCTCAAAAAAAAAAAAAAGAAAGAAACCTAAGAAAATGAAAGATGGAGGCAATGATTATCTTCAAGGAAAAAAGGTGGTATAAGAAAGAAGATGCAGTGAAAATGCATGAACAACACAGGGGCAGCGTGTAGCACATGCACCGACATGCAGCTATGATCATATAATCTTGTTACCATCACAGGCAGAGATTGAATGGAGACCGGTGTGGCCTCTGTGGGGACACGTGCAGTAGAGAGAGGTAGAGGTAGGAGCACGAATGAGCTAAATATTTATCTTCCTATGTAACTGGTGCTGTTGAAATTTTCAAAATCATGCTATTTAAGCACATAGTTTGGAAATATGGACACAATAAAGGTAGAAGAGCAAAGAGCTATGAGTGATTGTCTCTGCAGGGGGCTCTGGAGTAGGTGATGACAAGGACATTGGGTTATTCTTACAGGCCGGGTAGCACCATTTTCTTTTAAAACTATGCAAATGCAGCCAGGCGCACTGGCTCATCCCTGTAATCTCAGCACTTTGAGAGCCCGAGGCGTGTGGATCACCTGAGGTCAGGAGTTCGAGACCAGCCTGACAACATGGTGAAACCCTGTCTCTACTAAAAATATAAAAATTAGCTGGGTGTGGTGGCACATGCCTGTAATCCCAGCTACTCTAGAGGCTGAGGCAGGAGGATCACTTAAACCCGGGAAGCAGAGGTTGCAGTGAGTCAAGATCACGCCACTGCATTCCAGCCTGAGCAACAGAGCAAGACTCCAACTCAAGAAAAAAAAAAAAAGCATTTCTTTGGCTAAAATTAAAATAAAGTTTTAAATTTTAATTTTAATTTTTATTTTTTAGTATTTATTGATCATTCTTGGGTGTTTCTCGGAGAGGGGGATTTGGCAGGGTCATAGGACAATAGTGGAGGGAAGGTCAGCAGATAAACATGTGAACAAGGGTCTCTGGTTTTCCTAGGCAGAGGACCCTGCGGCCTTCCGCAGTGTTTGTGTCCCTGGGTACTTGAGATTAGGGAGTGGTGATGACTCTTAACGAGCATGCTGCCTTCAAGCATCTGTTTAACAAAGCACATCTTGCACCGCCCTTAATCCACTTACCCCTGAGTGGACACAGCACATGTTTCAGAGAGCAGGGGGTTGGGGGTAAGGTTATAGATTAACAGCATCCCAAGGCAGAAGAATTTTTCTTAGTACAGAACAAAATGGAGTCTCCCATGTCTACTTCTTTCTACTCAGACACAGTAACAATCTGATTTCTCTTTCTTTTCCCCACATTTCCTCCTTTTCTATTCGACAAAACCGCCATCGTCATCATGGCCCGTTCTCAATGAGCTGTTGGGTACACCTCCCGGACGGGGTGGCAGTAGGGCAGAGGGGCTCCTCACTTCCCAGACGGGGCGGCCGGGCGGGGGCTGCCCCCCACCTCCCTCCCGGACGGGGCGGCTGCCGGGCGGAGACGCTCCTCACTTCTCTGATGGGGCGGCTGCCAGGCGGAGGGGCTCCTCACCTCCCAGACGGGGTGGCGGTGGGGCAGAGACACTCCTCAGTTCCCAGACGTGATGGCGGCCGGGCAGAGGCGCTCCCCACATCCCAGACGTGATGGCGGCCGGGAAGAGGCGCTCCTCACTTCCCAGACATGATGGCGGCCGGGAAGAGGCGCTCCTCAGTTCCCAGACGTGATGGCGGCCGGGCGGAGGCGCTCCTCACCTCCCAGACATGATGGCGGCCGGGCGGAGGGGCTCCTCACATCCCAGACGTGATGGCGGCCGGGAAGAGGCGCTCCTCAGTTCCCAGACGTGATGGCGGCCGGGAAGAGGCGCTCCTCACATCCCAGACGTGATGGCGGCCGGGAAGAGGCGCTCCTCAGTTCCCAGACGTGATGGCGGCCGGGCGGAGGCGCTCCTCACCTCCCAGACATGATGGCGGCCAGGCGGAGGGGCTCCTCACATCCCAGACGTGATGGCGGCCGGGAAGAGGCGCTCCTCAGTTCCCAGACGTGATGGCGGCCGGGAAGAGGCGCTCCTCACATCCCAGACGTGATGGCGGCCGGGAAGAGGCGCTCCTCACTTCCCAGACATGATGGCGGCCGGGCGGAGGGGCTCCTCACATCCCAGACGCTGGGCGGCCGGGCAGAGGCTGCAATCTCGGCACTTTGGGAGGCCAAGGCAGGCAGCTGGGAGGTGGAGGTTGTAGCGAGCCGAGATCACGCCACTGCACTCCAGCCTCGGCAACACTGAGCACTGAGTGAGCGAGGCTCCGTCTGCAATCCCGGCACCTGGGGAGGCCGAGGCGGCAGATCACTCGCCCTCAGGAGCTGGAGACCAGCCCGGCCAAAAGGGCGAAACCCCGTCTCCACCAAAAAATACAAAAACCAGTCAGGCGTGGCGGCGCGCACCTGCAATCCCAGGCACTCGGCAGGCTGAGGCAGGAGAATCAGGCAGGGAGGTTGCAGTGAGCCGAGATGGCGGCAGTACAGTCCAGCTTCGGCTCGGCATCAGAGGGAGACTGTGGAGGGAGAAGGAGAGGGAGACCGTGGGGAGAGGGAGACGGGGGAGAGGGAGAGGGAGAGGGAGATGGGGGAGAGGGAGATGGGGGAGAGGGAGATGGGGGAGAGGGAGACCGGGGAGAGGGAGACCGGGGAGAGGGAGACCAGGGAGAGGGAGAGGGAGAGGGAGACGGAGACGGGGGAGAGGGAGACGGGGGAGAGGCAGATGGGGGAGAGGGAGACGGGGGAGAGGCAGATGGGGGAGAGGGAGACGGGGGAGAGGGAGACCGGGGAGAGGGAGAGGTAAAGTTTTTACAAAGTTTCATTGTAATACAGAAAATAAACTCTTGGTGTACCCTTGTAGAATTACACAGAAGAAAACCAACCATTCCATGCCTTTCTTCTTCCATTCCCAATCAGAAGGTTGTTTCTGACCCATTGAAATATTACCTACAAAGAAGACGGGAGCCTCCCGCAGCAGCCTCTAGTGATCTGAGAGCTGAACCAAGGTTTGAGGCCCATCTCCAGGTGGTCCTGAATATCCGTGCATCCTGGGACCTTGTTAGGATGAACTCACCAGAGGCGAGGCTCTGCGTTGCTCAATGCAGAGACTCTTACCCAGGGTGTCAGCCTCTGAAAGATACACGTGCCTGGGCCTCTTCCCTGAAGATGGACCCGGCAGGTCTGGAGGGAGGCCCCTGTGATGAATCCCGTGATGAGCCGCTGATCCGAGCTCGGGCTGCGTCATGGGACCAGCCACAAGGTTGCCTGACCTATAAAGGTCACAGGAGTGCCTCAGGGAGACAGAAGCAGTTACAGCTGTCAGGTAGGGGCTGGGGAGGGCTCCGAGCTGTGGCTGCAATTTGAAAACTGTGCGGAACCTCAGCAGGGGTGTGAGCTATCAGGAACCTGCCGCTGGACTACAGCGACCAGGAGAATACGGGTTCTGTGCATCCGATGTGGGGGAACCAAGCAGAAGGGAAAAACCCTTGCTGAGCAGACTGTGCATTGGGCAGCCTGCCGGCCGCTTTATACAGGTTCTGTCATTCAGCTGGGGTCTCTCTGCTCCCTGATACTAACCACACCCACCAGACCATCTTCCCTCCAGCTGGGGAAACGTGCCACAGAGCCCTTTACCTTCCAGAGCCTCGGCCCATCTGGCTCTCCTCATCACCCTGGGCCAGGCCCATCACTCCTGTTTCATGCTTGAAGGCAGTGACGTGGGTGCCGGGCTCCCCTCTCCCACAGGGTGCCAGTGTCTCAGGTGGGACCAAGCCCAAGCCCGTTTGTCCTCGGTCCATGCACTTCTCAACCCAGCCCCGCCTCTCAACACCTTCCACTGGATGGAGAGCCACGGCAGTGCTTAATAAAAGGCAAGGGCGGAGACACGTGGAAGGGGAGGCCTCTCTCCCGGACCTGCTTAAACCTCTCTCCGTTTTTCCCAGACTGATGCTGCCAAGTGTGGAGGAACAGCAGGGGTGGACGATGCCCTCCTCCCCTCCTGCATCTGCCCTACTCACTGCAGCAAAGGGTGGGCGGGCCAGGGTCACAGGAGAGGTGCCCTGGAGGCAAGACCAGTGCTCGTGGGCGTCAGGAGTCATTGAGTGGTGGGGAAATGCAGGGCCCTGGGACCCAGGCCGGGAGCCACTGCCATCCTGCTCTCCACATCCACAGGAGGGCAGCAGGGCAGGAGAGTGTCCCGCCCTGGACCTGAAGGAAGAGATGGACCTGGGCCAGAGCCTTCCGTGGACAAGGTGGGGAAAGCCAGGGAGACCCAGCAGGACAGGTGAGAGGAGTGCGCTTGGGGAAGGTGGCCCCTAGTGCCCGGCCTCAGGCAAAGTCTTTTTCTGTGGATCCAAGAAGTAGGTGGCATGATTGTGCCCAGTTTACAGACAGGCAAGCAGGGGCCTCGGCAGGCTGAGGCATTGCTGCAGGATGCAATGGGCCCTCCCCTGACTGCACAGCTGATGTTCTCAATTCCCTCTTGTTCCATCTTAGCAAGATGGGCCTTGGAGGGAAGTGGGGGAGTGAGGGAGAAGCAGGTGTGTGCCAGAGACCAACAACACCCACTGTGGGTCCCAGCCGTCCTGAGGTGGGTCAGCCCAGCGGACTGCAGGGACCGGGCTGGGAATGGCCGTGATTAGGGGACAGGTGATCCAGCCACAAGCCTGTGGTGGCCTTGGGATCCAGCTGGCCCAGGGGTGATTCCTGCCTTCACTGTCTTCAAGCAGTGGGATTTTGGACTTAGGTTTCCTCATCAGAAAAACCGGAGCAGTGGAGCCCACCACTCGTGTTGCCATCCTTTTACAGAAGTGCACAAAGGTGGGTGTGAGATTCCTGGCACATGGCCAGGTCTCCAGCGCCAGCTTCCGTCTCCTCCTTAAAGTTATCCAAGCTGAAGCATGTACCGGTGCAGCCTGTATCACAACATTCAACGTGGTGAGGTTGTGGGCTGCCAACACAACTACGGCGGCATCAGAGTTTTTCTTCACGTGTGTTACTAAGGCAGAAATCGGTCTCGTCGATGTTGTTTTGTTTCTGTGGTTGTTTTGAGACAGGGTCTTGCTCTGTGGCCCAGGCTGGAGTGTAGTGGCGTGATCACAGCTCACTGCAGCCTCAACCTTCCAGGCTCAGGTGATCCTCCCACTTCAGCCTGCTTCGTAGCTGGTGCCACAGATGTGAGCCACCACACCCAGCTAATTTTTTATTTTTTGTAGAGACCAGGGTCTTCCTATGCTGCCTAGGCTGGTTTCGAATTCCTGGGTTCAAGTGATCTGCCTGCCTCGGCCTTGCAAAGTGCTGGGATTTCAGATGTGAGCTACTGTGACTGGCTGTTTTTTTGTTTTTTTTTTTTGTTTTTTTTGAGACAGAGTCTCACTCTGTCGTCCAGGCTGGAGTGCAGTGGGGCGATCTTGGCTCACTGCAACCTCTGCCTCTCAGGTTCAAAGCGATTCTCATGCCTCAGCCTCCTGAGTAGCTGGGATTACAGGCACATGCCACCACACCCGGCTAAAATATATATATATATATGTACTTTTAGTATAGATGGGGTTTCACTATGTTGATCAGGCTGGTCTTGAACTCCTGACTAGTTTTGGGAGTCTTTCTTCTTCTTGAGCTCTGTCTTCTGAAGTGGAACTCAGAATAATTGAACATTAACATAAAAAGTTATCTCTGGGCCGGGCGCAGTGGCTCACGCCTGTAATCCTAGCACTTTGGGAGGCCAAGGCAGGTGGATCACGAGGTCAGGAGATCGAGACCATCCCAGCTAACACAGTGAAACCCCGTCTCTACTAAAAATACAAAAGATGAGCCGGGCGTGGTGGCGGGCGCCTGTAGTCCCAGCTACTCGGGAGGCTGAGGCAGGAGAATGGCATGAACCTGGGAGACGGAGCTTGCAGTGAGCTGAGATTGTGCCACTGCACCCCAGCCTGGGCGACAGAGCAAGACTCCGTCTCAAAAAAAAAAAAGTCATCTCTGGTTCTGGAAACAGCATTTTTTTGTTGTTAACATACAATTGTTGTAACATACAATTTGCCATTTTAACCATTTTAAGTGCACAGTTCAGTGGCATGAAGTATTAGACACTCACATTGTTGTACAAGCACCACCATCCATTCCATGACTTTTACATCATCCCAAACTGAAACTCTGTGCCTATTAAATACTTACTGTCCAATCCTCCCTTACCCCAGCCCCTGTCAGGCCCCATTCTATTATACTTTCTGTCTGTATGGATTTTATATCTCTGGGGATCTCATATCAGTGTAATCTTACAATATTTGCCCCTTGAGTCTGGCTTCACTGAGCAGCATATATTCAAAACCATTACATTTTTTTTCATACTTTTTTGGCTTTTTGAGTAGACTGAGATAATTTCCAGTTATCTAAGAATATTTAAGTATTCTTATAAGTTACAATAGATGAAAAATATTTTAAGGGAAACCATTTTATCTTTCTGTTTAAAAAAGTAAAGGGGTGGCCAGGTGCGGTGGCTCACACCTGTAATCCCAGCACTTTGGGAGGCCGAGGCACGTGGATCACGAGGTCAGGAATTCAAGACCAGCCTGGCCAACACGGTGAAACCCTGTCTCTACTAAAAATACAAAAATTAGCCAGGTGTGGTGGTGGGCGCCTGTAATCCCAGCTACTCGGGAGGCTGAGGCAGGAAAATTGCTTGACCCTGGGAGGCAGAGATTGCAGTGAGCCGAGATCGCATCATTGCACCCCATCCTGGGAACAGAGCAAGACTCTCAAAAAAAAAAAAAAAAAAGCAAAGGGGTGAGTTTTCAGTTTTGTAGAAAGTAAACAGTTTAGTTTTACCTTTAAAAGTAAAAAGTTTGGTTTTCATAAATTGAACATTCATTAAAGTGATGTTATGTAATATCCAAGCAACTTGCTTGAGCAAAGGTATGAATTACTTTGAATAATGCTAAATTTCTAATTATCATCCACCTCTTATTTCAGATACCCTATCATCTTTACTCTGTTGGAGAGGAGCTATAATGGTCTATATTAAAGTTACTGTTCAGACAGATGATTCCAACAAATTGCTTTCATTACTTTATTGGTAATTTTAAGCACTACACAACTTAGTTGTTTTTTTCTGGAAGAAAACTGGAATTAAAATCATTGATCCTTTAGAGAAATAAAACAAAGGAGAAGGGAGTGTACAAAATAAATAAGAAAAGAATTCTTACCATACTTTTCTGTATTCTTACTGAGAAATAAAAAGTAAATGGGACATTGAGAAGCAAAATTAATCCCGATTAGGCTCGCTTTGGGACAAGCAACCACTTTGCATGATTACCCATTGTTAGGTGTGAAACGGAGCCAATGATCGCTCATTGTCGAGGAGAAAAGACCTGGAGACCACGGCTTATCCAGTCTCGCTCCTGACCTGCATCTGAACACCTGAAGGAAGAAACTTTAAGAAGAAAAAGACTTCAAGTGACAGAGGAGACAAAAGTCTCAAAGGTGCAGAATTCAAGAACTCATGGTGTCTCAGGATGGGTGTGAAAGTAACAAATATGAGATCCCCTGACAACTAAACCCAGGCATGTCCAGGAATCCCGGGATGCGGTGAAAGTTTTCACAGTGGAGCTCACAGGAATCCCCAGATGCCGTGAAAGTTTTCTCAGCGGAGCTCACACCAGCATTGTCTGGAAGATTAAATGTTGTTATGCTTTGAGATTGGCACTCATGCCATTCAAATTTTTTTATTAAGAAGTACAATGAAATTTAACTTATTCCATTTTTGACACCAATGTAATGACCAAATTAAACTAGATTTTCAAAAATAATCAGAGGCCCTGCCCCGCAAACTCCTCCTGGGCACAGGAAGATGTGGGGCCAGTCAGTAGTGACTCCTCTTGGGTGCTGATCCACCATGCTGAATTCAGACCGGCACCAGTCCCCTGAGCGCCTCCCAATTCCTATGTGATTTCCTGTCCCTAGTATATGAACATGTCAGCCTTGATGTGATCACACAAATTATGGGCCATGACGCATCTACCACTCTTGCCTGTTGTGAAGGGCTGCCTTTAGTTGTCTTGCAAAGAGCACTTATACCTCTTCCCTACGGCACAGAAGCCCTGGGTCTGGGGTGACAGGGGCAGAGACCTGCCTGTCCTCCAGCCACCCAAGACCATGCTTCTGTCTGTAGGTTCCCCCAATAAAACACCCTTTACTGACAGATTTCATTGGTCTGGCTTATTCTTTGGTTTCTCAGCTCCTTCTGCGTTTGAGGGCTATGTTGCATATGTGGCCCTTTCCCAGAACAGGAGACAATGTTCTACGTCACGTTCCAGGACAAATGGCCTGGCAGAGCATGGCAGATGATCTCAGGGGGCGTTTGAGCAGGATCTCACT
Organism: Pan paniscus; assembly: GCF_029289425.2. NCBI lineage: Eukaryota > Metazoa > Chordata > Mammalia > Primates > Hominidae > Pan > Pan paniscus. The sequence continues at coordinate 114,178,592 of NC_073263.2, forward strand.
GTCCACAGCTCTCCTTCCCGGTGACAGGAGTCATGCGGGATGGATGGCCTTGCATGGGGCACTTTTCACTCTGTGAGTGCTCACGCCTTATGCTCTTCATTTTGTTAGTGCTCGTCAGCTAAAATAGCAGGTTAACTATTTCTTTCAGCATCGGCTGAGCACCACGCTATGCCTGAGGAGAGAAAGGTCGATAACTGATCATAACTGATCATCCAACAGGTTCACGTTCAGGTGGGAGACAGACATTGAGATGAACGAGTCAGAAACCTGCTACACTGGGAGCTTTTACAAAAGCTTGGACCCCACTCCAAACCAACTGAGTCAAAATGTCTGGAGAAACGCTGCCTGGGAAGTGCTATTTTATTAGTATCATTATTTGAGACAGTCTCACTCTGTCACCCAGGCTGCAGTGCAGTGGCATGATCAGAACTCATTGCAGCCTCAACCTCCCGGGCTCAAGCAGTCCTCCTACCTCAGCTTCCTGAGTAGCTGGGACTACAGGTGTGGGCCACCATGCCCAGCTAATTTTATTTTTTTGTGTTTTTTTGTAGAGATGGGGTCTTGCTATGTTGCCTAATCGTCTCACCTTGGCCTCTCAAAGTGCTGGAAGTACAGGCGTGAGCCACCACGCCCAGCCTGGGGAAGTGCTATTGGTTAAAAAAAAATTCCCTAAGTGAGTTTAATCTGTAACCGGGCTTGAGAAATACTGCGGTGGAAAAATAACTAAGCTTTACTAAGTGGTGCCATTAGGAATGCTAAGTGGGGGAGTGATTAATGATAACCGAGCCGGAACCCAGGCAGGTGTAGGGAGAGATGGCATCTGAGAATGACTAAGAGGGGGCCAAACATGGGGTGGGGCAGAAGATTCCAGACCAAGGGACCAGGGAGGTTAGAGAATGGCCTGCGGAGGGGCAGAAAGTGACGTTTCTGCCATTGAAGAACTCTAGGGGCTGGGTGCAGTGGCTCACACCTGTAATCCCAGCACTTTGGGAGGCCAAGGCAGGTGGATCACCCGAGGTCAGGAGTTCAAGACCAGCCTGGGCAACATGGCGAAACCCCATCTCTACCAAAAATACAAAAATTAGCCAGGTGTGGTGGTGGGTGCCTGTAATCCCAGCTACTGGGGAGGCTGAGGCAGTAAAATCACTTGAACCTGGGGGTCAGAGGTTGTGATGAGCCTGGATCACACCATTGCACTCCAGCCTGGGAGACGGAGCAAGACCCTGTCTCAAAGGAAAAAAAAAAAAAAAAAAGAACTTTAGGACCAATCCCTGGGGAGATGGTCACCTAGGCAATTCTGGACCTGTGGGGATAGCGACTGAAGACACGTGTTCACGGCATGGGCCAGTAACTTGGAGGAGCAAGGCTGTTTGCCCTCGGAGGCCCAGCTTGAGTCACTACCCTCAGGTAATAGCTCTTTCTAGCACCAAAATGACACTCATTAATAATTCACACTTCCTGGTTCTGTGTCTACAGCAGTTGGCTCTGGCTTTGGGTTTGTCATTTCAGGTCTCGGTGCAACAACTCTTCTGAACTGTCTCTACAGGAAGACCTCATTTTTTTGCCCCCACTCCCTTATTTCCCCCCAGTTTTTTTCACTTAGGGGCCAATGAATCCAAGATTTCTTTGGAAAGAAAGGTGGAGGGAGGAATGCAGGATAGGTGTTTATGAGTCTGTGTGTAGGTGAGGGTGTGGCCAGGGTGTCACCTGAAGCACCCATTTGCAAACCCACAATTTCAAGTCTTGGGGTTGGCCTCCTAGCTGTTGCCTCCTCCTCATTCATCCCATCCCTCCAGCAATGTGAAGCAGCTGTGCTCGCAGTGGGTCAGGGGTAGGTCCTGGTTACTTGAGGCGAAGACAATTTCATTCCCCTTGGACACTTACTAGTTTGGTGATGTGCACTGACGTCGGGCCTAAGCCAATCATCTCAGGGACTCTGCTACTTGCGTGACAGACTGGGCAGGAGTGGGCACGTGACTTAGCTGGCACGTCACTGTGAAGTCTCTCCTTCTGCTCAGATGTGAAGGAAGAAACTTGCAGGCCCTGGAGTTCTGGCAGTCGTTTCACTTTTGAACGCACTGTGAGGGGCACCAACACATTACATTATCGTTTATTCAGTCTATGGTAGATTATTTCCAAAGATAATCCCCCATAAATTCTCTGTATGATAATCCCTCATAAGGATTAGGAGTTCTTATATCCCTCATAAGGATCCCTGTCTGTACATGGGATCCTCCCATCAAGGAGTGAAATCTATGTTCTTATCCCTTGAATCTAGGCTGGCCTTGGAATTTATATTCACCAGTAGAACATGGTAGAAGTCATATTCTTGGACTTCCAAACCCAGGCCTTACAGGCTGTATAGCGTCCACATTGACCCTCCTGAGCTGCCATGTGAAAAACTCAGGCTAGACCACTGAATGATGAGAAGCCAGAGAGAGAGACAGCAAGGCCGGCCTGCCCCCAGTGTTCTATCGCCCCAGCTGAGACCCCAGCTGTGTGACTAGACCACAGGAACCTTCCAGCCCCAGCTGAGCCCCCAGAAGAATGCAGCTGCAGGACAATCCCAGCCAACAACAGGTGGAGCAGAAGCACCATTGCACCAATTCCGCAGGGTCCTGAGAAATGGTAACCCACTCACTGCCGTTTCAGCTCCTGCACTCGCGGTCACTCGTGACACAGCCAAAAATAACTGACTCACAGGGTGTCTTAGTCTGCTCAGGCTGCTGTAACAAAATCCTTTAGATGGCTATTCATACACACACAAGTTTGCTTCCCACAGTTCTGAAGGCTGAGAAATCCAAGATCAAGGTCCCAGCAGATCTGGCATCTGAGAAAAGTTCTCTGCTTCATAGAAGGCCTCTTCTAGGCATCTTCATATGGCAGAAAGGGCAAGCAGGCTCCCAAAAACCTCAGTTTTAAAGGGCACTAATCCCATTCCTAACCACCTCCCAAGGCCCCCACCTCTTAATATTTGGGATTAGGGATCAGGTATTTGGGATTAGGTTTCCACGTGTGAATTTGGGACGACACTTTCAGACCATAGCACAGGGTGAGTTGGACTTTGTTTTTTAATAGTCCTGATTTTTTTTTCTTAGATTTACCGTGAAGATGCTGACATGTGTTAGAAACAGAAAATCCAGCTCATGTGGTTTAAACGGAGACGTCTCTCATAGCAGGAAATTCCAGGTGAGGGCAGCAGGATTTTGGTGAATTGCCTGGTTGTGCCACCAAGGACTCCTGCTCTTCTCGTCTTCCCAGGCGGCCACCCCAGGGTGAAGATGCTCTTCCGGCCACCTTCTCTTGTAAGTGCAAAGGGCTGCAGAGCACCAGGCATTGCATCCAGACAGGGAATGCAACATCCACCAGGGAAGAAGGAGCATTTCCTCTTTATGTTCCTGTAGGAGTGAGAAAACCTTTGCCAGACAACCCCCAGCAGGCTTCCTGTTGGGACTCATTGACTTGAGCTTGTTTGAAGCCAATTGTTGGAAAGAGAAATGGAGTTACCAAGACTTCTCAAGAGACAGAGTTTACCCTTAGCCACACAGAGTGGATACCTGAACCAGCAAGGATAGAGAGGGCATGGCTGCTGCATTGGCAACCAAGAGTATTCACAACAGAATGAAAAACAATTCACATTTACTACTGAATAAAGCAGACACTCCTGACAGACAGGCAGCCTTGATCTAGTGCCTTATACAACCTCTGATTGCGCCTCGACCCCAATCCCACAGTCACAGTTTACAAGGTAGAAGCTTAGTCAAAATCCGGCTTCAGCAGTCAGGGTTCTTGCAGGAAACTGAAGGTGTTCTTGGGAGGGGATTTGGAAGCGAGTTTGATGAAGGACTGTTTGTTGCGGTGCGGTCATGGCTCAAGGATCCTTCAAAGGGTGCTGCTATTTAGGGACCAGCAACAATGGCAGACCGACAACATGCCTCACCCTAAGAGGCTTGGGGGCGGGGAGAAGTTCTGTTCGTAGAGCCTGGAGGAGTTATGCAATGGAAAGGGCACCCAGGAAGAATCGTGGCCACAGAGGGAAACCAACACTGGTGGGTGTGGGGCCAGGCCAGGAAGGAGAGGGGAGGAGGCCCCTGCCTCTCTCCTACCCGGTCTGCAGCAGGTGTCCCTGTGGGTGAAGATCCACTGAGGGGGACCGCCAGCTTGCTGAGCACAGGGCAGGCCGGAGCAGGACAGGCTGGGATGGAAAATGAAGAATCGGTGCTTTAGCCGACAACAAATGGGAGCCGTTTACTGTTTAGTCACTATGATTAGTGTTCACTGGTACTCATTTCTCTTCGTCTAAAAAGTGGCCAACACCATCTCTTTTCCACAAGCACTCGGGAGAACATTCATATTCAATTGCCTTCCTAAGACCCAGACGGGGCAGCGTTCTCCACAGGCCACCAAAAGGTGTTGCCTGTTTGGTTTCATCAGTGATTATCTGTGGCAGCAAGACAGGAAGTTTGAAACCAAGTACCTCAATTAAGTCAAGGCTGACCGTGGAATTAGAGAACAAGTGTTTGTTACCCCGGCCAGGTCACCCTAGGGAAAACAGGCATTCTCTGGGATTGAAATGGTGGTGTTTGCGTGGTAAATAGTTCTCAGTCCAGTTCAAAGCCAGCAGCATTAAGGACACGCCACCGGGAGCTGGAGACCAGGCGAAGCTGAGCTCCTCTGTGGTTCACCAACCCCTCAGGCCGCCTAAGTGTCTTCTGCTGTCGCAGCTTTGGGGACAGAGGGACAGAAGGGTTTCGGAAACAGGGGCCTCTTGTCTGCACCCTCCCCTCCCACCGACAGGCTGGCAGCCCAGGGCAGCCACCTGAGGAGCGTCCCTGTGTCTCTCCACCTGCAGAGCAGGAAAAGCCTGCGGGTCGGTGGCGCCACGCTGGGGCGAGACCCAGCTTCGGCTCAGGAGATCTCCCACCCAGCCGGACTCCCGCTCTCTCCCCGCGGCCCCCTCCCACACTCCCACCTCGCCCCGCGATCTCACTGCCCCATCGAGGCTTCCGGGCGGAGGAGAAAAGTTTTCCGGCAGGAACCCGGGAAGGAAGCCCTGGGACCCTGGCTGAAACTCCGGGTTTCCCCAGTGCCGAGTCCCTTCCCCGCCGCGCCCAGCGCCTGCGCCCCGGGAGGCGGAAGCAACAGGGGGGTTCCTCCCCGCGGCCTCTGACCTCTGCCCTCTGCCCTCTGCCCCCAGGGTCTGGGGCCCGGGCGGAGGCGCGAGGGGGCAGGGCTGGCGCGCGGGTGCGAGCGCGGGTGTGGGCGCGGGGCCGGCGGGGGCTGCGGCCGCGGGGCGCATGCTCACTTGCGCCGGTGACGTGCGCGCCCGGAGCAGGGGCAGGAGCCAGCGGGGCCCGGAGGCTCCAGAGGGCGGCGGGCCGGGGAGGAGGAGACTCGGGAGGAGCAGAGCGCAGGCTCCGCCGCGGCCGGGGTGCTCCAGCCGAGCCCAACCGAGCGGGCGGACCGACGGGGAGAGAGAAGGCGCCAGAGCGCGCGCGCGGCCCCGAGCAGCAGCCTTGCCGCCAGTGGAGCAGCTGCCGACGCGCGGGGCCGCGGACCCAGCATTCGCCGGCCGGGCCGGGCATGAGCGCGGAGGGGCCGCGGCCGCCCCCTGCACCGCCCGGCGCGCCGAGGCCGTGACCGGAGCGGGGGGCGCGGCCGCACTAGTACCCCGGAGCCCATGGGCGCGCCGAGCCGGGCGCGGGGGCGCTGAACGGCGGAGCGGGAGCGGCCGGAGGAGCCATGGACTGCAGCCTCGTGCGGACGCTCGTGCACAGATACGTGAGTGCTCCCGGCGCGGGCTGGGGGACCCGGGGACCAGACAGACGCGGGCCGGCCCCGCAGCCTGGACCCTGTGGCCGGTCCAGCCCCGGGGTCCCGGGAGGTCTCCGATGTCTGGGACTCGGACCGCCCCCGGGGACGAGCGGGATGCTGGGGAGGGGCCTCGGAGTTGACACCCTGGGGCTTCCGACGGGGTCTAGGTGGGCACAGCGCGGGGCCCCCGCCCCGGGCGGCCACCTGCTCCCTGGCCGCGGCCGCCTGGCGCCCCCTTCCAGCCCGCAGCGCCCTGGGGGTCCCTCGGAGAGGCTGGCTGGGGTTCGAGCTGTCCCGGCGGACCGGGCGCCCGGAGAGAGCCAACTTCGACCCCGCCGGGGCCGGGTCTGGGGAGGAACCTTCAGATGCGGCTTCCGCGCAGCCGTGTCTGTAAGATTAAGGGATTGGGAGGAAGCGTTACACTTCTGCAGAAAAAGGTAGCAATTGTGTTTGTTCTTTAACACCCCTGGGGGATTCAGAAGCGGAGTTTGGAATCTTTTGATTTTTTACCTTAAAGTAACCAATTAGATCAGAAGTCCGGGGTCGTCTTGGGTTCCTCTGGAATCTGCCCCTTCAGTGATAAGCAAGTGAAGAGCTCAGGAGGGAAGACTCGGAAGGGGAAGAGTTGATTTTGTTTTACACCAGAGGAGGGGAAACCGGAATCCCTGGCGTTAGGTGTAAAAAGGGGTGTGTGGCCGGGCGCGGTGGCTCACGCCTGTAATCCCAGCACTTTTGGAGGCCGAGGCGGGCGGATCACGAGGTCAGGAGTTTGAGACCAGCCGGACCGACATGGTGAAACCCCGTCTCTGCTAAAAAAATACGAAAATTAGCCGGGCGTGGTGGTAGGCGCCTGGGATCCCAGCTACTCAGGAGGCTGAGGCAGGAGAATCGCTTGAACCCGGGAGGCGGTGGTTGCAGTGAGCCGAGATCGAGCCACTGCACTCCAACCTGGGTGACAGAGCGAGACTCCGTCTCAAAAAAAAAAAAAAAAAAAAAGTGTGTGTGTGTGTGTGTGTGTGTGTGTGTGTGTGTGTAGGAGAGGAAGAAAACTGTCCCAGGTACAGCGTTTCCTGCCACTGTCTTGCACAAGAGGCTTCATTGTTCCATAGAGGCTGGCGGTCACTGGTCAATCACAGGTTCGAGAAGTCGCATGCACCGGGTTTGATACTAGAGAGGGCAGTATTATGGGAACTTTGTTCTTTCCCGGCATAGGAATTACCTCAGGCAGCCTTTCATATTTATGAGCTTTCTTTAAATAGGAGACCTTGGCCAAAGATAGATAGGTTTCTTTTCAGCGGGGGATGCCAGATCAATGCTTTCCCCCGGATTTATTTATTAACCAAAAACCTCGGAGAGTCAAGGAGACTTGAGTGCACCTTACATCGTTTCCTGATCTCGGGGAAGCCTTAGGAAGGTCAGCCTGATTTACTTAAGTGGAGAGAACTCACCCCTGGTGATTCTGATGATTCCGATGCTAGATCTTGAAAGGCTTGGCTCCAGGAGCCTTGTGTTACTCCCTCACTGGTGCTCGAGCCCCCAGTTCAAATCCTAATGTGAGTGGTAAACCTGTGTTTCACTGTGGTAACGTTATAGAAGGCCCAATCACAGTGACTGTAGGTAACCTGCAGTGTAAGAGAAATGCTTTATTGGGCGGAAGCTTCTGTTCTCAGTTGTGTCGCTCAGAAGTGTGGGTCCCTAGACACCTTATTTTCCTGCTTTGTTTCCTTCGAGCGAAATGGAAGAGGGAAGGGACTAACATTCACTTTGCCCGCGGTGTTCCCAGTTCATTCCGTTCCCTTCTAACACTCAGTGTTAAAAAGGAGGGTCACGTTGTGGGGCCAATGTGCAGCCTCTTTCCATAGAAATGAGAGATGGATGGGCCAGCCCGGCTCACCCTTTGGAGAATCCCCCCTTCCCAGCCGGTTTCTGACCCCTTCATCTTGGGAGGGGGACAGACAGACGTCCAATTTTGATGCTTGACTCCCTTTCTCCAGGCCTTCAGCTGTTTTCTGTTATATAGATCTATATAAGTGTTTGCGTAGCTTGCATTTTTAATTCCCCTTTGCTGTATTATTACGCTTATGGCATCACATTTTCTTTAATCTAAGCGGTAAATATTCTTTAGCGAACTTTTCCAGCATATACATTATTGGATAACATCTCGGGAATACGAGTTGTGGGATAATATTATTTCTGTTTTTCTCATTCCACCTGTGTTTTTTGCAGTGTGTTCATCTGGCTACCTCACCCATAGTTACACACAGAGCCATTCATCTCTATCATTTTAAGTTCATGTCTATGGTATTAAACTAATTTGACTTTTTCCAGAAACAGTCATGATCTGTTTTCTTGTAATTTCGTTATCGTCCACTATGTAGGACTAAATTATATTTCCTTTTGCTACAGAAAAAAGAGTCTGGGATTGAATACTCATATTTCCTCATGGTTTCCTTATGTGACTTACTTTATTAAAAAGGATAGATAAATAGACCCTGTTCCTTCTTGGTGTTCACATAGTCAGAATTCCTGGGACAAAGAAAGCTTTCCAGCTCCTTCTGATGTGTGAGGGTGGCTAAAAGATAAAGAAGTCCTTGGAAAACATTGCTGTAGGCATTTTATTGTGGATTAACCCTGGAGAGATAGCAGAGGCAAATGAGTGAGAGAACAGATGAAGGTTAGGCCAGGGTAGCCAGGGTACTCCACACTGTGTGTTACTGAACAGCTGAAGGTCAGGCCAGGGTAGCCCGGGTACTCCACACTGTGTGTTACTGGTGGTTTGGGTGTTTGGATGGACAGGAGCCATGCAGAGATACTTTGTATTTGTAAATGGTGCCGTGTTTGTATACCACGAGGAGTGCTTGTGCTTATGGGGTAGTGTATGCTCCCTGGGGTGATGTATGTGCTCTGGGGGGCGCGGGGAAAAGCGTGTGTGCCGTGGGGTAGTGTATGTGCTGTGGGGTAGTGTATGTTCCCTAGGGTGATGTATGTGCTGGGGGGGGGGCGTGAGGTGGTGTATGCTCTCTGGGGTGATGTACGTGCTGTGGGTACGGGGAGAGGGGACGGGGTGGAGAGTGTGTGTGCCGTGGGGTGGTGTATGTGCTGTGGGAGCCATGGGGTAGCGTGTGTGCCGTGGACTGGCGTATGTGTTGTGGAGTAGTGTATGTGCTATGGGGTAGCATATGAGCCATGGGGTAGTGCATGTGCCATGAGCTGGTTTGACGTCCATGACGTAACACTTTAAAAGCACTTCTAGGCCAGGCGCAGTGGCTCATGCCTGTAATCCCAGCACTTTGGGAGGCCGAGGTGGGTGGATCGCCTGACATCAGGAGTTCAAGACCAACCTGGCCAACATGGTGAAACCCCGTCTCTACTAAAAATACAAAAATTAGCGGGGCATGGTGGCGGGTGCCTGTAATCCCAGCTACTCAGAAGGCTGAGGCAGGAGAATTGCTTGAGCACAGAAGGCGGAGGTTGCAGTGAGTTGAGATTACACCATTGCACTCCAGCCTGGGCAATAAGAGCGAAACTTGTCTCAAAATAAATAAGAGTATTTTTAACAGCATGGATGGAGAGCTAGTTCCATTTCCTCTTCAGAGTTGTAAGGTGGGCAACACCGATTCAGGTAGTTTAAGTTCCGAGAGAAACCAGGGCAGCCTCAGCGGGTAGCTTAGATACTTTTCTTAGATACTCTCTGGGCAGTGGCCTGAATGCTGAGTGGGAGCCTCCCTGCCCTTCTTAGCCATGTGGCCTTGGGCAAGTGGCTTAATTCCTTCTGCCTCAGTTTTCTCCTCTGAGGGTAAGAGCAGTACTTATTTCATAGCTATTGTGAGGGTTGAATGAGGTAATCTGGGTGGAGAGCCAAGAATGGGGAAGCTCTCAGTCCGTTTGTCATGCCTGGCTGTTAACATAGCTGAGTCCCTGGGTAGGGTTGGCTGGGGAGAGAGCAAACCTATGGGCTGCCAGTTCTGCCGCTCAGCTACCTGTGGGTCCCGGCCTGCTGGCATCGTGGGTCACAGGGGAGGTAAACCAGGCACCCTGACATTGAGCATGGTGTGGAGCTCAGGTAGGATTCAGAAAGCTTTACACGCTGTGGTAAAACAGCCCTCGATCTCTGTAAGGCTGAGCATCCCGGCCCGGGCAGGACACTTCCCTCCCTCTTCCCTTCCATGCCTCTATGTAGGGCATTTGATTTTTCTTCAGAGTTCTGTGGGTCAAGAACTCAGTCTTGTTATGATCCTATAATCTTCTTTCAATGATTCAGCCCAGATATTCCTTGTTAGTTTTGTTCTTTTGCCTGTCAGAGCTTCTGCTTGTTTCTACCTTACCATTCTTGCTTCTTAACATTCTAAGAAAAGATTGAAAGATCTGAAGGGTTTCCTTGCTGACAGTAGATAATTACTTTCAACACAAACAGTTATAAGTTTTTTCTAAGAGAAAAATAAACATTTTTGCTTCCCGAGAACTTGAAGCAGTGCTATATTAGAGTGTGTTAAACCTTCTAGAAAGTCCAGCTATTTATATGCATGCATACATATCTGCTTCTTTTATTTATTACCAAATGGTGTATAATGTGAACATCAGTGTTCAATTGTGAGGTTGCCCCTTCTGAAAGACAGACTTATTTATTTAACTCAGTTATGCCAGCCCCTGTTTTAAAATTTTAGAAATGCCACATAATTTTGGGGTTTCTTTTCCTAATCCAGGATTAGACGATCCAGTGGGGCCTTGCTGTTGTTCAGCTGCTGGAGTCTACACCACAGGAGCACTAAGTTAAGCTGCTTTAGCTGCCAAGGTCTTCAGGTATTTGAAATAAGTGAATCCTGAGGCATAGAATCCAAGACTAATAATCTGTCTCCAGCAGTGTGGTGGCAAGCCTGCAGTACAGACTCGTAAAGTGTTCATAATTAACAAATGTTTAACCAGGCAGCTCATCACACGAATTCACCAAGCACCCTTCTTGTCTTCAGGGCCTCGTGTCTTCCACCTGGACATTCTAAAGCAGTCTGCCCAGATGCATAATTTCACCTTTGTGTCTACACAAAGGTTGAATCATTTCCATTGCTTTTTGGAGCCCTGTTGAATATCTGCTTATTAGGAACAAGCATCTTGAGGTGCTTTTATTTCTTGCCAGGGAGTGAATTTAATAACCTAGAGGGAAAAAAGTTTGTATTATTAGGTTTGGCTATAGTCAGCTAAATTTCTAGGGATAAGAACACTGTCTTCAGTTTACAGTTAGTTAAAATTGTGTTGCATCCATGAACAAAAATACATAGTTGCTTAACTACACATGAAATCCTCTATTTACAGATGTATTAAACCCTAAAACCCAAAATACAAATTGTTCTCTGGTGCTTGGAGCATATGTTCAATAGAAACAGGGTTAATAAAAGATTCTCAAGTCCCAGACTTATAAATGTTTTTTAACCAAGTTAAATGCTGGTAAAAATGCTATTTATTTGCAGTAAAAATCAATAGCAAGCAAGTTTTACAGAGTAGAAATTCAAGAAGATCAGATAAGGGATGATTTTCTCTTTCACTTGAATATTATTATCTGAGAACAACAAAATGGTACATCCCAGAGGTGCCGAGGTTAGGCGTCGGAGTCTGACAGACCCACATTCAAGTTCCGTCTCGGCTGACGGCTGCGTGGCCTTGGCAAGTTGGTTGCCCCCTGTACGCTTGGTGCCCCATCTGCAAGGTGGGGACTGTGATGGTGCCCACCTGGTGGGTCTGTGCAGTGACGGGACAGGTCACGGCGCTCGTGCACGCTGGGTGCCCAGTGCACGGGGCGTCTTTGTTGCGCGCATGGATCTGCGGCTGCATCACCGTCCATGCTTCTGGGCTTCTTAAGGAGACCGCGTCTCACCTTGGGCTTTCCGGAACCTTCTCCCCGCACTCCTCTTCACGTGGAGAGTGGGTGACCTTGCCCTGCTCTCCCGGGGAGAGCGGTGGTCACTGGCGGGAACGCCCCTGCCACGCCCAGCAGCCTTTCTGCCTCTGCCCTTGCCTCCTCCGGTTGGGGCGAGTGACCCGTTCTGCCGAAGTCCAGTCCCGTGTGTGCTCCGGCCCCGTCTCTCTCCCTCTCTGAGTGACACTGTCTGCCCTGCTGCTTGCCGTCCTGCTGTTGGCACCACTTTAGACCCCATATTTCCCAACGGTCACCCTGCTCATTTTTTGACTTCCAGCTACCGTTTTTTTTAGCAGGTTGCCCCGTGTAGCTGACCTCCTTCCTTCTCCTGTCTCTTCTGTGCCTACCGCGGGGGGTTCCCTTACCAAGGTCTCCATCACCCCTAGGCCCACCTCCCTCGGGCCCCTCTCTGCCCTCGCCCTCCACCTCAGCGACTCCGTGGGGCTTTTGTGATCCCAGCTGCAGTTAGCGAGTGCCCCTGTGTGCTCAGAGAGACGCCAGTGAGCCAGGAAGGACAGAGACCCAAGTCCCATCCCTCTGGGGCCCCCTTGGAACGGGGGAGGCGAACAGGAAACCACCACAGTGAGTGTTGGGGTGCCCCGCAGGCGACGGTGCTGAGAAAAAGAGAGTGGGGTTGGGGGCAGTGCATGCGCAGGCTGGCGGGTGGGTGAGGTGGGTGGAGGATGCGTGGGTGCAGTGCTTGCGCGCAGTGGGTGGCGGGGTGGACAAGGTGAGGGCCTGGCCAGGTGGGTGCTTGCGTGTCCAGCCTGAGGGGCGGCCCACGCAGCAGCCTCTGGGAGGCCTGGGGCCTTCCGTGGGCTGCTTCCTGCGGCGTCCTGCGGGCTGGCCGCCCCTCGGTGGGCTCCGGTGCTGGCCTCTGCCTTCCCCAGGGCCACGGTGGGCTCCTAGTGGCCTTTCTTCCCTCTCCATCAACATCCTTGTCCCAGGAAGAGGCGTCCACTGCCTGCTACACGCCACCCAGCCGTGTTCATTTCCGTGTTCCAGTGTCACCCGTGTGCCTAGAACGTTCCTGGCACAGAAAAGCCACGCAGAAAACAGCTGCTGGGCCAACACCGAGACCCCAGGTCATTAGTGTTAATCACAGTGATGAAGAGGTTGCCCTTGGCAATTCGGAAGGGAATTCAGGGAGAGCAGCCGCAGTGCCCTGTCCCCAGAGCCTGGTGTCCAGAGCCAGAGTTCCGAGGGCCTCCTCATAGTTTTAAAACTATTTTATTTTTATTTTTTATTTTTGAGACAGAGTCTCACTGTGTTGCTCAGGCTGGAGTGCAGTGGCTTGATCTTGGCTCGCTGCATCCTCTGCCTCCTAGGTGCAAGCAGTTCTCCTGCCTCAGACTCCTGAGTAGCTGGGATTTGTGCCACGACGCCCGGCCAGTTTTTTTTTTTTTTTTTTTAGTAGAGATGGGGTTTCACCATATTGGCCAGGCTGGTCTTGAACTCCTGACCTCAGATGATCCGCCCACCTCTGCTTCCCAAAGTGCTGGGATTGCAGGTATGTGCCACCACGCCCAGCCCTGAAACTATTTTCATTTTAAAACGATGAGTTCCTAAGAACTAGACTCTGATCCCTGGAAACAACATGCCAACCTCTGGCATGCGGGACCTTTGCTTTCCAGGCAGGCATTTCCCAATTTTGTTAGATTCTCAAGGGAGCCCCTGCCCCTGCTAAAGTTAAGACTCCTGTGCTGGGACAGGCAGTCTCCTCTGATGTGGCTGCACGGGCGCACTCAGCAGCCTCGATACAATTTGAACTTCTTGCTGACATTTGAACACAGAGGACGGCACATACATCCCCACATTTCCCCACTTTTTTGGAAGTCTCGTGACTCCTGGCCTGCTGGTTTCCCGAGGACCGCTTCTGCTGGAGCGATGGCCACTTGGGGAGGGTCGGTGCTCTCCACTGGCCTGAGTTGCTGGGCCCATCACTGCTGCGTCGAAGCCTGAGACCACCCCACCCGGTCCCAAGGAGGACACGGGCTTTTCTGGTTTGGTTGAGACTTGCAGAGCCTAAAGAAAACTGCTGAGTTGTTTTTGCGAGTTACCTAATGGTGCCTTAGCTGCTGCGTGCTTTTGTCCCATGGTGCGTTTGTTTGTAATTCACCACAGCTGTAATTGCAGCAGAGCCGGAGAGCTTTCTCCTTATTACATATCCTGAGAAGGAAGCCCTGGCAGCCGGACCTGAGAGAGGGTGATGTGGCTCACTCATGCAGGGATGCTGGGACATCAGGCTGGGAGTCAAGAGATGGAATTTTAGGCTTTCTCTGCCACCTTTTACCTTTGTAACCAGGGTTGATGTGTGAACCCTTTGGGCAGATTAATCATTAGTTGCCTCTTTAAACCAATCTTTTATTTATTTATATTTATTTATTTATTTTTGAGACAAAGTCTCACTCTGTCACCCAGTCTGGAGTGGGTGCAGTGGCGCTATTTCGGCTCAGTGGAACCTCTACCTCTTGGGTTCAAGTGATTCTCATGCCTCAGCCTCCCAGGTAGCTTGGATTACAGGCGCCTGCCACCACGCCTGTCTCATTTTTTAATTTGTATTTTTAGTAGAGACAGGGTTTTGCTATGTTGGCCAGGCTGGTCTCGAACTCCTGACCTCAAATGATCCATCTGCCTCGGCCTCCCAAAGTACTGGCATTACAGGTGTGAGCCACCGCGCCTGGTCTTTAAACCAATCCTTTAAATATTCTCCATTTTCAAAGTAGAGTGGGAAGAAACTGATTTTTCTATGAATAAAGATTGTGTAAGTCGTTCTTTCAAATGTGATTTGTGTTCACATTCAGAAATTTGTTAGACATATTTTCACTTATTTGCAAGTGCCTTTCCTTACAGTTTTTCTGCCACTCAACTCAGATGAGTTATTCTCAAGGATAAAGACCACTTAGATGAATATATTTTCAAATTCTTACTCTGAATGTGTTTAAGTAACCACCCTCTACCCCGTTTGGCAAAATGTTTCCTATTTTTCAGTGGTTTTTATTTTATTTTTTGTGGCTTTCAGAACCAGATCACTTCTTGGAAGGCATATTAGAAGTTTGCAGTTGAGACGATAAAATAAGTCACTTTTTCCTGGAGGTGGTATTATGTCACACATCATTTGGTATCACAATTTCCCCCGGCTGTGGCTGCAGAGTTGAAGGACATCAGCTGGCTGCGCTTGGGGTTGGTGGTCCGTTGTGAACTCTGCACCGTATAGTGTGTGTGCTTTATGTGCAAACGTTTTAACAAAGACAGGTTGCTGCGGGCAAGAAGGGTTTTAACTTCTGTTCGTGTTACTTCTGCTGAGTTGGAAGGAGCACATTTCACAGATGATGTCATTGGTGGAGGCCGAGCCTGCCAGCACCTTGTCTGCGTGTGCTTTGGCTGGACGATGGTCTACACTGGGCCCCTGTGCAGCCTCCTGCCGGGGAGCCTGTGTCCCATCTGGCTCTGCTCTGAGCCATTCATGTCGCCTCCAGAGGCAGCTGTAAAATGAAACTCATGGCCTTTGCTGTCTCTCTTGTCCTGGGTGGTGAGGATCAAATGAACCTTTATTAATGGACATGAAAATAACCTTGTAATTTCATACACTGAAATTACACTTTTCGTACACTTTTCAGTGTAACACATTGTAAAGCGCTGTAAAAATATCTCAGGAAAGGGCTGCCAATTTTTGTCACATCTCATGTGACAAAGGTAATTTTTTTTTTTTTTGGCTTGGAAAGGGAACGAAAATAAGATCATTCTTCCTGGTAGGAAGGTAAAAGATTTTAAAGAGAAGGTTTGTTACATGTGAAAAAAACGATTTGATCAAAGGCATAATTGGTTGAATTATGCATTCGACAAGGATGGAAATTACACGTTCAACAAAGATGTGAAGAGCGTGCAGCCTGGCAAGGCATCTCTGTCCTTAGCGTGCCCACCCCCAATACGGGAAGGGCAGGAGAGGCTGGCATGAAGCACCCGTGTTCTGTGCTGTGGGCACCTCCGGGAGGCAGCCTGGGACAGGCAGGTCCTGCTCCAGAGAGAGAAGGGGCTGCCGTCCGGCATGTCTGGGAGGCTGGGTCCTTCCTTCCCCAAGGGTTGTATCCACAGCCCCTCTCGATCCTCACAGCAGCCCTGTGAAGGAGCACCGTGCCATCCTGTGACAGGGCAGCCGGGTCTCATTGGCACTGGGTGCTGAGGGTGGTGGGTGGGCGCGGGCCTTGATGCCTGACTCTGACCTTGTTCTCCCCGGCGTGGTCTGCACCCTGTGAAGGGTGAGTGAATGCCCTCCTGGCCCAGTTCAGCCCCAGGTTGTGCCTGTTGTCCCCACATCGTTAATAATTATCCATAGCGTCCCCTTCACTCGCAGAAGCGTCCGAGCTTAGACAGCAAGTTCCACGGCCACTCCAACCTGCGGTCTCAAACCCAGGGCCTGCAACTCCCGCCATGTGCCCCGTTCTGCTTGTCACCTGCCTCGCCCTGAGGAGCCTCCAGCTGCTTCAGGACTTGTCCCCGTGCCACACATCCAGGGCAGTTGTTCACTAGCATCCCCGCTACCCCTGAATCCATCTCTACGTGCGTGGGATTGGACCTGCTTCTCTCGCCCACTTATCTGTGTATCTCTGAGTAGTGAGACTTCCACGTTAGCACTGTGGGGAAGAGGCTGGGCTTGGCTCAGCTGCTGAGGGATCAGCCGACCCCAGGTTGCTGCGGCCCTTTCAGGAGGACGTTGGGGGGCAGGAGTGCCCGGCGGCCACCTGAGAATGGGAGTGGCACCCGAATATGTGGAATACACAGAAATTCGAGTCCGCCTGTGGCCATCTCCACGGTCCTTTCTACCATGATTTCTCCGCGTCCCCTGCAACAGCGACCCATCCCAGCCAGGAGAGGAGAACTCTGGGAGGTTGCTTGGCAGTTACAAGTGTGTTAAGTATTGTTGCTGCGTGCTTATCAGTTAGGCTCAGGCATAGCTACTAACTTCCAGGCATCTCGGCAGTGTCTGGCGTTTGGCAGTCAAGTTGTGTTTAGTTTTGACTTAAAGATTAAAAGGTTATAGAATACAGGAATAATCTGCCTTTTGAAGGAAAACTTGCCAAGTTCGCCTGACCTTTGAAATGCCGAGAATCCCAGAGATGTTGAAGGAAGTGCCCAGAGGAAGATCTGGTCCACAGTGGGTATTCAGCACACTGATTTCTTTCCTATAAAAAATTATCTGTCAGGGCCGGGCGCGGTGGCTCATGCCTGTAATCCCAGCACTTTGGGAGGCCGAGGCAGGCGGATCACGAGGTCGGGAGATCGAGACCATCCTGGCTAACATGATGAAACCCCGTCTTTCCTAAAAATACAAAAAAATTAGCTGGGCGTGGTGGTGGGCGCCTGTAGTCCCAGCTACTCGGGAGGCTGAGGCAGGAGAATGGCGTGAACTGGGGAGGCGGAGCTTGCAGTGAGAGGAGATCGCACCACTGCACTCCAGCCTGGGCGACAGAGCAGGCTGTCAACACATTTATAACCCCAGCAATGGACTGAGGTGTGAGTAGGTTCCGCGTTGCCCTTTTCCTCCCAGTGTTACCCCCGGCACTGTGCTTGTGTCTCGGCATCCTGTGGATGGGGCCTGCGGTTATCCAGCTGGTGGTTCATGAGCACACACATGCCTGAGGAGATGGATGGAGACAGGCGTTGCTAGTAGCAGTTCCTCCTCTTGTCACAGAGTGTGCAAAAACACTCTTAAGTACAGCCTGGTGCGATGGGTCACGCCTGTAATCCCAGCACTTTGGGAGGCCGAGGCGGGTGGATCACCTGAGGTCAGGAGTTCGAGATCAGCCTGGCCAACGTGGAGAAATCCTGTCTCTACTACAAATACAAAAATTAGCTGGGCATCGTGGCGGGCACCTGTAATCCCACCTACTCGGGAGGCTGAGGCAGGAGAATCGCTTGAACCCAGGAGGCAGAGGTTGCAGTGAGCCGAGATCGCACCTTTGCTCTCCAGCCTGGGCAACACAGTGAGATTCTGTCTCAAAAAAAAAAAAAAAAGAAACCACTGTAAGTACAGACACCGTAGCAACCACACGGAGGCCCCCCGCCCCGCCCCCCGCGTGTTCCAGTGGGAAGCAGAGCCTCGGAAGGCGTGCACACGGGGGGTGCGTGATGGTGTCTCCCTCTGCCCTCAGATGGCCAGGCCTCGGGCCCGATGTGCCAGGGTGGGTTCTTGTGTTCTGCGGGCTTCTTGTCCCTTCTGTCTGCTGTGTTGTGCGTGCGTCTCTCTGGGTGGCCTTGGCCGGGCTTCTCTCTCTGTGAGACAGGTGCATCTCTCAGGGCTTTCTTCGTTCTGCTGATATCTATCCCCTCTCAGGTCCACTCGGTTTCAAAAGCGGTAACTAAACTTGTCTAACACGTGTGCATAAGAGGAAGGTGGCCAGAGGCATGGGTCTGAGGGCTTTGCTTGAAGGGCGGGCAGTGTGTGTGTCTCGCAGTGCCCCCACCTCGGTGTCTCAGGGCCTTGCTGTCTTCCGGCTTTTTCCCAGCGTCTCACCAGCAAAGTGAGTTTATGAGAATCACGTTAACACACAGGCTTGATGATTGAGAAAGCAGATGCTGAGAATGTGACTATGGAATGAATAATTTTCATTATGAAAAACTGATAGATTGTTTACGACATGATTCTCTGAGATGCTTGTTGCTGAGATTACAAACTTAAATGGTTTTATTGTTATTTAAGCACCTAGCATCTTAGTGTGGAGCTGAACAGTTACTGCCTGTGTTTCAGAGAGCTCAGCCGCTGTTACAGAATACTGCAGGCTGCATGGTTTACGCAATAGAAATTTATTTCTTGTAGCTCTTGAGGCTGGAAATCAGATCAGGGTGTCTGCATGGTGAGGTCTGGTGAGGGGCCCTCCCGGAGGGCAGGAGGCTGTGTCCTCCCAGAGGCGGGGAGAGAACTCTCTCCCTCCCTCCTTGTAACCACACACCAATCCTGTCTGATTAGGACACAGACCTCATGATCTCATCTAATCTTAAGTACCTCGTAAAGGTCCAATCTTCAGGTCCAATCACATTAGGGGTTAGGGCTTCAATATGAGATTTTTGAGGGGATCACAGTTCAGCCCACAGCAGTGTCCTGGTGACCGAGGCACTATTTAGATGGTGAATATTCAGACGGATGGGAAATGGCAAAGAGGACAGTCAGAAAAACACATTACGCCTTGTCTGTTGCTTTGTGAAATAGATGACAGAAGCATGTTCCACGAAGTCTGGAAAGACACAACGTAATTACTTAGTGAGAATGGGTTATTTTTTAAGTTGTGGAACAAAGTTAGGTAATTTGACCCTTCTTAGATGTAACAGACCGCAGTTCCCATGGTTGGTTCGGATCTAAGGTTCTGTGTATTTATGTCTTCTTTTTGCTTTTTTTTTTCCGCTGGAGAAAGCTGGTAGGGGAGAGGTGGTTGGTATTAAAACAATGGTATAACGTATTGTTTTGGTGTTTGCATTACAATCCAAACACACAGCATCTGGCTTATTGACAAGACAGATGTTAGGGTTTACATCACAAAACGGGATTGGGCCTGTCTGCTCAGTAAACTCGGAGGCTGCCGGATCATGATCTGGTTCTTCCAGTAAATGGAATTGCTTTTTGGAGCCCATGCTCTGCTCACCTGCGTGTGTGGAGGAGGACATCTTACCGTTGACAAAATTGGACCGTGCTAGTTGGAAGTTGCACTTGAAATGCAGGTCAGAACAGCGGGAAACGCTGGTCCTGCTGTCCCAGGCGGGGGAGTCACAGGAGGGCTCCAGTGCCACACCACCCACACGTCAGCCACCATGTGGGTTCCCCAGGCAAGCAGTGAGTTCCCAAGCCAGCGGTCGTCCACCTTTCTGGGTTAGTGTCTTTTTAAATAATCAAAGGTCTTTACCATCCATTAAGTACCGGCCCAGTTGTCGTACGCACAACTCAGAGGTGATCGTAGGTTGTGACTGCTCCCAGTCGGTAGTTAGGGTGGCCTCTGGCGATTGTTGGAGGAATTATGGGTACTTTGCGCTCTCTTTCACTGAAAATGCAAGGCCAAGTGGCTCCAGCACTCAGCAGAAACCATAACTGGTTTTGATGCTCTTGGGAGCCCAAGGCCACAGTGGCTGCTCTTCCCCCCGCGTTGTCTTATCTGGAAAGGTCTGTGGGAGGCGAGGCTCTGACTGCGGCGCGCGTCTCAGGTTTGTATCTGGGGCACGTGAGAGTCTGAGATGGGCTGGGGGTGTCCCCCTCCCTCTGTACTTGCTCAAGTACAGGAGAAGCTCGCCTGAGTCTGAGATGGGCTAGGGGTGTCCCCCACTCTCTGTACCTGCTCAGGGACAGGAGCAGCTCACCCATTTCCTTCATTCTTTCTGGCTTTGTTGCTCACCATTGCCTGGGAAGGAAGTGGCTGCCTAAATAATTAAATAATCTCCTGCTTCAGAGAAAAGAGGATTTCCTCCAACCTATTTTCAGCAAAGGATTAGGGACAATGAGGTCCTGCCAGTAGAATGCCATCTAGATTTTGGTGTGGTTTTCCAAGGTCTCAGATTGCCCACGAAGACGTGGAAATGGCTTTCAGACCTCAGCGGGACCCCTGGTGTGGGGGATGGGAGGTTTGCAGGCAAATGGGACCACAGATTCTCCTTCACTTTCCGATAAAATGCCTCACACACGTGGAATAACCGGCATCTCCTTTTCTCTCTAGAAAGTGCAGTGAGGTGACGTGATTTCACTCAGATAAATGGAGACAAACCATTAAAATATTAGGTAACCATCAAGTATACACGTGCTTTTTTGTTTTCAGTAATAAATGACTTTGGTATAAATCTGAAAGCAACACACGTAAAAAGAAAGCTGGAGCGACTGTCATGGTGGCTGGAGTTTCCTTTTGTCCTCATTTCTGATGTTATTTAACGCCTTTTACCATTTCTCGGATGTAATGTGGAAACAAAATGTGCAGGCTCTCGGCAGCGAATGACACGTAGAGAGGGAAACCCTGGGATTCTTGTAGGGAAGGGTGTGTGATGTCCTCAGCACACAGGGGTGCTCAGAGAGAAACCCTGGGATTCTCGTAGGGAAGGGTGTGTGATGTCCTCAGCACACGGGGGTGCTCAGAGGGAAACCCTGGGATTCTTGTAGGGAAGGGTGTGTGATGTCCTCAGCACACGGGGGTGCTCAGAGGGAAACCCTGGGATTCTCGTAGGGAAGGGTGTGTGATGTCCTCAGCACACGGGGGTGCTCAGATGGAAACCCTGGGATTCTCGTAGGGAAGGGTGTGTGATGTCCTCAGCACACGGGGGTGCTCAGAGGGAAATCCTGGGATTCTCGTAGGGAAGGGTGTGTGATGTCCTCAGCACACGGGGGTGCTCAGAGGGAAACCCTGGGATTCTCATAGGGAAGGGTGTGTGATGTCCTCAGCACACGGGGGTGCTCAGCAGTTGATGTTCCTCCCGCACGCACTGAGCAGCTGCTGTATGCGCTGAAGATTCTGTGGGGAGCAAGAGGTACAGGCGCCCCGGCTCTCCTGGAGACTAGGCAAGGATGGAAGGCACATGGCATGTAGCACACCCGCTGTGAGGAGGCGCCAGGGACAAAATGAGAAGGGAAGGGTGTCCGGGAGGGGGCATGGAGGACGGGAAGTCGGCAGGGTCCATCAGAGGACAGCTCCAGGCAGAGGAAGCCCCCCAGGAGGGATGAGCAGAGGCCTAGTCTGAGACCTAAGCAGGTGTCGACTGCCCCTTTAGTTTTCTTGCTCAAAATACAGAATATATGTGTTGCTTTTCAATAGTGTTTTAAGCTTGTTTAATATTATACGGCCAAAGGAGGAAAATGTTACATAGTAGGTAAATTTGGATGATTTTTAACATTATAAAGATGTATTGCTTTATTGAACGAATATACAATACATTGATTTATAGGTAATTTTTTTATTGTGGCAAAACATACATAAACTTTACCATCTTGTCCATTATGAAGCGTACAGTTCCATGGCGTTAAGTACACTCAGTGCTGTACGATCATCACCGCCATGTACTTCCAGATCTTTTTCATCATCCCTAACTGAAACTGATTAGGGGCAATTTTAAGTGGTGTCTGCATCTACTATTGTGTAGCTTGCTTTTTGGGCAACACTCTTTTTTTCAGTCAGTGAAAGAGATCTTAACGGGTGAAGAGAAGACATTGAAACACAAGTGCTAGTTACATTTAAATGCAGGATGGACCGAGATAGGAGGATTTTTTTCTTTTAAATAATTGGCCATAGTAAAAGGTAAAAAGGTAAAAACTTGAATGTGAGTACTCATTTGCACTTCATATTTTGCTTAATATGCTGAGAGCTGCAAGAGAGGAGGATCTGGTGTTTCATCTTAGAGCAAATCATACTTGATAGTAAGAGACAGAAAGTCATAAAAGCGTGATGTTCAGCAGGCAGGACATTTAAATCATACAGCTCATAATGATGTTAGTTGATGGTGTTACATGGTTCCATGGCTTTTTCCTAAGTGTGTTTATAAGAAATTGGAACGAGGATGTTTTCTGTGGCATTTTCTTCCAGGAGCTCGGTTCTGCTAATTGCTTGGTTTGAATAAGTGCTCTCTTTCCAGTTGGTCTATAACATTTCTTTTACTATCTAAGAAATTATGAAGAAATAGATTAATTTGAAAATTACATTTGAGAGTATTTTCCTGTAAAATTGTTGGTTTTGTGAAAAACAATTCCTGTTATTTCTTCTCTAAATACGATGAGAATTTTTTTTGTTCTTATATTGAAATAGCTCTTTGATTTCCTAAATTGCTGTGCTGCTTTTTAAACGACGGCATGGTTTCAGAAGCTATTAGGTTGGTGCAAATGTATTTGCGGTTTTTGCATTGTTGAAATTTGCTGTTTGATATTGGAATACGCTCTTAAATCAATGTGGTTATGCCACACATCATTTTAATGTGCATTTCTCACTTTATGCATTTTTGCGACTGAGTTATTACTTGCCGTTTAAGTTTATTTTAGACTGTGGAAAAGACGTTAGACAAAAAGCAAATTCGAGCGATTTTCTTATTCGAGTTAAGAATGGGTTGTAAAGCAGTGGAGACAACTCAGCAACATCAGCACCGCATTGGGCCCAGGAGCCGCTGGGAACCACTAAACGAGCATACAGTGCAGTGGTGGGTCAAGAAGTTTTACAGGCTGGGCGTGGTGGCTCACACCTGTAATCCCAGCACTTTGGGAGGCCGAGGCAGATGGATCACCTGAGGTCAGGCGTTTGAGACCAGCCTGGCCAACATGGTGAAACCTTGTCTCTACCAAAAATACATAATTAGCCCGGTGTGGTGGCACACGCCTGTAATCCCACCTACTCAGGAGGCTGAGGCAGGAGACTTGCTCAACCCGGGAGGCAGAGGTTGCAGTGAGCTAAGATCACACCATTGCACTCCAGCCTGGGCAATAAGAGTGAAATTCTGTCTCAAAAAAAAAAAAGAAGAAGAAGTTTTGCAGAGGAGACAAGGGCCTTGAAGGTGAGGAGCGTAGTGGCCGGCCTTTGGAAGTTGACAACGACCAACTGAGAGCAATCATTGAAGCCGATCCTCTTAAAACTACACGAGAAGCTGCTGAAGAACTCAATGTAGCCATTCCACAGTCGATTGGCATTTGACGCAAATTAAAAAGGTGAAAAAGCTCGGTAAGTGGGTGCCTCATGAGCTGAGCGAGAATCAAAAAAATTGTGATTTTGAAGTGTCATCTTCTCTTATTCTACACAACAAAAACAAACCATTTCTCGATCAAATTGTAACGTGCTCCGAAAAGTGGATCTTATATGACAACCAGTGACAACCAGCTCAGTGGTTCGACCGAGAAGCTCCAAAGCACTTCCCAAAGCCAAACTTGCACCAAAAAAAGGTCCTGGTCACTGTCTGGTGGTCTGTGCCGGTCTGATCCACCACAACTTTCTGAATCTCCACAAAACCATTACATCTGAGAAGTATGCTCAGCAAATCGATGAGATGCTTTGAAAACTACAACGCCTGCAGCCGGCATTGGTCAACAGGAAGGGCCCAATTCTTCTCCATGACAAAGCCCGACCGCACGTCACGCAACCAACACTTCAAAAGTGGAAAAATTGGGCTGTGAAGTTTTGCCTCATCCGCCATATTCACCTGACCTCTCACCAACCAGCTACCACTTCTTCAAGCATCTCGACAACTTTTTGCAGGGAAAATGCTTCCACAACCAGCAGGATGCAGAAAATGCTTTCCAAGAGTTTGTCAAATCCCAAAGCCTGATTTTTATGCTACAGGAATAAACAAACTTATTTCTCGTTGGCAAAAATGTGTTGATTGTAATGGTTACTATTTTGTTAGTAAAGATGTGTTTGAGCCTAGTTCTAATGATTTAAAATTCACGGTCCGAAACCGTAATTACCTTTGTACCAACCTAAGTCCCCTTATTATTAGTAAGAAACTTAATTGTAAAATGGAGTAATTATATATTTTACATCGTTAGACTCATTTAAAAACCGCAAGTATAGCATGAAATTGACTAGAAACCCTATTTGGCAGGCAATCTTCGCAGTTGACAGAAAAGTAAAACGTAAAAGGAGTATTAATGGCTTTTCCTTAGCACCCTCACTCACAATTTTAGTTCATTAAAAAATGGGTTAACATTGATTTCTATCAACATGTCACCCTTGCAAACCTCAGAGCGACTGAGTCTGATGGACAGTTTCTCTCACAGCGGCTTCCCTGGCTGTCACTCAGATGTGGCCTCTCACTGTGGGCCGCACGTGGGCTGCGTGTGGCCCTGTGAGTCGGTCCCACCCCTGCCCGACAAGCCTGTAGCTTTGGTCGTCTTCCAACGAGTGGCTCTCCCGCCTGTGTTTTGAACTCATGGAGGGGGAGGGGGAGGGGGAGTTTGTGCAGAGAATCTAGGATCATGTGCATCTGATTTTATTTTTTTAATGGGCCTGGCCAAGGAAGAGAGAGTGATTTGGTTCCTGTCTTGACTTGAAGACCCTCTGGGGCAGGCACACGTTCCAGGGTAGACTCCAGGAGGGATGGGTGTGATGTGTCTGTAGGGTTCCAGGCGGGAAGGGGAGTGCCGGAAGCAGGTCTGGGAGGGGAATTGGGTGTCCCCAGCCAGCCTGTCTCAGGGGCCCATGTGGGACTCTTGGCCAGCCCTCTGTGCCCCTCCTGGCTGTGTCTTCAGGACTAAGCTCTGATTTTTTTTTTAACTTACCCAAATTCCTTTCTAAGGGGTCTGGGGAGTCATGCCCTACAAATCATAAATTCTCATCAGATGGGTTTTATTTAACCCTGTATATCATGACTTACTTTCCAATCTGACTCTGGCATAACAAGGAAGAAAATCAAAATGTTTTACCCCAAAATATATTTCCTTGTCATACCTTGAAATTGCCCTGCAAGGTCACTTGTGGGAAAAATCCACATTCTGTAGAGAATCCTCTTCCCCCTTTGTTTTCCTTCTTTCCTTTCCAGGTCCAGACAATAATCAACTAAGATCCAGGCACCCTTTTAAGTCTGATAAAAAGCAATTTACAACCTGCCTTCTCTGAAGTCCGCTATCTAAGAGCTTCCTCTGCACAATAAAACTTGGTCTCCACAATCCTTTATCTTAACCTGAACATTTCCTTTCGATCATCCCAGGTCTTCAGATAAACTCAACCAATTGTCAACCAGAAGATGTTTAAATTTACCTATAGCCTGGAAGCCCCTCGCTTTGAGTTGTCTTGCCTTTCTGAACCAAACCAATGTATTTCTTAAATGTATTTGATTGAAGTCTCATGCCTCCCTAAAATGTATAAAACCAAGCTGCGCCCGACCACCTTGGACACATGTTCTCAGGACATCCTGAGGGTTGTGCCACTCATATTTGGCTCAGAATAAATCTCTTCAGATATTTTACAGAGTTTGACTCTTGTTGTCAACTGTCTGCAAATAGGAGCTGCGCCCATGAGGGCATAGCCCAGTTGGGCCGCGCTGCTCCCTGCTGCTGACCAGCCCCTGTTGGAGCTGATGCTGCCCACATCCCGCAGCTGAGAGCAAGGGTCTCAACAGCACAGGTCCTCTGCCTGCACTCTGCCCTGGAGCTGGGCATCAGCCATGGTGAGGGCCTGGAAGTGCATGACACCCGGGTGTCAGGTGGCCACTCTCAGCATCCACATTCCCTCAGCGTCACGGGGAGGCCGGCTGCGGTCGGGAATCACGAGTGTCATCCATGTGCTCCTTCTTCTTTGCAGACGTGTGTGTGGCCGTGGTGTTTAAGTTGTGTCTGCTGCCTTGGGGGCCCTTTGGAAAGGCTCTTTCTCACAAAGAATGCATCGTGTTCGCAAAGCCAGCTCATGCCTCCAAATGTAAACTCAAAACCCAATTCGCCCCTAAGCAAGTGGCCCACACCGTGTGTGACTGGAAAAATCAGCGTTTCCCGACAGGATGTGACAAATGGGGCTGTAGCAGGGCAGGGCCGCTCCCCAGAAAACAAGCGCCCCAGGTTTTGCCCTCTCCTGTACCACTGCCCTGGAAGAGTTCTACCCATGAGGGCCCTCGGAGCCATCTCGACTAGAACGTTAACAGGAAGGAAGGAGCCTGCGGGAGAAGACAGGGCTCCAGGAGGCGGCGGAGGCCTCTGTGGTGGCCAAGCAGGCCCCGCAGGGCTGAGCTGCTGGGTTTTCCTGGGCCTGGGCTGCTCTCTGGTTCCAGGGAGGGGTTGTAACACTCCCGGCAGAGCTGTCTCATGGGGAGGGCGTTCACAGGTGGTGAGTGTGGACAGTGAGGGGAAGACCAGTTCCAGTCTTTGGCAAATGCTGATAGTAATGAAAATCATTTTAAAAATCATAACAGGGCAGACAAGTCACAGCTCTGGTTGGTCTTCACCTGCTGTCACTGTCATCCCTGCAGGGAGAGAAGGTTCGGCTCCCTGGGGCTCTCCCAGCCCCGCGTCATGTGATGGGGCACTAGTCACGGTGCGGGAGGCTTCAGACCGGAGGGCAGGGCCCCTGCCAACCACCCGGAGCCACCCACCCACCCACCGCTGTTTGAAGCAGGGACTTGGTTCTCAAAGTGCCGGGGTCAGAGGTCACCAGAGGCTGCTGAAATCAGGGTTGGAGGCCTGGCATGTTCGTATTTGGGGGAAGGAGGCAGGATCCCAGGGGACCCGTCCTGCATGCTGACACTTTACCACGAGGCAGCTGGGCCGCGTGCGGCTCTTCCGACTTTTCATCATGCTTCCTGAGCCAGAGCCATTTAAAAAAAAATGCTGAAATTTAGAAGGTAGTATTTGCTCTAAAATTTTGTCGCTTAAAAAAGTGGCTTGAAGTATTCAGCAGGAAAATTGTCCCAAATTACTTGTTAAAAATAAAAGCTGGGCCAGGTGTGGTGACGCACACCTGTGGTCCCAGCTACTTGAGAGGCCGAGGTGGGAGGATCAGATCGCTTGAGCCCAGGAGTTCGAAGCCAGCCTGGGCAACATAGCAAGACCCTGTCTCTGATACATACGTAAATAAAATAAAAGTTAAAACTCAAAGGGGAGGAACCTGAGATCCAATTTTAAATCCACCTGATGAGAAAAAAAAAAAAAGCAGCCCAGGGACGTCACCGTAAACAGGCACCGCATCCACCAGGGGTCAGGAGTCAGGTCAGGGCTCTGGACTGGGAGGGGCACTGCAGGGACATCCCGTCAGCGGGCACCGTGCGTTGAGCCAGGGGTCAGGGCTTTGGACCGGGCAAGACTGTGTTTTGCTTCCATTTTTGAAGCCTCTGGAAGTCCTGGCTGTTCAGAATTCCAGGCTTGAATTGCTAGTGTTCCCGGGACTGGGAAACAGCCCGGATGTGTGGAGTAAGAGGCAGCTCTTGGATTGCTGTGAACGTAGGGGAGCAAGGCTCCGCGCCCTCTCCCAGCCTCTCTGCCTTCTGAATACAGCCCAGGAGCCTGGATGACTCACTTTCTGGAGCACATAGATAAGGAGGGGGTGGAGGGGAGAGGCCTTAGTTAATTAACATTCCTAGGAATCTGAGGCTCCTTCTCCCAGCCCTGTTGTCTGGGTAGCAACGTGCTGAACCCAGAGTGAGGACGGCTGGCTGCAGTGTCAGGGGCAGGACCTTTTATCGATGAGTTTAAAAAACAAAGCAGAAGCTGCCAGGTGCCTCCTTCGCATGTTGGCTCCCACGTGTTTTCCCCGTTCTCCCTCCCCACCCTGAGTGACACACGCTATGCTGCTTGAAAATAGCACAGATGCATTTTGCTTCACGGTGAAATGTGGCCGGTAGTTCCCCAGGAGTAAACAATGTGGTGGTGCCCACGGGGGAAGAGCAGCTTAATTATGCACCCACCCCCGCATACAGAACGCTCCCTCCATGGTTAGAATTTGCTGGGGCTAAGGGAGTCAGGGCTGGTTTTGTGCAGCAGCCTCGGAGCTGGGTGGTGTCATTTAAATGGCCGTCAAAGCCCTACCTGGATGTCTTCATTGTGCCACACCAGCCTTTATCCGAGCTCACTGGGCCCCACAGTGTGGCTGACAGTGAGGGTCTGGGGGTGGGGGATCGTGAGGTGAGGGATAGCAGCCCCGTCCTGTCCTTGTCTAGGCCTCTGAGACAAGCCTGAAGGACAGGCTTTTCTCTCTGCTGTGGGTGATGGTCCCGGCTGGTCAGCTAGCGTCCACAGCCCCTCGACTCCCTGCACAGAGCCCCTCTCACTGGACCGGCGTCAGTGCCCCACAGAGACTGGAAACCTGTTTCCAAGGTGTGGCTCTATGGCTGGACCACAATCGGTGAGGTGAGGGCCAGTTCCAGCCAGGGTGCCACCTCTGCCTTTTCTTATGTCCACTGGAAAAAATAAAGAGGGTGTTTGTCATCCCCTGTCTTTTGGGACTCGGGGTTCAGCGCAGGCCAGGGGAGGTTGTGTGTCTAGTGTTTGCTGAGCACAAAGCGTATGAAAGTGGTAACACCTCGGAGGTGAGGGCTTTCTTTTTATAGCAGCCATGCTGGAACTCAGTGTCTGAGGAGACCTAGAGTATTTGTTTGAATGTTTGAAAGAGACGTATCTGGTTAATGTGAGCAGAGGCTTGGAAATTTAGAGCACGCTCGACTGTATTTCAGTAGACTTATGACAGCAGCTACACATCCATCCATTTTAGCATTCTCAGAGTATTCTAAAACATGGAGGACTGGGCACGGTGGCTCACGCCTGGAATCCCAGCACTTTGGGAGGCTGAGGCAGGCAGATCACAAGGTCAGGAGTTCGAGACCGGCCTGGCCAACATGGTGAAACCCTGTCTCTACTAAAAATACAAAAATTTGCTGGGCATGGTGGTGGGCGCCTGTAATCCCAGCTACTCAGGAGGCTGAGACAGGAGAATTGCTTGAACCTGGGAGGCGGAGGTTGCAGTGAGCCAAGATCATGCCATTGCACTTTAGCCTGGGTGACAGAGCACGACTCCGTCTCTAAAAAAAAAAATAAAAACATGGAGTTCACAAAGTGGCATGAATAATCATGAAACGAAGTGACTTCAAAGTGTAATGGTTCTCATGCATGTAAGAATTCATGTTATTAAACAAGTATAAATAAAAAAATTGTGCACTGCATAAGTGACAGATAATTTTGTAGTATTTGTTAAAGTGCCATCATAGCCGCCTGTGAAAGAGGTCTCAGTAGGTGTCTGATTCTTGTTTAATGCCACAGCTTCTGAGACTCCATTTGTTTCAGGCAGAGTGGACATTTCACTCGCGGTTTAATTTGCGGGAAGATCACATTCTGGCCGTTTAATCTTCTGATGACAGACAGCTAACTGTTGATAAGGATAAAATGAAACCAGACATCGGTTTGCATGTGTCCAGTTGAGGGGAAAAAGGCCGAGGATGCTGTCAGGACGCAGGCAGGCAACCTATTTAGGATGGGGAGGAGCAGTTCAGAGGGTGTAGCTTCCATTCCTGGCCCCAGCCTCCCTTCCACTCCTCCCACCCCTGATCCCAGCCTCCCTTCCATTCTTCCCACCCCAGATCCCACACCTCCCTTCCCACGGCTCCTGGGCCCCAGTCTCCCTTCCACTCCCCCCACCCCTGATCCCACACCTCCCTTTCACTCCCCCAACCCCTGATGCCGTGCCTCCTTTCCACTCCCCCAACCCCTGGTCCCAACCTCCCTTCCGCTTCCCCCACCCCTGATCCCACACCTCCCTTCCACTCCCCCCACCCCTGATGCCATGCCTCCCTTCCACTCCCCCCACTGCTGGTCCCAGCCTCCCTTCCACTCCCCCGACCCCTGGTCCCAGCCTCCCTTCCACTCCCCCCACCCCTGATCCCACACCTCCCTTCCACTCCCCCCACCCCTGATGCCATGCCTCCCTTCCACTCCCCCCACTGCTGGTCCCAGCCTCCCTTCCACTCCCCCGACCCCTGGTCCCAGCCTCCCTTCCACTCCCCCCACCCCTGATCCCACACCTCCCTTCCACTCCCCCCACCCCTGATGCCATGCCTCCCTTCCACTCCCCCCACTGCTGGTCCCAGCCTCCCTTCCACTCCCCCGACCCCTGGTCCCAGCCTCCCTTCCACTCCCCCCACCCCTGATCCCACACCTCCCTTCCACTCCCCCCACCCCTGATCCCACACCTCCCTTCCACTCCTCCCACCCGGCTTCCATTCCTGGCCCCACGTCTGCCGGAATTCCACTCCTCCCAGCTGTCTTGCACCCGCTCTCTTTCCCCTTGTTTTCTCTTTTCCTTCCCAATTAGCACTGATTTTCCTTCCCCGATTAGCACCTCCCGCTGCCGCTCCAGCTGTGTTCTCCATCTCCTGGTCTGGGGTGTTCCACTGCAGCCACAGGACCCCACTGTGGGAACCCACGTCTCTGCAGGGAAATGTTTACGGTGACTTTCCTATGTGTGTGGCTGGCTCTTCAGGGAGCGGTGTGGAGGAGACCTGAAGGACAGCCCTTCCCCTTCCCTTTCTCCCTCCTCACTCCCCGAACCCTGCCCAGCTCTGGGCCTCCCCAGGGCTGAGGAGAGGTGGCGTCTCCACTCCTGACCTGGAGGCCCGTCTGGCTTCTGGCTCCAGCCCCCTCTGCTGCCTTCTTTGTGTGTCTGTGATGGAATACGCGTTCTGCGTGATGAGACTGTTATGGAGACGCAAGAGAATGTGAAGGTGAAGTTTCCCGACCTTGGGCTGGAGCGGGTGGGGTGCTGAGAGCACCGAAAGCCCCTTGCCGCCTCGGCTTCTGACAGGTCAGTGAGGCCACTGTGGATCAGGCTTTTAAGATCATGGGAAAACACACATAACAAACATGCAACATCTTGTCTAGATTTATGTGCACAGTTCAGTGCTTTAGCACGTTCACCTTGTGTCACCATCACCACTGCCCCCCTGCAGAACTTTCGCTTCTTCCCAAACTGAAACTCTGTCCCCCTTAAATTCTCTCCTCCCTTCCCCCTTCCCTTAGACCCTGGCAGCCCCCATTCAGCTTTCTGTCTTTAGGTATTTGTCAGCTCAAATGAGTGACTCACACAGGATTTGTCCTTTTGTGACCAGCTCATTTCACTCAGCACAAAGTCCACAAAGGTCCCTGTGTTGTAGCCTGTATGACTCCGCCGTTCCTTTGCATGGATATGCCACGTTTTGCTCACACATTCACCTGTTGAAGGACACTTGGGTTGTTTCCTGCGGCAGCTTTTCCTAACCCAAAGCTTCTCAAAAGGACTAGCCCCCTCAGGTGCCCCAAACTCGATTGCAGAAGACTGTGTTGTCACCTGCCTGCTTCTACAGAGAGGCACCAACCTGGGGTGACATGTGCACTCTTGGCTTTGTAGTGTCCTGGCCCATCCCCGGCACCTGGCCAATCCCCTACACCTGGCCCACCTCCCCACACCTGGCCGATCCCCCAACACCTGGCCCATCTCCCCACACCTGGCCCACCTCCCCACACCTGGCTGATCCCCCCACACCTGGCCCATCTCCCACACCTGGCCCATCCCCCTACACCTGGCCCACCTCCCCACACCTGGCCCATCCCCCCACACCTGGCCCATCTCCCACACCTGGCCCATCCCCCCACACCTGGTCCATCTCCCACACCTGGCCCACCTCTCCACACCTGGCCCACCTCCCCACACCTGGCCCATCCCCCCACACCTGGCCCATCTCCCACACCTGGCCCATCCCCCCACACCTGGCCCATCCCCCCACACCTGGCCCATACCCCCACACCTGGCCCACCTCCCCACACCTGGCCCACCCCCCCACACCTGGCCCACCCCCCCACACCTGGCCCACCCCCCACACCTGGCCCACCCCCCCACACCTGGCCCACCTCCCCACACCTGGCCCACCTCCCCACACCTGGCCCATCTCCCACACCTGGCCCATCCCCCCACACCTGGCCCATCCCCCCACACCTGGCCCATCCCCCCACACCTGGCCCACCCCCCACACCTGGCCCACCTCCCCACACCTGGCCCACCTCCCCACACCTGGCCCATCTCCCCACACCTGGCCCACCTCCCCACACCTGGCCCATCCCCCACACCTGGCCCACCTCCCCACACCTGGCCCACCTCCCCACACCTGGCCCATCCCCCCACACCTGGCCCATCCCCCCACACCTGGCCCATCCCCCCGCACCTGGCCGATCCCCCCCTTCACTTGGCTGAGGCCCCCCCCACCTGGCTGATCCCCCCCACCTGGCTGATCCCCCCCACCTGGCTGATCCTCCCTACCTGCCTGATCCCCCCCAGCTGCCTGATCCCCCCCACCTGCCTGATCCCCCCCACCTGCCTGATCCCCCCCACCTGGCTGATCCCCCTACCTGGTCACACTGCCCCTCCTCCCCAGAGAGTTGCCCCTCTGTATTTACAGTTGATTAAAATCTTACTTTCTCTGGGAATTCTTTACAGATAATCTTCTTCCAAAGACAACCCTAACCTGTGCCTTTTCAGCAGTTGTGCTGTTTTGCAGGACGAATGCGCACCTGTTTCTGTGTTGCTCTGTGAACATTCCCAAGTGGCTTCGTCTTGGAGCCCTGTTGCTCACACCTCTGGGGGCCGGGGAAGGTGTTTGCCAGAGAGACAGAGTGTATGGCCTTGAGGGCACCTTCTCCTTAGAAATCCCATCCCATTCCTTTCCCCTTCTCCCACTAAGGGCTCTCTGAGGGACGGTAGTGGCTGGGTGTGGAATTGGGTTTTGCTTTGCTTTCTCTCCCCAGCTGCTCTGGGCAGGCTGGCTCTGTGGGGGCCTGGGGGTGGCTCCTGCCTGGACTTTGAGTATTGGAGAGGCTTGGAGCTCATTCTCAGTGGAGTTCCCGGTGGCTGCTCCGTCTTCTGAGCCTGGTCCTCTGGCCTTCTGCAGATGCTGGGAGCCACAGCACCCTGTGATAGACCTTTTGCCAGAGCTCCCATGAGAAGCATCCACTGTGGTGGGGCCAAGTCCCTAGGCCCCAGGCATTCCCTGTCTGGTGGGAAGTGGGGGCTTTAGCAAGTCTCATCTCTCTCTGCCCCTCCTGGTGAGCTCTGCTCCGACAGCTGTGGGAACCCGTGGGAATGCCCACCTAGGTGCGTGTGGCCTGGCGTCTCCCCAGATTCACTTCCTAGTTTTTCACTTCACGTGGCGCAGACACTCAGAAGGAACCACCAACCCAGTGGTCTGTGGTGGCTCTGGGGGCCTGTGGGGGCCACCACCTCTAGTCTCCTGGCAGGCATCCCCTCTGCCTCTGGGAGGACAGGAGCTGGGACAGAGGGGGCAAGGAGGCCTCCTGGGACTGGGGCGCTCCCCACCTTCCACCGTGCCGGTCTTCATGCAGGGCCAGAGCCTGGCTCGGGGCTGAGTTTGCACTGAGCCAGGTCCTGACTCTCACCCATGTCTTGGGCACGTCGATGGGGCCGGGCCGCTGGAGAGGGTGTGAGAGCAGGTTCCTCCCCAGGTCTCAGCCAGTGACAGGGCCCATCCTGGACTTGGGGGCTCTGCGTGAGTGGGGCAGTGGCAGCTCCTGCAGGGCCCAGGTGGGGTGTGGGTAGGTCGGGGAGCCTGCTGGCCTCCCAGCCTCCCTCAATTTCTGCGTTCTAAAGATGGCTATGTGCAAAATAAAGGTGAAATGATGGGGCAGTACTGGATCAGGTGGACATCCGGGAGCTGGAGGCCCGTACACCTGCACTTTCCTTGGGACAGGCAGAGGCTTGTGGTGTCCACCCACAGACGCAGACCCACCAGCCTGCAGGGCCCATAGAGGCTGTTGTTGGCCCTGGTGGCGAGTGGGGGACACGAGCATGTTCTGAAATGAGGGGGAGGCTTCTGTTGTGACCTTGACCAGGAAGAGAAAGAGAAGCCAGGAGGAGAGCTGAAATGAGGGGGAGGCTTCTGTTGTGACCTTGACCAGGAAGAGAAAGAGAAGCCAGGAGGAGAGCAGACATGCTTCCGCCTTGAGGACGGCCCTTGTTCAAGTGTGAAGAACGGAGTGGTCGGGACAAAATTTAAAACGCAAATATGGCCTCATTTATTTGGAATAAAAGGCTGCTGGAAAGTAGGTGCAGGAGTGGCCCAAGTTAGCGTAATACTTTTTCTCCTAATCACACCCAACTTGTTTTTCTACTCTTATTTCAGAACATGCCCCGCCGCCATCCCAGGAGAGGCAGCAGCTCTCTGCCTCTTTGACTGAGCTCCATTACCTCCAAGCTGAGCGGGTTGTTCAAGAGGGCGTGTGGGATTCTTTTGAAAACACATTTTTAGAAAGCACCCTTTTAACAGCTGAACATGATTTGGTTGAAAATAAACATCCTCGGGTACTCTTGTGGTACATGTTTATGATTTTGATGCTTCTGGTCTGAATGTACAACCTTCACATTGTACATTACAAACACTACTGTCAAGTTTATAGATTTTCATTTTATTGGCTAATTCATTTTCCAGTTCTCTGCACTGCTTGTAAATCAGGCAGACCTGATAAACTGTCTAAACATATGATGATACTGAATTGATTAAGTTATGGTCGTAGGTGAGAAAACAGTACATGTTGTGTGATGCCATTCCGGAAAAGTTTCAAACACACACCTGTGCATTAGAAATGATTGCCACGTGGCCGGGCATGGCGGCTCACGCCTGTAACCCCAGCACTTTGGGAGACTGAGGTGGGTGGATCACCTGAGGTCAGGAGTTTGAGACCAGCCTGACCAACATGGTGAAACCCCATCTCTACTAAAAATACAAAAATTAGCTGAGCGTGGTGGTGCATGCCTATAATCCCATGACTCCCTGACTCGGGAGCCGAGTCAGGAGAATCACTTGAACCCGGGAGGCAGAGGTTGCAGTGAGCCAAGATTGCATCACTGCACTGCAGCCTGAGTGACAAGAGGGAAACTCCATCTCAAAAAATTAATAAATAAATAAATGATTGCCACCGCCCCCTGCCCCCCACCCCGCCAAGGCGTGAACAGGAGTTGTCTCTCCCCCTTTGCTGTGTGATAGTCTTTTTGCTTGAATTTATTTTGCTTTCCCGTAAAGAACACTCATTGCTTTTACCATTGGATAAAAAGCATAAAAACAATATAGATATTAAAAGCACCTGGATTTTTTTGATGCTTTAACAATTTTAAATTTCTTTTCAGGTGACAATGTTCAACTCTGCTTTTTGTTTGTGCTCATGAAATTTTATTTGTTAGCCAGCCAAAGCCAAGTGTTTCCAGTTAAATTTACAACTCTTCTGTCTGTTCCAAACACAGCCTAAGCAAGAAGACAACTGTGCTGCCTGCCACGAGTTTCATGTGAAATCCCCCCAGAGGGCAGCCGCCTCCGCTGGGGGTCCTCCCTCCGAGGTGTGTGCGGCGGGGATGGGAACCCGCAGAGGCAGCACCCAGCTACTTGCCACTTAGGTTCTTCTAACTGCCCTCGAGAGATTGTCACTGGGTCCTGGATCCCTGGGTTTGGATTAACAGTCGGACCAGGGTGGGCTTGCAGGCTGCACTTTTTTTTTTTTTTTTTTTTGAGACTGAGTTTCATTCCTGTCACCCAGGCTGGAGTGCAATAGCACGATCTTGGCTCACTGCAACCTCCGCCTCCCAGGTTCAAGGGATTCTCTTGCCTCAGCTTCCTGAGTAGCTGGGATTACAGCTGCACGCCACCACTCCCAGCTAATTTTTTTTTCTTTTGTATTTTTAGTAGAGATGGGGTTTTACCATGTTGGCCAGGCTGGTCTTGAACGTCTGACCTCCGGCTATCCACCTGCCTTGCCCTCCCAAAGTGCCGGGATTACAGGCGTGAGCCACTGCACCCGGCCTGCTTTTGAAATAGGATGTAGGGATTGAGGGAGGGTTAGGATTTCGACGATGGCTTTAACAGAAGAAGAGACGATGCTGAAAGTCCGGCTTATTTGAACACACAGTGTGTGACTTTGAATTGCGTCAAATGCCATCTCGGTGAACAGTTGGAGGGGCCCTCAGGATGCCCTGTGACGCACAGGTGTGACTTTGAATTGCATCAAAGACCGTCTTGGTGAATAGTCAGGGGCCCTCAGGATGCCCTGTGACGCGCAGGCAGGAAATTATGATGGTGTGTCTCAGGTATGCAAACTGCACCAGAGGCAACACAAAAGCAAGTCAATATAAAAAGACTCATGCCTTGCATGCCTTTGTTATATTCTCACGTAATCTTCAATCTTCTGTTCATGACTTTGTTTTGAAACACTTTTAAAATGTAACATTAATTAACTTGTAGGCTGTGGGAATAATCCCATTTGCCAAATCAAAATAATGTATCCTTGATTCCAACTGTCAGAAGACAAAATTACAAAACATTTAGTTATAGATCTGATTGGATTTTAATTACAATTCCTTAACGGGGCAGCCTCCATTCTACATAATGAGAGCTCCCACTGGGCAATGACAGAACAGTCAGTTTTGTAAGGTGGAAGCAAGGAAACAGAATAAGAAGCTGATGGTGAACTTCAGGTTACTTCAGGTTACTTCTTTGTAGAGGGTAAAGCAGAGGGGACTTTGTCACTTGCTGACTCAGGTCAACAGAATCTCCTATTTTTGAGAAAAACCGGTCTGTTTTGGGACCTGTCACTTCTTTAAAGTTCCATTTTGGTGACGTGGCATTGAGCAGGAGCAACTCCATTCCTGTTTGGTCTGGTCTGTTGGGGCCTAGTGCTGGAGCTCAGTCCAAAACAACAGTCTCCCATAATTTAAAAAAAGTATTTCCATTTCATTTCTGGAAATTCAGCCTAAGAAAGTCATATCCCAAGTGCCCACAATCATATCAGAATGTTCTTTGCAGCAGTATCTGTTGTAGCAATGAAAACATCTCAAGTCTGTGGATTAGGGATTGATTAAAGACGTTAATGACCATTCTGTTAATGGAAAGACCAAAGTCTGTAAACTATTTTAAAGAGGTTTATTCTGAGCCTGTCTAAGTGACTGTGGGCTGGGGAAACAGAGTCTGAGGAGGTGCACCTGAGGCAGTCAGATCACAGTTTGGGTTTGTATATTTTAGGGAGACAGGACTCACAGGCAAAGACACAAATCGGTACATGGAAGGTATACATTGGTTTAGCCCAGAAAGGTGGGA
The DNA here is from genome assembly GCF_029289425.2 of Pan paniscus. Lineage (NCBI taxonomy): Eukaryota > Metazoa > Chordata > Mammalia > Primates > Hominidae > Pan > Pan paniscus. The sequence goes on from NC_073263.2 coordinate 114,215,847, forward strand.
TTTCTTGAAACGGGTGTCACAGGCCATAGGTGGAGTCAGAGATTCTTCAGTGTGCGATTGGTTAAAGCAGTAAAGCTTTGTTTAAAGCCTGGAGCCAGTGGAAGGGAGTGTTTGGATGAGGAAACCCACACCCGACGTGCATGGTCAGGGTTACCTGTGGGGTGCGTTCACCTTCGTCTGCTGTGGCCGCGGCTCCTGTGAGCCTGGGTTGAGGCAAAGAGGTTGTGGAGACCGGGGCTTTATCACGCAGATGAAGCCTCTGGGTAGAGTCTGTTTTTTTTTTTTTTTTAATTTTTTTGAGACGGAGTCTCGCTCTGTCGCCAGGCTGGAGTACAGTGGCGTGATCTCAGCTCACTGCAACCTCTGCCTCCCAGGTTCAAGCGATTCTCCTGCCTCAGCCTCCTGAGTAGCTGGGACTACAGGTGTGCACCACCACGCCCGGCTAATTTTTGTATTTTTCGTAGAGGTGGGGTTTCACCGTGTTGGCCAGGCTGGTCTCGATCTCTTAACCTTGTGATCCACCTGCCTTGGCCTCTCAAAGTGCTGAGATTAGTCTTCCGTGATGTCTACTTTGACATCAGTACCTAAAATCCAAATGGGAGGGGCCAGGTGTGTTCAACCTCCCTTATGTCGTGGCCGAGAATTCAGTTTTGAAGGTGCCTCTGGGGTTCCTTTGGCCAAGAGGGGTCCATTCTGTTAGTGGGGGCCGAGCTGGAATTTGGCTCTTGAAGTCAGAAGGTGAACCACAGGCCACAGTCCGCAGCCTCCAGGAGCTACTGCCGCCAGCTGAGGGCTACAGTTGCTGATCGGGAAAGGGTGTGTGTAAGGCCAGTCCTCTGTCCGGTCAGAAGTGGAAGGGTCTGGGTTGTAAATCAGAGTTAGGACGGGTCCAATTGCTCCTGTCATTGGGGAGTTGGAGTGTGTGTTTTTCTTGTAGCCTTAGGAATTTAGGAAGTTGCCGGAACCCTCTGCCCCTCAGGTAACTTTTGTTTCCTTAGCGTTAGGGTCCATCTTAGTCAAGAAAACTGTTTGTTTTGGTCTCTTAGATCGCAAATGTTACGGGAAAGAAGCAGGAAGGAAGGCTGAAAAGAGAAAACGTACCTTTGCTCACTAAGCACACAAGAGGCTTTGTTCTCTTGCGTGTGCATTTGGATATGTCGAGGGAAGCCGGGTACTCCAGGCAGGGCCCAGAGGTGGTGTCACCCTGGCAGCACACCGCAGCGGTCACTGCTGAAGACACAGAAACAGCTTCCCATGTTCTTGGACTTGACATCAAAGACGGAACAGGGATGCGGCCTGGGAATGAGGAACGTGGAAGCCAGGAGTGGGGAAGTGGGAGGGTCCCACAAGACAGCAGAAGGGCCTGGGTTAGTCCCGGGGTCAGTTGTGGGACGCTGGTGCTCCCTCTCCTCCACGGCTGGGCTTCCCGGGGTCATGAACCTGTCTCCTGCCCGCCTCTTCTGGCCCCCAGCGAATGACATTGCATATAACTGCTTTTTTAGAGTGTTAAGAAAAAGGCTGTTTCCCAAATTCAGATTAGTATGAGCAAAAAGAAGGAGACCACATAGGAGCCAGGATGTGAGGGCGACCAGGAGGTTCACCAGGCCGTCAGCACCACAGCCGCTGGAGGCGCAAAGCGCAGGCCGTGGCAGACAAGGGGAGGCCGGCACACTGCCCACCATGGGAGCTGTTGGGTCATTTTAACTTAAATATCCTGGGGCCACATAACCCTGCAATCTGGAGGACGCTACAGTTTGCAAAAACCAAACTCTGTATCAGTGAAGGGTCAAACTCAGAATATTTGAGGAGATTTATTCTGAGCCAAATATGAGTGACCATGGCCTGTCACACAGTCCTCAGGAGGTCCTAAGAACAGGTGCCAAAGTGGTCGGGGCACAGCTTGGTTTTATACATTTTAGGGAGACATGAGACATCAATCATTGTACAATGGTTTTGCCCAGAAATGCAGGACAGCTGTAAGTGGGCCGGGGGGGTAGGGGGACCGGGGGGGAGGGTGGACGGGGGGGAGGGTGGGCCGGGGGGGAGGGGGGCGGCCTGGGGAGAGGGTTTCCAGGTTATAGGTAGATTTAAATTTTTTCTAATGGACAGTTGGTTGAAAGACTTATCAGTAGAAAGGAATGTCTGGGTTGGGGTAAAGAGGTTGTGGAGACCAGGGCTTTATCAGGGTAGCGAGTTTCAGAGAGAATGAATAGATTGTAAATGTTTCTCATTGGACTTAAGGTCTGTGCCGACGTTTGTGCTGGTCAGCCTTTCCTGAATTCCAAAAGGAAGGAGGGGGTGAGGAGGCATCCGAGTCCCATCAGGGCCGGAAGCAGGTTTTCAGGATAACTTTCGAGTGCCCTTGGCGGAGAGGAGGGCTCCATTCAGATGGGTGAGGGCCCTTCAAATTTACTTTTGGTTTACATATGTAAAATACTTTAGAAAGATTTATTCTGAGACAATATGAGTGACCGTGGCTTGGAAAAACACAAACCTGAGAAGCATCGAGGAAGTGGTCCAAGGTGGTCGGGCTGGTTGGATGTTACACATTTCAGGGAGGCAGGAGTCATAGGAAAGACGTAAATCAATGCGTGGAAGGTCGACGTGGCTCAGCCGGAAAGGCAGGATGACTTGAAGTAAAGTAGGCGGATTCAGAAATGCTTTACTTTTTTCTTTTTAAGTATTTTTTTTTTCAGAGATTCTTTAATTTGCAGTTGATTAAAGGAGTAAGGTTCTATCTAAAACTTGGAGTCAACAGAAAGGAATGTTTAAGATAAGGAGGCCCTGTCAGAGTCAGCCACAGGGTCAAAGAGCCCTGTTTAGCAGGACTGATGCCCGCAGGCGGGACTTAACCCTCATCTGTAATGGCACTGGGCCCTGTTTATAATTTGGCATCTTAGTGCCACAGAGTCTGGTTTTTTTTCTTCGATCCTGTGAGCGTGGGTTGAGGTAAAGAGGTTGTGGAGACCAGGGCTTTATCACGCAGATGATGTCTTATTGGTGTCTTATTGCCAGAGTTCCCCCCTGCCCCCGCCCCTCCCCCACCCCTCCCCCACCCCTCTCCCCCACCCCCTCCCCCCACCCCTCCCCCACCCCTCTCCCCCCACCCCTCCCCCACCCCTCTCCCCCCACCCCCACCCCCCCTCCCCCCGCCCTCTTGTCATTCAGGCTGTTGTGCAGTGGCGTGATCTCGGCTCACTGCAACCTCCGCCTGCCGGGTTCGATCTATTCTCCTGCTTCAGCCTCTTGAGTAGCTGGGATTACAGGCACACACCACCACACCTGACTAACTTGTACTTTTAGTAGAGACGGGGTTTCACAGTGTCGGCCAGGCTGGTCTCAAACTCCTAACCTCAGGTGATCCACCTGCCTTGTCCTCCCCAAGTGCTGGGATTACAGGCGTGAGCCACCGTGCCTGGCCAGAGTGTATTCTGTTTGTTTTATGATCTCTGTATTGATGTTAATGCTGGTCAGTTGTGTCTAAACTCCAAAAGGGAGGGGGTAGAAGGAGGTATGTCTAACCTCTGTCATGGCTGGGAGCTCAGTTTTTAAGATTTTTCTGGGGTTCCCTTGACCAAGAGGGGATCCATTCAGTCGGAAGGGGCTTAGGATTTTATTTTTAGTTTGCAAGTTGAATGTCTAGGCAGCTGACTGAAGGTTATTTGATGAAGCCAAATGCCTGGATGCTCCCAAAGTGTGCATATCTGGTCCTCTGTCTCGCCCGAAACCCGGAGGCCCTCAGGGCCTGTGGATTCCCGGGAACGCTCGTGTCACACGGGCTCGGGTGGCATGTGCGGGGACATACCACTTAATGTACCTACAAGCCTGTCGTGTGGCGCAGTTGATCTCAATTTTTAAATAAAGAAGATGAGGCATCGCCCCCTCCATCATCCCTGCCCACACCTCTCACCAGCGCCCACTGCCTGGGTGTGGACCAGCCCCTATCGTCCCCATCGCCCCCTTCGCCCCCATCGCCCCCTTCACCCCCTTCACCCCCTTTGCCCCTATTGCCCCCTTCTCCCCCATCGCCCTCTTCACCCCCATCGGCACCATCGCCCCATTCCGACACTGCATGCCCTGAGTTCAAGTGGACCCCACAGGTTATGGGCTCTGTCCCCCAAGACGGCCTGCTTCAGACATAGCTCCAAGTCTCAGGGACCACCTACACTTCTGAGCACCTGCCATAAACATCAGGGAGGGCCCTGTGACTCAGGGTTGACGATTTACTGGAAGGACTCGCGGAACTCAGGAGGTCACTGTGCTGAGGACAAGGGGCTTATGATGGTGGGAGCAATGTGAGGGGTCCACTGGGAGCCCCCTGTCCCCGTGGAGCTGTCACGTGGCCCTCCTCCCTCCTCCAGAACCGTGTATGTGCGGCAGCCAGGAATCGTGCACCCAGAGTTTCATCAGAGTCTCATCACTGCTCGGGGGTCTCATCACTGCACCAGGGGCTCATCACACTATTGGCCAAGAGATTGAGTTCAGTCTCCAGTGTCTCCCTTCTCCCCACAGGTCAGAGGTCAGGCTGGGGATGGAAGCTGCAGCCCTGTCCTGGGGTGAGGCCGGCCCCCCCAGGTAGCTGTTTGGGGCCCACCTTGAGTCTCCTCATTAGCATAAACTCAGGTGTGGTCCACAGGGGCTCTTGGTGAGCAACAGGAACACTCCTGCCATGTGGGAAATTCCAAGGGTCCTGAAGCACGCTGGGCACCGGAACAGAGGCCAGGTGTGTTCCTCATTCCACCACGGAGCCAGGGTCTGACCCAAGTGTTTCTGTTTCCAAAGGTGATCTGCCTTCCTCTGCTCCAGCCACCCCTGCGGCCATGCCTGTGGTCCCCTGTGTGGGCTGGGCTGTGGCCTTGGACCTGGTCCCCACGTCATTTTCTTCTCCCTTGGGGTGGATTGTCTGTGGGCCCGGTGTGGGACCAACAGCTGATGGCCGACGCCTCTTGCCGTAGGTTGCCGGCCATGCATACCTGGGGGAAGACTTGAACTCCATCCCTCTGTCAACCCTGTTCTGAGTCACAAGAGACACTGCAAACCCCCCTTGTGGGAGCTGACTCAGGCTCGGGCTGGGCTCAAAGCAGTGGGGTGGGGACAGACAGGTAAACCTGTGATCATGATACGATGTGGACCTCCCATGGCCAAGGTGAATCCCAAATGCTTTGGGAGCAGAGTGACCAAAAGAAGACCCCTGGGGAGCGGACGAGGTATGGGCAGAGGCATCACCCCCTCCACTCTCTCTGCTCTCAGCCCTCACCAGCCCACTGCCCGGGCATGCACCAGCCTCTTTCGCCCCCATCACCTGGCCCCTGCCACCTGGGTTTCTCACCCGCTGCCTTCACTCACCCCTCCCCGCACCAGTCTGGAGTGACAGGCTGCATCTGCACGCGGCTGGCTCTGCCTAGGTGCCCAGGAGTGACTGGCACAAGTGTGTGCTCAACGTGCTTAATGCCTCTAACGACCAAGTGTGGGAAGCTTTTTTCGTGTGTAATAATGAAATAGCTCAGATGTAAGCAGAACAGATGCACCAGCCCTCCCATGCCCCAGCCAGTGAGTGTGTGGCTACACCTGTGGCTGCAAAGTCCCCATCCCTGGAGTTCCTTGGACAGGAGAAGCTTCTATTTGTGGAGGATGACTAAGGACAACGTCCCTGAGGGTGGCCTGTTGGTTACAGGAAGCTGAGGTTTGGAACGGATCCTTGCGTGCAGGTGAGAACGATAGAAATGGGTGAAGGAGGCCGAGAGAGACTCAGGAGCCCCTCCCCGGCAGCTGAGGTGACAAGGGTGCCCCTGAAGGATACCCTCAGAGCAAGGTGCTGGGGAGGGGGCGGGAAGCGGTGGCCCTGGGGCCTGCTTACCGCACCTCTGTGCCAAGCAAGCTTTGTGCTTTTAGTTTTCACCGACTCTGCTTCTGTAAACGCAGCTGGTGTCTAGGGAGTCGTAATCGGTCCTTGAAAAGAGGAGGCTTCTCTGGAGGGAATAGTGTGTGTCACCAGGAGGTGAATGCCGGGGATGGGGCACGGCGTGCATGCAGGGAGAGGGGCCGGGGATGGGGCACGGCGTGCGTGCAGGGAGAGGGGCCAGGGATGGGGCACGGCGTGCGTGCAGGGAGAGGGGCCGGGGGCACAGTGTGCATGCAAAGAGAAGGCCCAGGGGGCACTGCATGCGTGCAGGGAGAGGAGCCAGGGAGGAAGCATGTGCGTGCAGGGAGAGGGGCCAGAGGGCACAGTCTGTGTGCAGGGAGAGGGGCCGGGGGCACAGCGTGCATGCAGAGAGAAGTCCTGGGGGGCACTGCATGCGTGCAGGGAGAGGGGCTGTGGGGAAACACAGTCTGCATGCAGGGAGAGGGGCCATGGGGCACCATCTGTGTGCAGGGAGAATGGCCGGGGGCAGGTGATAGGTGCTGGGGGACAGGCCTAAAGGCAGTTGTACTTCCGAGAGCTTTTCCCGGCAGATTCCCAGATTTGCAGGTGAAGGAGCCCAAAGGGGCCGTCGGGATGGCAGCTCCTGACCGTCTCCATCTGTGCTGCTGCCATGTCCTCTCTAATGCTCCAGCCGGGGGTGCTGCAGAAGCTGGGGGACAGAAAACAGAGCCAATCAAATGCCTGGCTTTGCAAACTGGAAAAAAAAGTCCATTGCTTTTGCAATTTGAAGGGCTCACAGGAGCAGAAAATTAGTGGTGAAGAGTGTTATAAAATTATCGGATACAGTGCCTTAACCTGTAAACTTGAAGCTGAAAGTGTGCCATGAGAAAGGTACAAGCAGAATAAAAAATGCACCACCTAATGCTACTGTAGGTCCTCTGAATAAATAATTGTAAAGACATCTTCCTTGGGACATGGATAATAGGGAAAAATCTCATAGAAAACTGGGGACATTGCAAATTTTTTGTCTCATATACAGCTTTACAATTCTTGCATAGCTTATGCGAATTTCTTACTATAACTTGGGGTTGTAGGTAATAGTAAATCTGAACGCTGCTGCTGCTGCTGCTTTTTTTTTCTTGAGACAGATTTTTGCTCTGTCGCCCAGGCTGGAGTGCAGCAGCACAATCTGAGCTCACTGCAACCTCCGCCTCCCAGGGTCAAGCGATTCTTCTGCCTCAGTCTCCCAAGTAGCTGGGATTACAGGCATGTGCCACCATGCCTGGCTAATTTTGTGTTTTTAGTAGAGATGGGGTTTCCCCATGTTGGCCAGGCTGGTCTCAAACTCCTGACCTCAGGGGATCTGCCCGCCTTGGCCTCCCAAAGTGCTGGGATTAGAGGCGTGAGCCACTGTGCCCTACTGAACGCTGTTTCTAGTGATAACTTGCTGCTCTATTTTTAGCAAGTTTACTATATTTATTTACTTTATTCAACCGGCAATTACTGAGAATCTGCTATAGGCAGGTTCTGGGAACACAGGAAACAAAGCAAACAACAGAAATAAGAATTGGTCTTTTCCTGGTAGGAATTTAAAATCTAATGGGAGCAGCAGCAGTCTCTTTCCAAAAAAAAAAAAGATAAATGCCACAGGTGACTGTAGAGAACACTGCTTTTGTTCTTTGCACGTGAAGGAACCAGGCTGCCTGAGGTGTAGGGGCTCCACACACCGTGCAGGGCCCGCACAGGCCCCATTTGGCAGGCAGAGGTAGTCCCTGCCCGTTTTCTTGAGGGCTGGTGGCTGCCTGGGAAATTCACCTGACACCAGATTGAAATGCAAATCGGCTTTCATCTGTTTCTGGAGCTAAACTCTGGCTTCGTGCAGCCTGCCACGCAGCTCGGGGACTCTGGCCCTGGGCGAGGAACTCGGCTCCAGGTGCATCTTGTTAAAGGCTGAGCCCCATTTCTCACATGCGTTGCGGAATCGAATTCTCCATGTAACTCAGAACTCAGAGTGAATGAGAGATCGATACATGTAGGGTTCCAGCAAGGGCCGTGTCTGGTGAGCAGGGGAAAAACACCCCTTTTTCATAGACCAGGGACTGGCAACCTTTTTCTGAAAAGGGCAGATAGTGAATGTTGTAGGCTTATGGGGCCTTGAGGTCTGCGCACCTGCTCACATCTGCCATTGTAGCAGGAAAAAGGCCACAGAGAAAATGGAATGAGTGAGTGTGGCTGGTGCCAGTTAGCTTAATTTACAAAGCCAGTCACTGACCCTTACCCAGATAACTGGACTGGTGGACCCAACATGGAGGGGCTGTGAGACCGTGCAGCCCGCCTCCCTGTGTTACCTGTATGTACCACGTTGTCAGTGTCCACGCGTGGAGGGGCCATGAGACTGCGGCCTGCCTCCCTATGTTACCTGTATGTACCACGTTGTCAGTGTCCACGTGTGGAGAGACCGTGCGGCCTGCCTCCCTGTGTTACCTGTATGTACCACGTTGTCAGTATCCACACGTGGAGGGGCCGTGAGACCGTGCGGCCTGGCTCCCTGTGTTACCTGTATGTACCGCGTTGTCAGTGTCCACGCGTGGAGGGGCCGTGAGACTGTGCGGCCCGCCTCCCTGTGTTACCTGTATGTACCGCGTTGTCAGTATCCACGTGTGGAGGGGCCATGAGACTGTGTAGACTGCCTCCCTGTGTTACCTGTATGTACCGCGTTGTCAGTATCCACGCGTGGAGGGGCCATGAGACTGCGGCCCGCTTCCCTGTGTTATCTGTATGTACCACGTTGTCAGTGTCCACGTGTGGAGGGGCCGTGAGACTGCGGCCCGCCTCCCTGTGTTACCTGCATGTACCGCCTTATTAGTATTCATGGACCTTTAACTACAAATATTCTGTGATCGCTTACCTCTGCTGTTCCTCTTCTCCTTGTCTATCTTGATATAGTTATGGACTGATTGGATTTATGGAATGGATATACAAACAGTTCAAAATTCAAAGCTACGAGAAGAATACACAGTGGCCGCTGATCTCTGCTAGTGGCTTCCCTCCTGGGGGTGGCCCACTGCAAACTCCACCGTGGCCCTGGTGCATGTGACAAGCAAATGCAGTGACCAGAGGCTTGACTAAAGCAGGTTTTCACGTTGGCGACATTTAGGATGGTTAGTTTTTTAACACATTTAAAGCAAAGGCTTTGTTCTCTGTTGAGAGTCCAGGAAAGGATCCTGACGTCTTAAGAATCTGAGTGACAAAATCGGTGAACCTGAGTGAAAATTTAGAATTGGAAGACATTTCTGTTAGCGTATCATCCCGGGTGCCCCTGGACGCAGGACTCTCCACACGTCTGGTTGGCGGTCAGCTCATTTATGATTGAGCCTGACCTTATGACAGGCCACCTCGTTAACGATTGGATGTTGTTTTTATCACTCTTTACTACGTTTGCTTTCCCACCCCTGCTGTTTCCATGGGTTTATCCGACTCTGCCCACTGAGGCAGCACAGTCCCCCCGCCTCGGCATTGCGGGCCCAGAGTATCTAAATCATCCGAGTGCGAACAGTGTCAGAAGGCACTGAGGCAGCGCAGTCCCCCCGCCTCGGCATATGGGCCCGGAGTATCTAACTCATCCGAGTGCGAACAGTGTCGGAAGGCACTGAGGCAGCGCAGTCCCCACCTTGGCATTGCAGGCCCGGAGTGTCTTACTCATCCGAGTGTGAACAATGTTGGAAGGCACTGAGGCAGCACAGTCCCCCCATCTCGGCATTGCGGACCTGGAGCATGTAACACGTCTGAGTGTGAACAGCGTCAGAAGGCACTGCCGCAGCGCTCCTGCTATTTTTAGCGTCCTGCTATCTTTAGCTGCTAGAGTCAGGCCACGGTGAGGCCAGCAGGCCGCTGAATCTCACGGAGGCTTCAGAAGTTGTGACGCTGGCCCCTCAGCTTGCGGGAAGTCTTCGAGGAAAAAAACGCGCAAACTGTTAATGTTGTCAGTGATTAATCTGATTGAAGCAAACGGGGAATGGTTGTTACTTTTAAATGGCTCCTGACAATGGTTTGGCCAGGGCTTAGATGTAACAGTAGTACTTACTTCTCCAATAGCCAAAGCTTGAACTTAGGAAAATGGGCAGCATAATTTTTAGTTACAGATTTGGGAGCTGGGAGGGTGCAGAGTCTCATCTCTGTGTCCACGCTAAGTGCAGCTTCTCATGATGGTGGAGGACGAGTTTCTTCATGGGAAATAAAAGAGCCCGTGGGAACCCTTCGCAGCGGCCCACATAGACCACGGACCACGTGGGAGCCGTGGGGCTGGTGACCTGGAAGGGGGCATCCTGCAGTCACATGGCAAGGGCGACCTCGGAGGAGTCCAATCTGCCAGGACATGGGCAGCTGCAGAGCTTCTGTACCGGAGGCGATGCTGTTATCTTTATTTGTGTGGATCTGTGATTCACGTGGATCTGTGAAGCCTCATGGAGGCCGGAGGACGGGCATTGATGAGGGAAGGTGAGGCTGGCAAATTCCTGGCATGGAACAGTTTGTTCTCAAAGAGCCAGCTGAGCCCACAGCAGTTTTGTAATCTGGAACCTCGTGGCTGACGTGTGATGTGATGAACTCCCCTGCTGATGCGTGAATAACTCCTGACACATCCCTGTTCTCTAGTAACACGGTGCTAGGCATGGGACACACAGCCGCTTCCCAGGAAACTCCATGGCGTGAGCACCGGGTGCCTGCGCAGGTGCGGGAGGATGGGGCTCCCGTGCGGAGTCTGCGCAGGGCCTCCTGGTGAAATTGCGCCCTTCTGGACACACTGCTGGGTCCATCACATGAGCCTACCATGGCAGATCATATATTTGTAAATGAACCTTAAAAGGTGAGGTTTTTAGGCTTTCAGATATTTGGGGGGAAAGGGTAGAAAACTGCCCCCAGGAGGCCTGAATGAATCAAGTCGCGCTGCAGAGCAGGGAGGATTTTCGGAATTAGATGCCGCTGTGACGGCAGCAGGTCGGGGGCGGGGTGGGAGGAAGTGTGTGTTCGGGCAGAACTTTCTCGTGGGACAGGTGTTCTTTCCGTAGACAGTCTATTTATTTATTTATTTTTTGAGACGGAGTCTTGCTAAGTTACCCAGGCTGGAGTGCTGTGGCGCAATCTCTGCTCACTTGAACCTCTGCCTCCTGGGCTCAAGTGATTCTCCTGCCTCAGCCTCCCGAGTAGCTGGGATTACAGGTGCCCACCACCACGCCCAGATAATTTTTGTATTTGTAGTAGAGACAGGGTTTCACCATGTTGGCCAGGCTGGTCTCGAACTCCTGACCTCCAGTGATCCACCCTCCTCAGCCTCCAAAATGCTCCAGTGATCCGCCTGCCTTAGCCTCCCAAAGTGCTGGGATTACAGGCATGAGCTACTGTGTCCGGCCTCCTATACAGTCTTTCTTAGATAAAACAGGAAGGGTTAGCTTTATTACTAAAGAAAACAGATTAGCTTTATTACTAAAGAAAACAGAAATGCCATCTAAGCAGAAATAGAAACTAAGTATCAGAATTCCCTTGATGACTGCGCCACACACTTCATTCCCACTCCATTCCCAGCCAGGAGTCCACAGCCCAAGTCTCATTCCAGCCAGCTGAGGTTCTGTAGTTGATAATCAATTGCACGGCACTCACTAGTTTTGTGTTTTATTTATGGGTAAAGTTTTAAGTGTGACGATGTAAGTGAAAATTGAAGAGTGGGAACTGGATGTGAATCCACTCATTGCCTATCGATGGCCCAGCAGGTACTGCTGTCCCCAAGGAAGGTGCGGGAGGAGACAGTAGGTGTCACTTACGTTCATGGCTGTCCCACGAGGCTTGTCACATCCTATCCTATGAGATCCATCACATCTTATCCTGTGAGACTTACAACAACCTATGCTACAAACATATCACATCCTATCCTTCAAAAAATATCCCATCTTGCCCTACAAGACTCTAGGAGCAGGTGCAGAAGTGCAGGTGAGGAAGGGAGCAGTGGCCTGAGGGGTGCATGGGACAGTGGCAGTCCCAGCAGTGTGTGGGGTAAACCTACTAGATGGTGGAGAAATGGGGGCGGGGGGAGCAGGTGGCCCATGTTCCGGTGTGGGAAGGCATGGCGTGTGGGCACTGGCCTCCCCAGGTGAGACAGTGGCCCGCAGCGGCATCCTGTGCATACCTGCACCTACGGTGTTGTGCAGTGAGTAAAAGGCTCCGGCATGAGTTCGGTCCTGTCGGGAAGTTGGTTGGGGGTTTTAGGGACGTGGCAATAACTGCGTCCCAAGCAGCTCCTCCATTCAGGGCCCATGACGGTCTGGAGTCTGAGGAGCCACAGACCACCTTCTGGTTCCTCCATTGCACTCAGAGGTGGGCAACTTTAAACGTTTCTAAGTTAAAACAAAGTCTAACTTACTGTAGAATAGAATGAAAACTTTGCATAAAAATATAAGAATATATACAAAAACTAAAAGAAATAATGTGTTGTAGTGGGTGATTAGAGGTCCTGGGCCAGTGAGTCTCTCTCTCCCCATCCTCTTCTTTCTTACTCCCTGCTTCCCTCTCTCTCCAGCTGTGTCTCTCTCCATCTCTCTCTCTCTAGCTCCATCTCTCTCCAGCTCCATCTCTCTCCAGCTGCATCTCTCTCCATTTTCTCTTCTGGCCTTTGTGGTTAAACTTGAGAATAAAAATAAAAGCACTTGCAAATTTATTTTATGACCATATCTGCCTCTAGTTTGTTTGTTTGTTTATTTATTTTGAGACAGAGTCTCGCTTTGTTGCCCAGGCCGGAGTGGAGTGGTGCGATCTCGGCTCACTGCAACCTCCCCCTCCCAGGTTCAAGCGATTCTTATGCCTCATCCTCCCGAGTATCTGGGACTGCAGGCGCACGCCATCATGCCTGGCTAGTTTTTATATTTTTAGTCGAGATGGGGTTTCGCCATGTTGGCCAGGCTGGTCTTGAACTCCCGACCTCAGGTGATCCACCTGCCTCGGCCTCCCAAGGTGCTGTGATTACAGGTGTGAGTCACTGCACCCGGCCTCTGCCTCTAGTTTAATTAGTGCTTATGTTTTATTTAGGTGGCAGGTGTTGAATTACAGTTTTGATTAAAACCTTTCTATTTTAGAGTTGGAGCAATAGACACAGGTTTACAAGTTATTTATATAAAGATTTCTGTACATGTTTTTGTTCTAAAAATACATTTCATTGTTAAATTGGGCATTAGAAGCACAATGATACATTTCTTAAAGAACTAATTATACAGGCAAACACTATTAATATTTAACAAGGCATCTGTTTTTCTCCTTGTCCATGCACTTCCCCACAAAAGCAGAGAGGGGAAGCTGAATATGGCTTGGGGGCACACGGCGCGGGGCACAGCATCTCCGCTTTACTTAAAGATGAGCAGTGGGTGGAGGATTCAGGCGCACTGAGCATGCAGGGCACCCACAGGATCCTGCTGTGCAGATGCAGGATCCGCAGTGGGGACAGGATGAATAGGACTGTAGAGCTTGTTTGATGCAGAGATTCTAGGCAGGAATGTGAAAGCCTCAGGTGTTAAGTTTCACTGTTTTTACTAACACTGGATATTAACAATTTAAAACACCTTTGACATATTTTCATTTGTATTTCATGTCTTGATGGTTAAGAGTTGAGCTGTTGAGCCTAGTTCTATTGTTGACTGGCTTTCTGCTGAAAAGCTAACAGGTTGAATGGTTTGTTAAATCCAGAAGCTTCGAGGTAGGCCCACATTATCACATTAAACTCACAAGTGTGGATCACAAGTGAAGGAGTATTGCACAGAATGTTTTTTCCTTTCCTTATAAAATGCATTACTCTATGCAAATACGACTTTAGGGGAAAAATAATATATTTAAAATACATTAAGTCTATCCTATATTTATATATTTTGGTTTCTGTTTTGTCTAAGAGCTCCAGAAATTCCTTGCTGACATTGTCCAAGTCAATGGACAGCCAAATCTCATTTTTCTGACTCAATTCTGTGATTCTTATCTTCAGAGCTGCTTGGATTATTTAGCAGTGGTTCCCTCTTTCCTTTTCTTTCCAATCTTAAATTAGCAGTTCTATGTTTCACTGATCGGTCATTTGTCAAACAAATACTCATTGAGTTTCTATTAATACCATTAAACCAGGCTTTTGTGTTACTTAGTTATCCAGAAAATGATTTCATCCGGGTTAATGAGCTAAAATGGCATGGTAGACAGTGAGCCACCAGGAGAGTGGGTACTCCTGAGCTTCGCTAACTGTGCTGCTTCCAGCTGATAATGAGGTTTTGTTTGAGAAACTAAGCCCTCTGGATGTGGCCTCCCAGCAGGATGGACATGCGAGCTCAGCTGTTCCCCTGCTTGGCTTTTAATTGGTGCTGGGATGAGGCAGGTGCAGGGGGCGGGGGTGAGGGGCAGGGAAAGAACCTTGAAATACTTGAGAAAAGGGCCTTTCCTGCAACTTGGTTAAGAAACTGTTGCAAGCACAATAATACTGGGCTGAAAGAGGTTGGTCTTCATGGAATTTTAGTAACCCAAAGTTTAAGACAGGAGTGAAATTTCTTGTCTTTATTTCTAATTTGCAAACTGGAAAAGTGAGTCTGGGCAGAAATTGGGTTTCTAGTGCCTGTCGGTGACCTCAGCCATCAACCGCCGTGGAACTGCAGGCTGCCCGGAGAGTCAAACCCTGACTGTATTGGACTCAAAAAATAAATATCAGTGACAAATGCAGACTTCAAAAATGTGACCCAATGCTTTCACACTCCTGTACTTTTCATAAATTAGTGGTTTTCAAAGTGGATAGCAATATGAATATTTCTCTTTTTCAGTGATACTGTTTTTCTCGACACCACAAAACTATCCTATACCCTGTACTTGGCTCACCTGCCCTCATAGCCGCACTTGGGGGGCATCACTGTGGCGCCTGGTGGGGTGGCAGGTGCCTCCTCCTGAGGCAGCAACCCCAAAAGGTAAGCATGGTTCTGCCCACGCCCCCATTTCCAGCAGGCCGTGTCAGCGGTAGGACCATGAATACCAACTGGTGAGGGGGAGTGCCAGGAGACAGAGAAGACGGCTGCCCACTGGGGCTTCTAGTCTCCCTTCCAGGAAGGATTTGAAGTAGCTGACACAATTAAACGCAACATAAAAGAGGACTTTTTTTAAAAAAAGAAAAAAGCTGAGAAAAATGTTAGCAGACGTCTGGGATGGATTTAGCTGTGCATTTTCTGGCAGTGAAGGTAAAAAAGGAAATCTCCATCTGGGTCTAATAAAAGGCACTCCATAGATACACTGGGGAAAATAAACTTTTTCATTCAAGGGAGAATTAATTATAGAAGGACACTGGGAAATCTAAATACCATAAACGGGTTTTGCTAACGTTTCAAGAATGTTGAGATTGAGTTTTTTTCCGTTAAATAAAAAGTTGATTTCTTTGAGTGCCCCGAAAGCCGGGCATTGCATGGCAGCCCAGCGATACAGCCTTCCGCGTGGCTGATGGAGGCTGTTTCCAATTGCCTGAGCTCACACAAGGGCAGGAATTACAGAACCCACAGCAGTGATTTCTACGGGTTTGTCAACAGAACTTCTTCTCAAAGCATTTTATTTGCATAAATTTATAAATTCCAAGTCTTAACATTACTTAGTATGAATTCAGTGAAAAAGTAAGACTTTAGTGAACACAAAATCTGAAGCGAGAGGTTGTGATGCTTGCTGGAGTCAATCTGTTCATTTCCAGGTTCCGTTTTGGTTGCATTGTGTAGAGGAAACCTTCACTCGCGCAGATAAGAAGTGCTAAGTGGTCACAGGGCTTAGAATCCTGCACCGTGCATCCTCAAATAGCTCCAGAACCTTGACAGAGGCATAACGGAGTTGAACTCACCAGCCATTGCGTGATTCACTTAACATCGCTTACATTTCTCAGTGTAAAGTTAAGCAGCGCACGAAACCTTTCAGCAGTCGCTAAGTTGGGCTCAGCACTAAGGAGCACGTGACTTTTCCGAGGTGCATCCCTAAGTCCCATGGTCCGTGTGCTCCTCCATGCCTCCGTGTGCGCATGCTCTGGTGCCGGGCCACCTCCCGCACCTCCGTCTGCGCATGCCCAGAGTCTATGCAGGGCCTCCGTATGCGCATGCTCAGAGCAGGTGCAGGGCCTCCTCCCGTGCCTTTGTGTTCCCGTGTCCAGAGCAGGTGCAGAGTCCCTTTGACCTTGCTTAAGGAGCGCACAGGTGTGGACCATGGTGCCAGGATGGGGGTTGTGAGGGTAGCATGGACAGAGGGTGGGAACTCGAGCCCTGATCCAACCACACTGTTTGAACTTGACCCTATCACTTAGCACATGTTTTATCTTTGGCACGTTATCTGTTTTTTCTGAGCTTCAGTTTGCTTGTCTCTAAAACGGGGATTATATGGCACCTTCATGGGAGTTGCATGATGATCAATAAGAAACCCATATAGAGCTGCTAAATAGTGTCTGACACATAGGAACACACACAAAAAATCAGCTAACTTTATAGGAAAAGATGTTATCACTGTGTTTTCTGGGGTGGCCTGGAGCTTTCCTCCTGCGGTAGCATCTCAGCAACGAAGCGTTATCTTACATGTGCTTCACATTCTAGAATATAAGGGGGCCTGAGCCACTGATGCTGTTCAGCGAGGAGCACCAGGCAGGTAAAAGAGAAGAGAGCTGCTGATGAGAAGTCCTGATCTTTCTCCTCCCAGTTAAATTAAAATGTGTGTTGTTTCCAGCATGCCAGAATTATATTTATAATACAATTGAGTGTGCAGGTTTTCTATATTGAGTACATTTTGGAAATCTGTCCCCTAGTGGCATGCATCTAATGCACTGTCCATTTTAGGCAGAGATGACAACAAACAAATGTATTACTAAACTTACATTGAGACTAAAATTAAAATTAAACTAGATTTAAATTAAAAACTTTTGTGCTTCAAAGGACGCCATTATGAAATTGAAAAGAAAATCCACAGGACGGGAGAGAGGATTGGCAGAGCGCAGGTCTGGTCAGGGATTTGTATCCAGGGCAGCGTTGGAAGGCTGTGGAGCTGTTGGAACCCATATGTGCCTCTGGTGGGAGCATTCAAAACCATTTCAGAAAACTGTTTGGCAGTTTCCAGTAAATATATGCTCCTGGAAACAACCCAAATGTCTATCAACAGTAGAAAAAACAAAAATAAATCTTGAAATGTTCACATTCAATAAAATGAACAAACAACATGGGTGACTTTTGACAGCCTAAACAAGGAAAAGAAACCAGACAGGAAGAGTATGTTATAAGATTCATTGATGTGAGGTTCAAAGCTGGGCACTCCTGGGGGATGGAGGCAGAGGTCAAAGTGGATGAGACCTTGGCAGGTGGGAGGGCCCACAGTCACAACAGGGGCATCTCAGATACTGATGATGTTGTGTTTCTTGGCCCTGGTGACAGTGGTTACCCAGGTGAAGGCTGAGCCGCACACCCAGGGCAGGTTAGGCACTTTGTGAGCAAGTTATCCTTCGGTGAAATGTTCATTAAAACAGATCATGAGTCATGTAGCGTTAAATATTACAGGGAAACCTCCAGAAGGGATGGGCTTCCAGGGAGGGTTTGGCAAGGGTCAGCTATGCTGAGCTGCCGTGGTCATAAAGACCAGAAGGAGAGGAGGGAAGGGGCTGGGCTGAGGAACAGCATGGGCAGAGGCCCCAAGACAGGACTCAGCTTGGCTGTGTCTGAGGAGCCATCAGACAGGGAGGTCACCGAGGGCCTCGTCTGCCTTCTCCTTTTATCTGAGTGGGTGGAAACCTCAGAGGGTTTTGAGAAGAGGACGAAACAAGCAGGCTGTAAGGTTACATGGTCACTCTGGTTTGTATTGAGAATAACTGCAGTGGGCTCAGCGGGGAGCTCAGGTGGAAGCAGCTCCGTGTCTTGGATTAACAAACACAGGTTTGCTGCTAGTGCTACAGCGGTCAGCCTGGTCCTGTGCCTCCATAACTGGCCTCTCTGCTTTTTCATGGTGCAGGGAAATGCTGCTTCCGGAAGCCCATTCATAGTCTCCTCTGTAGCCTGGAATTGACCCTTGAAGAGTTCACAGGTCCTCTCCCTCAGCCCTTTTACTTTTTCTGAACTCAAGCTATGGTCAGAAGCACTCAACATTCCCATATCTGTTCAGCGCCGGCTTCCCAAAGCTCTTTGCCTCGGGTTGAAATAGCTCCAACTTGGGCTGGGCACAGCGGCTTATGCCTGTAATCCTAGCACTTTGGGAGGCTGAGGCAGGCAGATCATTTGAGGTCAGAAGTTTGAGACCAGCCTGGCCAAACATGGTGAAACCCCATCTCTACTAAAAATACAAAAATTAGCCAGGTGTGTTGGTGGGTGCCTGTAATCCCAGCTACTCGGGAGGCTGAGGCAGGAGAATTGCTTGCACCCAGGAAGCGGAGGTTGCAGTGAATTGAGATCACGCCACGGGACTCCAACCTGGACGACAAGAGTGAAACACCGTCTCAAAAAGGAAAGAAAAGAAATAGCTCCAACTTAAAGTGTTAGCGACTCAGAAAAGTATTTACCCCTCTGCTCGTAGAGTATTGAACGAACCTGAGATTATTGCCATAATTTACTGCAAATAGGAAAAGAAATGTGAGCTGGGGACATTTTGCTTGTTTCTTCTCACCAAAGCAGTGTTTGCAGATAAGCCGACTGGCTTCATGCAGTGCAGAGCTCCTTTAAGCATTGTGGGACAGGTGGATCTGCCAAGCAGGAGCTTTCTGTGCTGGCCCAAGGCGATGTGGCTCAGTTCTAGCCCCTCTGACCCTATTCTGCTGCCGGTATGCCCCCACCTGCCTCCCCGTCCCCCTCCTCCTCCCCCAGGTCCCAGCCGTCAGCCGTGTTGTTTTGCTCACTGTGGGATGACTGCTCCCATAGAGGCTGTTTCTCCTGCCCCGCCCCTACAGAGCCTCCCTTCTCGTGTCCCACTGTGAGTCTAGGTTGGCCCATGCAGTTCTGGGGCCTGCTTGTATGTCTTCTTCCCCTAGTGAAACAGCAGATTCCTTGGGGTAGGAAGTGGTGTCTCACCTGTCTCACCTACTCCATGGAGCCTAGCAGAGGACTAAGTATACTGCAGATACTTAGGACTTACTTTATTGAGTTGACTGCAGAAAACACAGGGACAAATCATGGTGACCTTGGATTAGGCGATCTTTTCTTAGATATGGTATAAAAAGCATAAGCAACCAAAGAAAAAGATAGATAAATTGGACTAGATTAAAATTAAAAACTTTTATTCCTCAAAGGACACCATTACGAAAGTGAAAAGAAAATCCACAGAATGGGAGAGAAGATTGGCAGAGCGTGGCTCTGGTCAGGCATTTGCATCCAGAAGACACAAAGAACTCTGTCAACTCATAACAAAATGATGTTCTAATCTAACCGTGGGCAAAAGATTTTAATTGGTATTTTACCAAGGAGGAATACAAAGGGCCAGCCAATGAATGAAAAGATGGTCAACATTATTTGCATTTATTTGCATTTATTTACATTAGAGAAATGCAAATAAAAACTCTGTGCTTCATACCCACTAAGAGGGCTGTAATAAAAAAGACAGACAATGAAGAAGTGTTAAGGAGGATGTAGAGGAGTTGGAAGTCTCGTGCGTTGCTGGTTTGGAATGTAAAATGGTGAAGCTGCTTGGAAACACTTGGCAATTCCTCGAAATACAGGAATATGAAGAGTTACCAATATGCCTTGCAATTCCACGCCTAAATATGTCCTCAAAGCATTGAAAACACGCGTCCACACGGAAACTTTCACACAAATGTCTTGTGTTCTTGGCAGCATTATTCATCATAGCCAAAGAGGGGAAGCATCTCAGATGCCCATCAGTAGACGAATGGGTAAACAATGTGATTTATCCTTACAATGGAGTAGTATTCAGCCACAAAAAGGAACGAAGTACTGATTTATGTACACCATGAATGAACTTTGAAAGCATGATGCTAAGTGAAGGAAGCTAGAAATAAAAGGCCACACGTTGTATGATTCTATTTATGTGACATGTCCAGAACTGGCAAATTTGTAGGGACAGAAAGTAGATTAATGGTTGGCAGGGGCTGGGGGAGGGGGCGTGGGAGCGACTGTTTCTTGGGATGATGAAAATGCTCTAGAATTAGATGGTGGTGACGATTGTGCAGTTCTGTAAATGAACTAAGAAACCACTGAATTGTATGTTGTAAAGGGTGAATTTTATAGCATGTGAATTCTCTCTCTCTCTCTCTCTATATATATATATATAGATATCTATATGTATATATATTTTTTTGAGACGGAGTCTCGCTCTGTTGCCCAGGCTGGAGTGGAATGGTGCTATCTCGGCTCATTGCAACCTCATCCCAGGTTCAAGTGATTCTCCTGCCTCAGTCTCCTGAGTAGCTGGGATTACTGGCGCACCACCACACCCGGCTAATTTTGTATTTTTAGTAGAGACAGGGTTTCGCCATGTTGGCCAGGCTGGTCTTGAACTCCTGACCTCAGGTGATCCACCCACCTCAGCCTCCCAAAGTGCTGGGATTCCAGGCATGAGCTACTGTCTCGGCCCAAATCTTTCTTAAGTTGTGTCTGGCCTTTGGCAGAAATAGCCACAAAGCCAAGGTAGGAACATTTTACTCTTCAAGTGATGATGGCATCCGATAACCTTTTAGAGGGAGGTTTTAAAATGCAACGTAGCCCAGGGCTCCAGAAAAAGACCTGCACGGAGAAGAGAGGGCTTTGTAGCTCTCAGCAGACAAGGCGTGCTGCCCAGGGAGCTCAGTTTTCACTGTAACTGGGTTGCACTGTCGCCACCGGTCTCCTCCCCACAGATCCCACGGGAGGACTTCCTGTTGTGTAACATCCAGAGAAGCTTCTGGAAGCTGGGGAGCTCTGGCTGTGCAGGAAAGATCCAGCTGTTTTGTTGCAGAAGGCGCTCGCCGTCAGGGTCCCGGGTCGTTGACCCACCCACTTCCGCTGCTCACATCATGCTGCGCTCAGCGTTATTCAGGGCGGAATTTTCACTCGTCAGAAATGGATTTGGGAGCATTTTAAAATAGTGCGTTTTCAGAATTTTTGTGGTTGTCTGAGAACCAAACAAGCAAGGCACGGCACGGGTCTGAATCACTTACATGGGCCTTGTTTGCTTGTTTAGGTCAGTGTTTCTAATACTTTATATTTCTAACGTAAAGCCAAAGAAAGCCACAAAGAGATTTAAGATGTGGGTGGAAGTGCTCTGTTTCCTGTGTCTGTGTTTCCACAGAGCTTTATGTGTTTTTGGGAGGCTGGGGACTGGGGAGGTGAGGGACATGGAGCTGTAGTCGGGAGGGTTGGGCAGCCACACTGGGGTGGAGAAGGTGGCCTGGTCCCTGCGGGGCTGTGGGGCAGGAGCTCTAGTCCGGAGGGTTGGGCAGCCACACCAGGGATGGAGAAGGTGGCCTGGTCCCTGCGGGGCTGTGGGGCAGGAGCTCTAGTCAGGAGGGTTGAGCAGCCATACTGGGGGTGGAGAAGGTGGCACGGTCCCTGCGGGGCTGTGGGGCAGGAGCTGTAGTCGGGAGGGTTGGGCAGCCACACTGGGGATGGAGAAGGTGGCCCGGTCCCTGCGGGGCTGTGGGGCAGATGAACTCTCTGGGGGCACCTGTCATGGTGGAGGGCAGAGAACAATGGTCCAGCACCATTACCCTGGCCTGGGCTGCTCCAGGCTGCCTGTTGCATCAGCGGTGGAGGGTGGAGGCACTAGCCAACTGGGGCAGGCCATAGCCTCACTGTGGGCTGGAGACTCCGTCCCTGTGCTGATCTGGGACAGGTGGGCTGCAGGGAGACTCAGGGGCCCGTGCTCCTTACTCCTTTGTTCCTGCCAAGCCACCTCTCTCTCTGCCCATATTCAGTGGATGCTGGCCGTTTTTGTTTGTGGCTCTCTCTGCACTGTTTTCCATCTGCCTCTGTGCATCAGGGCCTTTAATGTTTTACCGGGTATTTTGAGCCTCACAGTGACTGTTCCGGGTCCAGGGGAGTAAAGAGTGCTCTGCTCCCTGTGGAGGTGTACTTCTCTTCCCCCAAAGATTGCTCCCCTTCCCCAGAGCGCTCCTCTTCCTCCATAGACTGCTCCCCTTCCCCACAGAAGAGCGCTCCCCTTCCCCACGGAAGAGTGGTCCCCCCACCACAGAAGAGTGCTCCCCCTCCCCCACAGAAGAGTGCTCCCCCTCCCAACAGAGGAGTGCTCCCCTTCCCCCACAGGGGAGTGCTCCCCCTCCCCACAGTGCGCTTTTCTCACGTGTCCTAAGTATGGGTGGTGCGGGGTGAACGCATTGTCCGCAGGGAGCAGCCACCCCTGGAGGCAAACAGGAACACTAATTCCTGATCTAGATGGTGCCAGGTTGAAAGGAGGTTTTTAAAATAAGTGCAGGCTCATTTAGAGATGGCTGCTGCCTGGCCTGATGTTGCATGGGAAATGTAGCGTGGGAACCCTCGGGGGGTGGGGGAGACGCCTCCTGTGGAAGGGGGTGCTGTCCTGTCACCTCCCATGTCGAGTTGCGCCTGAGACACTAGTGTCTGTGCTGCTCAGCATGTGGTCCCACGGAGGAGCCCCTGCAGGCGCTGGTCTCTGTGGGAGACTGGGGTGTGAGCACGCGGTGTCACAGGTTGTGTGTGTGGGGACTTATGACAGGTGCTGTCTGATTTCGTAGTCTGGATGTTCGTTAGCATTAATTTCAGGCACTGGACGACCAAAAGTGAGAAAAGGGAATACCTGAGAATTTGCTCAACTGTGTAAAAATGATGCCACTTACGATAATTCTGCGAAGCTACCGCTTATGCCAGCTACCTGTGGAGCGCAACATCGGCTTCCTGAGGCAGTCTCAGCCTGCTCCATTTTATTTCACTTAGATGGTATCCCCCGTGTGTGACGGCCGGCCTTTGCCCTGTGCCTCCCTGCAGTGCGGTTGGATCTCAGGGGGCTCGGACATGTGCTCAGACTGAAGGTCAGAAAGAGCATTTTCCATTCTGACCCCTGACAATGGCGAGACTTTCCACAGATAGACACCTGTTTTTCCAATCCTTACTGTGTAGCGAGACTTTCCGCAGATAGACACCTGTTTTTCCAATCCTTACTGTGTAGCGAGACTTTCCGCAGATAGACACCTGTTTTTCCTTATTGTGTACACGGGCAGAGGGGAGAGGCACTCACTCAAGAATTTCCTAGATGTCTGATACAGAACTCACCCCGTGAATCCAGTTAGGTTTCTAGGCGTCAGTAGAACAGTGTATGACAGCACATGTGCCAGCAGACCTCACCTGTGCAGAGGGTTCTATGGAGAGGCGAAGTCGTTAGCCTGCTGTGGCTTCTCTGGGGAAGATTCAGACTGGCAGACAGTTGCTCCAGTGCCCTCATCCTTGGTCTGCTTACTCCCTGTGATGAACGCATGTATTTTGTGAGATGTCTGCCACATGGGTGGGAACCGTGTATTTTCACTGTCGTGAAAAAAATATGGCTGTATTCAATAGCATTGCTGGAAAATAGAATGGGCTGAGGGAGGTTTTTAAGGGTGTGGTTATTAGGCAGATGTTGCAGGTTCCTGCTAGAGTGTGATAACCTGGGCGGATGTTGTAGGTTCCTGCTAGTGTTGACAGCATAGGCAGGTGTTGTAGGTTCCTGCTGGAGTGTGATAACCTGTGCGATGTTGCAGGTTCCTGCTAGAGTTGACGGCATAGGCAGGTGTTGTAGGTTCCTGCTGGAGCGTGATAACCTGTGCGGATGTTGTAGGTTCCCGCTAGCATTGACGGCATAGGCAGGTGTTGTAGGTTCCTGCTGGAGCGTGATAACCTGTGCGGATGTTGTAGGTTCCTGCTAGTGTTGACGGCTTAGGTAGGTGTTGTAGGTTCCTGCTAGAGCGTGATAACCTGTGCGGATGTTGTAGGTTCCTGCTAGTGTTGACGGCATAGGCAGGTGTTGTAGGTTCCTGCTGGAGTGTGATAACCTGTGCAGATGTTGTAGGTTCCTGCTAGTGTTGACGGCTTAGGCAGGTGTTGTAGGTTCCTGCTAGAGCGTGATAACCTGTGCGGATGTTGTAGGTTCCTGCTAGCACTGACAGCATAGGCAGGTGTTGTAGGTTCCTGCTAGAGTTGACGGCTTAGGCAGATGTAGGTTCCTTTGAGCTCAGGACTGTAACACAGTAAGCTTAAGGTAACCTATACAGCTTCAGGAAAAGAGGATTGGTTGTTTATTTCCTGTGGTCTCAGGGTGTCCTTCCCTGGAGTTTAGTATAGGCCCGTCCACCATCCAGAGGCTTCATTTTGAATTTGGGGAGTTTGCTAAGAACTTTAACCAGGTCTGAAGGAAAAAGGGGAGTTGTGCATTTGTAAAGTATTTGGTTTTGATTGAACCAACAGTGCAAGTTACAGGTTAAGCCAGTTTTCAGGTTAGAATATTTCCTGCTGGTATGGACGTGGTCATTTTAGTCATCATACTATGACGGCTGAGCTGCGTGTCCAGCTGCGGTGAGTGGGCCACTTGCCTCTTTCAAGTAAGGAAGGCTTCCTCTTCATGCATTTGTCAGTGGTCAAGAAAGTTAAAACAAGAAGGCAGGAGAATGTCGCTGTCCTCCCAGCACCCGGTTTGGGACGGTCTGGGAGGGTGTGATGGAGTGCAGTGTTCTGTATGTTGATGTGTGTTGATGGATTTCTCTGTCCTCCCGGCACCCGGCTTGGGACGGTCTGGGAGGGTGTGATGGAGTATGGTGTTCTGTATGTTGATGTGTGTGGATGGATTTTTCTTTCCTCCCGGCACCCGGCTTCGGATGGTCTGGGAGGGTGTGATGGAGTGCAGTGTTCTGTATGTTGATGTGTGTTGATGGATTTCTCTGAGTGGCGATTTCAGGAATGCTTATTTCTGTCCAGTGCATCTCAGACATGGGGAGCCTAATCTTCACATTTGGTGACTCTCCCTGGCAGCTTCTCACGTGAAAGCTGATCGTTAGCTGCTGGTGCCTCCCTCCCCGGCCCTCTGCTCACCACCTGCCCTCACGGGTGAGCCGCTGCACTTCTCGGGCTCGTTGGCCTGCAGTCAGCTCTCGGCTCGGTGCTGTGGAGGTGTTTTGCTTTTGCCAGGAAAGTGCATCCTCCACACCTTCCCTCCTGGTCGACTCTTAGTCACCCGGCTGGTGTGTAAAGCACAGAGGGCTCTGAACAGTGTTCCAAGTGTGTCCCAAGTTAAAACGTTGTGGTTAGCCAACTCCAGTTCAAATTCCTTCCCTACTTCATGTAAGATACGTGAGCTCTCCAGCCTCAATTTCTTCAACTGGGAAATGAAAATAACAGGGATGTCCCTTTCAAACGATGGTGAGTTTTAAATGTGATCATACATCTGGGAGTCTTAAAATAGTACGTGGCACACAGTAATTCATCAGAAAATGTAAGGATTTTACTGATGGGGTAATCGGGCACTGGATAGCTAAGACTTACTAGTTTCGAGATAAGTTAGTAGCATAATAATAATAACTATTACTATTATTTGAGACGGAGTCTTACTCTGTTGCTGAGGCTGGAGTGCAGTGGTGCCATCTCGGCTCACTGCAATCTCCGCTTCCTGGGTTCAAGCAATTCTCCTGCCTCAGCCTCCCAAGTAGCTGAGACTACAGGCGCCCGCTACCACGCCTGGCTAATTTTTGTATTTTTAGTAGAGACAGGGTTTCACCATGTTGGCCAGGCTGGTCTTGAACTCCTGACCTCAGGTGATTCACCCACCTGGGCCTCCCAAAGTGTGGGGATTACAGGCATAAGCCACCACCCCAGCCCATAATCAGAATTAGAATGTAGCTATTCAAAATTTTATCCCAGTGTTTTAAAGTATGTTTAGAGAACTAGTACCACCCAAATAAATAATCATTCATTCTTTTATTCAGTTGGTAATAATGTGAATGTTTAGTGAGTACTAAGCGCTTACTGTGTACCCTAGTATGAAGAGAATAAAAGGATGCACAATAAATATACATCCCCTAATCAGAGACAGTTTCAAATTTTAGTTTATAATTTGTAGGTGTTCCTACCCACAGCTATATATTAGAATCATATGAGAATGAGTGAGGAAAACCAAAAAAACAAAAGGATCATCGAGAAGCATAAAACAAAAAGGTTAGGAGCTGTGAGAGGCAGGACCCAGGCTTGGTATTGTTCTGTTTTAAATAATTTTCTAAAGTTTTGAATTGTAAAAAAAGCATGCATGGAACTGACCATCATAGCCATATTAAGTGTACAGTTCAGCAGTATTGAGCACCTCCACACTGTCGTGCAGCGAAACTCCAGAAATTCTCCGTCTTGCAAAACTCAGCCTCTGGGCCCTTAAACTAGGTGTCCCCACCTCCCCTCCCCCAGGCCCTGGTGACCACCATTCTGCTTTCTCTGTCTGTGATTTTGACCACTTTAGATACGTCATTTCAGTGGACTCATCCTGTGTCTTTTTGTGGCGGAATCACGTTCTGTTGTGTGTATACACCACGTTTTTCTTGTCCGTTCACCTGTGGATGGACTCTTGGGCGTCTGCCGTTGGCCGCTGTGAATGCTGGCGGCGGTGATCGTGAGTGCTGCGGCGCTGATCGTATGCTGACGTCTCCTCCACGTACTGAGTTCATGTCTTTTGGGTGCGCGCCCAGAGGTGGCACTGCTGGATCCTGTGCTGGGTCATACCTATGTTTAATTCTCTGAGGAACCTCCGTGCTGTCTCCATAGCAGCCGTGTCGTTTCACACTTGCACCAACAGTGCACAGGGCTCCGGTTCCCCACGTCCTCACCGGGTAACTGGGGTTCCGATTCCCCACGTCCTCACCGGGTAACTGGGGCTCTGGCTCCCCGCGTCCTCACCGGGTAACTGGGGTTCCGGTTCCCCGCGTCCTCCCCGGGTAACTG
This sequence comes from Pan paniscus, assembly GCF_029289425.2. Classification (NCBI taxonomy): domain Eukaryota; kingdom Metazoa; phylum Chordata; class Mammalia; order Primates; family Hominidae; genus Pan; species Pan paniscus. Next base: position 114,242,619 of record NC_073263.2, read on the forward strand.
GGGCTCTGGTTCCCCACGTCCTCACCGGCACTTGGCACTGTCTAGTGTTTTGGTAGCAGCCATCCTGCTCCGTGTAAGTAGTATCTCATTGTGGGGTTTTGTTGTTTTTTAGAGACAGCACCTCGCTCTCTTACCCAGGCTGGAGTGCAGTGGCACGACCATACATCACTGCAGCTTCGACCTCCTGGGCTCAAGCGATCCTCCCACCTCAGTCTCCCCAGTAGCTGGGATCACAGGCGTGCACCACCATGCCTGGCTAATTAAAAAAAAAAAAAAGACAACTTTTTTTGGAGAGGGAGGGTCTCATTAGGTTGCTCAGGCTGGTATTGAACTCAAGTGATCCTCCTACGTTGACCTCCCTAAGTGCTGGGATTACAGCTGTGAGCTGCTGTGCCTGGCCTCATTGTGGTTTTAATTTGAGCACTTTTCATCTCCTTATTAGACCTTCTTGCTACAAATGTCTATTGAGGTTCTTTGCCTATTTTAAAATCGGGTAATTGATTTTTTTCTGTCATTGGCATGCATTGGCATAGTTTTTTTTTTTTAACTTCCTAAGTGGTACTGACGTGTGGCCGGGGTGAAAACCTCTGGCCTAGGTACGGAACAGGTAGAGGGTGTTACCGAGATGATGAGTAGGAGTGTTCAGAAGGTGGTAGGGATCACCCGTCTGCTCCGGAGGGATCGCTTGTTGAGATAAGATGAACGCTGCAGTTGTGGACATGCAGACGTCTTGCAAACAAGTGGGGTCAGGATGTGGTACTCAGGTGCAGCCTCAGGGCCAGGGTGGATTCGGGAGCGTAAGGGAGGGGACTCTTGCTGGAAAGAAAAGTAGGTATTGAAGGAGGTGGAGGCAAAACAGTCCCTGCACCTCTCCACCTGCAGACTCAGCTGCCGCCACTGCAGCCTCCCGGAGCTTGGCGTCCACGGGTAAGGACCTCCCTCAGCTTGTGGGCAACATGTCTTCAGCCAGCGTGCCAAGAAACTGCAAAGGCAAAATAGTGTTTTTGGCAGTGTTTCAAAGAAACAGAGAGTGCATTGTGTGCACATTCAATAGCCCTACTGTAGCTTTTTAGCAAATTACAAAAAGTAACACAGGGCCTGGTATGGTGGCTCATGCTTGTAATCCCTGCACTTTGGGAGGCCAAGGCCGGCGGATCACTTGAGGTCAGGAGTTCGAGACCAGCCTGGCCAACATGGGGAAACCCCATCTCAAAAAAAAAAAAAGGAAACCCCATCTCTACTAAAAATACAAAAATTAGCCAGGCATTGTGGTGCACGCCTGTAATCCCAGCTACTCGGGAGGCTGAGGCAGGAGAATTGCTTGAACCTGGGAGGCGGTGGTTGCAGTGTTCAGAGATCACGCCATTGCACTCCATTCGGAGGGACAGAGTGTAAGACTCCATCTCAAAAACAAAAACAAAACAAAACGAAGGAACACAGGATTGTATGCAGAAAGAAAGGTTAAGGCAAAATTGAAGGGATGGGATGAAGTTGAGTATCCCTCATTCCAAAATCCCAAATCCAAAATGCCCCAAAATCTGAAACTTTTCAAGCACCAGCATGATGCCACAAGTGGAAAATTCCATTCATAAGCTGTTGACACAAACTTTCATGCATAAAATTATTTAAAATATTGTATAAAATTACCATCAGGCTGTGTGTGTGAGGTGTGTGTGAAACACAAATGAATTTTGTGTTTAGATTTGGGTCTCATCACAAGGTATCTCATGATGCATATGCAAATATCCCAAAATCCAAAGCACATCTGGTCCCAAGCATTTTGGATAAGGGCTACTCAACCTGTATTTATAGACAGAAGCTAGAAGGCATTTGTGGGACTCTCAAACTAAGATGGGTCTTCATTACCTTCTAACTTTGGCGATCATGTAGTAGACATATTTATTCTGAGAAACGATCATAAATATAAATGCATTTCTTTCATTTCTTTTTATTGAGATGGGATCTTGCTCTGTTGTGCAGGCTGGAGAGCAATAGCATGATCTCAGCTTACTGCAGCCTCCGCCTCCTGGGCTCAAGCAATCCTCCCATCTCAGCCTCCAGAGTAGCTGAGACTGCAGGTATGCGCTACCACACCCAGCCAATTTTTGTATTCTTTGTAGAGACAGGGTTCTGCTGTGTCACCCAGGCTGGTCTCAAACTCCTGGACTCATGCGATCCATTCGCCAAGGCCTCCAAAAGTGCTGGGATTACAAGCGTGAGCCACCACGCCCGGCCTGAATGCAATTTTTACATTATAGTCATTTATGCTTCTTCCTGTTAATCCGAAATAAGCAATTGTGTTTTTGCTAGCCAGCTACAGAGATAATGTAAAAAATGTTTTAAAACCATATTATCAAGCAGAAAATGGTGCTTGTAGATCAATATCTTCAACAGTTTCCCATTAAAATTTCAGTATGTGGTCGGATCTAACTACTGGAGGAGCTTTGAGGTCATGCCAGTGTCCTTAACACTCGCGTTTGTAAAAGACAGCCACTGCCGCCCTTTGCGGCTATGTGCCTCACCTCTTCCACATCACGGAGCACACAAAGAATGTTGCCATTTGAGCCATGCACTGGGTCACGGGTGGGCCGGGCGTCAGGGTGCCCACAGCTGGAGTGACCTACAGAGCCCAGCTCTGCTGGGGCCCCAGGGCAGGTGGCTGCAGCGTCCCCAGCGGCCTCCCTGGTGTGCCACAGCATGAGGCTGTCTGCTCTGGTGGATGCCGTGGGCCATGGATGCGCCTCCATCTCCGCACAGTGCAGCCGGTCTAGCTCCCTAAGCCGCCAGGCTCTGTGCCCAACTCAAGCAGCAGCCAAGTGGAGAGAGCTGGAATGTGTCATCCCTGGTCCCAGCCTTTTATTTCTTAATAGAAAATAAGAATTTCTGCCACACTTAAAAGAATAAGGGAAACTTTCATTTCGTAGCATTCTAACTTTTATTTTAAAAGTCTTTCACTATTGAATGACTTTCCTGAATTAACTACATTCTCAAAAATATTCCCAGCGTTGGTCAAAGGCTTAAGGAATTTTTTACTAAAAGTTGCAACTTGTTGAGTATTAAAAGTCTTACAGATAAAAATAAGCAAAGGAGATTTACAGAACTCAGAAAAGAAGAGAAGACACAGATATGCTTTGGGGAAAGTACTGAACCTAGATATTAATCAGAGAAAGCTGGGAACGTTGATTCCTAGGAAGGTGGATACTGTGTTAGGAAGAGAAAGGGAAGGAGAGTCTCCATCCTCCCACGTGGGGACACGTCTGCTGAAGGATGCGGGGTTGAATCCCCTTCAGCCTCTCGTGAATTTCTGTCTTAGGGAAGGAGAGTCTCCATCCTCCCACGTGGGGACACGCCTGCTGAAGGATGCGGGGTTGAATCCCCTTCAGCCTCTCGTGAATTTCTGTCTTAGGGAAGGAGAGTCTCCATCCTCCCACGTGGGGACACGTCTGCTGAAGGATGCGGGGTTGAATCCCCTTCAGCCTCTCGTGAGTTTCTCAGTCTTTCAGTCCACTTTGCTCACTAGTGTTTACTGCACTAGGTTTTCGTTTGGGAGAATGACAAAGCCTCCTTTGAGTTCGGGGAAGGTTGGAAGTGGAAGCTGCCTGTTTGGGAGAGATGACTTCTGACCTCTTCTGGGTCACGTAGCTTCCCCCTGCCTTTTTATAACAAGTAGAATTGTTATGATAATTACCGTCATGGTGATATTTTTATTTATCATTATCCTCTCCTGCATCAAACATTTATAGAGCAATTAATTCTGTGCCATTCTAACTTCATCGGTGTAATGTCATCATGAGGTACAATAGCATTATTATTCCCACTTTACAGATGGGAATTGAGGCATAACACGTAGACGGCTGCCCACTGTGGAGGAGCTGAACCTTGGCGGTGGGGCCGCAGGGTCTCTCTGCTCCCTGTGGGACCGCCCTTTTCTCACTGTTGTGAGCAGGGCTGTTCCTTTCCCAGCAAGATGAACACCGGTGTAAGCGCGTCTTCGCGTCCTTCCATGGATGTTTGTAGAGGTGGAGCTGCTGTGTCGAAAGGCATGTGTCTTGGTATTGTTTGTTTACTGCTAAATTGCCACAGTACGTTTTTCGTCCATGAACAGCCTGCGAATACACCCTGCCATTTGTTTATTGGGCTGTTCATTTTTTTCTCTTGATTTGTGAGAGCTCTTTTTATATTAAATAAATTAGCCCTTGCCAGGTACAGTGTGGCTGATGCCTGTAAACCCAGCACTTTGGGAGGCTGAGTTGGGTGGATTGTTTGAGGCCAGCAATTTGAGACCAGCATGGCCAACATGGTGAAACCCCATCTCTATTAAAAATACAAAAATTAGCCGGATGTGGTGACGCGCACCTGTAATCCCAGCTACTAGGGAGGCTGAGGCATGAGAATCACTTGAACCCGGAAGGTGGAGGTTGCAGTGAGCCGAGATCGCACCAGTGCACTCCAGCCTGGGCGACAGTGAGGCTCCATCTCAAAACAAAACAAAACAAAAAAAACCCCAGACATTGGCCCTTTGACTAATATGCATACTGCAGATAATCCCCCCACCTTTTTTTGAGACAGGGTCTTACTCTGTCACCCAGGCTGGAGTGCAGTGCTGTGATCCCGCGTCACCAGCCTGGTTCCAGTGATTCTCCCGCCTCAGAGTGCTGGGACTACAGGCATCAGCCACTGTGACTGGCCTCCCAATTTTTCATGTGTGTTTTGATATGCTATACACATACACACATGCATGTGTGTGTGTGCACACGTGTGTGTAAATACACAAATATATATGTCATTGCATCTTTGTAAATAACGATGTGGCTAAATTGTTCATCTTTTCCTGACCCCCGGAGTGCCCCATGCTTTTAAGGGACCCCTTCCCCCTTTCCACAGGTATAAGCCTTTCAGGAATTGGTCTAGTATTGGTCTTTCATTTGTTAGGAAATTCAGGATGTTTCCTTTCTTAGGGCCTCTCACTGTAAACCCTGTGTCTGATTATGTCATAAATGGCCTGCCTCGCTTCAAGGTGGGGGACGTCTGGCAGCAGAGAAGTCACAACAGTGACGGCGGCTGTGTCAGGTGGGGATGTACCTGGAGAAGAAAATGGGGCAGGACAGTGGGGCTCAGGGGGCCGGGAGGAGGGCAGCCGTTTTCTGTGCTGCAGTCAGGAAGGCCTCCTGCAAGGACCTGTTTGAGCACAGGAGTGACATGCAGCGCCCTTCCCGAAGTCTCCTGGGTTCCCGGGGGTGGAGAGTGCAGCTCAGGAGAATCCTCCCGGCGGGCGCCCCTGTGTGGAGCGGGTACCCCTGTGCCTGGTGGGCGCCCCTGTGCGGAGCGGGCTGTGAGGGACGGGGGCTCCTCTTTCTGTCCCCACCCCCAGCCTGCTGCCGTCGTCTTCAGCACTGAATACGCGTCCGTCTGACGGGTTGTGTATTTCTATGTGAGAAAATTAATAAGGAATTTTACTGAGAGTTGTTCTGACCATACAAACTTAATTGCCCTTTCAGTGGAATGAACCACACATTTCTACAACACAGAATACCGTAATGTAGTTTAATAGCCTGGAATAGCAGTAGGATGCCAAGAATTTACTTTCCACCGCCGATAACCACAGTGTCCTTGCTGGCCATCCTACAATTGCTAAAGAGAATGTAGTTGTCAGTGTAGCATCGGGACTTTCCAGGAAAGTCAGCCAGGATGCACCCACCTGGGAGTGGCTTCCGCCTGGCCTCCAGCAGCTGCCGAAGGAGCCGTGTCCTTTGGAGTTAATGGAAGGACTGGCTGTGTATTCAATCACATATGCTACATGGTCTCCACATCCTGCCCACAGGTGAGTTAACAGGTCATCTTTTCATCTTTCACTCTAAGTCTTGGGGCAGGAGGTAGAAGTCAGTGACATCAGGCCCAGGGTAAATGAGTCAGTGTTCCCAATGACATATACGGTGGCTTACGGTTACCCCGGCCCGGACTTTTTTCTCTCTGTCCCTCCGTCCCTTTGTACCTGCGTGTTATGTGGATGGCGTGCACGTGTCTGCACAGCTGCGTGATGCTCCCCTGTGGACTCAACCTCCCCCGCCCCTGGCCGCCCCCCATTATGGACAGCTGGGCTCCAATCTTCTGCTTTTATAAATAGTGCTGCAGATGCCTTGTGAGTACATCAGCTATATTTCTGCGAGGACAGCTTTGGGATCGCTTTGGAGAAGGGAGATTTCTGAGAAGGGGGGTACGTTTGCGGTTTGCTCTGTCAGTGCCGTAGGAGGATGCCTGTTCTCCACCTACCTCTCCAGCAGCCTGCACTGCCCGGCTTGCCAGCTTCTGGGCCTGCCTACCGCTGCTGGATGAGATGCCACGTCCCGTTGTGGTTTTATCTTGTACTTCTCCTGCTAACAGGCAGGTTGAGAATCTTTTTATGTGTTTAAGTCCATTTGCTGTTCTTTTCTCTTTTTTGAAAAAGAACAGCTTGTTTATATCTTTTGCCCATCTTTCATTTGGGTTGTGTCTTGAGGAGCTCTTTATATACTTCTTTATTCTTGATATTTTTGTGTGCCTGATTCCTGACATATTTATTATTAATAATAATGGAGCAATAAAGTGAGTCACATAAAAAAAAAAAATGGAGACAGTGATTCCCAGGCCAAGAGACACATAAATTATTTAACTGCAGTCAAACAGGCTTATGTTAGAAGCGCTTTTTCCAAAATCCAATGTAGAGTTATTTAAATTTAAAAACATGCTGAGGAATTAGAGAAAGAAGCCATCTATGTTCTTCCTGGGGCATCATTTGAGCTCATTACGTGGACACCGCTGCCTCTGAAGCTGGTTCTGCCACACGCGTGATAGGCCTATCACAGCCTGACCTTGACCAGGCAGCATCCAGGGCGTTGCTGTCTCACCGTGGTCCCCGGTGTTTTGGGATTGAGGAGGGGTTCGGCTTCACTCTCTTCAGCGCCTGGGGCCTTCATCCTGAGCCGCAGTTGGAGCCACGGTCCCTGCTGCTGAGATGTGAGAAAGGCCTGCGCTGGGGTCTGGGAAATTCGTTTTCTCGCAGAAGGCAGAGAAGGCCGTGGAATAACAGGGCTGGGTTCTCACTGGCGGGACTGTTCACCTCTGCAATCTGCCCCTTAGTGCCTCGGCTGATTCTTGGTCTTTGGAGACCTCGTCCCCAGTCCCACCTCTGCATATGCCTCCAGGTAACGCTCGCCATGTTTGGGGTGTATGAGCATGCTCCTTGTGTTCTCTGTCACCCAGGCATCCCTCCCAGCGGCCCTGTGAGGCAGGTGCCACCCCACAGCCCTGCTCTCCCGCCGAGGAAACTGAGAACTGGGCTAATTCACCTGCCAAAGCTGCATGCTTGGAAAGTGGTGCTTAGAGCCAGGCGGGACTCACTGCGGCCCCTGTGCTCCATGCTGCCCCCCCCGAGAGGCAGAACTTCCAGAGTGGGCTCTCAGGCCACCTTCAGGGCCTCCTGGAGAGGTTGAGCCCCAGACTCCTGGGAAGCTGTTCCCCCACGTTCTGTACTCCACTCACAGGTGGACCCATCGCCTCCAAAGCCTGTGGGTCTCATTGGCTGGAATGTCTCACACTGCAGGGCACCTGGCCACCTAGGGGCGTGTCACAAATGCGGGCGGGGGGCGGGGCTCCACCCCGCAAGCCTGCTCAGGAGGCCTCTCCACGATCCACAATCGACCACCTGTCCATGGAGCTCCGGGAATGCTGGCCCGGCCCCACTGCAGGGCTTCCCCAGCCCTCCTAGACACCCTGCACTTGCCCCTCCCGAGCGCTTGTGCCTGACCTGCTCCGCGGTGGGTGCAGAGCTCCTGCTGAGGGCTGGATGGCGCAGACCTGGGCATCGTGGCCTCTGCAGTGCCAGCTGTGCCCTAGTAGCCAGGGCGCCGTCGTCAGTCCATGGCTCAGGAGGACCACTGTGGGCCGATGAAATGCCACTGTGGACGAGGAAATTGTACTTTCCGAACATTTTCACGTGTCCCCAAACAGTTACTTTTCTTTTGATTTTTTTCAACCATTTAAGGACGTAAAAGCATTCTCAGTTCATGGACCACACAGACAGGCTGCAGGCTGCACGTGGACTGGGGGCGGGTCTGTGGGCCCCTGCTTCACAGGTCAGAGGTCGCTGGGTTTTGGTGTCTTCTGCTTTCCATTGCACAGTCCCACCCTCTCCTTGGATCCTAGAACTCTGCCCAGCTTGGACAGTCTCTCTACACCCAGAGACCGGTTTTCCGCTTCTTGTCTGCGTCCCTTGTAGCAGTCACGCACATGGCGCTTGCCAGAGGATGGCCCCGAACTGCCTATGGGATCCCTCCAGGTCCTCTCAGAGCCTCCGTTTCTTGCATGTAAAATTGACACAAGAAGAGCCTTCCCTGCAGGACTGCAGCCGAGGTTAGCCAGAACCATTTCCAGTCACGGAACCATCACTCAGAGCAGCTCCCAGAACCATTTCCAATCATGGAAGCGTCACTCAGAGCAGCTCCTAGAACCATTTCCAGTCAGGGAAGCATCAATCAGAGCGGCTCCCAGAACCATTTCCGGTCACGGAAGCGGCACTCAGAGCGGCTCCCAGAACCATTTCCGGTCACGGAAGCGTCACTCAGAGCGGCTCCCAGAACCATTTCCGGTCACGGAAACGGCACTCAGAGCGGCTCCCAGAACCATTTCCGGTCACGGAAGCGTCACTCAGAGCGGCTCCCAGAACCATTTCCGGTCACGGAAGCGTCACTCAGAGCGGCTCCCAGAACCATTTCCGGTCACGGAAGCGGCACTCAGAGCGGTTCTCAGAACCATTTCCGGTCACGGAAGCGGCACTCAGAGCGGCTCCCAGAACCATTTCCGGTCACGGAAGCGGCACTCAGAGCGGCTCCCAGAACCATTTACAGTCACGGAAGCGTCACTCAGAGCGGCTCCTTAGAAACATTTCCAGTCACGGAACCATCACTCAGAGCAGCTTCTAGAACCATTTCTAGTCATGGAAGCATTACTTAGAGCAGCGTAAATTTCTTAGCAACCCTGGTGTTGACATACGTTGATTATAATGATATCCTTACAACATTAAACTACAAAGCCAAAACCAAAATACAAATTAAATAAAACTTAGCCTGTGAAACAGGTTAGATTCCAGGCAGGGTCTACGATTCTGGCTGGCTGTGCAAATCGACCTCTGACCCCAAATAACTAAGAGTCATGCCTATCGTTGCGGTGCCTTCAGGAAAGGGGAAAGTGTTTTTCCTGGCAGTTCTTTCTCTCTAGACCCTGCAGGCCACCTCTCTCACCTGCGTGTTGGGCTTCAGGATCAGGGTCCCCTTCCAGTCCAGGAGAGGCACCTGTATCTGCCTTCTGCCCAGAGTGTGTGTGCCTGTTGAGTCTGACCACTCACTGGGGCGCTCTCTTGGTAACAGGGTCCCTGTCACTAGACCTTACCTCCCAGGGTCTAGCGGATGGCGGGGCAGGTGGGGGACGGCACGAAAAACAGCAGACACGATTTCAGACCGCTGGTGGCGGCTGAGCTCAGGTGCGCCTCACCTGGAGAGCCTGGACGGTGTCAGAGGTGCTTCTTGGCTGGTGGCTGAGGCTTCCCAGATGCCTCTTTGCCTTTCTTCTGGGGCACGGCCCTCTGCACCCCAGGGCAGCCTGTGTGGTGTCTGACGATTTCCACAGCAGCCAGAACAGCTTGTGGCAGCCGGGGCCTGCTCCCAGCGAGGGGCCTGCTCCCAGCGCGGGGCCTGCTGCCAGCGCGGGGCCTGCTCCCAGCGAGGGGCCTGCTCCCAGCGAGGGGCCTGCTGCCAGCGAGGGGCCTGCTGCCAGCGCGGGGCCTGCTCCTAACGCATCCACTACATCTAGTAATTTACTAGTTGAAATTGTTACATACTAGTTACATCATTTACAAAATGATCATATTTGAATTAGCTTTCTGTGGATTTATTCCACATTGATGTGAGCACCTACTGTACATGAGATAGCATGCTAAGTGCTTTTTATTTATTTAGGCAAAAGATAAAAAGTTACTGCTGCCACGATCTGTAGTGTTACTGGTGGAGCTATGCAAGCTCGTGGATTTAGGGAGTCCAGCCTACGAGAATGGCCGCCTGTGACGGAAAGCAGGGGCGAGCGTCTGGGAACAGAGCTGTGCTCATGGCAGAACAAAGACGTGCTGTGTTTCTGGCCTTTGTGTTCTCTCCAGTGGTGAACAAACATAGGAAGCTTTCATCTTCAGAGTAAACAGAAATTCCAAACCCATTTCACGCAGCTTTTTCTAGAAGGCAATGTGTTTAATCCACTTGTTTTCCGAGTCTCTTAGTGTCATCACGACTTCCTCTTATGTCGGTGTTAATTACTGTCACAGGTATTTGCGAAAACTACAAGGTCTATTCAGGTCAAGACTAGCTTCTCTATTTTTTCGCATTTTACTTGGTGTTTCCACAACTGGGCTGTTTTAGACCTCTGCAGAGGAGAACTGATTTGAATCGGGAAAAGCAGGAGGTCCCCTCACGGAGGTGGACAGGACGCCCACTCCTTTCTCAGGCTGGTCTCCTTGTCTCATCCCGCAAGGGAAGGGCCAGGGGCACGGACCAGCAGGCCAGTTGTTCAGTGTTCAGGAATCTCAGGAGACATTGTTAAACATTAAATTACATAAACAATTAAGTTGTATTAAAAAGAAAAGTCTTTAAAAATACCTACTCAAAACGTCTTTCTTCCTGATTGTCTTGCTGAGTGTTTCGCTGCAGTCTGTGCTTCCAAGGATGGCATCGTGTGTGTGCGGCAGAAAGGCGAGGTTCTGGCAAGAGTGAGTGGCTGCAGGTCTGCACGCCGTGTTAGGGGAGCCAGGGGCCAGCGTGGTGGGGTTCCCAGAGAGCTGCTTCTGAACTTCCAGAAGCTTCCAGGGAGTCCACGCCACATGCACGAGTGCGGGACACATGCTACTCAGGTTCCATCCGAGTCTCAGCCTTTGTTTTTACACTAAAGACATTTTTGTTGTTGTTTTTGAGACAGAGTCTTGCTCTGTTGCCAGGCTGGAGTGCAGTGGCACGATCTCGGCTCATTGCAACCTACACTTCCCAGGTTCAAGCAATTCTCCTGCCTCAACCTCCCAACTAGCTGGGATTACAGGCACGCACCACCATGCCTGGCTAGTTTTTGTATTTTTAGTAGAGACAGGGTTTCACCATGTTGGCCAGGCTGGTCTCGAACTCCTGACCTCAGGTGATCCACCCACCCCTGCCTCCCAAAGTGCTGGGATTACAGGCTTGAGCCACCACACCTGGCCACTAAGGACATTTGAAGTAAGAAGAATGGATCAGTAAACATTTCACATTTCTTTTTTTTTCCTTTTTTTTCTTTTTTTTTTTGAGACAGAGTCTCTCTCTGTCGCCCAGGCTGGAGTGCAGTGGCACAATCTCGGCTCACTGCAAGCTCTGCCTCCTGGGTTCACGACATTCTCCTGCCTCAGCCTCCCGAGTAGCTGGGACTACAGGCGCCCGCCACCATGCCCGGCTAATTTTTTGTATTTTTAGTAGAGATGGGGTTTCATCGTGTTAGCCAGGATGGTCTCGATCTCCTGACCTCATGATCCGCCCATCTCGGCCTCCCAAAGTGCTGGGATTACAGGCGTGAGCCACCGCTCCCGGCCTACATTTCTTAAATCTATCTTGCTAGCTCCTCTCGCACTTGAAATTAAATACTCCAGCAACTAACACTTGTGAAGCATTTTTCAATTTTCCTACACAGTTACATTATCTCAGAACGGTTCATTACCGTGGGGTGTGTGCTCTTCATAAATGCAAACTGATGCAGAAGCAGCCATCAGCCAAAAAATTGGCTTTAGAATGTACAGTTTTGTAGCCTTCATTTTTTACGTTACATTTTCAGTTAAGATGTGAAAATCATTGAACCAATTCATTTAATAAAAAGTTGAGTAACATATTTTGTCACTTCCGTGGGTAAACATAACACCAAATACTTCTCTTGTAAAAACAGCAACGTGTGCAGGGTATAGAAATTCATCCATTCCCCTGTCCCCTCTTATCCTTGGTGAGGACTCAGAGGATTTGCTGCAGAAACATTCGTGCCTGCAAGCAAAGGAAAGGATTAGAGCAGGAGGAGGCTGGGGGAGCTCTGTGTAACTCTGGGTGGATGAGGCCACATCCTGCAGCCCTCTGGAGAGGTTCTTCCTGTTGCGTGCTGGGGTTTAAACCTGGATCTGTCTTGCTCTGAAGCAGAGGCTCTCACCTGGGAGCAGTCTTGTTCCAGCCACCCGCAACACACTTGGCAGAGTCCGGAGACTTCTGACCGTCATGACGGTGGGGGTTGCTCCCAAGACCCTGCTCTGAAGACTTCCTAACCTGCGTGCTCTTTCAACAATAGCGCGTGGACACATTTTTAACCTGAGCGATGTAACAAATTCAGCCAGCTGTGACGATGACTTTTCAGTTTTACATTAACAGTTCATTGAACTTATACACCAATAAAACTTCTGTATCACTGTGAAGGGCTCAGCAAATGTACTTTCATTTATTGATGCAGAAATTGGAGATTGGTACTCTTTATCGTCTGCTTACTGTGTAAAGGATGTTTCCAGGATGATCTAGAAGGTTTTCAGTGCCTGTTTTGTAAACTTTTAATTTTTTTTAATAGAAAATTTTATTTTTTCCTATTTTGCCAAGAAGACAGAATGAAGTCAATTCTGAAATGGCAAGTTCTTCTGTTTATAAAATGTTATAAACATTTTATCACCAGATAATCACGTTAATTTTTGTAAACGCCCTTAGGTAGGTTATTCGCACAAGTTATGCATTTTTCATGTGAGTTGCTTTTCACTTAAAAAAAAAAGTGCATGCAACAGAAAGCACCACCTTGTCGAATCGATGTGCTGAGCTAATTCCTGTCATCATTAACAAAAAAAAAGTGCATGCAACAGAAAGCACCACCTTGTCGAATCGATGTGCTGAGCTAATTCCTGTCATCATTAACTGGACAGGAACCGAAGGAAGCCGTCTGGCAATATGCCTTAGGGTGGCAGATGCAGCTTGGGGCTTAAAGGAAGAGAAATAGAAAGATTTGACTCTGTTGAAGAGCAGTGTGTCATCCCCGAGCCGGGTTCCATTTAACATCTTATAAACAAAATGTGAGTCTTTTCGTTTCTCAGTCTTCCGTGTAAGCAATCCAGAAAGTGGGAATAAAAGTAACTTCTCTTGTTTTTCTCTAATTATTCAAAATTCATAGTAGTACAGTTGAGGAAGGGGCACCTCGCTGTGAGTTTCATGCTTCCCTTCATCCACGCGCTGCTGTGTCCTGGGTGCTGTGCGTATAGGGCCCCCGCCGAGTCCAGTGTGGGTGGCAGAGACGCATCCAGAAGCCCCCAGTAAGTTTAGCATTACCCATTTGGGTGAGGACTATGGAAGAAGAGTTCCTGGTGATTTCAGTAAAAAAGATGTTTTACATGCCAGATAGAAACGTGCTCAAATGATATCAACATGATTTGGGTTGGGTTATTAAGTTGTTTTTTTAATGTTCTTTTTAAAAAAGATTTGATCTCAATGTAAACGAACTTGCCTAATTTTTTTCAGCTAGTTCACACAGACATTCAATATGCATTCATCAGCTGGCCCTGTTCCCTCTTCTTGCTCAGAGGCTGGAAGAACTTCCCATGCACCAGGTCATGTTTGCGTAAATATAATTACACTGTATTATGTAAATATAGTTACCAGCGTAGTTGTTAACAGTTCTGCCAATAAATATTTATTGCTTTGATCTGAGTTTGATAATCAAACTGAGATTTAAAACACAGTGGCCCGGGAAGAATCAAAGGAAATTGTAATGACACACTCCTTATTCCTTCAGTCCACAGGACTTTTTAGACGTTGTTGGGAGGTGGAGTGGGGATGATGACCCCTTAGCCACAGTTTCCCTTTCTGTAGTTTCAGTTACTCGAGATAACCGAGGTATGAAAATATTAACAGGAAAATTCCAGAAATAAACAATTCCCAAGTTTTAACTTGTGCACCCTTCTGGGGAGCGTGGTGAAACCTGGCTTCGCCCACTCCATCGCTCCAGGGACTGAACCCTCCCTTCGTCCAGCGTCTCCAGGCTGCGGACGCTCCCCACCCCTCTTATGGCCTCTCGGTTATCAGATCCGTGGTCCAGGGGTCGCAGTGCTCGTGTTCAAGGAACCCTCATTTGACTTCATCATGGCCCCAAAGCACAAGAGCAGTGAGGCAGGCAATGTGGGTACACCTAAGAGAAGCCAAAAGGTGCTCCTTTAAGTGAAAAGTGAAAGTTCTCGACTTAATAGGGAAAAAGAAAATGGTACGCTCAGCAATCTCGGAGATGTTGTTATGTTGCCAAGATCTCCAGTCAGATGGAATCTTCTCTCTGTGAAACTGGGAACAGCATATTGTTATAATTGTTCTATTTTATTATTAGTTATTGTTAATCTCTTACTGTGCCTAATATATAAATTAAACTTTATCAGGGGTGTGTGTTCATAGGGAAAACATTGTGTCCATAGGATTCGGTACTCTATTGGTTTCAGGAATGCCCTGGGGTCTTGGAAGCACCCCTGAGGATAAAGGGGACATCGTGTACATAGGTTTGGGTACTATCTCGGATTCAGGAATCCCCTGGGGTCTTGGAAGCAGCCCTGAGGATAAAGGGGACATCGTGCACATAGGTTTGGGTACTATCTCGGATTCAGGAATCCCCTGGGGTCTTGGAGGTGCCCCTGAGGATAAGGGGGTTGCTGCACCCACACCATTGCACACCTTAGTCTGTCACTTGTCAGCCGGTGTGGCCCCGGCTGGAACACTGTGGCTCATTCTAGCTGTGCTTTTAGAAAAGTCTTGAGACACACCTGTTCGGCCAGGTTGCACAGTGAACCTGCAGCGGGGTGGGGCCTCCCCAGGGACATTTTGGCCGAGCGGGCATCAGCTGCCCCAGGCTTACAGGCTGAGTGTCACACTCACCTCCTCCCTACTGGAGTCACCTGCCTAGCCCTGTGGGTGTTTGCGTTCGTGACCTCGATGGAAGATAGAAAGCAGCAGGAAAGACAGTCCCTGTTATCAAGGCATTGTAACCTAAGGTCATGGAGACTCGTGCTTATGAGGTCTATGTGTGTTTTAAGTGTGTGGGAAACCTTCACAGGGCAGCTAACTACAGACCTCCCAAACCTCTCCTCCTCCTCTGCCCCAGCTCAGGGTGGGCTTCTGGGCTGGGTCCTGCTGGCCTCCTATCACAGCGAGGTTGGAATCTGTACTGTGGAGACTGGCATTTCTGCATCATTCCTGATGCCCGATGCTGAGATTAGGAAATCGGTCTCTGAGGCTGAGAGGCAGTTTCTCAGAGTATGAGCTGGGACCTGAAAGGCCGCTGTTGGAAAGACAGCAGCAGCCTGCAGGCCTTTGTGAGAACTGTCTCTATGGGCCCCCGAGACTGCTGTGCGCCTGATGCAACAATCACTTGTTGACAGGAGGTGTCTTCAGTCCCGGCCGTGGTTCGGAGGAGACCACGATAAACTCCTTCAGGATACTGCTCCATCATTTTCCTCACCCGAAGATAAGAGCCAGCTACAGACGGGTGTGTTGGGTGTGATGCAGGCTGGAAATGTGCAGAAGTGGTTCATTTTTCTTCCCCTTAACTCCCATGTCCTTGTGGTAAAATTCCATTGCTGTAAAGTCATGAGCTCGAAACCCAGTTATGCTCAGCTAAGTTCCACGGAATAATTTCATTCAAGATCATAAAACGTAAAACATCACAAACAAAAAGTGTCTCTTTACAAATGCTCACGGTATGACGGGCAGCCCTCCAGGAGTGGCGTGGAGGCCGGGGCACTCAGTCACGTGTGTGCCGGGAGCACAGGCCTTCCTCGCTGTGCGCGGCTCCTGAGCTCTGAGTGAGGCAGACGGTGGCAGTGACCCATCCTTTTCTGGTAACTTCTTAGGGGCAAACAATAAAACCATTCTTCAGTTTGCCCCATTTTATGCCTTTAATTTCAAAAAGCATTTGACAGACGCAGAAAAGCGCATCCCTGAGCAGCCCTGCGCGGTGGCTGAGTGCCTGCGTCCAGGGAGTTGAGTATAAAGATCTTCTTCCTTCGTGATAATTTCTATGCCTGCATGTCTTACCATGCCTGATTATAGCAAATCCCAGGTACACGTTATAACAACAGCTATTACGTTGCAAACCGAAAACAAAATTCTAAGCCCCCAACCAACGGAATGGACCTGCATCTTGGCCAAGGGGACCCCAAGGAAATGGGAAAGGCGAGTTCAGGCTCTGATGGGAAGAGGGGCTCGGACAGGCCTCATCCCACCCTCCTCCCTTTGGACCAGCAGTGACATTAAAACAGAGACCTGAGACTGACAAAACAGACTCTCTGTACCAGTAAGTTTCCAACCTGACTCTAGTGTACCCTCACATGACCGATAGCAGGCCCTGAGAGAAATTATCTTACCTCAAAATACATTTCATTGACATATTTTGAAATGGCCCCTCACAGCTGTCTCTTGTGGGGGAAATTTGCATTCTGTAGAGAATCCACTTCCCTTTCCAGCTCTTTTCTGGAGAGTCTGAACCCTTTTAAGCTCTGCTAAGAGACACTCACCATCTCTTCTCTCTGAAGCCTGCTACCTGGAGGCGTCCTCTACATGGAGGAACCTTGGCTTCCACGACCTCCTTATCTTAACTTCACGCTGACTTCAACTCTTCGTGCTGAGCTTCACTCTTTCAAGCAGTCGCCAGTCAGGAAATCTTTGAATCCACCTGTGACCTGGAGGCTCCCCCACCCCCTGCTTGGAGATGTTGCATCTTCCCAGGCCAAACCAATGCCACCTTCCATGTGTTGGTTTATGTCTTTGCCTGTCACTTCTGTCTCCCTAAAATGTGTCAAATCAAGCTGTGCCCCAACCGCCTTGGGCACACATTCTCAGGACCTCCTGGGGCCATGTCACAGGCCATGGTTTTAACTTTGGCAAAATAAACCCCTAAATTGATTGAGAGCCATTTCAGATACTTTTTGATATAAACATAAGTTGTGGAAAGAGATGACATGTTTTGTTTGGAGTGTTACCAGGAGTTGTTACGATCTTGGAAAGTCACAGCTTGCAGTAGCCCTGTTTGGCCGTAGCCCCCATAAAAGCAGGAGTATCTGTGTGGGGTGATGGAACCCCGACCCCAGGCGTCCTGGCACGGTGGTGCCTCTGCATTCACGGTGACATCGCTCCTGGACACTTCGCCTCTGACACCTTCGGGGCCCCGGCCTGTTCCTTATAGGCTCATGCTTGAGTGTTTATCACGACTTAGCTTCCTTCTGTCCTTCACAGACAGTGCACTGTAGTGGTTTGTAGAAGTTACTGGTGCAGATAGCCCTGTTCCTTACGAGTTCATGGAATGGGGACATTAGGAATATTTGTTTCCTGATGGAGGGGTTCCTGGGTCTGTCAGGGTTAGAAGACCTCCTGATGATGAGCAGAAGAGGGCAGGGAGAACTCTGTCTGGAAGGTCCAGGCCTGGGCTGGGCCCCCACCCTGCCTCCCATCCAGACAGAGTCCCAGGTGGGGCCTGTGGGCTGTGACTGCTGCAGGGACGGCATTAAAGGAGCCGAAGAGGACCTGGAAGCCCAGGAAGCTGGTGACGTGCCCCCTGCATCAGGCTGTGCATTAAGTCACCGCATTCAAAGGGTTTGTGTCCCCTTGATGGGCTCGTCTGCCTGGGGCTGGGGCTGCAGTGGGCTGGAAGTGCAGAGCCCTGCATTCACACTGGATGGTACTGAGGTGAATGGGACCCAGGCACGTTTTCTTACGGAATGTCCACAGCCTGGTTGTTTATCCCAGAAGATCAATAATAGTGATCACCCTCTGACCACGAGCCAACCTCTTTCCTTAGCTCAGGGCGCTACCAGTCTGGGCTGGTAGAAGCCCCGACACCTGCCCCACTCGGATCCCTGGAGGAGGATCATATGGGCACTGGGGCAAGGCAGGGACATCTTGGCAGCCTCCCCACCGCACGCTTTTCTTGCAAGTCCTTTGAACGGCACCTGCTCCTTAGCTGCTGCCTGGCGACTTTGAGGGTTTCAGTGAGATGGGGTGAGTGCTTCCCAGCCAGCAAAGTGCGTTGACAGTGGCTGGCTTGCCCGCCCCGGCTCTGGCAGCTTCTGCCCCTGGGCCTTCCAGTCTCATGTCTGGACACAGACAGGAGAGGTGAGGAGGAGCTGCAGGGGTGGCCCGGGCAGTTCCTGTGACCTGGAGGCCTGGCAAGTTGTTCTGACGGCCAGGCCCATCCTCGGGGAGGCCTCTGAGGACGCCTGGAACCCCAGGCCCGCCCTGCCTTGTTTTCTGGTCCTGGCCTTGGGGGGTCGTGGTCTCGCTGGTGCAGCCTCCTCCGGGCAGGCCCCGCCTCTGCTCCCTTCCCCTCACTCCATCTGATTTGGCCCCGTTTCCTTATCCACTCCACGTTCTTCTGAGCATGTCTCTGTGACACGGTTAAGATTAAGAAGCGGCCTCTGAACAAGGGAGAACATACTGAAATTGCCTGAGTGAACTTCTAACACAGGAAGAAGCGCTCAGTCGATGTTCATGGTGAGAACGAGGGTTGATCTTTTGAATGAGTCACGGGTTTGAGAGAGACCTAAGAACCATTCAGTCTGAAAACTAGATTCACTTTGAACAAAATATCTCAGGTGCTAAATACTCCAGTTAGTGTGGGGCAATGTCTCTGAGAACGAAAGCTCTGACTGACCGGAGCCTGCTGCAGTGGATCTGAAAGATGCTCACGAACAATTCTCGCTGCAGAGCTTAATAAACCAACAATACAAACGATTTTCTGTAACGAACTCCTGTGAAGCAGCCACTCCCCTCACAGCGCTGAGCAGGTGTAACCGCCAGGGTCCTCCCCCGTCTGAAGCCGCAGCTTCCTTGCAGGCCGGTGTCCGGCGTTGATCCTTGAACTGACCATGGGCAGTTTTAGTTCACGAGTGTGGATTCTTGGGATACGGTCAGGGGCGGATCCCCCGTCACGGGTTGTAGAAATGGACACAGCATTTTCCGATGTGCCCACCTGCTTGAGGAAGGAACGGTGGTGGAGACGGACTTCTTATTCTTCAGATATGCCCACCTGCTTGAGGAAGGAACGGTGGTGGAGACGGACTTCTTATTCTTCTGACGAGGCAATCTCTGCCTCTCCGTGCAAAGTCGTCCAACCTGCCTTATTTTGTTGTTGTTTTTCTGTTTTCTTTTGTTTTAGGCTTTTAGCAGCCTGAAGCCATGGTTTTTCATTTCTGTCTGTAGTAATAAGCGGAAGAGGGATGAGTAAGGGGCTTTACTGGCCCAACCAGAAACAAAAAGTAAGAACCCAAAACTGTATTCTCTCCTTTGGACACCTGTGCTTGGGGGAGAAACCCCTCACCCAGAGGCTGTCACAGGGCATTCCTGGGACCCTCTTTTTCCCAGACTCTCCTCCCTGCAGAGCTGCGTCCAGAAGGGGCGTCCCGGCTGAATCTATATTGCAGCCTCAGGTCAGTGACTGCCTCGGCAGTGTCTTCTGGGATCAGGGTCCTTGCAGGACCACCGTCACATGCTTGCATCAGTCTCCCTGTAAGGGAAGGGGAAGGGGGAGGGTTTCCCTCATTGGCTTCTGCGCACCCCCCAGGATGGGGGCAGAAGCACCTGAGGGAGTCTGCCTCTTCCCTCCACATTCACTGTGCTGAAAGCTGCAGCAGGTGCCCAGTTCTGCAGGAAACAGGCTTTGAACATGGATTCCTGTGAGGAGGATGTGGGAGTGCCTGGGGCCACTGTGGGAAGGTGGGGCGGATGTGGGGGTGTTGGGGGCCACTGTGGGAAGGTGGGGAGGATGTGGGGGCATTGGCCCCTGTGGGAAGGTGGGGAAGATGTGGGGGTGTTGGGGGCCCCTGTGGAAAGGTGGGGAGGATGTGGGGGTGTTGGGGGCCCCTGTGGGAAGGTGGGGAGGATGTGGGAGTGCTGGGAGCCCCCGTGGAAAGGTGGGAAGGATGTAGGGGTATCGGGGGCCCCTGTAGGAAGGTAGGGAGGATGTGGGGGTGCTGTTGGGAGCCTGGCTATTTGCCTAACCACAGAATATCTGTGGCTGTCTGATCATCTGCACATAATTGGCTTTTGAAAGGTGTGTGTGACTCTTTTCTCTTAACTCTGAAGAGGACATTCTTCTGATACCCAGTCTCATAATAAAAAGTTGCTACCTTTACTTTCCCCGCTTGGCCAATGATATCAGTAGCCACACTGCAGACTCTGAAATCTCTCAGAGCTCTAGTCTAGGACTCCGGAGCGTGAGTGCGTCTGTGGTGGTGGGCTTGACTTGAGGCTCATCCTTGTCACCTGCTCGGTGGCAGTGCCTGCGTGCAGACCCCTCGCAGCACTCAGGTGTGGCCTGTGGACTTGTGGTTTCGCTGCTGGCTGGGGAACCCCCTCCGGCTCCTCACTTCCCCACCAAGCGCTGGTCACAGAAACGCCCTTCTCTGGTCACTGCTCTCTGGCCTGGCTTGGTGGTGGCTTTGGTGGCAGCCCCGTCACCCCTGGGATCCGTGTCCTCCTGTTTCTTTTGTTTCTCCTGAAGGTTTTCCAAGTGCCTGTTTGCTTCTGGGAATTTCCTCTCTGCCTTCCTCCGACTTCTTCATAGCCGTTCTTTTATTCCGGCCTCCCAAGATTGCGTGGAGCCCGGCCACTGCCAGGGCGGCCCTGTGATGAGCTACACGGGACACAAGAGGCAGCCCCAGGCGCCCGCCTCCACCTCTACCAGCAGCGTCTTTGCTTTCACTTCTGCCCTCTGCGGTGTCTTCCTCTGTGGAGTTGGCGTCGGCCACTGGCTGTGGGGCAACCTCAGCCTCTCCAGCGGACGCTGCACCATCCCTATGGTGGAGTCTCAGCTTCGGGGATCCAGGGTGCCTGCCGGATTTCAGGCAGCGCATTCGCAGACTGTCGCCAGCTGAACCGCCCTGGTGTCTGGAGTTGTTCTGTGTATGCTGTTATCCAATTACTGACTCGCAGTCCTGCAGTTGTCTTCATTAGATATATATTCAATATTTTGGAAATATGCCTACAATGCATTCGTTGTCTCGGCCAGTGGCTCGTGACCCTCTGCACTTGGAAGGTATATAATTTCCGTTGCTTAAAAGGCGACACGTATACTAACATGTTTGTTTGTGAATTGGGATATGCTTGCTTAGTTTTCTGGCTAATTCATCTTTAGAAGGAGGGACTCAGTCGTGGGGAATAAACACAGCGACCCCTCGGTGTTCCCGCTGGGCTCGTGGGTGACGCAGTGTTTTCCGGTGGCTTGGGAAGAATCTGGAGGTCGGGTGCTGAGGCTTGAGCGTCTCTCCTGCAGGTTGGTTTTGCCCGGTCCTCAGGGCGGAGTTGCTGCTCATCCTCATGCTGGGCCTGTTTTCCAATTCCTGGTGCTCTCTTGTCTTCACCTGCAGTTCACTTGCGGGCAGTGCAGGCTGCACTGTGACGTTAGTAACTGTGAAGGTGTGACCCATGGTGGAAAGTTGGTTATGTCTGTGATTGATGGGGAGGTGTTTGTGGTCGGGGGTGGAACTGCTATGGGGGGAAGGTTTGCAAGTCGGGAGACGGGAGCAATGACAGGGCCCCATGGGCTGCCCCCCGGCTCCTCCTTCCAGGCTCCTACCCTTCCCCACGCCCAGCCTCCCCCACTTGCCTTTCTCTTCTTGAGTCAGCACCACTACTCACACCCCTGAGCATGTGCCAGGGCTGAGCTCCAAACCGGGCACAGGACCTCCTGGCCCCACGGCATGCCTGCAGCCCCGCCCTCCTCTCTGAGGCTCAGAGGCACAGCAGGTGCAGCACAGCCTTGGCCCTGAGGCTCCCAGCATGGTTTTCCCGGCCAGTGGCTTGTGACTCTCTGCCCGCTGCGTTTGGGGGTGAGCTGAAGGAGCCCGTGACCCGGGTCCCTGGCAGCTGTGGCCTCTTTGCTGGGCTTCCTCTTTGGCCAGAGCCAAAACCAGGTTCTCTTCCGCACACTGGAGCAGGGACCTTGGCCTCAAATTCTAATGCCTGAGTTTATAGTTCTCCCAACTTCCCCAGAGCCGGCCCATAGCTCAGTCATGTGAACCTCGACACCGCCCTGGTTTTCCAGGTGAGATGAGCCTCAGTGACAGGCAGAAACACGTGGCCATGAGGAACGCACCGGCCTGAGTCTAAGGGAAAGCTGCCGATTTCTAGCACTGATTTGCAGAGGGATGGGTGAGCCTGCCCAGTGCCCTGTGGTGAAGAGGAGTCTCTGTCCTGAGAGAGGCACCGTGAAGGCACCGTGCTGAGGCCAGCCTCAGAGCCGCGGGGAAGCCAGGTCTGTCTGATCGCTTCCCAGCACTTTCTGTGCCATCCCACGCGGCTGTAAATGGACACACGTTAACCACAGCTGCTGCTTCACAGGCAGCCTGGTCAGAAATGTACTCCTGTCAAAAATGGAGGGTGAATCGCATGAAATCAGCGTTACGTTTGCTCCTGCTGCATTTCATGAGTCCAGCGGAGTCTGTTCCAGCTGCACCCCCCAATCCTGGACGTGCTGTGGGCTCCAAGTGATGCTTTGGTCGCCGGCTCTTTTCCTCTGTGTCTCCTGGGTCTGGACTCTTAGGAAGCTCTGTGTTTCTTCCCACTGCTGTGAACTATCAGAATTAGGCAATCCAGAGTAGGCCAAGAATGATTTGGGGTGAGAATTTATATTTTTATTTCAGTTCTGGACCCAGTAAACTATGGTCTAGGTCCGCTGGCACCCCACATTTCCCAGGTCGACTGTGTTTCCAGATCAAAGGGACGTCCCTGTGCTTTTGTGGATCATTGTGACCCAAGTGATTTTGTGCAAAAAATATCTTCATGGCAGGAGAATGCCACTGAGAGCCTTGAAAATACCTGAGATTTGTTTGAGGAAGAAAAGAAAAAAGGAAGGAGAGAAATCCAGTCGTTACCATGAGTGTGACGAGAGTGGGGAGAACCAGTGGAGCTTCTGATCCTGTCCCAGCAGATGCCAGTGGCTCGGACCAAGGAGGACAGAGGGACGGGCGTGCCCACGTGAAGCCTCACCCCAGACCCCAGACCCTGCTTACATGCCGGGACGAAGGTGGGAGAGAACCGTGCATCTCAGCACGGCGGTGGAAACGCGGTCCACCTGCGGAGGGCCTGTTTGCGTTTATTACACCCGAGCAAGGCCCGCACGCCCACCGGAGGGGCCAGGGTGCCCCCGGGAGCCGCTGAGAGACGGGGGAGGCACAGGCTCCACGCGCCGCTTCCCTGGACTGCAAGGAGGCGGGGATGGCGAGTCAGGAGGAAGCCTATTTTTAGAAACGCTTAAGTGCCCACGATCTTCTGACCATCAAACAAGAAACGTTGCTGTTTGAAGCTATACACAGACGGCAGAACAAGAAGTGGCTGTGTCACTGGATACCTGTACATTTGAATACCGGCCATTAGGGAGAATCGCCCTGTAAACATTGATCCAGTGATTGAGGCTGGTTGGCTTGCTTCTGTTCTGCCCTGCGGTGTAATTCAGCTAATAGGTTTTGTTTGTCTCAGCTGAAATGTTAAACTTCCATTAGGTGTCTAACCCTGGCTAAAAGTGGTTTTCAGCCTATTTTTTAAAAATCTCCTTTGTCCCTGCATGCATTCTAACCCCATTCTAACCTGACTCTGGCAGCCACAACCCAGGCCCTAACAGAGTTCATGGTGAGGATGGTGAAGGCGTGACCCACAGTGGAAAGTTGGTTATTTTGGGTAATCCAGTGATTTTCTGATTGAACTTCGAATGCGGAAACATCTTGCCCTTACTGGGGCAACGAGGGGAGGCAAGGCGTGCGCCAGGCAGAGACACCTTGGAATCCCACCCAGCCCGGATGTGTCTCCTGGGTTCTGGGACGGGCGCAGGCGACTGTATTTGCGCTGGTGGGAGGAGTTGCCCCCTTGGTTAAATCCGGAGGACACAGCTGCATGGTGCTTGCCCTCAGCCGTTTCTCTCTTCTTACTTTGAGAATAATCTCTTTTTTTTCTAGTTTCTCTTTTCTTAGGCATACTCCTTTGGAAACTTACTGGGCTCACTTTTACCCACTATGAGATGCTATCTGTCATGAGTAGTGCAAGGTTAGAGATAACCAGGTCCACATGCGCTTGTGTCTTTCTGTAGTGTGAGGCCTTTGTTGACGTTATTTCAGTCACAAAAGCCGGGAACTGCTGGTGCTTCCCGTCACTCGGGTAGTCCCAGCCGCGGGCACGCAGGCTCAAGCCACTCCTCACGTCAGTCAATGTTGTAAACCATAGTAATAGTATACCTAATCAATACATAAATGTTATAAACACTCCACAACAAACAAAGTAACATTTAATATCAAGAGAAAAAGGGAGATAGGAGGAAACGCTAATGAACCAGTCCGGTGGGGAGTGAAGCAGACACCGGGAGCCCTGGGCTGGGCGGGGTGGTCCGTGGTCTTACGAGGAGGACTCAGGTGGCAGAGCCTGCGGGGCAGATGCCAAGTTCTTATCACAAGTGACTGCGAGGCGGCAGCAGCTGAGGCAGAGTCCTCCCATGAGAACTGAGTGCTTTTTGTATCCTTACCTGGTTGGATACTGTCTTATTTTTTTTTATTTGTTTATTAAGCAAATTACCTTATCTTTGTTGGCAAAGTGCCCTATGAAATGTAAAACAAAGTCTTTTTCTAAGATGGAGTTTATTATGTCAACAGTGCTCTATATACTATATATAAAAACTAAACTTTAAAAATGTTGCTGACACGAAAATTGAGAGAAGCCTACGTTTGTGCAGAAGATGGGCAGGTAGAAGGTTCCAGTGGTGAGGGGTGCTGACCTGGAGCAGCCGCGGTGGGGCCATGTGGCTGGAAGCAGGGCAGTGAGCAGTGCTCAGCCTGTCGCGAGTGTGTAGGAAGAGAGCTTTGTTGAAATATAACTTACATATCATAAAATCACCCACTTAAACAATTTGATGAGTTTTATTATATTTACCAAGCTACACAACATCACCACAATCTAATTTTAAAACATTTTCATCACCCTCAAATGAAACCCCATGCCCAGTACCAGGCCCTCCCAAGTGCTTGTCATCACCCTCAAATGAAACCCCGTGCCCAGTACCAGGTGCTCCCAAGCCCTGTCCCCAGCTCCCCTCCCGTCATGCCCCAGCCCAGCCCTGGGCAGCCGCTAATGCACCTTCTGTTGCCCGCAGATTTGCCCATGTGGACGCTTCTCGTGGATGGAGTCAAGCAGCCTGGGGCTTTGCGACTGGCTCTGCCACTTGGCGGGGTCACCCCGCATTTCCCTGGTGACTAAGGGTGCTCTGCGTCCTCTCCTGGGCTTGTTGGCCATTTGCAGGTCTCTAGAGAAATTCCGCCTTGTCTTTTCTATTTTTGAGTTTGAATCATTCTGTATATATTCCAGGTACAATCTCTAATTGTTTATGATTGGCATCTGATCACGGATGCTCCATGTAGGGAATGGCTCTGCCATGAAAGCCCAAGAACCCTGAGTGTGTCCACGTGGGCCATACAGGGAAGGCCTGGTCCATGGTGATCTCTGTCTGGGAGGGACTCAGAAGCCTCCCAGAGCCCCGAGGGCTGTGGCCTGTGAGGTGCTGCCCTGTGCCATGGCCCATCCATCTCCCTCCCCAGAGGGTGCCATGAGGCTGTTTCTCATCGCCTCTGGGTTCTGATGAGCTGTGGCGCCTCCTGCCCTGCCCTGCCCTGCCCCACCATCGCCGCCCTCAGAACAGAGTGCAGGCTGTAAACCGCTTAGTGGTGGCCTGGATTGGCCTGCAGCAGTTTGCGTGGTGTCACCCTGCCCTTCTGTTTTCATGTATTTTAATTTATTTGCTGCTTAATCTGAGCAAAGGAAATGCCGCCTCTCTCTGTATCGACCAAACCCACCATGCCTTTCTCTTCCCACGGGTGAGTCTTGCTTTCCCGAGCTGTACGGGTCCCAAGCCGATGCCAGGCAGTGGCCAGGAGTCCTTCCCCACTCTCCCTGCCCTCTGAAAGAGCAAATGAAGGGAATCCTTGAACCTCTGGGAAGCTGTAGCCCTTTTGTAAATGTGCAGCCCTGTGGCGGATGGGGGTCCCAGGAAAGGCCCAGGGCTTTGTCTGCAGAAACAGCTTTTCCTGTGCTCTTTTGGGTAACTGGTCCTTCCTCAACACTGTCGATAGCAGCTGTGGTGCTGGGCTCCATGCAGCCTGCAGAACAGGGTGTTTTTAGTCGTGGTGCCCTCTGTGTGGCAGCTGCCAACGCCCCGCGTGCGTGAGTGGCTATCTGCATCTGTGGGTGACGCGCATCACGGGGTGTGGAGAGGTGCACCTGTGCGGGATTTCCACGCCACCTCCACCCTCCCCCCTCCACCCCACCTCGTGCCTTCCCAGGGAAGTCCTGCCTGTGCCTCTGCTGCCTTGGGAAGAGAAGGGGTCCTGGAGGAACTCACAGAGCAGTGGAAGGCATCAAAGAACCTCAGCTCCTCAAACACAGTGCCTGCTGCCTCCCTGCTTCCTGTCCACCTCACGGGGAACTACGAATTCCCTCCTGTGTCTGGCAGAGAGAGAACCTGGCTAAGCATTGCGGCCGAAGGTTGCAGCCTTCTAGGAAATGTCCAATGCAAAGGATAGACTGCAGGCTATTTTGATTTTACTCATTTTTTAACAGAACTTTTATGAAAGCAAATTTTACTTGGGTCTGGTGCTAGGATTTTTCTTTACTTGTCACATCAGCTGATGCCTCCCAGGTTTCGTAAGTCATCTGTTCTAAACTGGAAGCCAGGTGTCTTACATCAAAGCTTCCGGTATCTCCAGTTGCAGAAATTAGAAGAGGGTGGTTGAGGACCATGTCTTCCTGGGTGACGCCCTTGAGAAGATGTCAAGCCTGGGCCCTGTTTATTATATTTGGAGAAATGGGAGACGATGATACTTTAGAGGAACACAGATCCCATTCCAGCAACTATTTTAATCAGGGACTCTCAGGGGAGGGTGAGATTCCAACTTACAAATTGCAAATGTGCGATGTGCTGCACCCACTCACAAAAGACGTGTACCAGATCACAGTTGCAGCTCATTTCAAGGTAAAGCAGCCCTGAAAGACATGCAGAACCAGAGCAGTTGCAAGACCCAGACTGAGCAGACACGGGAGGCTTCGCGTTCCTGTGTTTGCACACACAGCCCGGACTGCATGGTGACTTACAGCGTATTTCTCATCCCAGGTCACAGTCTCAGAGTGTGAGAGCCCTGGGTCTCTGGGTCAGGTCTGAATGAACGCTCTTTCCTATGGGCCTTTTCCTATCACTGCCCTGTGTATGTCAGACTGGCTAAGCAACACACATGTCTACCGGCATCGGTGAAAAGCGTCGTTGGCGTGCGAGGCTGTGTGTGTGAGCAGCTCCTCCCACCTTCTCCCGTCACGGGAGCTGCAGAGTTGCAAGACCCTGGGGAATGGAGGCTTTGTTGTTCAGTGGGTCCCACTTCATCGGGGTAGGCGGCAAGGCCAGCTGCAGTGTGTGCCTCGGATGTGGCGTCTGAGGGACAGCGAGTGGGTTGCCCGCAGGGGCCTTGCTTGCACTGGCTTAGAGAGCTAACAGCGTTTGGTGTGACTCAGTTTATCGGTCTTTCCCTGCTTTGAGGCAGGCCCTTGATGTGCAGGTGAAGTACCCGTGGGCTGGCCGCGTAGCTTCTAGGTGTTTCTTCTTCCAGTGGGGTTGGCAGAACACGGCGTGAAGCTCTGCTGTGAAGATGCCGAAAACAGCGCCCCTCTCTGCTGAAGGGCTCGTTATCTGACTCTGCCTTAGCCCCGTCCTCTTCCTTCCTACCACACAGAGGGAGGCACGGGATGCACACAGGCGGGCTTCCACTCAGGGGGCCGCTGACACGAGGAGCCCCTCCCAGCAGCTTCACGGTGCTTTTGGCCCAGCAGCTGGGGGCCTCCAGGACATGCCTCCTCTACAGGGGTGTTAGGTAACTGCAGTCTTCTCCTCTCCTACTTACCATTGCCAGAATTTTTAAAAAGAAGGAGGCGAATACTTTCAAATGACTTATATAAAAATCTATGTTTTAAATTTATTTCTGTAAGAAAAAAATTGGTTGGTACAAATATAGCAAAAATGTTAACATTTGTGAAATCTGGGTGATTTCCTTACTCCAGTTTTCTGCACGTTTGAATTATTTCATAATGCCCCCCCCCCCCCGCCTGTGAGTGGGTGTATCTGGAGAGGTGTCATCCTTCCTGAAGAGGGACAGTGGCTGAGCCACTTGTGACCAGGGAAACCCAGCCCACACCTCCATGGCCCTGGCGCAGGGCGGGCGCGACTTAGTTCACGACAACCTAGTTTCTGCCCCCAGTTCCAACTTGGGGTCAGCCAGAGAACAGCAAGTACGCCCCCGTCCCCTTCTCCCCTTGCCAGCCCCACAGGCTGCTGTGCCTCCCGGGCGTGAACCCGCGCCCGTCAGGCCCACAGCTGCCCTCCCAGCCCTCTTCCCCGGACTCCTTCCCGCCTCCCTGGCCCGGCTGGAGTCCCTGGGAGCCCGTGGAGGCGGCTGACCTGCAGGCTCGGAGTCCGTGGCTGCTGCTGCTTGTTCCAGTGGCCGTCGTTTGTTTCCACAGGGATTCATGTTGACATCTGTTACTCGTCCTCAAGTGAGCCCGTCTGCATGAAGGCACACCTCGGGGCTGCTGAGTCAGCCACATCCTTGACAGTTCCCCACAGCCCCTCTACTGTGTCCTGTGTGTGAGCAAAAGCGCAGGCCAGATCCCAGACCCTCCTTCCATCCCCAGACTGGGCGCATTGGAGCAAATTCCTCCACGCTGCCTGCTCCGTCCTCTCCCTTGTCCTGTTCCTTTCCATGCTTTATTAATGGGGAAATGTGGGGAGGGTCAGAGGGCCAGTGAGGCCAGTGCTGCCCCTCAAAAGGCAGGTGTCTGTGCTGCGTGACGCTGAACGCTGCCTAAACCATCTGGATAATTGATCGGGTGTGAGTTTGCACGCTGTGCTCCGGCCTGCCTGGCGATGGTTCTGGGTTTGGTGTCGCGCTCTGTCAAGTAGGAAGTGATAGTAAATTCTATTTTATTTATTTATTTTTTTGAGACAGAGTCTCAATCTGTCGTCCAGGCTGAAATGCAGTGGCACTGTCCTGGCTCACTGCAACCTCCACCTCCCAGGTTCAAGCCATTCTCCTTGCCTCAGCCTCCCAGGTAGCTGGGACTACAGGCATGTGCCACCACTCCTGCCTAATTTTTGTATTTTTAGTAGAGACGAGGTTTTGCCATATTGGCCAGGCTGGTCTCAAACTCCTGACCTCAGGTGATCCACCCACCTTGGCCTCCCAAAGTGCTGGGATTACAGGCTTGAGCCCCGGCGACCAGCCGAGATGACTTGTCGGGTGAGAGGCTCCAGCTCCTGGCCTGGGATTAATATCTGACCAAATGCTGTGGTGCATACTGAGAGTGTCGCATCGTAGATCTTCTGAAATGCAGCGTCTCGCCCCTTGAGCCTCTCTGCACCGCAGGTTTGGAGTTCATGCTCCTGTGGCAGTGGCCTCAGGGGTGTTTGCTCCTTGGGGAAATTTTCCTCGACCACTGAACACAGGTCCTGGGCACCTGTCAGAAAGCCACACTGCCAGGTACCACCAAGCTCAGGCGCTGGCACCTGTCAGAAAGCCACACTGCCAGGCATGTGCACAAAGACTGTGTGTTTTCAGGCAGCAGTGGATCAATCCCAAATGTCAAAACTATCTTTAAAAAAATAACTAAGGCTGGGCATGGTGGCTCATGCCCGTAATCCCAGCACTTTGGAATGCTGAGGCGGGCAAATCACCTGAGGTCAGGAGTTTGAGACCAGCCTGGCCAACACGGTGAAACCCAGTCTCTACTAAAAATACAAAAATTAGCCAGGTGTGGTGGCATACACCTGTAATCCCAGCTACTTGGGAGGCTGAGGCAGGAGAATGGCTTGAACCCGGGAGGCGGAGGTTGCAGTGTGCCGAGATCACGCCATTGCACTCCAGCCTGGGGGACAAGAGCAAGACTTCGTCTCAAAAAATATATATAATAACATAATAATTAAGGGAAGGAGCCACGGAGGCTGCCCAGGTAGCTGCATTGATGCAATTTGTGGTGACATTTTCTCTGAGGCTGCTGTGCTGTGCGGTTACAGCTGCCCCTCTGCGAAGCCCCCTCCTGCTGGAAGGTGGGTGGGAAGGCTGCCGGAAGGCTGCCAGGATGCTGTGCCGTGCCGGGTCCTGAGCACGCATATTAGGAGAAGGGATGTGAGACTTCCTCCCCCGTGGGCTCCATGCAGCCGGGAAGCCCTGCCGCTCCCTCCCCATGCGCTCCCCACACGCCGCTCACCGTGCCTTTCTCCCCCAACGCCAGATGTGGAATTCCTCTCGGAGGTGCTCTTATGGCACCCTGCACGGAGAGGCCTGGGCCTGGCCCCGAAGAAGGCACAGCCCATGTGCGGGCGCCTCTGTCTGGAAGGCATGCTGGGTCCATTTTCCTGTTTCCCCAACCCTGTGGCACTCCTTCCTGTTCCTTCTTCTACAGTCTTCCGTGTGAATCGTGGAAATGAGTCAGATGGGCATGTTTAGCATCATACCACACATACCTTTTGCAAAAATGTATTTTTTAGCGGCCAGGTGAGCAGCTGATGTGGTGGACAGAAAGCTCACCACAGGCCCCAAGGCCTTGCGGCCTCCATGTGCCTCTCATCAGTGTGTGAGGTGCAGTAGGCGCAGGTTTGCTGAGCTCAGCGGCTCTGTGAGAGGAGGTTGTCCAGGTCAGCGGCTTCGAAAGCCCCGGCACACTCCAGCTCCCATGCAGTTATGCTGTGTAGGAAATGGCAACAGGGCCAAAACCTTGTAACTCTTCAGAGTTGGACGTAAAACACTGAGGTAGCTAGAAATACATTCTAAGTTGAGGTAATTTGGGGCATGGTGGCATGCCTGCAATCTCAGTGCTTTGGGAGGCTGCATAGGGAGCATTGCATGAGCCCAGGAGTTCAAGGCTACGGTGCACTGTAATTGTCCCTGTGAACAGCCGCTGGAGTGAGTAGCCACTGGAGTGAGTAGCCGCTGGAGTGAGGAGTAGCCACTGGAGTGAGGAGTAGCCGCTGGAGCGAGGAGTAGCCGCTGGAGCGAGGAGTAGCCGCTGGAGTGAGGAGTAGCCGCTGGAGTGAGGAGTAGCCGCTGTGCTTCAGCTGGGACAGGGCAGCAATACCCCATCTTTAAAAAAAGTAATTAATTATTGTTTAAAAGGAAATAGTTTTCACTTCTTCGGAGATTTTCAGGAAGAGCCTTATATCTAAGTTGCTAGAATTTACACAGAAGACTGAAACAGAGAAGCACTTCTGACATCTAGGAATGACTTTTCCTGCCAGGCGCGGTGGCTCATGCCTGTCCTCCCAGCACTTTGGGAGGCTGAGGCGGGCGGATCACCTGAGGTCAGGAGTTCGAGGCTAGCCTGGCCAACACACCATTTCTACTAAAAATACAAAATTAGCTGGACGTGGTGGCGCTTGCCTGTAATCCTACCTACTAGGGAGGCTGAGGCAGGAGAATTGCTTAAACCTGGAAGCGGTGGTTGCAGTGAGCCGAGATTTTGCCATTGCACTCCAGCCTGGGTGATGAGAGCAAAACTCTGTCTCATTAAAAAGAAAAAAAAAAAAAAGAATGACTTTTTCCTTTAAGGTAGTAAAGAAAATCACTTGAGTCATTAAAGCATTAAACCAAAGGCAAGCTGAAAATCAGAGCAAGTTTGATGGTGGTAGTTGTACAGATGAGTGATATCTCTTGATGCCAAGATGACTGTTAGGTTTCTAGAATGAGAAAGTGTGGAAATAATGATCTCGTTTGCAAACCATGCATGCCTTTCATTTGGCAAAAATATTTATAACATTTTTACTGAGGTATAATTCACGTACCGTAAAATCCTCCCTTTTAAAGCATGCAATCCGTTGGTTCCAACTGGAAAATATTCAAAGTCGTGCACCCACTACCACCCTCCAACCCAGAAGGTTTTCATCCCCCAGTCAGAGGCTGTCGGCAGCCACCACCGCCCTCCAACCCAGAAGGTTTTCATCCCCCGGGCAGGGGCCATCAGCAGCCATTTGCCCAGCCCCTGGCAGCCCCCGTCTCTGCGTTCGCCTTTTCTGGGCATTTCCTCAGAATGGACTCACAACATGGTGTTGCTTCAGACGCGGGATGCTTTCTGTCCCCACACATGTTGCTGTGGGTGTCGGCGCTTCCTTCCTTTCCGTGTATCCCTTCATCAGTGGACGCGCGTTTGGAGGCTGCCATCTTTGTCTTCCATGAACAGCGCAGCCGTGAACCTTCTCGCCAAATTTTTTGTGCCCCTCCAGGAGTCGCTCGAGATGTTTCCTTTGGTCGGTTTGTGTCCTATGGTCAGTCCCATCAGCACAGGGTAGATTTTTACTTCAGCTGGAACTTGATGCCAGCCCTCCAGGGGACTTGCCACGTGGCTTTCTCGATGCAGTTTGGACAATGGATTGTTAATGAGTCATTAGGAAACCTGTTACTTGACATAGACAGTTTGGTGCCTGGTTTCAGCTTTGCTTTGCTGATGGAAGCCTCTAGCCGTGGGTGGGTTCTGCTGCGAGGGGTTGCACAGGGCTGGCTGAGCCGTGTGGCTGATCGTGTCTGGGAACGCGGAGAGAGAGAGGCTGGGGTCTCCATCCTCCTGCCCTGGAGAGCTTCCCGACTACCCGTGTCTTTGCTCTGAATCCTGAAAACAGCCCCGTGTGATGTGACCCCGTCTTTTGTTTGTTTGTTTGTTTGAGACGGAGCCTCGCTCTGTCATCCAAGCTGGAGAGCAGAGGCGCCATCTTGTCACTGCAACCTCCACCTCCGGGTTCAAGTGATTCTCCTGCCTCAGCCTCCCAAGCAGGTAGCACTACAGGTGCCCACATGCCCGGCTAATTTTTGTATTTTTTTTTTCAGTAGAGATGGAGTTTCACCTTGTTAGCCAGGCTGGTCTTGAACTCCTGGCCACAAGCGCTCCGCCTGCCTTCGCCTCCCAAAGTGCTGGGATTACAGGCATGAGCCACCATGCCCGGCAGGGACCCCGTTTTGTCTATGTCCCCGTTTATGCACAGTATGTCTGGCCCTGGATTCAAGACCGGTGAGGTTCAGAAGTTACACGATTGAGGCTCCTGAGTTTGTTTTCGTTGCTAACTGTACAGAGAACCAGAATCCTAGGGCTGGGAGGACCACAAAGGTTGAGCCTTCTAATCCCTTCATGTGGCTGCTGACAACATTTGACGGACGCGTGGTGTGAGGCAGCCGCAGCCACAGAGCCAGTGAGCAGCAGGGACCGGGCGCCCTGTCCCCAGGCTGCTGTTAGTGACGGTGTCTGCATCCTCTGGGGGTCCAGCGTGTTGTCGGCTCTGTTCCTTTAGCCACAGAGCCAGTGAGCAGCAGGGACCGGGCGCCCTGTCCCCAGGCCGCTGTTTGTGACGGTGTCTGCATCCTCTGGGGGTCCAGCGTGTTTTCGGCTCTGTTCCTTTTGGACAGTTTAGTCTTCCTAGAATTTGAACATGTGTGGGCTGCTCTGTCTATGGAGTAGCCGCTCTTTTATTCATTTGCTTTCTTAATAAACTTGCTTTCACTTTGCAAAAAAAAAAAAAAGAATTTGAACATTTGTGGAGAATACAACACAAAGAGCTCCCTTTGGTTTGAAGTGTGAACCCGAAGAGACACGTATGTTTCCGACCTTCCTGATGCCCTGGGTGAAGGCGTCTAAGTGACCTCATGGCCTCAGGTCCTTTCCTGTTCCAATCTGGTGTCTGTTATGCTGACGAGGCCATCAGGCAAGGCCGCCCACTTGCCAGGCAAGGCCCACTGCATGTTGGCAGGCAGCCTGTTTTCTGAAGCCATGGCACAGACAAGAATACTCATTCCTACTTGTGTCGGGTTAAACGCCGCTACACTGTTGGGCTGTATCTGAGTTGTTTTTGATGTAATTATTTAATGAGAAACGTCTGCTCGCCGGTGTTGAGACTATGGAGTGGACTTCATCCATTCATCCTGATCGTTCCTCCATGAGACAGGGTCCCTTTGTTGCTGGCTGGAAGCGGCCGGGAAGCGTGGGCTCGCTGTGGCATGGGCAATGCCACACGGCTCCAGGGAAGCGTTCAGCTTTCCAAACCAGTGTCTGGGCTCGTGGCCACTCCTGAAATTCGGTTGCCGTCTTTGAAGCTTCGAAGAAAGTTTCTAGGATTTTCACTTTTGTATTAAAAGATATCTGTATGCTTTTCTCTCTTTTTCTGGTTCACTTATATTCTTATTCAGTGCAATTTCCTGATTTCACGAGAATGAGAAGCATCTATTTGGCTATGTTCTGTGAAAACAAAGGAGCCAGGGACTTTGCTTAGCCTTTATAGGCAGCAGTTTATTTACGAAGCTCGTAGGATGCTTTTAAAGTCCACATCCCTGTGGTTTGTTGGCTTCACCACAAAATAGAGACAGCAGGGAAGGCCCCCGTCAGGCAGGGAGACCCAGTCCTGGAGGAGGAGGGCCCGTCCTCGTGGGGAGGGGCAGCCAGGCTGTGGCATGGTCAGGGCAGTGGGGCTGTGCTGCCCACCTGGCTTTGAGTCCAGGATGACGGTTACTGCATGGCCAGCAGGCTCGCGGGGAGGCCACGACCCAAGGTCGCGCTGAGGAAAACTGCGTCTGGCTCATTTGAGGGTGGAGTGTTCCTCCCTGGCCTGGTGGCTGCCTTGTGTACGTCTGTCCCCAGGAGCGTGGAAGCCTCGGCTCCCCGTGGAAACACCGGTTGATAGTCTCAGCCGAACATCTCTGAAAACACAGTTGGGGCACATGGGGACTGCTGTGGTCTCTTTCCGTTATTTTACTTAGACTTTTCTGCAAAGCTGAGTCCTAATAAAAGAAATTGCAGGTGAATTACCGATGGAATTTATTAAAGCAAATGTGCAGACATCCACACAGCTCCTGTCCGGGACGTTCTGGGTGGGACAGTGTGGAAAGGCTTCCTCTGAGAGGTTGGTAGGGGAGCAGAGGAGCTGATGACATCAACAAGTCCAAAAACAGCCCCATGAGGTTTATAAACAAGAGCACCACGCAGACAGGGACTTCAGACTGTTCAGACCCTGCCTGCCTTTTTTGGCTTTAAAAAACGAGAGTTCCCTGAAGCACCGAGGGGCAGCCCACACAGAGAGGAGTTGGCCCTGAGCATTTACAAGTGTCTGTGCTGGGCCGGGCCCCTGGCCTTGTTCTGTTCCCGTTGCCTCATTTCATGCTCCAGGACCCTGAGAAAGTGCTGGTGTCCCCCTCATGGGTGAGAAGCTCAGCAGGAAACTGTCCCCGTGCCTGCAGTGAGGAGTGGCCCAGCAGCCAAGGGTCAGCCCTTCGACGGCAGTGCCCGCTCGTCCTTCCCGTCCCACTGCACCAGCATTCCCCTCATGGAGGAGGCTTCCGTCTCCTCTTCAGCTGTGTTTCTCATGCCCCAGAAAGGCTGATGTCTTGCAGTTCCTACAGCGAACTGGGGCGTGGGACGAGAGCCACACGCTAAGGCCACGTATTCTGAGGTGGGCTCAGGGCCATGGCCAGGGCTGCGTATTCAGATGTGGCGTTTGGATTTCCCGTTACGAGCTAAAGTATTTTTGTGGTTTTAGTGCTGACATCAAATGGCCCGCCTGAGTGTTGTTGAAATATTTCCTGTCAGAGCTGTTTCCTTAACTCCTCCAAATACAGTGTTCTGAGTAATACAGAGATGGTCAGGCCCAAGTCATCTTTGCAGGAGAGCCTTCCTGTTCCTGAGCAGACACCCAGCAGGGTTGAGCAACTCTTACCCATCTGCAGATGCAGGGCCGGTGACCCCACAGTGGGGCAAGAGCCTGGAGAGTTCTTGGCTTTGCCCAGGAAGGAGTTCAAGGGCAAGCAGGAGGCGGAAGAAACAGCTTCATTGAAGAGGCTACAGCTCCCTGACTGCCCCTGCAGAGCGGGGCTGCCCCGTAGGCGGAGAGGAGTAGCTCATGGCAGATTTAACTGCATGCAGATTAAGGGGTGGTTTATGCAGAAATTTCTAGGAGAAGGATGTAACTTGTAGGCGATCGGGTCATTGCCATGGAAAGGGGCTGCAGCTCCTGGCCGTTGCCATGGCAATGGTAAACTGACAGGCACACCGCGGGCATGTCTTATGGAAAGCTGCCTCTGCCCCAGCCCTGTTTTCACCAGTCCTCAATCTGGTCCGGTGTCCAAGCCCCACCTCTGGAGTCGAGTCCCGCCTTCTACCCCAGTATCATAGTTTTTCTTTCCTCTTCCATTAAACACCTTTCCCAACATCACTGTCTCTTCTGTTTTGGAAGCCTTACGATTTGGCCACACGTTCTGTTCTTTTTTTTTTTTGAGACAGAGTTTTGCTCTGTCACCCAGGCTGGAGTGCAGTGGTGCTATCTCGCCATTCTCCTGCCTCAGCCTCCTGAGTAGCTGGGACTACAGGCGCCTGCCACCACGCCCGGCTAATTTTTTGTATTTTTTAGTAGAGATGGGGTTTCACCGTGTTAGCCAGGATGGTCTCCATCTCCTGACCTCATGATCCGCCCATCTCGGCCTCCCAAAGTGCTGGGATTACAGGCATGAGCCGCTGCGCCCGGCCGCGTTCTGTTCTTATGTACACGCCCCGAGCTGTTTCCACTGGCAGTCAGCTTTGAAGTTCACTGTGTGGCTCTCACAGGAGCGCAGACCCTCCTGGTGCTCACCAGAAGACCTTGGCCCATGAGGGCTGCGTAAGACAGGGTGGCTCGGGCCTGGGGTGCTTGGCCCCAGGTCTCCCTGCAGCCCTGAACGATGCTCTCAGCAGCAGGTACAGGTCTCCGTTCCGACGAACGTGCCTCAAGGCAACACTCTGGGCAAGAGCTTTTGATGCGGGTTCTGAGGCAGCTGCCTAACACTGCTCTCCTTTCCGCAGTGTGCAGGAGAAGAGAATTGGGTGGACAGCAGGACCATCTACGTGGGACACAGGGAGCCACCTCCGGGTGCAGAGGCCTACATCCCACAGAGATACCCAGACAACAGGATCGTCTCGTCCAAGGTAACTTGGCTTGGGTCTGAGTGTCCATAATGTGTCTAAAAAGCAGCTGCCGGGGTGTGTTAGTGCTTCTCGGTTTCAAAGAGCAGCTCTGCTCCTGGCCCTGCTGTCACGGCCACCAGCCACCCCCAGCAAGGGC
This sequence comes from Pan paniscus, assembly GCF_029289425.2. Classification (NCBI taxonomy): domain Eukaryota; kingdom Metazoa; phylum Chordata; class Mammalia; order Primates; family Hominidae; genus Pan; species Pan paniscus. Next base: position 114,279,828 of record NC_073263.2, read on the forward strand.
TTCGGATCAGGACCTCACCGAGGGCGCTACTCTCTCCCTCTCGGTGACTGCCTACAGGAGGCTTTCCACCTGCCCAGGGCTCACAGCGCAGTGTCTCCATTCTCGGGTGACCGTGTCACAGAGGCAGTGCAGGTCTGAAGTCCAGGATCCAAACCCTACCCAGGTCCCACTTCTGAGGCGCCTGGCCATGTGCTTGTTGTGGGCCACCCTGGCCAGAGTCTCAGTGCCAGTAAGGTAGAAACGATACCAGCCACCCCGGAGAAAGAGCCAACAAACGCAGGCTGGACAGCAAAACCTGGGGGGAGATCTTTGAGCTTGTTCACGAGGTGCAGCCCGGGTAAAGCGTAGGAAGCACGAGCAGAGTGCCGCGGTCTAAACGAAGCGTGTTTCTCTCCATGGACTGGAGCGTGGAAGTGCACACACATTTCCCACGTTCAGAGAGTGACCTGGAAACAGGTCTTAAGAACAAGGTGGAAATTTAGCTGCTGCCATTAAACACGGGGTAAACTGTTCTTTCCAGATAATGCGGAATGCACGTGCCTGCATTCAGACTCCATTTATCTTCACCGTCCTTCAAAATGGATGAGCTAAACACAGGCACATGCCTGGACGGGCTGCACATGGGGATGTGTGTGGCGGCCCACCATTCACACGTGTGCCCTCACGTGTAGACGCACTTAATTTACATTGGGTGTCCTGCTATATAAACTTCTGTGGAGACCTACTTAATTCACACCAAGTGTCCTGATGTGTAGACTCCTGTGGAGACCTACTTAATTCACACCGGGTGTCCTGATGTGTAGACTCCTGTGGAGACCTACTTAATTCACACCGGGTGTCCTGATGTGGAGACCTACTTAATTCACACCGGGTGTCCTGATGTGGAGACCTACTTAATTCACACCGGGTGTCCTGATGTGGAGACTCCTGTGGAGACTTACTTAATCCACACCGGGTGTCCTGATGTGTAGACTCCTGTGGAGACTTACTTAATCCACACCGGGTGTCCTGACATGTAGACTTCTGTGGAGACCTACTTAATTCACACCGGGTGTCCTGATGTGTAGACCCCTGTGGAGACCTACTTAATCCACACCAAGTGTCCTGATGTGTAGACTCCTGTGGAGACTTACTTAATCCACACCGGGTGTCCTGATGTGTAGACTCCTGTGGAGACCTACTTAATTCACACCGGGTGTCCTGACATGTAGACTTCTGTGTAGACCTACTTAATTCACACCAGGTGTCCTGATGTGTAGACCCCTGTGGAGACCTACTTAATCCACACCAAGTGTCCTGATGTGCAGACCCCTGTGGAGACCTACTTCATTCACACCGGGTGTCCTGATGTGGAGACCTACTTAATTCACACCAGGTGTCCTGACATGTAGACTTCTGTGTAGACCTACTTAATCCACACCAAGTGTCCTGATGCGTAGACCCCTGTGGAGACCTACTTCATTCACACCGGGTGTCCTGATGCGTAGACCCCTGTGTAGACCTACTTCATTCACACCGGGTGTCCTGATGCGTAGACCCCTGTGGAGACCTACTTAATCCACACCGGGTGTCCTGATGTGTAGACCCCTGTGGAGACCTACTTAATCCACACCAAGTGTCCTGATGTGTAGACCCCTGTGGAGACCTACTTAATTCACACCGGGTGTCCTGATGTGTAGACTCCTGTGCAGACTTACTTAATCCACACCGGGTGTCCTGATGTGTAGACTCCTGTGGAGACCTACTTAATTCACACCGGGTGTCCTGACATGTAGACTTCTGTGTAGACCTACTTAATTCACACCAGGTGTCCTGATGTGTAGACCCCTGTGGAGACCTACTTAATTCACACCGGGTGTCCTGATGTGTAGACCCCTGTGGAGACCTGCTTAATTCACACCGGGTGTCCTGATGTGTAGACTCCTGTGGAGACTTACTTAATCCACACCAGGTGTCCTGATGCGTAGACTCCTGTGGAGACCTACTTAATCCACACCGGGTGTCCTGATGTGTAGATCCCTGTGGAGACCTACTTAATTCACACCCGGCATCTTGACGTGTAGACCCCTGTGTAGACCTACTTCATTCACACCAGGTGTCCTGACGTGTAGACTTCTGTGTAGACCTACTTCATTCACACCGGGTGTCCTGACATGTAGACTTCTGTGTAGACCTACTTCATTCACACCGGGTGTCCTGACGTGTAGACCCCTGTGGAGACCTACTTAATTCACACCGGGTGTCCTGATGTGTAGACCTCTGTGGAGACCTACTTAATTCACACCGGTGTCCTGATGTGTAGACCCCTGTGGAGACTTACTTAATCCACACCGGGTGTCCTGATGTGTAGACTCCTGTGGAGACCTACTTAATTCACACCAAGTGTCCTGATGTGTAGACCCCTATGGTGGACCTACTTAATTCACACCAGTGTCCTGATGTGTAGACCCCTATGGTGGACCTACTTAATTCACACCAGTGTCCTGATGTGTAGATCCCTGCGGAGACCTACTTAATTCACACCGGGTGTCCTGATGTGTAGACTCCTGTGGTAGACCTACTTAATTCACACCGGGTGTCCTGATGTGTAGACCCCTATGGTGGACCTACTTAATCCACACCGGGTGTCCTGATGTGTAGACCCCTGCGGAGACCTACTTCATTCACACCGGGTATTCTGATGTATAGACTCCTGTGGAGACCTACTTAATCCACACCGGGTGTCCTGATGTGTAGACCCCTGTGGAGACTTACTTAATTCACACTCAAGCATCCTGGCATGTAGACTCCTGTGGTTCTTAATTATTTATGTGCTCTTGAAGAGTTGCACATTTTTAAAGAATATTTTACAACAGAAAAGGTCACCTTTTCAAAGCCTTTTTTATGGGATTAATTTGTAACTACAGGATTGCAAAAAATTTTAATAGCTTTAACCTCTAGAAACAGGACATATAAATGCTGAAAAACAAAGTCCCAACCAGATAAGTCCTGTGGGTGGTTTCCCAGTCATGATTCATGGAAGGAGAAATGTACTGATGAGAAATCACATCCAAAATATTGTCTCTGCAGTGGTAATACTTACAAAGTCGACGCAGTCTCAGGCGGAGCTCACTGAAGATGGTTTCCAAGCTTATATGTACTTCACCCATCCCCCACCCTCCAGCCCAAAACAAATCCCAAACATACTGCTTAGAACTCAGCCTGCGCAGCCCAGAGGTACAGAGAGGCAGGAAGCACCCAGGTGTCCACACACGGTGCCATTGTGGACTTGTAGGGCAGGATTCCAGGATATGGGTGATGGGCGTGTGGAACCGCGGCCCCCCCTGCACAGTGTGGCTCATCTGAACCGGATGGGGGCCGTGAAGGCATCACCCAGCCTGCCCCCCTGGGAGCTGGCTTCTCCCTTCCTGGGGCAGAGCTCGCCCGACAGCCCCACATGCCTGGTTCTCCCTGCAGATGAGGGTGCTGTGTGGGGCCACAGGGAAGAAACCAGCAGCAGCGGCAGAGCTTGATCCAGGCATTGGAGGAGGGTCCTGGTCCCCCTGGCAGGGGCTGGTGGGAAGCTGCACTTCTGTCATTGCCCATGGCGGCTTTGGAGGAGATGACAGAGCATGGCGATTTCTGCCTCCCACTCCTGACCCCTCTGCTGTGTCATTCAAGTTTTGTCCTTTTCCTACTGTCCGTTTCGAACGTCACTGCAGGCAGTGGCCTCGGTGGCTTCGCGCCGCCTGGCCCTGCTCCCTGGCTCTGTGCTACCCTCTCTCCCTCTCGGCTGGGCCCTTCCTCTCCGCTGCTCCCTGTGGAACTGGAGCCCCTCGAGGTCTCTTCAGTTTCTGATCCGGGAAGCCCTGCAGGTTGTCAGGATGGGTTTTGTGGGCTTATTGCTGCTTTCCAGGACCTTTGAGAAGCCGTAAGTTTCCTTCCTACCAGGAAGCCCTCGCTCAGGAACGCACAGACCGGGGTCCACAGGCTCTCAGGAGCGCCGTCTGAGTGCAGGTGGAGGGTGTGGCGGGGCCAGGAGAGCACTTGGCCGCCTTTCATCTCCACCTCTGAGGACAGAAGGGGGCTCTCAAATCCGCCCATGCATTGAGATCTTCGCTCTTCACAGAGGTGGGATTAGTAGCTTAGTCTCAGTTTCAAGTGGATGAGGTTGTGTAATTTCGAGGGAAAATTACATCCGGCAATACCTCTTTTGCTAATGGAACTCAGGAAGGAAAGGCCCTCAGAAAGGCTGGAGTCTGGAATCTAGGCAAGTAGCTGGCCTGACAGTAACCTTGATCCAGATAAACCAAAGTGGAATTCTCGAGCCTGGAATTGATGACTCATAATTGTTTTCATTTAACAGCTCAGGATGTGTGAAAAAAAAAATGCTGTTTAATTTGTAAGACATAAGTTTACGACTGATTTTGGAGAATACATTTGTGATAATGTATCTATGTTTTCCTGGGGTGGCGGAGGAAATGATTTCTACCTAAAAAAAAGAAATGCTAGTAGTTAAGACTTTTTAAGTGCCACAGAAGCTTGTTCTCAGCAAGTTTGCTTTTATGAAATCAAAGGATGAAAGCCTTTGTCATGGAAGAAGTCGTAATAGAGGATGAAAATGCTGTCGGATTATTTTTAACTTCTCATCTGTTTGACGGAAGTGCAGTTACTGGTGATCGGTGACGATAGAGTTTGTTTCCTTCTTTGGGGAGAGACTTTGGGCAGTGTCAAAACCTGAAATGACAGCCCAGTACGCCCCGTTCCCTGCTTCCTGTGCTGTGCAGAGCTCCCCTAGGCCTGCTTGCACCCCCCACGTGGGGAATCCTGAACTCCAGAAAGGGATGGATCACTGCATGCCTCCTTTTCCAGATTTGTACTTCGGGGCACAGAATTCACATGGTTCCCAGCTTTGCCCACAGGAGGCTACGGAATTAAATCTTGGCTTAGCCTATACTGTCCCTCCATGCCTTCAAGAAAGTTGAATCCTTCTGGTAATTGGGGAGGAAAAATTCCCTCTGCAATTCGTAGGTATAGCCAGTGTTTTCATGACTTATATTTGTATAAATGATTTCCATGTTTATTATATCATGTAATCTCTAAAACAACCCTGTGAGCCCACCAATACTGATGATTACCAATGTATTCATGAGGAAGCTGAGGCTTAGAGCTCAGTCATGTGCCTGAGGCCACAGAAGAGGATAGAGCCCCTGTAGTCTGGCACTGGGCTTGGACATCCTTCCGCAGAGCCAGGGGCCCTTTCTTTTCATTTTTGAGACAGAGTCTCTCTCTGTGCCCAGGCTGGAGTGCAATGGTGCGATCCTGGCTCACTGCAACCTCCACCGCCCGGGTTTAAGTGATTCTCCTGCCTCAGCCTCCCAAGTAGCTGGAACTACAGGTGCCCACCACCACACCTAGCTAATTTTTATGTTTTTAGCAAAGATGGGGTTTTGCCATTGTTGGCCAGGCTGGTCTTGAACTCCTGACCTCTGGTGATTCACCCACCTCGGCCTCCCAAAGTGCTGGGTTTACAGACGTGAGTCACCGCGCCCATCCAGGGGTGCTTTTCTTAACAGCCCCTCTGGGCGCTCACGAATTTCCAGCATCAGTAATCCACCATCCTGGCATAATTTTCTGTGTTTTGCATCCCTGCCTCCCGGTCATAAACAAAAGAGTGACCTCAGTTCCATGCGAGTGGCTGCTTGTCCCAAGCAGATGGGTGTCCGGTGTCCCCGCCTGTTTCAGGACTGTCAGGTGGGCCCCGTGGTGCTGGAGCTGTGTTCAGGTGAACACTAGCTGAGGCTTCAGACAGCTGGCAGGTGCTCCTGCGGGCGCCTGGGCTGCTGGCAGAGGACAGTGCCCGGGTTTGTCTCGCAGCCAGAGGCCAGAGGCAGGCCAGGTGAGGCCATGCTCTTCCCTGTCTGCACACCACACTGCTGGCGAGTAACACAAAACCAGAGACTGGCTTCCACGAGGGACAGGAGGCAGCGGAAACCTGAGGCTCAGACACTAGTGAGGCGTTCCAGCTCAGGGCCAAAATCAGAGCCAGGGCAGCTGTGGACTCTGGCTATGGCGTCTGTCGTACAAGTGAGAAATGAAAAGAATGACTGTCCCGTGTCATTCAGCAAAATGCATGGTGTCTTTGGAGGTGAAGAGAGGTGCCAAGCGCCACTCGGTTTTCCCAGATTTCCTGTAGGAGGAAAACCACTTGGTTCTATGCTGTGGCTTTCACGCCAGGAGCTCCCAGGATTGAGGACGTCTACTGATTGTATCACAGTTGAAGGGCCCAGTGTTACATTACATTGTGTCCCCAGGCAAATACTTACATTTTTACAATTCAACAACGATGAGCAAAGGAAAACTGTCCACCGTTGTCAGCCTTCCCGCTCTAACGTGTGGAATAAAATGCTCATTTCAGTTGATTGTATCCCGATGGTACTGCTGTGTCAGTGCAGTCACGACCCTTTAAATGAGTTCACTGGGATTTCACTTTTCTTGTTAGACATCACCAGGAATTAATAACCCTCCTTTTGACAATAGTAATGGTCAGCAGTAATAACTTACTCTGTGAAACATAGAGATTACACAGCATCATGGGGCTTGGCTGCGGCCCTCAGTGCCTGATTAGAATAAAGCAATTGAGGCCGGGCGCAGTGGCTCACACCTGTAATCCCAGAACTTTGGGAGGCCGAAGCGGGCGGATCACGAGGTCAGGAGTTCTAGACAAGCCTGGCCAACATGGTGAAATCCTGTCTCTACCAAAAAATAAAAAATTAGCTGGGCGTGGTGGCGGGCGCCTGTATTTCTAGCTACTCGGGAGGTCGAGGCAGGAAAATCGCTTGAACCCAGGAGGCAGAGGTTGCAGTGAGCCGAGATTGTGCCAACGCACTCCAGCCTGGGTGACAGACAGAGTAAGACCCTGTCTCAAGAAAAGAAAAGAAAAAAAGAATAAAGCAATCATGCAGGTGGTTTCAGATTCCAAAGCTGTACAGTAACATTCAAATATGGCAAGGCCCTGCCAGGTGCGGTGACTCACGCCTGTAATTCCAGCACTTTGGGAGGCTGAGGCAGGTGGATCACCTGAAGTCAGGAGTTCAAGATCAGCCTGGGCAACATGGTGAAATCCCGTCTCTAGTAAAAATACAAAAATTAGCCGGGCATCTTGGGGGGTTGCCTGTAATCCCAGCTACTCGGGAGGCTGAAGCACGAGAATCGCTTGAACCTGGGAGGCAGAGATTGCAGTGAGCCGAGATGGCGCCACTGCACTCCAGCCTGGGTGACAGAGTGAGACTTCATCTCAAAATAAATAAATAAATAAGTTATGGCAAGTCCATGAGTTTGCACAGCCTTCCAGGCCTGATGGAAGTAGATCTGCATGTTTGGAAGGATTGCAGATCATATTTTATCTCATAAATATTACCAAAACTTCCTCGTATAACATGGGAACTTTCAAAACCATAGAGAGGAGCATTGTAAATCTCTGTGGCTCGTCTCCACTGTCACAGTTCCCAGCTTGTGGCCAGCCTGTTCCATCTGCACCTTCACTTTAGTTCCAAGGGTCCTTTGGAAGGAATCCTGGACAGCGTGTACTTTTCATCTGAAAGTACTTCAGTAAATGAAAGGTGGAATTTTAAGTAGACTCTTTTTTCATTAATGTGACTTTGTTACTGAGTGATGTATTATAGAAATTTGTGGAAACGTATAATTATAATAAATTTGTTGGCTTGGATGCTGGAAAGTAAGACTGGCCTCACATGGGTGGGCTAAGGTATTTCTTTAATGTGTCCTTTTAAAAGCTAATGGAGAGTAACTGAGTTTTTCATTATGGCCCATTTGAGAGAAAATATATCTTTCTTAAATATTTGAAAAGATCGATCACATGTGTAATGTTTGCCAAGTTGTATACACAAGAAAGCTAGAGCTCAGAATCATTAAATAATTTGCTGAAGTTTACATGGTTTTTAAATGGCAGGGCCAGGATCGAATGTGGGGACTGACTCTGAAGTCTATGTGTTTCATAGTATGCTAAAGAGTAAATATTTCCAGAATTTCGATAGAGTACCTAAATTATCTTGAGGTGGGGTTAGCAAATTGTGAATTAAGATTGTGGTTTTTGTAAAGGAAGAAAGTGCCTATATTTTTATTGGCAATCTGGTGTTTTTGTTTGCTTTTTTCCTGAATGAGAAACAAAAGGAATGAAGAGCTAGCCATGTGTTCTCTACTCTGTCTCAGTTTGTATGGCTACTTTTCCATCCAGAGCTCTTGCCTTTTGGTTCTCAATTTGGTTGCATTCCCATGAAGAAAACCTAGTGTGGCAGGCAGAAGGATGGCCTCCCACAGATGTCCACATCCTGATCCCCAGAACCTCTGACTGTGACACTGTCTGTGGCCAGGGAATCAAGATTGCCAAACAGCTGACATTAAAATAGGGAGGTGATTATAGAACTATTCATGTGGCCAAAAGTAACCACAGAGGCACTTGTAAGTGGAAGAGGGAGGCAGAACAGACTGTCCGAGCTACGACTGGCTTCAGAGGTTGAAGGGGACCAAAGGATGTAGGCAGCCTCTGCAGGAAGCAAGAAAAGGCAAGAAAAGTTTCTCCCTGGAGCCTCCAGGAAGGAACCAGCCCTGCTGATACTTTAATTTTAACCCAGTGAAACCCATTGCAAACTTCTGACCTCCAGAACAGTAAGGTAATAAATTTGCGTTGTTTTAAGTCACAAAGTGGAATTTGTTATAGCAGCATAAGAAACTCATACACCTGTCCTAACTACTTTGGGGATTTATAATACAGACTGTACGGAGATTGACGCGGTGTCAAAGGACCCGTGACCTTGAGACATGCCCATAGAATCATACACCTGCCCTAGCCACATCGGGGATTTATAATACAGGCTGCTCAGAGACTGACGTGGTGTGCAAAGGACCCGTGACCTTGAGACATGTCCATAGAAACTTTCCAAACTGAAGAGCAAAGAGGAAAAAAGAGTGAAGAAACAGAACAGAACTGTGGACAATTACAATAGGTGAAGCAGGCCAGGCACGGTGGCTCACGCCTGTAATCCTGGCGCTTTGGGAGGCTAAGGTGGGCAAGATCACCTGAGGTCAGGAGTTTGAGACAAGACTGGCCAACATGGTGAAACCCCGTCTGTACTGAAAATACAAAAAATAAAAAATTTTTTTAAAAAAATTAGCCAGGTGTGGTGGCAGGTGCCTGTAATCCCAGCTACTTGGGAGGCTGAGGCACAAGAATCCCTTGAAGCCGGGAGGCAGAGGTTGCAGTGAGCCAAGATAGCACCACTGCACTCCACCCTGGGCAGCCAGAGTGAAAACTCCATCTCAAAAAAAAAAAAAAAAAAAAAAAAAAAGGTAAAGCATATATACATAATGAAAAAAACAAAAGAAGAGAGAAGAAATATCTCCAGTAAAAGTGGCTATTTCCAAAATTAATGGCAGATGCCAAACTACAGATCCAGGAAGCTCAGAGATAAATACAAAAGCAGAATAAATTTTTTAAAAAGGGTACACCTAGACATATCACATTTAAATTGCAGAAAATTAGACTCAGAAAAAATCTTGAAAGAAGCCACAGGAAAAGAACATTTTACCTGCTGAGAAACAAGGGTAAGAATTATATCAAACTTTCTTCCAGAAACCATCTAAGGAAGAAAAGAATAATGTAAAATATTTAAAGTGTTGAAAGAAAAAGCCAGCAACCCAGAATTCTGTATCTCATAAAATTATCCTTCATACGTGAAGGAGAAATAAAGACTTTTTCAGGCAAACAAAAATTGAGCGAATTCATTGCCAGTAGACCTCCCTTGCAAGAAATGTTAAAAGTTCTTCAGAAAGAAGGAAAATTATATAGGTCAGAAATTCAGGTCTACTTAGGAAAGAACAGAGCACTAAAGTGTGAGTTTTTGTGCTGTTACAACAGAATACCACAGACTGGGTAATTTATAGAGAAGAGACATTGATTTCCCCACAGTTCTAGAGTCTGGGAAGTCCAAAATCAAGACACTGGCAGGTTTGGTGTCTGGTGAGGGCCCCGTCTCTGCTTCCAAGATGGCTCCTTGAGCACTGCATCCTCTGGAGTGGGGGAAGGCTGTGTCCTTATGTGGCAGAAGGCAAAAGGGCAAAGGGGCAAATTCCCTCTGCCGAGCCCTTTTATACAGGCACCTAATCCCATTCATGAGGGAGGAGCCCGCATGGCGGAATCACCTCTTGAAGGCCCCGCCTCCTGGGACCGTGACTAGTTGTCACATTGGCAACACCTGAATTTTGGAGGGGACACATTCAAACCATAGCAAGAAGGAATAAGTAAAGGTAGTAAAATTAAATATTTTGCTTTTTTGTTGTTTTTTATTTCTTTTAGAGACGTGATCTCACCATGTTGCCCAGGCGGGTTTAGAACTTCTGGGCTCAAGGGATCCACCGCCTCAGCCTCCTGAAGTGCTAGGATTACAGGCCACAGCACCCAGCTTGCTTTTTGTGTTCTTAATTGGTCTAACAGAGAGTACTTTATTCAGAATGATAATAGCACTTATTCAGTGGTGATTGCTCAGGGGTGAATGAAATGTATGACAGCAGTGCCCTGGGGGGCAAGAAGGAACTGGGCATGCTGTTGCGAGGAATCTGCGCCACACACACAGTGCGGGTTATGTGAGAGTGGACGTGTATTGTGGCCTGTAGTGCAACCACTAAGTAATTTTTTTAAAAAATAAGTATAGTTGATATTCTAAGACAGGAGAGAAAATAGTCACATCAAATGCTCAATTAAAACCCAAGATGGCAGGAAAAAAGTATAAGTCACAAAAGAAACAAAGACTATGAAGAAAGGAATAAAAGTCAGTTACAAATATGGTCAATATTAATCCAGCTATATTAATAATCACTTTAAGTGTGAATTGTCTAAATAAACCAAATACAGAAACTGTCAGAATAGAAAAAACAAGACCTAACCATATGTTGTGTGCAGGAAAGGCACTTTAAATATAAAAACACGGGTTTAAGAGATAGAGGAAGATGGACCATGCTGCTACTACTCAAAGGGACACAAGATTAGCTATATTAATTTTAGACAAAGCAGACTTCAGAACAAGAGAAGTTACCAGGGATAAAGAGGGGCATTGCCGAACAACAAAGAGGTCAGTTCTCCAAGACAACATAACAATTCTCAATGTCTCTGTAACAACAGAGGGTCAAAATATGTGAGGCAAAAACGGATAGAACTGGAAAGAGAAAGAAAATCCACTGTTATATTTGGACACTTCATCACCTCTGTCCACAGGCAGAAAATCAGTAAGGACACGGTTGAACTGAACAGCACCATCAGTCCCTTGGACCTAATGGACCTTTAAGTCTCACGCGTCCATGTGAAGAGAGTCCACCAATAGGCTTTGTGTGAGCAACAAGGCTGTTTATTCACTTGGATGCAAGTGGGCTGAGTCCGAGAAAGGAGTCAGCAAAGGGAGATGGAGGTGGGGCAGTTCTATAGGATTTGGGTATGTAGTGGAAAATTACAGTTAAAGGTGGTTATCCCTTGTGGGCAGGGGCGGGGGTCACAAGGTGCAGGGTGGGGAGGTCATGAGACTCATTGTCCGGAGCGGGGGGGGGGGGGAATGTCACAAGGTCGATTGATTAGTTGGGGTGAGGCAGGAACAAATCACAAAGGTGGAATGTCATCTTTTGTGGTTCTTCAGTTGCTCCAGGCCATCTGGGTGTATATGTGCAGGTCACAGGCTTAGCTTGGGCTCAGAGGCCTGACAATTTATAAAATACTTCATTCGACAATAGCAGACCACACATTCTTCTCAAGTTCACATGGAACATTTGCCATGACAGATCACATTCTGGGCCATAAAATACACCTTAGCACCTTTTCAAAGAATAGAAATCATACCAAGTACTCTTTCAGACCACAGTAGAATTAAACTAGAAATAAATAAATAACAAAGTTAACTGGAAAATCCCAAAATACTTGGAGATTAAACAAAACACTACTAAATAACACATGAATCAAAGAAGTCTCAAGAGGCATAAAAATATTTTAAGCTAAACAAAAAATATAACTTATCAAATCTTGTGGGATGCAGGAAAAGCAGTGCTTAGAGGGAAATTTATAGTATTGACTACATAGATTAGAAAAGAAGAAAGATCCAAAATCTACAAGCTTCAACATTAGGAAACTTAAAAAAAAAATTAATAATAAACATTAGAACAGAAATTAATGAAATTGAAAACAGGAAATCAGAGAAAATTTTAAACATCAAAAGCTGGTTCTTTGAAAAAAAAAATCAATAAAATCAATAAAACTTTAGCCAGGCTAAACAAGGGAAAAAGAAAAGAGACACAAATTCCAAACATCAGAAATAAAAGAGGGGCATCACTACTGGTAACATGGCTAATAAAAAGATTAAAAGGAATATCATGAACAGCCCTACACCCATAAACTTGGTAACTTAGATAAAATTGACCAGTTTCTTGAAAAACACTATCTACCAAAACTCAAACAAGGAGAAATATATAATCTGGGTGGGCCTACATCAATTAAAAGAAATGGAATCAATAATTAATACTCTTCCAAAACGGAAAGCACAAGACTCAGATGTTTTCACTGGTGAATTCTACCAAACATTTAAGGAAAAAAAAAAAATCAATTCTCTACAATCTCTTCCAGGTAATAGAAGCAGAAGGAACATTTTCTAATTCATTCTATGAGGCCAGCATTACCCTAAAACCAAAACCAGAAAAAGATATTACCAGAAAGATGATATCACACACCAGTATTTCTCATGAACATAGAAGCAACGATTCTCAATAAAATATTAGCAAGTCCAATTCAACAATGTATAAAAAGAATTATACACCATGACCAAGTGGGTTTATCCTAGGTATGCAAGGCTGATTCAACATTTGAAAATCGACTAATATAACCCATAATATTTACAGGCTAAAAAAGAAAACTTACATGATTATATCAATAGGTGCAGAAAAAGAATTTGACAAAATTCACTACCCACTCATGTACTGCAGCAAACTAAGAACAGAGGGGAATTTCCTGAGCTTCATAAAGAGCATCTCCGAAAAGCCCTACAGCTGACGTCATACTTAATGGTGAAAAATGAGATGGTTTCACCCTAAGATTGGAAAAAAGGCAAGAAATCCCTTATCACTGTTCTTATTCAGCATTGTACTGGAAATCCTAGCGAATACAGTAAGAGTAGAAATGGGAATAAAAGCCCTACAGCTGACGTCATACTTAATGGTGAAAAACGAGACGGTTTCACCCTAAGATTGGAAAAAAGGCAAGAAATCCCTTATCACTCTTCTTATGCAGCATTGTACTGGAAATCCTAGCTAATACAGTAAGAGTAGAAATGGGAATAAAAGGCCTACAGATTGGGAAGGAAGGAATAAGACTATCTTTGTTCACAAGTGATATGATTGTCCATGCAGAAAATCCCAAAGAACCAACAATAACAAAAAAACTTCTGGATGTTAGAGGCGATTATAGCATGGTTGCAGGATGCAAAAATTAATCGCTATCCTATATGCCAGCAATGAACAGTTGGAATTTGAAATTGAAAACAACACTATTTACATTTAACCTCCCCACCCACCAAATTACATAGGTATAAATCTAACAAGATATGTACAAGGTCTAGGTAAGGAAAACGACAAAAGTGTAACGAAATCAAAGACTTAAATTAATGGAGAGATGTTCCATGTTCATGGATGGGAAAACTCCATGTTTTTAAGATGTCAGTTCTTCCCACTTTGACCTGTCCTAATCAAATTCCCAGCAAGTTAATTTCTAGATATCAACAAACTGATTCTGCATTTATATGGAAAGGCAAAAGACCCAGAATAGCCTCGCAGTATTGAACCAAGTTGGAGAACTGACACTAGCCCACTTTAGGACTTACTGTAAAACTACGGTAATCAAGACAGTGTGGTGTTGCTGAAAGAATAGAGAAATAGCGGCTGGGCGCGGTGGCTCACACCTGTCATCCCAGCACTTTGGGAGGCCGAGGCGGGCGGATCACGAGGTCAGGAGAGTGAGACCAACCTGGCCAACACGGTGAAACCCCATCTCTACTAAAAATACAGAAAAAATTAGCCGGGCGTGGTGGTGGGCGCCTGTAGTCCCAATTACTCAGGAGGCTGAGGCAGGAGAATGGCGTGAACCCAGGAGGCAGAGCTTGCGGTGAGCCGAGATTGCGCCACTGCACTCCAGCCTGGGCAACAGAGCGAGACGCCGTCTCACAAAAAAAAAAAAGAAAAGAACAGACAAATAGATCAGTGAAACATCATAGAGAGCCTGGGAGTAGATCCACCCAGTAAATCCACCAAGATAGTCAACCCATTCACCCAGATAGTCAACCCATCTACCCAGATCGTCAACCCATCTTTGACAAAGGAGCAAAGGCAATTCAGGGCAGACAGAAAAGCACTATTTCTTTTCAACAAATAGTGCTAGAAAAACTGGACATACAAAAAAAAAAAAAAAAAAAACCCAGCAACAGTGACTCTAGACAGTGATCACACACCGTTCAAGAAAATTAACTCAAAATGAGTCACAGACCTAAATGTAAAATGTATAATAATGAAACTCGTAGAAATGTAGGAGAAAGTCTAGGTGACCTTGGGTTTGGCAACAAGTTTTTGGATAACACCAAAAACACTATTCATGAAAGGAAAATTGATAAGTTGGACTTTGTGAAGATTAAAAACTTGAGCTTTGCAAAATACAGTTAAGAGAATTAAAATATGAGCCACTGACTGGGAGAATAGATTTGCAAAACACATACCTGATAAAAACCTGGTATCAAACAACACATGGAAAATAAGGGTGTTTGGATGGGTAGGGCGGGATGACCTAGGGAGGACATGGAAAGTTAGTTTCTTTTTTAAAACTCCAGAGACTCTCTTCTGGAGCTCCCCTTGCCTTTTTTATTACAGTCAACCTGAGACGGGAACTGAAAATATGGCCGTAGTTGTCATGAACTGGGGGGAGCCACTACTCTGTTTTTACCCTCATTAAGGAACTTTATTATGAAAGGTAAAATCACTTTGTAAATGTGAATTAGAATAGAAACTGGAAATTCCTTATATACTCTCTAAGCCACTGGAAACTTGAGGCAGAGAAGTTTTAAAAGACGCACATGGATTTCCTCTGAAATATTTGTAAACACCAAATTCAGAACATGTTGGTTAGTTTAGGACCATACCAGGCTTTAGTTGCTACATTGAATTGTAAATAACTTATATTCATGAGCCTGGAATTAAAGAAATTCTTGGTGTGAGAATTTGACAACTACTTCTGGCTTCCAGGAGCCAGAACCCACCTTGGAATGGGATTTTGAAATAAGCCCCGTTGAAGAGACACACAGATGGCAGAGGCCGCAGCACAGGCTGTGAGACCTTCTTCAGGTTTTGGTAGACTGTCTTCATTATGGCGTAAAAACATGCCAGATGAAATTTCAGAAACTATTTCCAAACTCAGTGAAGGTTCGTGACATCTGGGACGTTGTTGTTTTCAACACAGAAGTTGAATGAAACTGCTACAGAAGCAAAATGAGAAGTGTGGAGAGGAGATGCTGTGGTGGCTGGGCATTCTCCCTCCTTCCTCTCCTTTCCCTCCTTTTCCTCCTTCCTTCCCCTCCTTCCCCTCCCCGCCCTCCTTACCCTCCCTCCCCTCCCTGCCCTCCTTCCCCTCCCTCCCCTCCCTGCCCTCCTTCCCCTTCCTCCCCTCCCTGTCCTCCTTCCCCTCCCTCCCCACCCTCCCCTCCCTGTCCTCCTTCCCCTTGCCCCCCTCCCTGCCCTCCTTCCCCTCCCTCCCCTCCTTGCCCTCCTTCCCCTCCCTCCCCTCCCTCTGCTCCCAGCCCTCCTTCCCCTCCCTCCCCTCCCTGCTCTCCTTCCCCTCCTTCTCTCATTTCCCTCCTTCCCCTCCCTCCCCTCCTTCTCTCATTCCCCTCCTTCCCTCCTTCCTCTCCCTCCCCTCCTTCTCTCATTCCCCTCCTTCCCTCCTTCCTCTCCCTCCCCTCCCTGCCTTCCTTCCCCTCCCTCCCCTCCTTCCTCTCCTTCCCCTCCTTCTCCTCCTTCCTCTCCTTCCCCTCCTTTTCCTCCCCTTCCCCTCCTTTTCCTCCCCTTCCCCTCCTTTTCCTCCCCTTCCCCTCCTTTTCCTCCTTCCTTCTCCTTCTCCTCCCTTCCCTCTCTGCCCTCCTTCCCCTCCTTTTCCTCCTTTCTTCCCTTCCTTCCCTCCTTCACCTCCCTCCCCCCATCCCCTCTCTGCCCTCCTTCCCCTCCTTTTCCTCCTTTCTTCCCTTCCTTCCCTCATTCCCCTCCTTCCCTCCTTCACCTCCCTCTCCCCATCCCCTCTCTGCCCTCCTTCCCCTCCTTTTCCTCCTTTCTTCCCTCCTTCACCTCCCTCCCCCCATCCCCTCTCTGCCCTCATTCCCCTCCTTCCCTCCTTCACCTCCCTCTCCCCATCCCCTCTCTGCCCTCCTTCCCCTCCTTTTCCTCCTTTCTTCCCTTCCTTCACCTCCCTCTCCCCATCCCCTCTCTGCCCTCCTTCCCCTCCTTTTCCTCCTTTCTTCCCTTCCTTCCCTCATTCCCCTCATTCCCCTCCTTCCCTCCTTCGCCTCCCTCCCCACCATCCCCTCTCTACCCTCCTTCCCCTCCTTTTCCTCCTTTCTTCCCTCCTTCACCTCCCTCCCCCCCATCCCCTCTCTGCCCTCATTCCCCTCCTTCCCTCCTTCACCTCCCTCCCCCCATCCCCTCTCTGCCCTCCTTCCCCTCCTTTTCCTGTCCTTCCCCCTGAGGCCTCAAAGCCCCTGTGCCTGAGCTGTGGACAAGAAACACACCTGCCTCAGAAGCTGCCTGGAGCTGGGTGAAGGCTTCCATTCAGCTCACTGTCATGCTCTCACTCAGAGGAGAGATCATGCAGAAATTACTGAAGTAAAATGCTAATATGTTGAGTTAATGATCACAGGTTTACGTTTTATAAAAGACATCTTAATAATCAAACTATTGTTGAGCTACCTTGCGTTTTATCTTGAATTCTCTGGAGTTAGGTAATTTACATACGTGTTTCAGAGTACACACTTTGTTTCAGCCGTCTTAGCTGTCAACAAACACTCTAAATTATGAATTATGAGTTTTATATCTAAAGCTAAACATTTTGTACTGTAAAATCCAGTGCTACTTACTATGCCCTAGAGTAACACTACGAGAGTAAAATCTGATCTCAATGATGGATGTTTGTTTTTCTTTTATGCAGTACACATTTTGGAACTTTATACCCAAGAATTTATTTGAACAATTCAGAAGAGTAGCCAACTTTTATTTCCTTATCATATTTCTGGTGCAGGTAAGGCCGGTCATTGTTTTCCATCTCATCACATATAAATCTAAATAAGTGACATTTTATTCTCAGGTAACTGCCACACGGCTAATGAAAGAGCAAGGACATGGTGCCCCTCACCTATGATTAATTTATTTATTGTCTTAAGGAAGGACAAAATGTGTTGGTTCTGTGAGATCCACACAAGCTAAACCACACACGACGCTACTTTGGGTTTAAGTTGGTGACAGCCTTTCCTGCCCCTTTCCTTCTAGTACCAGAGGGGAAATCAGAGCTTTGTCATCTTTTGGACAAGTTCACTGCCAAGCTATGCATCGTTACACTTACTTTACTCTTCCTAAGTGTGTGTGGATGCTCTAAAGAAAATCCAGGCCGGGCACAGTGGCTCGCCTGTAATCCCAGCACTCTGGGAGGATCACGAGGTCCAGAGATAGGGACTATCCTGGCCAGCACGGCTAAACCCTGTCTCTACTAAAAATACAAAAATTAGCTGGGTGTGGTGGCGCACACCTGTAGTCCCAGCTACGCGGGAGGCTGAGGCAGGAGAATTGCTTGAACCCAGGAGTGGGAGGTTGCAGTGAGCTGAGATCGTGCCACTACACTCCAGCCTGGCGACAGAGCGAGACTGTCTCAAAAAAAAAAAAAAAAGAGAAAGAGAAAGAAAGAAAATCCAAAGACAGTACACATGAAAAGAGAGTTTAAAGGAAAGAAAAAAAAGAGTGAAAAAATATCTCGGGGTATGAGTTAGGGAGCAATGTGCCAAATGTGTTTTAAGAACAGCACTCTAATTTCTCTAAATCATACAAAATGCTACTGAAGGACTTTAAAAATTTTTCCAACATTAAATTATTCAAATCATGTAATTAAAATGTGACACTGAGGCCGTGGGGTGAATTAACACAAGGCGTGCCCCGACTTCAGACTGGGTCTGCCACTCTCGGTGGTTTCCTTGAGCATGTTCCTTAATTTTAAAAAGGTGCCCTCATTTTAACAGTCAGTGAAATAGGACGATTGACTTGCTATCTCCCGTGGTGGGCAGTCAGGTGCCAGCAAAGGTCTTTAAATAAGTCAAAGCGAATGGGAGGTGCTGGCTCAGGGCAAACTAACCTGCCTGAAGTCACTCATTTGCGTTTTTGAAGATGATTTTACAATTCTCTCTTTCTGCAGTTGATTATTGATACACCCACAAGCCCAGTGACAAGCGGACTTCCACTCTTCTTTGTCATTACTGTGACGGCTATCAAACAGGTAAGCATTTTACAGACGAAAAAGAAGCAATCGTCATCTTCACCATGTGAACTGCCTTTCATTCAAAGCGAGGTGATTGGTTTGTTGTAGCTAGTTCACAGAAAATTCAACCAAGTTCTAGAAATTCATTTTTATAACTGCGTTAGATTGATACTTGAAGCGAAATAAGAGATGTTATATAATTTAGTTGCTAGTCTGGCACCGTGCGAGTTCGAGAAGAAGTCTGTGGTTTTCACATCCCAAATCACCCAGAGATGATCTGATCAGATGAGTCACTTAACCTTTCTGTATCCTTGACCGTCTTGACCACCACAGAACATGCTGTTTATGGACTCCAGCAAATGGGATGCTGTTTTTTTGTTTGGTTTTGGTTTTGCTTTTTTTTTCATAGCCCCAGTAAATAAGGCCAGTGACTAACATGGAGAAGAATACGTCTCAGTTTTACTCTCTACGTATCCATTTTATCACCCCCAGATTCCCTGTACACGTGTTCAGTCCCTCCCCATTTTCTCCTCCCCATCCCTGGCAAAGACTCATGTTTCTGTCACCGTAGAGTCGCCTATTCTAAACATTTCGTACTCACGGCTCATAGGCGGTGTTTTGTGACTGGCTCTTTCACTCAGCATGATGTTTTCAAGGTTTCTCTGCATCTGAGCAGGCGTCAGCGCTTCATTCCGTCTGATGAATGAGTCACGGTCCCCTGCACGTACCTGGCATTTTGTGTATCACGCGTCCTCTGTGGATGGACATTTGGGGTGTTTCCACTCTTTGGCTGTTCTGAATAATGCTGCTGAGAACATTTGTGTTTCACACCCACAAGATTGGCTTTCAGATGTGAAAGGCTGGAGAGGGCATGGCGAGGGAGGCACCACGGGCCGCCGGCAGGAGTGTGGCGGAGCCACCAAGCACAGCAGTTGGCAACATCTGACACAGGCAGAGATGGGGACACACAGGGTCCAGTGCAGATGATAAACATGCAGCTGTGCAGTCAGTACATGGGGCCTGTGTGTCTTCACTAGACCAGAGCCGGCCGTGCCTACCGGGATACGTGAACTAGGATATTCATGGTGGCTGTCATTGATTAGCAAAGGACTTGGGCAACCTGGTGTCCCTCCGTAAGGAAATGGACAGCTCCGCTGCGGTGCGTGGCAGAACACAGCACAGTAACGAAACGAACTGTGCTGCCTGGAAAACAGAACATGAGGGAGACTCACGCTTCCCAAGGACGCGCTGCCTGTGACTCAGGCAGTTTAACTCCTACCTGGGATAAGGCCTCACTTCATGTCGGTGGCAGGCTCTTGCAAACTTCAACTTTAAGCAAAACGATGGGTTTTCTCATCAACTTCACAAGGAAATGGTGCTGAAGGAAACGATGTTACTCGGGGACCTGCCATGTGTCCTCGGGCCTAAAGTCACAGTTTCCAGGAACCCATCGTGGAGATTAGGTGAGGGCGTCCCGTGCTGTCTGTGATACATCTGTGTGGTAGGAGCAGAGGCTGCAGACAGGAAGGAGACCCCTGAGCCTCTCAAGGGGAGCAGAGAGAAGGGGCGCGGGGGTGCAGAACAAGGGGCTGAGGCTCTATGGCTCTGTTCTTTCCAGCCTGGCCCCGGGAGACAGGCGTAGCACTGTTCTTCAGCGTCCTCTTCTCTGCATTTGTTAAGGATTCCATCCCTCCCAGGACTCTACTGAGCAGGAAACTCCTGAGATCTCCAGGAGTGTCCTGGAGGAGAGGAGAGGAGAGCGTGGAGTAGGGAGGGCGGCTCTGAAGACGCATCTGGGCCAGAGAGGCAGCGGCCAGGGAGCCCGAGCCCCCATGGATGCAGAGGCTGCCTCTCTACACTGTGCAGACCACGGCCCCAGACAACATGTGGTGTCCTTGGCCCGGCTGTGCCCCATCCCTGGCTGTGTCCCCTCCCATCGGCCTGGCTATGTCCCCTCCCTGGCTGTGTCCCCTCCCATCCCAGGGCAGTGGGCGGGCGTTTTGGGGATGTTAAGAGGGGGTCAGGGCAAGGCGGCAAATGAACAGAGCTGCAGGTCTGGGCCCCATCACCAGCACCCCTGCCGCTGCCCAGAGGGGTCTCTTCCTCTCCCGCGCGTCCTACTACCCAGCTTTCACTCTGGGGATGGCCTTGCTTCCCCTACTGCTGGTCTGGACCTGTGTGTGCCAGAGCCCCCCCACCCCCTCGACCTTCCCCCACTACTGACCTCCTTGTCCCTCTTCCTCGGGAACAGCGCCTCTGTCCGCAGCTGGGACTTTCCCAAATGGCCTCCCCACACTGTGGCTCCAGCAGGGCTGTTTGTGCTGGGGTCCCCATGCTCCCGGCCCCTCCTCGCTTGCCTTGGAAAGCCCCCTGCACTCACAGAGGCCTCCCTGATTTTCTCTTAGGTTCCCGCCTCTCTTTTCACACCATCTCCCCGCTGTCTCCGCTGGGCACTGACAGGCATCTCACTGTACCTGGCTCTGCCGCTGCCATCGCCCAGGTCCTGCCAGAGCGGCCTTTCCCTGTGGCGCCCAGCCTCCCCTGCCGTGTGCAGGGCCCCTCCGATCAGCCCGTCACATGCATGGGCCTCCACGTGTCCTTCCCGTCCCAGCCAGGCTGGCCGGTGGGCAGTGCCAGCCCCTGGGGACTCCCTCACCGCTGGGCATTCCTGGGCACCTCCTCTTTAGCGTCTTCCCGCAGCCCGGGCGCTGGGCTTCTCGGGGATCCTGGGTGTCTCTCACCTGCATTGAACTTGCAGTTATTTCTGTTTCTTCTCCACCAATCCTGAGAGCAGCAGCT
The DNA here is from genome assembly GCF_029289425.2 of Pan paniscus. Taxonomy (NCBI): domain Eukaryota; kingdom Metazoa; phylum Chordata; class Mammalia; order Primates; family Hominidae; genus Pan; species Pan paniscus. The sequence continues at coordinate 114,301,204 of NC_073263.2, forward strand.
CTGGGGACAAGGTCTTTCGTCTGTGGGCCCCTGGTGCCTGGCACTTGCTGAGCATGCAGTTGGTGCTAAATAAGTGTGTTTAATGAACCCAGGAATCATCTATCCACTGCCACCTTCCAGGAAGACTGTTCTTCAGTTTCCCCAGAAAGAGAGTATTTCAGCGATTTGGGAGGAATCTCTGAAAAGCAATCAGATGCCACAGTGTCACTTATTAATGGTCACAGCTGGAGAAAGCTCGCACGTTCGGATATCCATGCGTCCCAGGCTTCTTAATTCTCCAGAAGCTGGAGGTTTTGGGTTACTTGTTTATGCTCCCTTCGGAGGAGACTCCAGTCACAGGGCCACTGATGCCGCCACGTGGCCCACAGGGAGGAGGCCCCCAGTGAGCCTCCTGCCCCACAGGCTCTTGCAACCTACCAGCAGCGGGCCCGTGGCACAGGCTTCCTGCCGCCATCCTGTGTGGTTGTGTGTCTCAGCACACATGCAGTGGGCCCGTGGCACAGGCTTCCTGCTGCCATCCTGCGTGGTTGTGTGTTGTGTGTTGTGTGTGGCAGAGCTGTGTTTCCAATCTCGACACTCATTAGATGCGGTGGACGTGGATGCCCATAGGCCCCTGGTGTGCAGTCTCTCACATGCTGGGGATTGTTACTGAGAACGGCATTCCCCATCCTTATCTAAGGCACCTGCACCCAGCAACACCAAACACAAAGGCACGTTCGTCATCCCAGGAATCATCTGTGTGCAGCATCTCCTATTATCGCTTCTTTCAAGATGCCACCTGACTGTCCAACCAGAGGGTGTACCTTCGTAGTTGGAATCGGAGTGCACGTGTCTGCGCCTGTGGAAGGCATCCAGGTCCGGCAGCGCGGCCGGGGTCAGGGTTAGCTCAGGCTGCTTTTCCAGCGCCTTGCCTGTGCGTGCACAGGAGTCACGATGGGATGTTTCCCGTGTGGGTTACTCAGATGCGGAAACGCACAGAGAACCTTAAGGCTGCTGCGGGTGTCACAGAGTGAGCCGGCGTTTCACCGAGAGTCTGGGCTGCCAGATCTCATAACAATCAGTTTTTAATGAAAGAGAAGAATGGCCAGTGGGGGCTTTTCCAAGCGGAAGGTTGACACTCAGCGGGTGGAAATGTAACTGGCTCCACGTCTTCCGGGCTTTTCGGTGTGGATGTGAAGAGCCTGGAAGGCTTGCTCATCATTTCTTTCAGACACTTCTTTTTTAGGAATTTATCCTAAGTCCATGTCATGAATAGGCACAAAAAGTACAGTTGTATAGTACTTATACACACTTCGATGAGCATCTTTCTCCAACGTCTTTGAAGTTCTACAACTGCAGACATTTAAAGCAGCTCGCGTTGCCGTGGAACATGCCGATGCTCTGTCAAGGATAGTGTGTGTAGTGCATCCTCATGCTGAAAAATACACCCCCACAGGCTTGGATTATGCTTAGACATAATTAAACACAAGCCTTCTGTCTCTCCCTCCCTTTCTCCTCCTTCCCTCTCTCCCCGCTTCCTCTCTCCCTTCTTTCCTTCCTTTTTTTAGGGTTATGAAGACTGGCTTCGACATAAAGCGGACAATGCCATGAACCAGTGTCCTGTTCATTTCATTCAGCACGGCAAGCTCGTTCGGAAACAAAGTCGAAAGCTGCGAGTAAGTGACACCCGACACATTTACGCTGGTGAAGTCCAGTAACTGTTTAAAAAATAAGTTTTACCCAGGTGCGGTGGCTCGCGCCTCCAGTCCCAGCTACTCAGGAGGCTGAGGCAGGAGGATCGCTGAGCCTGGAAGTCGGAGGCCACTCAGGAGGCTTCACCGTGCCTGTGAATAGCCACTGCTCTCCAGCCTGGGCAACCGAGAAAGACCCTGTCTCTTAAAACATTTTTAAAATACAAATAATAAATGTTTTTAAGTTTTTATTTTCTTTGGTAAAACAGGCTGAGATGTTTTTTATTGGGTGTAGGCCCAAGCTCCCTACTACTTTTTTTTTTTTACCTTTAATTTTTATTTGTTTATGTTTAATAGACTTTTTAGAGCAGTTTGGGGTTCACAGCAGCATTAGGTGGATGTACCCACTGCCCCTTCCAACACACACACACACACACACACACACACACACACACACACACACACAGCCTCCCTCTGCCAGCATCCCACACCAGGATTGGTGGAATATAAAATCATTATCACTGCCCCCATCCCCACACACAGCCTCCCTCTGCCGGCATCCCATGCCAGGATTGGTGGAATTTAAAATTATTATCACCACCCCCATCCCCACACACAGCCTCCCCATCACCAGCATCCCATGCCAGGATTGGTGGAATTTCATCCCACACCAGGATTGGTGGAATTTAAAATTATGGGAACACACGAACCAATCAAGACAGAGAAAGATTGGAAACACTGTTTCTAAAATTTGTTTTAGAATAAAGTATAATAAAATCATATCAATATAAACTCGACTAGGTGGAAATTTATGAAAATTGGAACAGAAAACTTCATTGAAGATTGCATTTTTTAAAAAAAATGTATTTATTTATTTTTTAAGAGACAGAGTCTTGCTCTGTCACCCAGGCTGGAGTGCAATGGCACAACCTCAGCTCACTGCAACCTCCGCCCCCAGGTTCAAGCAATTCTCCTGTCTCAGCCTCCCCAGTAGCTGGGATTACAGGCGCCTGCCACCACACCCAGCTAATTTTTGCATTTTTAGTAGAGATGGGGTCTTAACAAAATGTTGGCCAGGCTGGTCTCGATCTCCTGACCTTGTGATCCGCCTGCCTTGGCCTCCCAAAGTGCTGGAATTACAGGCATAAGCCACCGCATCCGGCCAAAAAAATTGTTTTTTATTGATGTATAATAGTTGTACGTAGTTGGGGGTCCATGTGATATTTTGATGCCTGCACACCAATGTGTGATGATGAAGTCAGGGTAACTGGGATGTCCGTCACCTCAAACATTGATTCTTTGTGTTGGGAATATTACAGTTTTTCTTGAAGGCTGCATTTTAAATCTGTTTCAAATGAATTATCTGTGTAACTAATATCTCAATATGTTTTAAAATATGTGATTAAATTATTTAAATGAGATAGTTTCAAGCTTATACTAGTCATTTGGAAGCACCTTTATAGGTAGAAACCATGAGTGTGGTTTTTCACGTTTGTGTCAAGGTAGTGGTCAGCAGCCTGCTCCAGTCCCCCATCTGATGTGGATCTAGGTGCCAGGCCCACACCGGCCCCTTCCTGCCCCCACTGGTCCTCGTGCACCCTGCCTGGCTCTTTCCAACTCCCATGCCTCCCTCCCTCATGCAGCCCCACTACCTCCCTGGCTGTTTTCCCAGCTGAGCCGTAGGAGGTTTGGTGAGGGAGGCAGGGAGCACCCCACTGGGTCCTGTGCATGTGGAGAGCCAGGTGCGTTCCAGAAGCCTGGAGGGAGGGCCTCCAAGCAGCCCAGCCAGCCTGGGCTCAGTGAACCTCTCCGGACAAGGCCGCAGCCCCTCCCTGTCCAGTGGGACGGGACCCCAGGAGGCACTCAGAGGCCCTTCAGAGGAGCCAGCATCAACCACCAACCCCCCACCGCTCACCTTGTTCTCACTGTTCTGTGTATCACACACGTCACCAAATGTACTTTTAAGCATTTAAACATTTTCACTTATAAACGTGCTATCCAGGTGTTTAAATGCTTCTGAGACAGCTTTTCCCTTCAGTGAGTTCAGATGAGTGATGTTTCCCTAGAGGTCGGGGGTTCAGAGAGCAGATGGCCCTGGCCTGGGGAACAGCCGCGAGCTCCATGTCTGTGTCAGCAGGCATCCGGTCCCAGGCCTTCAACGCCATTTCCTTTAACGATTATATTTCCCTTGCAAAGCCTTCATACTTGTAGCTAAACATCTTTCTTAAAAAATAGACCTAAACAGTGTCTGCCCACAGAAAATTGAATTTTTAATGTATCGGTCTCCTGTGGGAAATGCCAGCTCTGTATCCTGTGTGTCGTAACCGAGAGGATGCTAAACAGGCTACTCAGGACGAGAAAGAAAAGATCAGGCTTTTCCTACAACAGCAGACATCCAGCTTCCATCAGTCGTAATGGCTCAGGCCTTTGAGAGTGCTAGAGCGTCCTAGAAAAGCAATCCTTTAATTAGTTTTTCTTTTTTAATTAAACTTTTTATTTCGAGGTAATTACAGGATCACATGTGGTAGTAAGAAATAAAACACAGGCATCCTGTGTTCCATTTGCCCGGATGTGCTGCCCAGCTCTAAGATTTTGTCATCTCAAGGATATGATATAAAGAGAATCCTGCAGCCTGTGACCTTTTGGGGTTGGCTGTTTTCAGGCAGTCTAATTCCCTCGGGATTCACGAAGTCTGTGCACCAGCCATTCCTTCCCTTGTATTGCTAAGGAGCGTTCCATGATGGGGGCATACTGCAGTTTCACCATTCACAAGTTGAAGGGCTTTTCGATTTTTCTAGTTTGGGGCTGTTATCAAGAAAGCTGCTATGAATATTTGTGTGCAAGTTTTCTTGTGAATTTAGTTTTCATTTCTTTTGCATAAAAGCTCAAGAGTTGGATTGCTGGGTCATCTAGCATATCCACGTTTGGTTTTGAAAGGAACTGCCAAACGGTTTTCCAGCATGGCCATCCCATTTCATTCCCACACACGACGTTGCCAGCATCTTCACCAGCACTGGGTGTTACTGCTGTTCCTGATGTCTCGGTGCAGCTTAAATGTGTCCCTGATGGCTCTGTGGGACATCTTTTCACGCTCGTTTGACATCTGTGTATCCTTGTCAGTAAAAATAACTCTTCATGTCTTTTATCCATTTTTCTAGCTGGATTCTTTGAGCTTCTTTTTACTGTTAAATGTTGAGAGGTCATATAATCTAGATAGTAATACTTTGTCAGATATATGATTTTTAATACTCAGCAGGATATTTCACAAAGCAAATGTTTTTAATTTTGTTCAAGTCCAATTTCTTGATTTTTTTTCTTTTTTTTTTTTAATTATTATTTCTTTTGAGACAGAGTCTTGCTCTTGTTGCCCAGGCTGGAATGCAGTGGCGCAATCTTGGCTCACTGCCACCTCCACCTCCCAGGTTCAAGCTATTCTCCTGCCTTAGCCTCCCAAGTAGCTGGGATTACAGGCGTGCACCACCATGCCTGTCTAATTTTTTAGTGTTAGTAGAGATGGGGTTTCACCATTTTGCCCAGGCTAGTTTTGAACTGCTGGCCTCAAGTGATCTGCCTGCCTCGGCCTCCCAAAGTGCTGGGATTACAGGGGTGAGCCACCACGCCTGGCTGATTTTTTTTTTTCTTTTGAGGACTGTACGTTCAGTGTCCTGAATGAAGCGTTCTTTGCCTGGTCCCAGACCCAAAGACTTTCTCCCATGTTTCTTTCTAAAAGTGTTATAGTTTCATGTTTTACATTTAAGTTCATGATCCATTTTGAGATGATTTTTGTATAAGGTGTGAGGTTTCAGTCAGGTTTGTTTCTGTCCTTATTATTTTGCCCATGGCTGTCCTGTCGCCCCTGCACCAGGGGATGGCTGGCTGTCCCTCTTCCACGGAGTGGCGCTTGCACTCTGTCCCAGTCAGTTAAACACATTTGCGTGGGTCTGTTTCTGGTTCCCTGGTCTGTCCCATTGGTCTCCATGCCCATGTCCACCAATCCCACACTGTTGGTCTCTGTAGCTATCTCAGAAGCCTGGACATTGGGGATACGTATTCCTTCCCCCTCAGTCTTCTTTTTCAAGGTTGTTTTAGCTATTCTAGAGCCTGTGCCTTCCCATATAAATTTTAGAATTAGCTCATTTATATCTATAAAAATCCTTGTTGGGATTTTGATAGGGATTTTACTAAACCCAAAGGTCCATTTGGGAAGAGTAACCCTCTGATTTTAAAGTCTCACAAATTCGCAGTGTGCTGTGGCCATCGTGTAGTGGGACAGAGACCTCTGTTTGCAGTGTAGACAGAAGCAGGTGACGCCCTGATCCTGGCATGCCTCCCGAGTGGCAGTGAGACTGGCCGGAGCCCTGCAGTGACTCACTCAAGGGTTCTGATGATTGTTTCCCCTTCAGACACGCAGCCCAGATCTGCGATGGCTTCCTCGCCCTTCAGACACGCAGCCCAGATCTGCGATGGCTTCCTCACCCTTTAGACACACAGTCCAGATCTGCGATGGCTTCCTCACCCTTCAGACACACAGTCCAGGCCACTGAGATGCCTTCCTCGCCCTTCAGACACACAGTCCAGATCTGTGATACCTTCCACACCCTTCAGACACACAGTCCAGGCCACTGAGATGCCTTCCTCACCCTTCAGACACACAGTCCAGATCTGCGATGCCTTCCACACCCTCCAGACACACAGTCCAGGCCACTGAGATGCCTTCCTCACCCTTCAGACACACAGTCCAGACCTGTGATGCCTTCCTCACCCTTCAGACACACAGTCCAGACCTGTGATGCCTTCCTCACCCTTCAGACACACAGTCCAGACCTGTGATGCCTTCCACACCCTTCAGACACACAGTCCAGGCCACTGAGATGCCTTCCTCACCCTTCAGACACACAGTCCAGATCTGCGATGCCTTCCACACCCTCCAGACACATAGTCCAGACCTGTGATGCCTTCCTCACCCTTCAGACACACAGTCCAGACCTGTGATGCCTTCCTCACCCTTCAGACACACAGTCCAGACCTGTGATGCCTTCCTCACCCTTCAGACACACAGTCCAGACCTGTGATGCCTTCCTCACCCTTCAGACACACAGTCCAGACCTGTGATGCCTTCCTCACCCTTCAGACACACAGTCCAGACCTGTGATGCCTTCCTCACCCTTCAGGCACACAGCCACAGCCCAGGCCACTGAGATGCCTTCCTCACTGATGAAATAAAATGGATACAGACACAAACTAGACCATGACCTTTAATTAAAAACCCACATGATCAACTTTCTGTGATTGATTTTTACTTTAGTTTTTGAAATGTTGTTGCCACTTTTGCTTTATTTGTCCTCATGCTTTGATGATCTGGGCAGCGCCTTGGTTCTGTTGATCAGGAAGCTCTCAGAACTCGATTACCTGGTTCATAAAACGCCTAGATTTAGATCAAAGCTTCTCACAGGAGTACTTCCCACTTGGCCACGCTCACAGAACACTCCAACTCGTCGTCTTGATCTGAATCAAAGATAACCTTGTTACAGGTGTTTGTCTATGTTTTTGCTGCGGAAGTTAGAACATGGAAACCTGACCTGGTCTTTCCTTGGTCCCAGCAGAATGTCTGGCAAGAGTCTTTTCCTGAAACCATGTCCACATCCCCATGTCTTCCTGTGAATAGATGAGCAGCTTGAGGGAAGCAGTCCCACAGGACGGGCGAGCTTTCACGGAGGGGCTTTCCATTGACCGTCCTTTCTGCTTTGTCCTGTAGGTTGGGGACATTGTCATGGTCAAGGAGGACGAGACCTTTCCCTGCGACTTGATCTTCCTTTCCAGCAACCGGGGAGATGGGACGTGCCACGTCACCACCGCCAGCTTGGATGGAGAATCCAGCCATAAAGTAAGGGGCCTTTTCGTTAGACTCCATGGCAGGATCTTCCTGTCCTGCTTCGGACTGTGCCCATGTGGCCACAGAAACTAACATCCTGTTTGAAAAGTCACCGTTTTCAGTGTGTCCAGTGAAAACCCAGGGAGTTACACCAGCCAAGTTTTTCCTCACTTTTCCTTCCTCCTATTTTCCACTTTCTTCTTTTTCCTTTTTAAAAATAAATTGTATTGTGTATATTTGAGGCATATATTATGATGTTATAAGATACATATTTTTATAGTGAAGTTGTTATTAGAGTGCAACAAATTAACACACCCACATCTCACTGATTTCCCATTCTCTCCCCTGGCACCCATGCAGGAGCAGCCATAACCTACTCGATGCTGCAAAACCCTGAGCCCAGCACGCTCTTGTCCTCTCAGCGCAGCAGAAACCCTGAGCCCAACACGCTCTTGTCCCCTCAGTGCAGCAAAAGCCCTGAGCCCAACACACTCTTGTCCCCTCAGTGCAGCAAAAACTCTGAGCCCAACATGCTCTTGTCCCCTCAGTGCAGCAGAAGCCCTGAGCCCAGCACGCTCTTGTCCACTCTAGTCCTCATGTTGTACGTTGGGTTTTTGGACAGTTCATCCTAAATAATACTATCTTGTGTTTTTTGACCTACACCTCCCCATTTCCTTTTCACTTTTTCTTTCCAGTCTCAATGTCTGTAACAACCAATTACCTCAGGTTAACAAAAATAACTTCAGTGTTAACCTGTGTCAATTAGCTAATGTACCAAATTCAGGATTTAATGAATAGATTGTTGGAATTTTAAGAATTTTCATTTTATTAGTTAAAATTAGTGTGAAAACTGGCCTAGAATTATGTGAAAAGTCACACACGATTCTAGATTTTGCCTGTTACTTCAATGAGTGTCTTTTTGTGAATGTATCTTAGGATTTTCTGAAATTACTACATAAGTAATTTCCTGCACTCAGTATAAAATTCTGCACGGGCAGTTGATGCTACAAGAATTTTAATTGTCAATCATACAAGAAAAGATATAGCACCATTAATTTTAAGATTCTTCTTATTTAAAAAATCTGGAAGTTTCTAAGGAGTTTATGAAAGTGAGCATAGCTCAGTGGATTCAACTAAGTCATCAGCTCACAAAAGTGCAACTCTAAAATGGTATTTAGGTAATACGTATGGATATAGGCCATTTCTACTATGAGATAGAGACATTTTCTTTACAAAATCACTGAAGGATATGCTACTTTTTCATAGATAATTCATGATATGTATCATGAATTGATAAATGAAAAACCTGTGGATCTTTTTCAGTTAAATTAGCTTTCACATTTTCTGTGTAGCATATCCCAGGAGAATGAACACGCTAACCTAAAAGATTGTCAGCAGCTTCTAGGGGGTCGGAATCCCTGGATGATTCAGGTATTCGCTGTAAGCGGGTGTTGGTCCCTCTGGAACCTGGGAGGAGGTTAAGGTTCCATCCACCCAGAGACCTTGTGAGCCCTTCACACTCTCTGCAGCCAGTCGCTGCCTTTACACCCCTTCCCTGCAGACTGTGGCTGGTCAGGCTCAGACGAGTCCCAGCCATGCTAGTGAACAGATGCTGTGGGTCTCCAGATACACCATGTTTGTCCAGATGAAATGTTGTAGCAGTTGTGGAAGATGTTAAAACAGCTATTGCACTTTGACCTTTTGTGGCTTTGCAGTTTGCATTATAGTTTTGTGTTCTCTAATGTCCTTTTTGTGCATTTTGTTTAGCTTGAGGGACTGGAATTATTTGAGCCCTTTCCTTAAAAGCAGAGTAGGGGCGTGGGAAGGGTCCACCCGACCTCTGTTTGGATCCCGTGGGGCTCACGTGACTGCACAGGCCTGTTCACTTCTCTGGACTCTTCACATTTGTGAAATGGGGACAACCCTATCTCTCAGGGGCTCTTGTGAGGATAAGATTAGAAAATTCCCACTGAATTTAGAAAATAAGCGCCCCCTGATTTGTGTGCTTGGTGACGGGGCAGTGACCGTTGGTGTGCTTGGTGATGGAACAGTGACCGTTTGTGCGCTTGGTGACACGGTGGTGACCGTGTGTGCGCTTGGTGACGGGGCGGTGACCATCGGTGCGCTTGGTGACGGGCAGTGACCGTCGGTGCGCTTGGTGACGGGGCGGTGACCGTCGGTGCTCTTGGTGACGGGGCGGTGACCGTCGGTGCGCTTGGTGACGGGGCGGTGACCGTTGGTGCGCTTGGTGACGGGCAGTGACCGTTGGTGCGCTTGGTGACGGGCAGTGACCGTTGGTGCGCTTGGTGACGGGGCGGTGACCGTTGGTGCGCTTGGTGACGGGGCGGTGACCGTTGGTGCGCTTGGTGACGGGGCGGTGACCGTTGGTGCGCTTGGTGACGGGGCGGTGACCGTTGGTGCGCTTGGTGACGGGGCGGTGACCGTTGGTGCGCTTGGTGACGGGGCGGTGACCGTTGGTGCGCTTGGTGACGGGGCGGTGACCGTTGGTGCGCTTGGTGACGGAACGGTGATCATTTGTGTGCTTGGTGACGGAGCAGTGACCGTGTCCGCCTGATTTGTGCACTTGGTGATGATGCAGTGGTTGTTTCTCCCATTTGTTCTGACTCCTGTGTTTTATTTGTCCAATACTCCTCGACTAGAAAGAAACACAGGAAGGGATTCAGAGATGCTGTTGCCTCTTCGCAGATCCCTGGGCACAAGTTTCTCCTCTCTCCTCCCAAGGCAGGGCCGGTGCAGCCCTCATGCCCACCTCAGGTGGGCCTTCATCCGACCTGCTGGTGCTCACAGATGCTACTGAGGTCACCAGGCCTCAAAATGTGTTCTGAGAGCAGCAGCATCGGCATCACTGGGCACCATATTAGAAGTGCAGTTCTCAGGCCCTCCCTAGACCCACTGCATCAGAAACTCTAGGGCTAAGCCCAGGAATCAGGTGCTTCAGAAGCTCTGGGTAAAACTGACGTTCAGGCAGGCTTGAGGAGCCCCCCGGCCCAGGCCACGTGAACAGTTAAGTAGAAGGCCTGTGCCACCCAACAGCAACGGGCACAGGCAGGTTGTTGCCGAGAAGTGAAAATGAAGTGAAGTGATCCTGTGACCGCTCCCCGTAAACAACAGGGCGTTCTGTAAAAGGAAAGGGATATTTCAGGTCCTGGATTTGTTTCCTAATTAATAGCTACTACTATGACAGATAAATCAGTGTCCACCCTTGAAGAATTCGAGCATTGCTATCTGTCCTGTTTTAAGTGGAGGACACTGGGTAAGAATGGAAGGATGAGAATTTTCTGGCACCTGATAGATGCAGGAATAACAGTAGTACCTTATCTTTCTGTAACTATTAAACATTTACAAACTCATAGGGTCAGCCAGGCTTTGTAATCACTTGGTTGGAGGCACCAGCGTCTGGGTTTGTGTTGAGCGTTTTGGCGGTGAGCTCACATGTCTTGCGCATTTGTAGACACATTACGCGGTCCAGGACACCAAAGGCTTCCACACAGAGGAGGATATCGGCGGACTTCACGCCACCATCGAGTGTGAGCAGCCGCAGCCCGACCTCTACAAGTAAGCGGGAGCTTTGGGTTCTTTAGAAACGGTTTTTTATGCCCTCAACATTGCTCTTGCTTTTTCACTCCAAGTAGTCCAGCCATGTGGTGGTTTGGAAAGAGAATGTAAATCACTGCTTAAAGATTAAGACTGAGTCAAAAATACATTACTTATTTATTCTCATAGACTTGTACCACTCAGATTTGTAGCTTTTTATACAAATATTTGAAGTGGCTTCATGGAACTATATTTGCGGGGAAAAAAAAGAATAAGTTTTCTTTATTTTACGGAAGACGTTTGTAAACTGTGGGTTAAGGAAAATCACCGAAGCCTTGGGCTGATCAGAACAGAAAGTACCACAAGGGAAGGGGCTGGAGCGGGGCTGCTTTAGCCGCACACGGAGCGGGCCAGGTGACGACGTGTGGCTCACAGAAGGCAGGCGGGCCAGGCGCGCGCTTCCGGGGGTGCCGCTGGGCGCGTCCGGTCAGTAACGTGGCTTTTCTGTCGCCAGGTTTGTGGGTCGCATCAACGTTTACAGTGACCTGAATGACCCCGTGGTGAGGTGAGTGCCTCTGCGGATGCCTTGGCCGCGGTCACCTCCCTTGTTGCGTTAGAAATGCATTCTTTGACGGACGCGGGTTTCCACGGCGGCTGCTCTGGTAGATTAGGAAGGTGGAGTTCCACGTTCCCACAGGGCCGGGCTCCTCTCTCGTCTCTGGTTTGTCTCAGGCACACGTCTGTGAATGTTGACAAGTTAGTGATGCTCGTGGAACAAGTTTTCGCGCAAGACTCTGCCGAGAGGGTTGTCTCACAGGCCGGGAGGCGTCAGGGTCCCGTGGAGCAGTTTCAAAGTGAAGGGCAGAGTACAGCTTCCCTGGGAGAAATGCCCTTTCATGATCCGGGTACTGATTTGTCTTCAGATATGAAGTTGAAAGACTTCTCATTTGGAGGCCGTTTTTGGGAATCTGTTCATCCACTCACCATCATTCTGGGGTGCATTACTGGCTCAAGGCCTATCTGGGGCTCACACCTACCTGAGAAGGTGGAATCGGTAGCCGGGGCAAGGCCGGGGCAGCTCACGGTTGGCTGCTGTGCCTTCCCGTTCACCAGCATGGACCCAGCGGCAGTCACATCGCATACCCATGAGGAAACAGCGACCCTCAGACACCTCATCTGTGGCCCCGAGGCAGCCTCAGCTGAGAGCCAGCCTGTGCTGAGCCCAGCTCTGAGCAGTGCCCACCTCCCAGGCCTAGGGATATTTTCCCTGACATTATTTCAAGATCTAGCATTTGTTGCTGACGAGATATTTGAATGTCACAGTTTAGGGAATTGGCTTTCACTGGGTTTTAAAGTTGCATCTTCTTCATAAACTCCACTTGTTAGGGAAATGATTTTTCTTCCATTGTAAGCACTCTCCAAGTTGTTGATGTCTGGGTAGGTACGGCATTGTGTGTTAAACAACACATCTCCCAGACACAGAAACACACTCACTGGGAAACTACTGCAAAGTGAATAGTTCCTGCAATGCTTAGCTCCTTGTAAGTCTCCAGGAGCTACTGTTTTAAGAAAACCATTTGTGCACTTCTTAGCATGTGTTTGTTATCATTACCCATCAGCAGGCTAGGAGGTGCTTTTGAGAACTGATAGTGGCCTTGCCTTGGTTTGCCTACGTATATACTGTTCTAAAGGTAAATTCCTCCTTACTTTGGAGAAATCTCTTGTATTTCTGTGTGCCGTGAGAATTAATTTGTGTTTGAACAGACTTAGGCTTATTCATATTACCTATGGGATGAATCCAAAATAGTAAACATTGCAGGCTTTTCATCTTTATAGTTAGACCAAGTTTATTGCTGAACAACTTGGGACGATAATTGCTAATGTATTTTGCATTTTGATACTAACTCTGGTTTCACTTTTATTTTATATATTTTATTTTATTTTATTTTATTGGAGACAGAGTCTCGCTCTGTCACCAGTCTGGAGTGCAGTGGCGCTGTCTCAGCTCACTGCAGCCTCCACCTCCCGGGTTCAAGCAATTCTCCTGCCTCAGCTTCCTGAGTAGCTAGGATTACAGGCGTGTGCCACCATGCCCAGCTAAGTTTTGTATTTATAGTAGAGATGGGGTTTTGCCATGTCGGTCAAGCTAGTCTCAAAACGCCCTCAGGTGATTCACCCACCTCGGCCTCCTAGAGTATTGGGATTATAGGCATGAGCCACCGCGCCTGGCCTAGTTTCACTTTTAAATATTTATGGTATTCCATAGACTTTTAATATTTAGATTATTGAAGATGTTTGTAAATTTGTGATGGGGACAGTTAAGAATTACGCACCCAAATTCTCAATCCATTCAGAGTGATGTTTCTTCTTCCTTCTGTCCTAACTAGAAGCAAAGTACTTTTCCAAGTAAATTATTTTTAGACTTCCCTGAGTCACTTTTTAAAAACGCTGTTTGTTTTCGTAAACACATGGCAGGAATTATTATAAGTGTGTTGCAAAAAGAAGCTGACAGTCCTTATAACACAGCCAGACAACCCATATGCAGCCTGGGAGCTCCATTTTTAGTGATTGCCGGGGAGGACGCGCGTGGAGCCCTCAGCCGCAGCCTGGGGTAGACAGCCCCACTCTGCCTGTCTTCAGCTGGATGCAGTTCTGAGGTCTATCGACCAAATATACTGCATGCATTTTACATTCATAATATTCAGTAGGTTCTTAATTTTCCATGATAGAAGGACAGTAAATACAATGATAAATGAAAAGCAAACTTCAGCAAACACTTTTGACCCTTTACCCTCTGAAGCAATCCTCTGGATGTTATCAATAGCAAAATTTATACATTTGAATCTTGCTGCTTATTTCTCCCTTACTACTTAGGAAATGAGAAGAGATTATTTTTCCATCAGCAGGGAACCCTGTTATATCAAGAATATAAGCCCCTGATGGCAGAGACCCTGCCTGCTGCTCATGTGGCTTCAGTGCGCAGAGCGGGGCTTGTTCCTCCATGTGTGAGATTTTTAAGCTCTTTGGCTGTTGCTTGTTTTCCCCCAAAGCAGCCATGCATGGATTGTCCCAGATTTACAGGTCCCCCCATTCAGAGGAGCTTTGCAGTGTGGCTACCAGTGTTTCTAATGGCCGGATAGAGTATCAGCCTTTGTCTCCAGGAATAAGACTGTGTTTCATGGGACTCCCTGAATCTCACTGAGGATGTAATAGAAACAATTGAGGCTGGGCATGGGGATGCCCAACTGTAATCTCAGCACTTTGGGCGGCCAAAGCTCAAGTTCACCTGAGCCCAGGAGGTCAAGGCTGCAATGAGCTATGATCGTGCCCCCAGCCTGGGCGACAGACCCTGTTGCAAAAAAAAAAAAAAAAAAAGAGTTGAAAGTTGAGTGACTTTTATTTTGTTTCACATCCACCCCTCTTTAGCCTTTCCAGAACATTCTGGGACCTTCCTTCCAGTGCAGCTGTTCTCAACCTGAGGCTTGTTAGGAGAGGGCTGCTGGGCCCCACCCCAGGGTTTCAGGTTCTGACTCGGTAGGCCTGGGACGATCTTCCTGACTAGTGTGATGGTTCCTGACTGGCTCCAGGTGCTGCTGACGGCACTGGTGGGGCCACCTCAGGGACCCCTGCTCTAGAGGTCTCTCGGGGAGTGTTGCTGAGGCTGTCGGGCGCAGCTCAGTGGGTCTGGGTGGGGCCTGAGGTCCCGCGTGCACCAATGGGAGGCCCTTGCCGCTACTCCTGGAGCCATGTGTTCGTCCCCCAAAGATAAGACCACATCTGTTCACATGGACCTGGGCTGACTTAATCATCTGAATATAAGCAAACCTCCGTGTATGCTATCTCCTCTGAAAATGAGATCTGTTGAGCAAACAAGTGGGTTTCGCCTCTGCCTCTTGCCCCCCGCCCTGCCCACTTGCCTTCGTGTCCGCATCATTTCTGATCATCGTATCTTTACAGGCCCTTAGGATCGGAAAACTTGCTGCTTAGAGGAGCTACACTGAAGAACACTGAGAAAATCTTTGGTAAATATTTAATTAATTATTAACCATTGCCCCTAACATTAAGGATGCATGAAGCAAAAGTTAAAACCCGCAGCGGAACCCGAGAGCGTTTCTTGGCACCTTGAGGTGCTGGAGGCTTTCTGGCCGCGCAAGTTCTGCCCCACTGAGATTTGATCAGTGAATAAGTGCAATCCTGAAGCAGCTGCATCAGAGAATACGGCTTACGGATTAAGGCCTCTAGTTTTTGGATTCAGAAACAGAACATTGCATCCGTGAAGGAATTTATGAAATTTAGTTGTGCAGGAAATGTTTTTCATGTCTGCGTTTCTTGACTAGGATCTCCCATTTCTTGTGGGTTGTTGTCTGTTTTAATTGAGGTAACCTTTAGAAGTATAGAAGTGTGCCCCACTGTCAGAAAATGCTGTGCAGGTGTCCCTCAGTGTCCTTGGGGGACTGGTTCCAGGATGCCTGCAGATGCCAAAATCCACGGATGCCCAAGGCCCTATTTGCATGTAGCCTACGCATGTTTGCCCCTGTAGTTCACATCATCTTAGATTACTTCTGATACCTAGCATGATGTAAATACCCTGTACTGTTTTTATCATCTGTATTTTGTATCATTGTATTGTTATTTTTATTGGGGATTTTTTTCAAATATTTTCCATCCCCAGTTGGTAGAACCTGCAGATTAAGAACTCGTGGACATGGCGGGCCCAGTGTATATTAAGATATGAACTCTTAAAAAATGAAGCATAGATTGCTTCCTATGCATGAAGAAGAGTCTTTATCCTAAGGAATCAAGTGCTAGTGTTATGTGGCTATGGACACTAGCTTGTGAAATTAAAAATAGGATTCGCTTTACCCAAGAATTGATTTTCCCCACAGCTGTGTGTAACTCACCATAAGGCAAGACACACTTGCGCCCTGGTCATCACCCTTGCTCTTCCTCTCTGTAGGTGTGGCTATTTACACGGGAATGGAAACCAAGATGGCATTAAATTATCAATCAAAATCTCAGAAGCGATCTGCCGTGGAAAAGTAAGGCTGGATGCGCATGAGAACCTGCAACTTAAAAGTATCATTACCCACTGTAGAAATGGAAGTAGCTTCCTCTTGGCCTTATTGGCAGTTCCTTTGCCACTGTACAGCATCTTAGTAACTGCAGAGCTGACCATTCAGATGGACTTTCTTATTTTGTGGTGAGGTGGATGGCCACACCCCTCCTTCCTGCTCTTTCTAACGCCTGATACCAGGTTCACAGCGCTGCCTCTTACGGACGCCCTGACGTTCCGGTTCTGAAATCAGTTCAGTATCCAACAGCTCCTCTCACCATTTCATGAAAAACTCCAAATGGGCTTACTTTTAACTCTGGGATTTGGTCAAAACCACGCATTCTCTGCTATGGTTTTACAAAGGAAAGCGTTAGCAGAGAGAACAGAATCATCTTTTCATTAAACAGTAAAGTCCTGATGATAAATATATCAGGATGGTAGCTGAATTTGTGCTGGAAAAGAAAGGCTTCTTCCTGAGATCTGCTAAGACCTTAGTTAAGGATCTGTGCTTTTCCTGTACTGAGGACACTTCCTTTCAGAGTTATTTACTTTTCTCCCCCTCCTTTCCTCCCTCCCTCTCTTCCTTCCTCTCCTTTCCTTCCTTCCTCTACAGTGGTGGGTAGTCACTAAGTTTTGAACCAATTTGTTGATGCTTAATGGTAGAAATTGATTTCTGGATGTACTTTTCAATGACGGAAGTCCAGGCAGTGCAGAAACATGGTCCGCAGTGTGGCTGTGAGCAGCCCTCTCTCTCCTGCTTGTGGCACTTTACCCCGTCTTGGTTCTTACCTTTGGCCTCTAGAAGTACGTGCCAGGGACCATGGCACGGACGCAAGTACAGAGGACCCACCGTGGTGCGTTGAGGGCGAACACATCACTGTGCCCTTCCTATTCTGTTTCTTCACGAGGTGTCGTCTTGATATCTGTGAGAAGGAAGTGCAGAGCTCATTTCCTCAGGGACCAGTGATCACCTCTGTCCTTTTGTTTTAGATCGATGAATGCGTTCCTCATTGTGTATCTCTGCATTCTGATCAGCAAAGCCCTGATAAACACTGTGCTGAAATACGTGTGGCAGAGTGAGCCCTTTCGGGATGAGCCGTGGTATAATCAGAAAACGGAGTCGGAAAGGCAGAGGAATCTGGTATGGAGAATCACTGCCCTTGTATGATCCGAGGTGACCTGTGGGCCGTTATTACAAAAATGTGGTGCAAGAAAAAGATGACGGTGAATTTACTGTAGGCAAAAAGCAGCTTGATTGATTCAGTCTCTGTGATAGATGCATTCACTGAAATTTAAAGTCTCAGTGGACACCAGCTGCTCCTGCCATCTTTGGATCTGGAAAGGTACAGGTTCCCACAGTGAAATCATCAGGACAATACCTTAAATACTTGCACTGTGTCCTTTGTTTAGAGAGTGCTGAGAAAATGCTTGTTAATGGTTATGAGATAAATGGCACATATTTGTGGTAAATACTTGGAAAAAAGGGTCTGCTCCCAGTCCAGAGCAGGGCCATGTGCAAACCAGACCCCGTCCACTGAGCCTAGAGCAGGACCGTGTGCAAACCCAGACCCGTCCACTGAGCCTAGAGCAGGACCGTGTGCAAACCCAGACCCGTGTCCACTGAGCCTAGAGCAGGACTGTGTGCAAACCCAGACCCGTGTCAGCTGAGCCTAGAGTAGGGCTGTGTGCAAAACCCAGACCTGTGTCCACTGACCCTAGAGCAGGGCTATGTGCAAACCCAGACCCATGTTCCCTCTGTCCACTGCAGGGCCATGTACAAACCCAGACCCTGTCCACTGAGCCTATAGCAGGGCCGTGTGCAAACCCAGACCTGTGTCCCCACTGTCCAGAGCAGGGCCATGTGCAAACCCAGACCCATGTCCACTGAGCCTGGAGCAGGGCCGTGTGCAAACCCAGACCCGTGTCCACTGAGCCTGGAGCAGGGCCGTGTGCAAACCCAGACCTGTGTCCCCTCCATCCAGAGCGGGGCTATCTCTGCATCATCTGTCCTTCCCACAAAACTAACATGGCCCCACAGATCAGGATAAAAGTATACTGAAAAGTCATTTCACCAGGCTTAGTTTTTACATCTGTAGGTTGTTACCAAGTATGTTTTGTTATAAGAGACACAAAGAGATCCCATGAATATGCAGAAGTAAAATTGCCGCTGGTATCTGGTTGGCGTGTCTCCTGTCATCGGCACATGCTTGTCTTAACTCGTGATTTAATCTCCACTTGCTGGCAGAACAGCCCCACAGCTCAGCCCCTGGACCTGGCAGGTCCTGGCTCAGAGACCAGGTGACCCAGTGGCTGCCTTCCGCCCATAGTCCTTGTCTTTGGACTCTGAAATCTTGTATTTAGTAGTAGCGCTCGTATAACCTATGCCTAAGCCTGAGGTGTTAGAGCAGCATGTTGGAGCCCTGCTGTCCCTCCTGGTGGAGGCGCTGACCCGCACCTTCTGCTCTTGCAGTTCCTCAAGGCATTCACGGACTTCCTGGCCTTCATGGTCCTCTTTAACTACATCATCCCTGTGTCCATGTACGTCACGGTCGAGATGCAGAAGTTCCTCGGCTCTTACTTCATCACCTGGGACGAAGACATGTTTGACGAGGAGACTGGCGAGGGGCCTCTGGTGAACACGTCGGACCTCAATGAAGAGCTGGGACAGGTTGGTGTCTCCTGAGTCATCTGCTGTGATTTATTAACATCTGGGTGAGTCTGCTTCACGTTCCTCAGGTCCTGTGCCTGTCATCCGAGCGTGGCTGTACCTGTAGCTGGCGTAAGACAGCAGCAGGGTTGTTTTGAACCCTATTTATGAAACAGTCGGCCGTGCTGTTACATTTACAACAGATGCAGAATTACCTGCACTTGCTGACTCCTGGAAACTCATCTGGAGCTTCCTGGGCAGAACTCTTTGTGGGTGCAGGTGTGAATCAAGGCTGGTGGGTATAAGTGGCTTTGCCAGCCTTGCACTCTGCTTCTGCACCTGATATTCAAGTCTCATGGCGAGCTGGGTATTTTCACTTTAAAGATGAACAAACCAGAGTTTCAGTGATTTGGTGGATTGCAAAGAGTTCAAACGCCTCCGTTCAGATCCTGCTGCTGCATGATGGCTGCGGGAGCTCGGGCTTCACCGCCACACCTCGAGTGTCTCAGTCTGTGAAATGGAGATGATAACAGATGCTGGCCTTACAGGATTGGGTTGCAGATTAAATGAGATAATGGACACAAGGTGCACAGCACAGGGTCTGGTGTGACCACCGCCCTGCCACCGCACCACCGGGAGGCACACACCAGACCTGCTGGCTTGAAGGGAGCTAGGGAAAGACCCATTCCCTGGGTTTCCCCTGCCTAGAGCGGTGACCTTCCCTACCTTCCCAGCCTTAACATTGCAGAGTGCAGGGTTGCCAGAGCAGGTACCAGTAAAGGGTAATTGGATTTTTCTGAAGAAATAGCGATTTTGAATGATATTTTAGCAAACAAGGCCACTTTAGACAGGTAGCTGAAACCTCCATCTCGCACCCAGATGACAGCCTGTAAATAGACTTAGACTCTGGCAGATACAGAGGCCTCTCTCTGCCTCCTGTGAGGAAGGCCAACAAACGGAAGGATCAAGTTCCACATTTGATGAGTTTGACTTTTGAATGTGTTCCTCCAGCATGTCCCATACTCCTCACGGTGCTTTATTGTTTGAGTCAGCAATGCGCAAACTATAATTTAGTTGTTCAATAGTCAGGTATTTTTATCTAGGAATATTCTATCTCCTTTGCAACAATAGATGGTACATTTTGTGAGCTTCTGATAAATTCTTTGGGAAAGAACTTTTTTCTGTAACAAGGAAAGTGCCCAGCACCATTGAGTGTGGGGAAAGCGCCCAGCAGCGTTGAGTAGGGGGGAAAGCGCCCAGCAGCGTTGAGTGCGGGGGAAAGCGCCCAGCAGCACTGAGTGTGGGGGAAAGCGCCCAGCAGCACTGAGTGTGGGGGAAAGCGCCCAGCAGCGTTGAGTGGGGGGAAACGCCCAGCAGCGTTGAGTAGGGGGGAAAGCGCCCAGCAGCGTTGAGTGGGGGGAAAGCGCCCAGCAGCGTTGAGTGCGGGGGAAAGCGCCCAGCAGTATGGAGTGGGAGGAAAGCACCCAGCAGTGTTGAGTAGGGGGGAAAGTACCCAGAAGTGTTGAGTAGGGGGGAAAGCACCCAGCAGTGTTGAGTGGGGGGAAAGCGCCCAGCAGTGTTAAGTAGGAGGGAAAGCGCCCAGCGGTGTTGAGTAGGGGGGAAAGCGCCCAGCGGTGTTGAGTGTGGGGGAAAGCACCCATCAGTGTTGAGTGGGGGGAAAGTGCCCAGCAGTGTTAGTAGGTGGGAAAGCGCCCAGAAGTGTTGAGTACGGAGGAAAGTGCCCAGCAGTGTTGAGTGTGGGGAAAGCGCCCAGCAGTGTTGAGTAGGGGGGAAAGCGCCCAGAAGTGTTGAGTGCGGGGGAAAGTGCCCAGCGGTGTTGAGTGCAAGGGAAAGCGCCCAGCAGCATTGAGCACGGCAGATTTCTTCTCTGCCCTCTTCAGTCCATC